>NC_059158.1:138870081-139470081 GCF_019923935.1 Bubalus bubalis
CACCTGGGCAGAATATTCCTTCCATTCTGGTCCTTTGGCATTTGGAACACAGTTTTCCTTTCCCAGGGAACACTGTGGTTATCTTGTTGTTTGGAAGACAGCAGAGAGCATTGGTTATATGTGGAATCTACGCTTGTATTACTAAGGTCTAAATGATGGCTATACCATTTCTTGTGACTTTGGGCTTATTATGTCATCTGTTTCTCAGTGTGCTCATCTATTCGGATGAGAGGAAGAATGGTAATGATATGGAGAGGAAAGCCTGGCTCATAGTAAGTGCTCAATTAATGTTTAGTGATAATGATGCTGTTATTCTGTTCTATGACTATGAGTGCATCTTGGGCAAAGATATTAGTTTCTTTCTTGGGTCTACCAAAATTTCTGTCCTCAAGGAAACCAATCAATACTCTTTCTTTCTATTTTATTTTTTTCTCTATCCCTTTTCCTTCCCATCTCTCTTTTCTAATACAAACTATGACTGAGTATCTCCCCCTGGTACACAGGGTAACAAGTAAGATGCTACTTGCATATTTATTAAAAAGAGTTCCATTATAGGCAAAAATATGTTAATAGAGGCAGAAACAAAGTATTGTCTTTGGAAATTAGAAACCATCATTATGGATGAGATACTACATGAGATAAAATTTGAAAGACAACTAGAATAGAGACTGAAGTTATTTAGAAAGTGAAAGTTATTATTTTTGTAATAATAGTTTAAAGGACATATTTAATATGAGGGGATAAAAGCACTATACACAAATAAAATTTCATTTTTAGTGTCTTCGGTCTCTAAAGAAATCTCACATGATTATAATTTGAGACCTACTGATTCTGAGCATGTGTTGGAATTTAGTTTTGATTCTAGTTAAGGCTACTTTCAGGCAACATTTCAGTAGCCAATAGATAAAATGGAACATCTGGTTCTCTTTCTTCTTCCTCTTTTCTTTGGCCTACACCCATTCTTACTCCCCATACTAGCTTTCAGCTTAATCTATCCAAGTAGTTTCAGGACCTTTAGAAATTGTGTTCTGCAATCAGTCTCCTTGTTATTAAAATCTTTAACAATTCAGTCTTTATTTCTCACACCTTTAATGAGTGGGAATATTTAAATCTACTGTAGACTTTTCCATATAGCTCAGGATCTTGTGTGTGTGTGTGTGTGTGTATGTTAGAAAAAACACAGACATGTTAGTGTGTCTGCTACATACTAGCAACTTGCTCTTGGACAAATTCATCAACTTCTCTAAACACTGATTTCCTTATTTGAAAATTGGGGTTAATCATATTTACCTCACAGAATTAGCTTTTTGCAGAAGTAAATCTACTGATAAACAAAGTGCTTTACACAGTTCCTGACTTGAAATGCAAGCAGTTTAGGAAAGCTTGAATCCTCGGTGACAGTGGAAACTTAATTTTACAGCTCAAAATTGTGGTATC
The DNA here is from genome assembly GCF_019923935.1 of Bubalus bubalis. Classification (NCBI taxonomy): domain Eukaryota; kingdom Metazoa; phylum Chordata; class Mammalia; order Artiodactyla; family Bovidae; genus Bubalus; species Bubalus bubalis. Next base: position 138,871,519 of record NC_059158.1, read on the forward strand.
AATTGTTTATTCTCCCTAGAATAGATGACTTTGTTTTATTAACTTTCTTATCTAGCCTCTTTCCAACCTTCCTTCTTGCCAGCTGGCTTCAGTAATATTGTCAGACAAATCTAGAGACAGACCTGGAGCGGAGGAGGAGAGCATGCTCATGAAAGCCCAAGGTTCTTTGCATAAGAGATAAGCCCTAATTTTGTTCTGCCCTCATCTATGATGTTGGTTATTGTAAATTTTTGGAGAACAGTCACCAAATCCTATTTGGGTTCCTCATTAACTTCACCTCATTTTTGCACTGGGACATGCATTAGAATAGTAACTACAGTCTGCACATACACATAATGTTTTAGGGACCCTGTCATGATAACAGTGCACCAATAGGGTATCTCACTAGCATGGGAATCCCTTAAGCCTCTTAATCTTAGCAATGTTGGGAATGTGGTGAAATCAGGACTGGAGGGAGGGCAAAGCAATACCATTGAAGGCTGTTTCCTGCTTCTTCCTTCCTTGCTTACCAACAGATTTTATGAAGAGTGAGAATGAGGAGGAAACAAACTGAGAGATGCCAGCAGAAAATTTCTTATTCTGGGCATTTCTACAGATTCAAAAAGAGCAAATGAATAAAATTAAATAAAGCTGCTAAGAGGACAGAAACGTATCTTTCTCCCATTACTAGTTCTGGCACTGTATCACATACTTGGATGCACACCAAAAGTAGGAAGCTTGCTCTTACATGGTCAAATCTCTTTGGTTAAAATAACCAAAATATTTTAGTATATTATACTCTCTTAGTTAGCTAATTGCTAGAATCACAAGTTCCTAATAGTTTTAATCTAATGTTAGTGGTAGAATATCAGTGATATTATACTGACTCTGATTTAGCAAGGTTATAAATGATGGAAGTTTGCTGAAGCAATTACCAAAGTTTGATCACAAACCTGTATCATTACTGTAAAAAGAGCAGCTGGGCAAGCAATGCCAAGGAGATAAGCTGGTGTGATCTGCTGTGTACATAAGCTGATCTATATCAGCAGTGCTTTCAGATCCCTAGGTATTAGTAAGACTTTATTTGGAAGGAGTAAAATGCATTCCCAGTTCTGATGCGCCAGAAACAAACATGGACAACCTAAGTATTGACACATACTTTCTCAAAATTGATCATTGCTGTGGTGAAGATTACTAATTATCCACTAAAACTGCTTTTTGCTTTTATACTGAGCACATGGCTGGACTATATTTCCCAGACTTCCTTTCAGTTAAGTGCAGCCCCATGCCAAAGATCTCATCATGGAATGTGACTTGAAGTGAATTTGCCCACTTCACCTGGGACCCAAGGCAATGGAGAAAGCCTGGCTTACTGCAATGGATGGTACTCCTTTATGTGCTCTTCTCTTCTCTTCTCTGTTGTCCTTTCTTCTGAAATGGTGTCAGTTCTATGTGTCAACCTGGCTAGGCTATAGCCCTCAGTTAACAATACTAATCTAGGTGTTGCTCTAAAGCTATTTTGTAGATATGATTGATATCTGAGTTAACTTTAAAAGAGAGTATCCTCAGGATGGGACTGATCCAAACAGTTGAAAGGCTGTAAGAAGAATTGAGATTTCCTTGAGGAAGAAGAAATTCTACCTGGGAACTGAAACTTCAGTTTCTGCCTGCGAATTTCCAGCCCTCCCTTGTGGGGAGACTGTGCTATGGATTTTAGACTTGCCTAGCCAGCCCACATAATCTCATAGACAGGTTCCTTGCAATAAATCTCTTGATATATATTTTACTGGTTCTGTTTTTATGGTGGAATCCTTCCTGATACATCCTATAAGTTCTTTTCTTCTTTATGTACCTTCTCTCCCATATTCTCTTCTCATTTCCCACTGGCTTGAACCCATGGTGATCCCTGTAGACAGTGAAACTATCCCCAAGAGTGAAGGAACACTATGAGGGGAGGTACTTGGGTCCCCAAATGCCCATATGGAGGAAAACTGCCCAGGCAACCTAGACCACTGACATCAGAACTATTATATGGGTGGGAAATAAATGTTTTTGTTCCTTAAGCTACTCTCCTTATGAGTCTCTTTATTATAGCTACTTACCTTTCCTCCCAACTAATATGATTACCATTTCAAAAGTACTGTTGCTTTTGGTGTTCTGTATACAGATATTAACATGGCTGAGACTCTAATATTGGTCTTTATATAGGATATTTACATAGGTTTTGTCTGTGGTCAAATCAGTGTCAGACACTCATCAACACTTGGGTGCTGATGAGTCTGGAAACAGTCTGGAAATACCACAGCACACAATTAGATGGTATCACTGCTATCACTGAGCTCACTAGTCATAAGCAGTAGCAGATAGAGTGCATAACTTGTTCAAGGAACGGGAAGATGTACAGCTTGGTAGAGGATTGAGTACCATACACGATGGGCCTAGAGGATATGCAAAGAAGAGATACTATAGGGCCTTTTAAGCCATGGGAGGGTAGTTGGGCTCTATCTTCAGAATAATGGAGGAGTTATTTGTATTTTTCCAAGATCAATCTGGTTGCACTGTGGAGAATGGGCTGGAGAAAAGCAAGGATATAAGGAAGAGAAGCAATTAGGAGGCCATGGCAGTAATCCAGCCAGATGATGACACCTGGCATGCAAGTAGCAGCAGTGGGCATAGAGAAAAGCGATTTGATTCTAGAGATCACTGATGATTGGCCCTGCCTGGTATTAGGAGGAAGGACCCAGAATTGGCAAATTTCCCTTTGAGGTAATTAAGCCAATGAGGTAATCAGTAAGAGATCAGAGCTGAAGGAGGTTAGGTGGTGAGGGGGAGGGAAAGAAGATAGTGCTTTGTGTCTGGTTGGGTTTGACAAAGCTGTGGAAGCAGTTAGGTAAATGGGTCGATATGAGTTTAGGTAGATAATGTAGCTGCTGAAACAGACAACCTCTTACTAGTTTAACACAACGAAATTTTGTTTCTCACTCAAAAGTACAATGTGGGTTGGAGGGGTGAGATGTAATCTTCTCCATAAAATAATTCAGACTCTTTCTATCTAGGTCTTCTGTCTAGATAACTGACATTCTTTCATTTACCTGACAGAATAAGTATTGCACATGAGGGTTTTATGGGCTAACCCTAGAAGTGGAGAACATCAATTCTTCTTATTACTGTCTGCAACCCATGACATAATCACTCTGAACTGCAAAGGTGGCTGAAAAATACATTTTAGGCCCATGCCCATAAAGAACAGGTGAATTCAGATATTGGTAAACATCAATAGTCTCTGACAAGGTTTCTGAACCTGAGAAAGAATGAGGCAGAAATATACAGTTAATTGCTGTGGGTCTAGGTTTGCATCTAGTTATTTGGTTTTTAAATAGTATTTGAAGTAATGAATGCAGAAAAAATTATCAATGTAAACTCTACAAGAGTGGGCTTAGGATAAAAATATTGAAGAATATTAACTTAAGGAATGAACAAAGAAAGAATTTAAAAAGAAAATTGAAAAGCAGAGCCAGAGATGTCAGAGTACAGTGTCACAGAATCTCCAAGAAGAGGGTATTTCTAGGAGGAAATGGTCATCAGTGTTAAAGGATTATCTAAAGTATAGGGTATGGTTTAAGGGAGGACATTCCTGCCCTTGGCCACAGGTATCAGAGTGGAAACAATATTTTACAAAGTAGCAGAACACTTGGGAGATTATAAGGCAGAAGCAGTGAAGGTAGTTGATCTGTCAACTCTTTCTAGAAAATAGAAATAGCAAACTCATAGAAAATAATTTTTTAAAAAGATATCTATAATATTGTGATTTATAATAAGAAATATGTACTTGGTCTTTGTTCCTGGCACAGAGCTCCTAAAACCTCTGGAATTTCCTAAGTGAGTGGAGCCAAAAGATGTAATGCCAATGAGGCATTGTAATGCCAATGAGGCGACTTTGGGACCCCCAACTAAGGATAGGAGCTTGTTGCCATGTGAGAACCAACCATGTGATTAGAGGAATGTAACTTTCAGTCCCAGCCCCCTGACCTGTAGGGAAGAGAGGAGTTAGAGGTTGAAATCATGCCTGTATGATGAAGCCATCAGAAAACCCCAAAGGAGAGTGTTTGGAGAGCTTCCAGGTTGGAGAGCACATGGAAAATTGGGGAGAGCGGCATGTCCAAAGAGGGCATGGATGCTCCCCATCCTTTCCCCACACCTTGCTCTATGCACATCTTCCATTTAGCTGTTCCTGAGTTTTATTTATCCTTCTATAATACACTGGCAATCTAGTAAGCAAAACGTGCTTCTGGTGAATATACCCACAAGCAGTTCTGGTGAATAAATTGAACTCAAGGAGGGGAGTCATTGGAATTTCCAATCTATAGGTGCTTGGTAAGAAGTACAGGTGGCAACCTGGACTTTGATTGACATCTGAAGTGTTGAGGGTGGAGAGCAGCTTTGGAGGACTGAACCCTTAACCTATGGGCTGATGCTATCTCCAGATAGTGTCAGAATTGAGTTGAATTGTTGGAGAATTGGGCTTCCCTGATAGCTTAGCTGGTAAAGAATCTGCCCACAATGCAGGAGACCCCAGTTCAATTCCTGGGTCTTAAGATCTTCTGGAGAAGGGATAGGCTACACCACTCTAGTATTCTTGGGCTTCCCCTTTGGCTCAGCTGGTAAAGAATCTGCCTGCAATGTGGGAGACCTGGGTTCAATCCCCAGATTGGGAAGATCCCCTGGAGAAAGGAAAGGCTACTCACTCCAGTATTCTGGCCTGGAGAATATGGAGAATTGCTTGGTGTGAGGAAAAAACTCACATGTTGCAATTGGTGCTTAGATTGTAATGCCATGTATAGTAGCATCAAACATTTAGTAACAAATATAACAAAGACTGCTCAGCCCTCTCTTTTTATTCTTCATTTGCAGTATCCCATATAGGTCTAGAGGTTTTTGATTTATAGAAGGGCATACTGTGGAAAATTCTGAAAGAGATGGGAATACCAAACTACCTGACCTGCCTCTTGAGAAACCTATATGCAGGTCAGGAAGCAACAGTTAGAACTGGACATGGAACAACAGACTGGTTCCAAATAGGAAAAGGAGTACGTCAAGGCTGTATATTGTTACCCTGCTTATTTCACTTCTTTGCAGAGTACATCATGAGAAACGCTGGGCTGGAAGAAGCACAAGCTGGAATCAAGATTGCTGGGAGAAATATCAATAACCTCAGATATGCAGATGACACCACCCTTATGACAGAAAGTGAAGAGGAACTAAAAAGCCTCTTGATGAAAGTGAAAGAGGAGAGTGAAAAAGTTGGCTTAAAGCTCAGCATTCAGAAAACTAAGATCATGGCACCTGGTCCCATCACTTCATGGCAAATAGATGGGGAAACAATGAAAACAGTGTCAGACTTTATTTTTTTTTGGGCTCCAAAATCACTGCAGATGGTGACTGCAGCCATGAAATTAAAAGAGGCTTACTCCTTGGAAGGAAAGTTATGACCAACCTAGATAGCATATTCAAAAGCAGAGACATTACTTTGCCAACAAAGGTCCGTCTAGTCAAGGCTATGGTTTTTCCTGTGGTCATGTATGGATGTGAGAGTTGGACTGTGAAGAAGGCTGAGTGCCAAAGAATTGATGCTTTTGAGCTGTGGTGTTGGACAAGACTCCTGAGAGTCTCTTGGACTGCAAGGAGATCCAATCAGTCCATCCTAAAGGAGATCAGTCCTGGGTGTTCATTGGAAGGAATGATGCTAAAGCTGAAACTCCAATACTTTGGCTACCTCATGCAAAGAGTTGACTCATTGGAAAAGACCCTGATGCTGGGAGGGATTGGGGGCAGGAGGAGAAGGGGACGACAGAGAATGAGATGGCTGGATGGCATCACCTACTTGATGGACGTGAGTCTGAGTGAACTCCGGGAGTTAGTGATGGACAGGGAGGCCTGGTGTGCTGTGATTCATGGGGTCACAAAGAGCTGGACACAAATGAGAGACTGAACTGAACTGAACTGACTGATGCAAATTAAGCTAGTTTAATCAGAAGCAAACTGGAAATTTCATGGAGTTTTTGGAAAAGAGTGGCTCTTACTTGGGGCATAACAGAGACTGTTGGATATACGCTTGGAGCTTCACGCTGTGAACAGAAGACCTGCCTTGGAATAAAGTCAATATAGAGGAAGCTGAGAGATGGCAGGGACCTGATATTTGAGCTCCTGGGTTCATCCAGTTTAAAAATCTACTCTTGACCTGTTCAGTACACAAGTCAATATGTTGCATGTTATTTCCCCTTAAACTAATTTGAGTTGAACTTACGCTGTTTGCAATAAAAAGATCTTCATTTCTAAATGCATCAGTAAGATTTGGCTGATATAAGTAGAGGACATAGGTGGAAAGGAATATCCTGCTTCCGAAAGAGAATTACAACTTGATTGTCAGACAGCTTGCTCTGTGTATCATAGTGTAGGTTGATTTAAAAGAGCAATGAGAGTTGCCATTCCTTTTCAAATTATCTCTATACCAGCCTGTTTTGTGTATATGACATGCTGTGATTAGGAATATATTATTTTAAGATATTCCTTTCCTAGTATATTTTATTCCCTTATATTTTATTTCATTTCATGATTTTATTTTGTTAGGCTGTATTATTGCTTGTGGTTTCCATCTTATTCACTATTTATGTTTTAACATTGGGTTGCCGTCTATGGGGCTGCAAAGAGTTGGACATGACTGAGCGACTGAACAGCAACACAAAATGTTTTAACAGAAGTATCTTGAAATTAACCTGCATGGAGTCTCAGTGTACATACTGAAAAATGGGAACAGAGATATTTTGGTGGCTGGGAATGGTGGGACCTAAAACACCTCCATTTAGACCTGGAACCCATAATATATAGTTTGGAAACCCTGGTTCGATCCCTAGATTGCGAAGATCTCCTGGAGAAGGGCATGGCTACCCACTCCAGTATTCTTGCCTGGAGAATCCCATGGACAGAGGAGCCTGGCAGGCTACAGTCCATGGAGTTACAAAGAGTCAGACATGACTGAATGACTAACACTACTGCTACTAAGGTGCAGAAGTCTTTTAGGTCTGTTTGTTTTTCTTTCTTGTCAAATAAGCATATGTTTTTAAAAGTCTTATATAATTTAAAGATATATAATAAAAGTAAGTTAAAAGTCAGTGAGAAAATGACTTATTTTTGCTATCTTCCCCAGAAGACATTCCTTAAGCCTCTCATGCACACTCCCGGTCCCACTCCTCAGTGAGGAAACCACTTTCAATATTTTTAGCTATTGCTACGGATATTAATTCCACATTTTAAGTGAAATGCTTGAATTGCCACTTCCTTTAGTTCTTAACTCTAGACATCATCTGTTGAGTTTCACTAGTGGACTAGTTAGCTTCTATATAACCATTGTTTCCAATCCTTTTTCACCCATCTTCCCAGTATAGTAACAACAGAGTAATTTAATAGCTAGTGTTTGTTTGAATTATTTTGGTTATTTAATATTACTCTGTGCTAGTCAGATGCTCTACTGTTCTTATATGTTTCATAACTCCTTGCTTTTCCTGGACTTAATAACTGCTTCAATTTTTCCATTAGCTTAGTTTTCAAAATAAATGAGCCTATTATTAATTAGATCCCAAATTCAAATAGCTCTGTTAACTCCTGTCAGTATAATTTTCCAAATGGTCAACTAAAGAAAATCTTCAATTTCTTCTTGTGTTTCATCTGCAGAGCCATCTCTTCTTTTTTCTGTCTATAGTGGATACTATTATGACCCATTGCATTGTTTTTTGGGGAGGTCTTTCACCATCCTTTTAGAGTTTCTTTCTACTGATAGCCTGTGTGTTGAATCTCCTATATACAGGATCTCATATCATTTCCTTTTTAAATTCATTTGATTTGCTGTATAGCTTCTTAGTAGTTTTATGTAGGATGCTCACAGAAATTAATTTAAAATCTGTGCATGTTTGGGAATGTTTTTATTCTGTCTATTACTTGGTTGATAACTTGGCTGAGTATAGAAGTTTAAGTTGAAAATTATTTCCCTCAGTCTTCTGGTATTACTTTATTGTCTTTTAACTGCTAATTAAAAGTCTGAATAGATTAGTTCTCCCCTGTGTAAACATTTAAAATCCTCTCTTTATTTTTACTTATTTCTCATTTTGGGGAGTCAGTTCTCCCTGGGTCTCTGGCATTTCTACAAATTTTATGAGCTGAGGCACTGATAGCCTGTTGTTCTGAACAATCTTTTTAAAGACATTTGTATAGAAAACAGCCTTGGAAGATAATTTCTTCAATGGAGGGCATATTTGGTTGTCATCCAGGATATTAAGGCAGGGTTTTGCTCCTGTGCAAAGTTTGGGCAGGTTTGCTTGAAGCCCACTATGAAAGAATCGATTTTCCCAAGCTCAGGGTTTCTCAGCTGTGACACAAACCCACAGCATGTGCAGCATCCACCTAGATTGCTCTGTGTTGCCTCCATGGACTTAGGGAGCACGAGAACCATATGAATATGAAACTCATCCTGCTTGTTGTTTGGTAATAAAGTCCTTTGTCTCTAATTGAGAAATATTTAATCTTCTGCCAGGCATATGAAACTCTGGCAGGCTTGTTTGCTTAAAAATTATATAAAATTTCAGACCCTTCTAGTTATTGATGGCGGTGATTGGTTATGAAACTTTTTCATTTATTTTAGGGGCCCTCAGTGAGGTCTTTTGTGTTAGTGTTCTCCAGAAATACAGAGCCAATAAAATAAACATATGCATATACATGTGTGAGTGTGATATAATGAATTGGCTCATGCTATTATAGAGGCTACAAAGTCCCAAGATCTGCAGTCAGCAAGCTGGAGACCCAGTAGAGCTGATGTATAGTTCTCGTCCACTTTCAAAGGTCTGAGAACCAAGAGGGCTGATCATGTATATTCCAGTCCAAAGGCATTGGGCTAAAGACCTATGACCCTTTAGATTAGGGTCTTTTTGACAATCGCAGCCTTTTTGTTCTATTCAGGTCTCCAGTTGATTGGATGAGGTCCATTCACATTAAGGAGAATCATCTGCTGTACTTGGTCTACTTATTGAAATGTTAATTTCATCCAGAAACATCTTCATAGACACACCCAGAATAATATTTAGCCAAAAGTCTGAGCACACTGTAACACAATCAAGTTAACATAAAATTAACTGCCACAAATCCAACCCTTGTCAACTTGGCACCCAATGCATCTTCTTAAATCATATTAATTCCCAAATAAAGAGAATCATATGTTCATAATTCCATCTAACCCCTTCTTCAGAAGAGAGGGCAAGTCCATGAATAATGTTCATTTTTTGATGTTTTGTAAATTGAATACTATGATGTAAAGGAAATACATTTTATATTACATGATAAGGGAATAAGAGAAGGAGGAAAACAAAGTTATTTGCTTAACATACACATGCATATCCATAACAAAATAAGGGGAAAATACTCACGACAGTTAGCAGTGCCCATTTCTATACCTGGTCATGTGGTTGTAGCTGGTAGTAGACGAGCCAGCCTTCTTCTACCATCCATTCTACAGTCCTTTAGCAAGCACCTCAGTCACTCGTGGTTCTTTTTCTTGTGGGGTGACATGAATCTTCATTCCTGAAGCATCTGGGTCATTAATAGTCCTGCCTAGATTGAGTTATTATAGTTTTCCATTAACATTAATCACAGGGCATGGTGATACCAAGAGAGGTCTTAATGGGCCTCCTGTACTCCATACATAATGGACATTACCTCCATTACTCTATTAGGGAATAGTAGTTCATTTCCCTTGTGGTAGTCCAGATTAATCACACCAGCTAGCCCTGTAACTCCCTTCTCTGCCTCTTGATTCGGAGACATGAGGAGCCCAAAGTGGGCAAGTGGCAGTCTTAGCTCCCAGTTCAATGGAATAATTCTTGTGTCTCCTGAAGGCATCCTTCCTTTTGGAACTAAGCCCTCTAAGTCAGCAGAGGATAAGTCATGGTAACAGAAAGCAAAAGTTTTGTAAGTAGTAGTACCCCTATAACTAGGGGCAATACTGAGTGGTACCACTTCATTTCTACCCCTTGATTCTTGACTAGGAGAGAAATAGAATTATGTTTGGATACTGATTTAGAGCATCCAGCCTTCTAGAGAACCTTGCACCAACCCTGTAAGATATTGCCACCTAGCTGGTGCTGAAAGCAAGTCTTTGAGAGGCTACTCCAATAGTTCTATCAGGCCAGCTACTTCAAGATGGTAAGAAACATGGTAAGACCAGGGAATTCCATGAGTGTGGGCTCATTGCTACACTTCTTTGCTGTGAAGTGAGTTCCTCAGTCAGATGAAATGCTGTGTGGAATACCATGACAGTAAATAGACATTCCGTAAGTCCATGGAAGATAGTTATGTGTTACTTGCAGGGAAGGCAAATTCATATTCACAGTCAATGTATATTTCAGCAAGAATAAAATATTACCTCTTCCAAGATGGAAGTGGTCCTGTATGACCAACCTGCTACCATGTAGCTGATTGATTAGTCCAAGGAATAATGTCATATTGAAGACTCGGTGTTGGTCTCTGCTGCTGGAAGATTGGGCACTTAGTGTTGACCATAGCCAGGTCTGCCTTGGTGAATAGAAGTCCATGTTGGTGAGCCTGTGCATAACCTTCACCCTTGCTACCATGGCCACTTTGTTGTGAGCCCACTGGTGACAAGGTGGCTGGGGAAAGAGTCTGACTGGTGTCCAAAGTATGGTGATCCTACCGTCTTGATTGTTAAAATCATCCTCTGCTGATGGCATGCTTTGGTGAGCATTTACCAGATGCTTTGCGGGATACCCACATCTTCAAGTCTTCTGCCCATTTTTAGAGGTCTATCCACATACTTCTTCCCAAAATTTCATTGTCACCATTTTTTTCCCTCAGGAAGCCTCTAGTGACTCAGATGGCAAAGAATCTGCTTGCAATGCAGGAGACCTGGATTTGATCCCTGGGTCAGGAAGATCCTTTGGAGAAGGGAATGGCAACCCACTCTGGTGTTCTTGCCTGAGAAATCCCATGGATAGAGAAGCCTGGTGGGCTACAGTCTGTGGGGTTGCAAAGAGTCAGACATGACTGAGCAACTAACAGAGACACATTTTTTTCCCAATCATATTGTTTTCAAATCCCTGACCATCAAGCCAAACCATTGGCCAAAGCCCACAAACGGTATATAATTGCATTTTTTAAAAATTTTATTTTATTTTTAAACTTTACATAATTGTATTAGTTTTGCCAAATATCAAAATGAATCTGTCACAGGTATACATGTGTTCCCCATCCTGAACCCTCCTCCCTCCTCCCTCCCCATACCATCCCTCTGGGTCGTCCCAGTGCACCAGCCCCAAGCATCCAGTATCGTGCATCAAACGTGGACTGGCAACTTGTTTCATACATGATATTTTACATGTTTCAATGCCATTCTCCCAAATCTTCCCACCCTCTCCCTCTCCCACAGAGTCCATAAGACTGTTCTATACATCAGTGTCTCTTTTGCTGACTCGTACACAGGGTTATTGTTACCATCTTTCTAAATTCCATATATATGCGTTAGTATACTGTATTGGTGTTTTTCCTTCTGCCTTATTTCACTCTGTATGATAGGCTCCAGTTTCACCTCCCAGAATATTGGAAATAAAAGCAAAATTAAACAAATGGGACCTAATTAACCTTAAAAGCTTCTGCACATCAAAGGAAACTATTAGCAAGGTGAAAAGACAGCCTTCAGAATGGGAGAAAATAATAGCAAATGAAGCAACTGACAAACAACTAACCTCAAAAATATAATTGCATATTTGACCTTTTCTCCTTCCAAGCAAAGTGAACAGTGAGGTGCATTGTCCCAAGTTCTGCCCGCTGAGAGGATTTCTCCTTCTCATTCTTCTCCAGGGGTGTTCCAGAAAGGGGCTTTAGTGCTGCAGCTATTTGCTTTTAAGTGCTTGTGTGCTCAGTCGCTTTAGTCATGTCTGACTCTTTGCGACCACATGGACTATAGCCAGCCAGGCTCCTCTGTACATGGAATTGTCCTGGCAAGAATACTGGAGTGGGTTGCCATGTCCTCCTCCAGGAGATCTTCCCACACCCAGAGATCAAACCCATGTCTCCTGCATCTCCTGCATTGCAGGCAGATTCTTTACCTACTGAGTCACGGGGGAATCTCTTGATTTTGAATGGTGCCTGTCTATTGTGCATACCTGCCTACCTTTAAACCAGGTTCCAGTCTTCTCTTCTTCTGTCGAGTGATCACAAGGAACTGCCCAAGAGGCCATAAGTGCAGGCTGGGAGAGAAAAGTCATTGGAGAAGGAATGTGGACCATTTGGTCTATTTGATCAGAGGCTTTTGGTCCATTTCTTTATGTAAATTATTAATACTTGTACCTTCAGGGCCTATTTGGACCTTACTGGTCCTCCAATTTTTTTTTTTTTAATCTATTGTATCCTTTTCAAATGTCTTTATGTCCTACTTTCTAGATATCCTTGAAATGATCTTCCAGTGCTTCTTTATTTTCTAAATTAAACTTTTTATTTTGAGATAATTGTAGACTCATATGCAGTTGTAAAAAAATAATACAGGAAGATCCTGAATACCCTTTTTCTAGTGTCCCTCAATGATAATATTTTGCAAACCTGTATTACAGTGTCATGACCAGGATACTGAAACAGTCAAGCAGAGACTATTTCCATCACTACGAGCATCCCTCATCTGAGCCTTTTAGATACATATAGCCACACCCACGGTCCTTCCCATTCCCATTCCTAGTTTCTTACAACCACACTCTGTTCTCCATTTGTATAATTTTGCCATTTTAAGACTGCTATACAGAATCATACATTATATAACCTTTTGGAACTGGATTTTTTCACTTAGTATAATTCCCTCCAGATTCATGTAATTTGTTTATCAATTGCCTGTTCTATTTTATAGCTGAGTAGTATTCCATAACATATTTGTTTATCATTCAGCTGTTGAAGGACATCTGGGTTTTGTTTCTAGTTTTCGGCTATTAAAACTGAGCACCTTTGAAAAAACATGTACAGATTTTTTTTGAACATAACTTTTTCATATTTCTGGGATAAATGCACAAGAATGCAATTGCTAGATTACGTGTATGGTTGTTGTATATTTAACTTTATAAGAAACTATTAAACTGTTTTCCATAATGATGTGTCATTTTACTTTCCTGTGAGTGACCTAGTTTTTCTATATCCTCATTAGCATTTGCTACTGTGATTATCTTTTATTTAATGCATTCTTATAGGTATACAGTGATATCTCTTTGTGGCTTTAATTTGTATTTACCTGATGTTGAATGATGAGATATCAAATGATGTCAAATATCTTCTCATGTGCTTTTTTGTCATCTATATATCTTCTTTGGTGAAATGTTTATTCATATTTTTTCCCATGTTCTAATAGAATTTTTTTTAATGTTAAGTTTTTAACCAATGTATATTTATACTTTTTATTTTTGCTTTCTCTACTTCCAAGAGATGCTGGGGTCCAGCCCTGGTGGATCCAGGGAATTCGAAGGGGGGATAGCATTGGCGATCAGGAGACAATAGCTTGATTAAGTATTAATTAGAACTATAAAGGGTGGTTAAGTAGGGATAACTCAGCAAAGAAATTCAGTGAAGAAAAGAGGCTGAATAACTTGGTTTACATGGAAAATCAATAAAATTCCAAGGCAAGGAATTTGCGCCACCTACGTAGGCCACAGGCGTCCTCCCGTTCTCCTGAAGGAGAGGAGACACTAAGGCCTCCCCAGTCATATCTTAAAAGCCCAGGCAAAATTAGTAGGCTTGGCGAGCCTCCACGCTCCAAATGGGAATTCAGCCAGAAGGTGAGAGAAAGAACGACATGAGGAGACCAAGCTTCGGTGAGCAAGGCCTGCACTTTATTTTCCAAAGTAGTTTTTATACCTTAAGTTGTGCATAGAGGATAATGGGGGAAGGGGTAGAGTCATGCAAGGTCAGCAGTCCTTGATCCTTACGGAAGCCAGGCTTTCTTCCTGCAAACTTATCATATGCAAAAGTTTAGGTGATTTACATCATCTTCTGGCCAGGAGGCCTATTAACATGTTATGACCCTTTCTTCAGAAAACTTATTGTTCTCTAAAGGTGATTATTCTAAAGTCAGGCACCACCCTCTGAAAGCATTAGATAAAGTTGCATTCCTATAGGGCAAAGGTGTGGTGGGCTATAACAAGAAAATAATTAACTCAAGGGTCCAAGGTTACAAACATTAAAGCTACTACTTACATTTCTATATACCAACTATATTAATCAATACACTCCCAGGGACACAGTAGGTAAGGGATATGGAAACTTAGCAGCAAACATTGGCCCAATAAATGAAAACCCTTCACCAATATAATTTCTAATAAACCCACTATACTATACTAAAAATATTCTAACTGCTCAAAGGAATCTGTATTTAGAAAGTTTAGAACATCTCATGCCTCTCAGCGTTGGGAGGCTGTGAACAATCACATGTGGCCCGAAGAACCTGTTCAGGCAGGCTAGAGAACTTGCAAAGGAGTTTGTGAACTAAAACACTCTTGTCACGCCCAGGAACTTTATTAACTGGAGCTGTAAGTTAACTCTTTTTCAGAGAGAGAGATGGTGGTGGGGGACAGCCCCCCATAAAGTCAGAGGTGTAGGTGAGAGCACAAAGCAGTAAAGTAGGCAGACTGTGGTTTTGGGGGTAGATGCTCGAGAATTTCCAGGGGGACTCCTGAGGCTCGATCCCGCCTTTGCGTATGGCAAGCCTCTTTCCTCATGACCTTTGTCATGGGTGGAGTTCCTCACGCTGGCTCCCGGCAAAGAGATCCTTCCTATTGAATTCCAATAATAAGAAAGATCCTGATCCATTTTTAAGGAATATGTGGCTTCTTTTATCTTTCAATGATTATTAATCATTATAGTTTTTTTAAAGAAAGTTTTGGCATCTGCATTGTTTTGTTTCTTTCAGCTTTTATCCACAGAGATTTCTTTGTTTCACTTGCTATACTCTTTTTCTTTATTTCCCTATTGAGGCTTTCCTCAAGCAGTGTAGTGATCAGGTCTGCCCCTAATGTTGTGGGGCCTAGCACAAGACTACAAATGGAAGCCTGTATACCATATATCTAAATATCTAGAAATTATAATTCAAGCTAACAAACTGTTCAATTTTCCTATTCCTACAGGTATACTTTCAAAACAATGTCTATAATAATTTTTAAAAATTGTATAAAGCTGGTTTTCTTATGAATGGAAATCATTAAAGCATCAAAGGCAATTGAATTATTATAGCTCATGTCTAAGTCTTCTATAGAGCTATGGATGTCCAGACAAGCAATAAAAGAAAAAAATATGATTTATGAATTGTTGTACAGTCTCTAAATTATTTTTCTTGCCTTTATTTCAGCAAACATACTAATTATGTAATAAGCAAGATTTTTACATGATTGACATTATTGATAGTAATGATAAGAATTAAAAATAGCCATAATTATACTCAGGGTGTATACAATTTGAACATATTTTATAAGAAAATGTAAGTTGAAATATAAGCATTTAAAATGTAAACATCTTATTTCTATGAGTATTGTCAAAAATTTGTTTTTATTCAAGATATTTAGAACATGCTCGTATGGTCTTAAGTCGCTGCAGCAGCTCTGTGCTACGTATGGAGTGAGATGTATCATGTATTCTCTAATATATTGTGTTTTTGTGCTTATGACACGTGGGGATCTTAAATGGACAGTTGGGCAAGGGGCCAAAGAGAGGTTCTGCTCCGGTTTTCCATTCATGCATGAGCAGGGCACTAAAAGGACATTTTCCTGTGGTAGTAGTCGGACCTGTACCTTCTTCTCTTTAATGAACATACATAAATCTGGCTTTTTGTTGTATTCCCAATCATCAGTACTTGGACATTTTCTCTCTGGGTGTACCATTTTCTCAAGAGGATAATTCTCCAGTCCCCTCTGGCTACTGGAATCTGCAGATAGAGTGGATAAAAGGGTGGGAATGGTGGGGTGTGGGTGGGGAAAGATTAGGGCCTCTTAATCAGATTGTCACATAATCCTCTTGAGTTCCATACTTTACATGCCCATCCTTCACTATTTCTGGTTACATTTCTTGGGAGCAATATCTGGGAAGTTGACGAGGAGCCCTGGAGTTTCAGTAACTTCATATACAGGTTCTCAACCAACCCTCCAGGTTAGGGCAATTCTCCATCCCCACCCTTTCCCTGGTCTTTCTTAGTCTTTGCTTTTGAGGCTGTGGACGGGGGAAATTAGCTTAGCGCCTCTTGACAGTAAGAGTACTGCCTCTTGACAGCCTTGCCCCTCTGCTGGGCTGCTTTCCTGTGCTGTGTCATCATTTGGTCATTACACCTCCACCCACAGAGCATCTCCTACATTTCACTCTCATCTCTAGTTCACTATTGCCTTCTCTCTCATTCTGTTCTTTTTCTGCACTAGTTGCTTCTGTTCAGTCACTAAGTCATGTCTTTGCAGCATGGCAGTCTCCTCTGTCTTTCACTACTTCCTGGAGTTTGCTCAAACACATGCCCATTGAGCCAATGATGCCATCCAACCATCTCATCCTCTGTCACCCTCTTCTCCTCTTGCCCTACATCTTTCCCAGTATCACAGTTTTTTCCAATGAGTCGGCTCTTCGCATCAGGTGGCCGAAGTATTTGAGCTTCATCTTCAGCATCAGTCCTTTCAGTGCATACTTAGGGTTGATTTCCTTTAGTGTTGACTGGTTTGATCTCTTTGCAGTCCAAGGGACTCTCAAGAGTCTTCTCCAGCACCACAATTTGAAAGCATCAGCTCTTCGGTGCTCAGCCTTATTCATGGTCTAACTCTCACATCTATACATGATTACTGGAAAAACCATAGCTTTGACTATATGGACAAAGTAATATCTCTGCTTTTTAATACGCTGTCTAGTTTTTCTTTCAAGGAGCAAGCATCTTTTACTTTCATGTCTGCAGTCACCATCTGCAGTGATTTTGGAGCCCAAGAAAATAAAACCTGTGCCTTTTGAATATTTTCATTCTGCTATCCAGTGGAATTCTTGAAGGAACAGAGATAAATCTACCATGTTTACCTGAAAGTGATGTCAGCTTTTCCAACTTTGATTGCACCTCTAAAAGTTAGCATATTTTGGTTAAAACATGTTTGTGTGCATGTTCTGCAGTTCAATCACCACCCACTTAAACAAGTACTACTATCTCACTAGTAATAGGAATGTTTATTGAAAGGTGTCAGTTAAATTTTCAGCAGGAAGTAGAATTCACCCAAATGGTTCAAATGAACATTAATGAAAGAGATGACTACAGCATGGTAGTCATGCTGTAGGCATGGTTAAAGAAATAAACAAGGGGTGATGAGGTACCTAGAAATCAGCAACAGTAGAAAACAGATACCACTTCTAGTGCTAAAGATAGAAGGGAGATGATAGTGTTTCTAGAGCCTGGTGATAGTTGAAACTTTAAGGGAGGGATAGCCTAGTAGAAGTTATAGTCATGGTGGGCGTGGGGTGTTGCAGTTACTAACAGAGAAGTCCCTGAAGTCTGGAGGAAGGGGGTGGAGAAGAAATACTCTGGCTTCTCTCTTGTCCATCATCTGATGACCTGCAGGTATTTCCATTGACTGCCTCCAATGGAAGCCAGGCAGCAGGGGAACCAGGGTGATGCAGTGTGCTTTGGTGAGCTGCTGGAGCCCAGAGAAGAGCAAGGAAGAGAAGGGAGAGAAGATCTGGGGAAAGTGGGGGCAAGGGAAGTATAACCAGTACTGAAAAAGAATAGAGTAACTTGTAGAATCAGTGAAAGCTATTAGACTTCAGAAAGAGTGGGAACCTGGCCAGTTTGTGGATATAACAGTTTACTGAACTTCATTGTTAATATTTTCATTGAGATGATTCAAATCTCAATATTTAATCTTTATATCTCTTAGTTCCAATTCAGATTTGTATTGGCCATCAGTTAGCCAGTCTAGTCTCTTTCATCCTTCTCATGGGCCACAAATGACGCAATTAGCAGTGCCTAAGGGCTTATATCGTGTAGTATAGAGATGGCTGTAGTGGTTCACTCTGTTGGGTAAGAAGGCCTTTTAGAGAGAGGACCATAAATGGGAAGGCACTCCAAATGGTATCAGCTACTCAGATGTAGGAGTAGTTATCCTACATTGCATGAAGTCATTAGCATACTAGCTGAGATCTATCCTCAGGACAGAGGATAAAGTAGTTAATTTTAGTCACTGTAACTAAGGGCCAGGAATTAAAATACAAAATGTGTACAGAAATGGTGGAAATACCATGTTTATACAACCAGAGTTATCATTAAGGGCAGGCAGGCTGTGTACAGTGCAACTCCAGGCACCAGCATCTGCAACCATGTGGATGGCGCACCTCTGGAATTTTGAAAAGTGGTAACCTTATCCTCCACTTGGCATAAAGACTTATTCTACCATGAAATCACTTGTGTGGTATTTATAAATTTTCTACCACAAGGCTAGAAGGATCGTGAACCAGGTTTTACCTTTTCCCATGTCTGTGCATGTGTGCTAAGTTGCTGCAGTTGTGTCAACTCTGCAAGCCTATGGACCGTAACCTGCCAGGCTCCTCTGTCCATGGGATTCTCCAGGCAAGAATACTGGAGGGGGCTGCCATGCCCTCCTCCAGGGGACCTTCCCAATCCAGGGTTCAAACCTACATCTCTTAAGTCTCCTGTATTGGCAGGCAGGTTCTTTACTACTAGTGCCAGCTGGGAAGCCCTTTCCCATGTCTATCACCCATAAATGTGACGAAGCCACAAACAGAGCCTTAGGTAACTTAACAGGGAGAATGTCTTTAAGAGACACCAAAAATCAATAGAACATAGACAAGAGGGTTCAAGACCTAGTCATTTGGAGAAAGCACAATACATTTAAAATATTATTTCTGAGCTTTCCTATGGCATGATAAAATGCCTATCTGCTTACTACATAGTGTCTCTGTGAAAGGAAGAAAATTCACAAAGATTTTTCAATGACTGATAATTTTAGTAAAATTATTAACACTTGGGGAGGTCTGTTTTAGCTTGTCAGACAAGCAGAGGGTAAGAGCTTTTATAGACCCTGGGAGGGGGCTACAAGCAGGAACAGCACAGTCAGCTCAGACAGTCATCTTGAAATTTGTCATGGGGTGGTCTGACCAGCATCATCTTGATTGTTTTAGGTACAGTTAATCTTCAGTCACAGAGTTGGTTTGTTTCCATTTCCTTGAGGCCAGTTCTTGGATTTGTGGCAGCTTATGTCATGGCTACAATCTGGTCATTGTGTAGTTAACTTCTTCCATATAACAGGAATCTATTTCCCACAGTTCTGGAAGCTGGAAGTCCAAGATGAAGGCGTCAGCAAGGTAGATTTCATTCTAAGGCCTCTTCTCTTTGCTTTCAGGCAGCCGCCATCCAGCTCTGTGCTCACATACCATCTTCTTTATGTAAGTGTAAATAGTGATGGTCTTTATCTTTTGGTCCCCTGGATCAGTTAGCATCAGCATCACCTGGGAACTTAGATAACCAGATTCTCAGACTGGCAAACATTTGAGAAATGCTGCATCAGAATCACCTGATGGACTGTTAAAACACAGCTTCTCCCCATCCCCCATTCACCCTCTCTACTCCAGACCTGATTTAGCAGGTCTGGAGTGAGGCTTGGGAATGTGCTATTATTGGAGAGAAAGTTTTCTTTAAAAATAGTTTCCACCCCAAGATTGGTAAATGTATTAGGAAAAGTTTTTTTGGACTAGTGAAACAGCATATGTTTCATATAATCCCTAAGAGGACAATTTCCAGACAGTTGGATTGTCTACATCAAAATACAAAGTTCTAAATTTGGCAAGGTTTCCCATTTCTAATGTTATTTGCTTTGCGACTGTGAAGTCTTCAGAAATCTTTTATAAAACATTAACACAGAAAAACTTCAAGAGCTCACAGAGTTTGTTTCAAATTTAGCAGAAAAATCAAATAAGACCCTGTGTATCACTTATGTAAATAGTCACTATTAACTGAATTTGAAAAGGGGTTTCTAATGAGTATAAAATTAGCAACCAAGTTCATATTTCAGTGTCATTTGAGAATCTTCTGCCAGTATCCTAGAAAAAGAGGAAGTTAAAGAATGGTCCACACACTTCTTACACATTTTTTTTCTCATTCTTTGATAGTATAATACTGTTCCTAGGCCCAGCAATGCCTATCTGTATGCATTAGAGGACTGTGTGGTTACCAGCACAGATGTACCAAGCCAGTGAAATGACTTTGGAAAAACAGTTAATCTGTTAGGAAACTGGGTATCACCACCCCATCCATTAGGTAGGCTTCCCTTGTAGCTCAATTGGTGAAGAATCTGTCTGCAATGCAACAGAATTGGGTTCAAATCCTGCATTGGGAAGATCCCCTGGAGAAGAAAATGGCAACCCACTCCAGTACTTGCCTGGAGACTCCCATGGACAGAGGAGCCTGGCAGACTGCTGTCAATGGGTTTGTAAGAGTTGGACATGACTTAGCAACTAAACCACCACCACCACTAATATCATAGTAGATACAAGAGTTGTGTTTTGTTGTCTATGACAGCAACCATGATAGACTGGTTCCAAATTATGAAAGGAGTATGTCAACGCTGTATATTGTCATCCTGCTTATTTCACTTATATGCAGAGTACATCATGAGAAACGCTGGACTTGAAGAAGCACAAGCTGGAATCAGGTTTGCCGGGAGAAATATCAATAATCTCAAATATGCAGATGACAACACACTTAAGGAAGAAAGTGAAGAAGAACTAAAGAGCCTCTTGATGAAAGTGAAAGAGGAGATGAGACAGTTGGCTTAAAGCTCAACATTCAGAAAACTAAGATCATGGTATCTGGTCCCATCACTGGGAAATAGATGGGTAAACAGTGAGAGACTTTATTTCATGGGCTCCAAAATCACTGCAGATGGTGACTGCAGCCACAAAATTAAAAGACGCTTGTTCCTTGGAAGGAAAGTTATGACCAACCTAGACAGCATATTAAAAAGCAGAGACATTACTTTTCTGACAAAGGTCAGTCTAGTCAAAGCTATAGTTTTTCTTGTAGTCATTTATGAACGTGAGAGTTGGATTATAAAGAAAGTTGAGCACCGAAGAATAGATGCTTTTAAATTGTGATGATGGAGAAGACTCTTGAGAGTCCCTTGGGCTGCAAAGAGATCCAACAAGTCCATCCTAAAGGAAATCAGTCCTGAATATTCATTGGAAGACTGATGTTGACGTTGAAACTCCAATACTTTGGGCACCTGATGCGAAGTACTGACTCATTTGAAAATACCCTGATGCTGGGAAAGATTGAAAGCATGAGGAGAAGGGGATGACAGAGGATGAGATGTTGGATGGCATCACTGACTCAAGCGACCTGAGTTTGAGTAAACTCCAGGAGTTGGTGATGGAGTTGGGAGTAAACTCCAGGAGTTGGGAGGCCTGGCATGCTGCAGTTCATGGGGTCGCAAAGAGTTGGACACGACTGAGTGACTGAACTGAACTGATGATAGACATTTCCCTCCTTTTCATAACTTACTGTCACTGCACATTATTATCAGCTATTATCATAGATTCCAGAATGTGGAAAGTCATTGGAGCTGGAGCAAAGGAGCCAAGTGAAACACCTGTAAGGGATTTCAAAAGTGATACAGTTTAGTTGCAGATGATGACACAAAGAAGCATTGGTTCTTTCCTCTGGCTCAGTGCAATACTGTGTCGGGCATTTGCCTTGTGACATCCATCGGCTCCACTCCCTCAGAGCATGCTGTACTCATTCACACATATGGTCATTCAACAAACACTCATGCCTGATAAATATTTACTAAAGAAAAATGATCAATGTCTGTTAGCAACAGTTTTTGGAGCAGATGCTGTTTTCGGAACTTGGTAGTCATCACACAGATGACAAGAGTATAACACATTTCTGGGCTAACACCTGTCAATTGTATGGTTTTTCTCAAATTCTGAAGGAGATTTCTTATATAATATTTTATATTACCCTATCCCCAAGCCTGGGATTAGACCAGAAAACAATGATCCCCCCCAGGGAAGAAACAGAAACCTGTGCTAAGTGACTTGACCAAGGTCTCAGGGCTAATAAGTAGTGGGGTGGGCACATATATGTAGGTTTTTGATTCTCAAATTCAGCAATTAAGTTAAAGCACATAACAAATCAATGCTGTTAGGGTTCATCTTCCCTTTCTAGAATACTAAGGCAAGCATTTCCCTTTTTCATTTGGCAAATGAGAACAGATTATTTTTAATCAATTCCTTTCTCAAGATACAACTGGCTGCAGAATTAAGGACAGAGGTGGAAAAGTGGTACCTTGATTCCCAAAGTTCAGGTACATTCCAGGCTTTGGGGTCCCTGGTGTTTGGTGCAACAGCTAGGGAACTGTAACCATTCAATGGAGGTTTCTCTCACTGTCCTATCTGCCTTCTTTTCTAGTCTCAGCTGCTCCGACCCTGGCCAGGGCAACCTACCAAGAAGGTGTAATTTCTATAAAGCAATGTGTCCTTTTGTAAAACTAGCTTTAAAGGCTTCTCCTCCTCCTGTATATGTTGAAAATTTTCTGTTTCTAGCTGGAAAGGGACTGCATAAAATGCCTTATAAAAAGAGGGGCACAGTATACATCCTATCTGTGGTACAGCTGTTGGTTTTGCTGCAGGGGAATCTGAGAAGTTTCCTTAAGATTCCTCAAATTCCATAGTTGGTTTCATATAAGCTAAAGTAAAGCTAGACAAACAGAGAAAGTGTATTCAATTTTAGCTCAGACTATAAAATAAAACAAAAATAAACAGAACATGATTCAAGCTTTCCCTTGAGGTGCCTACAAGTCTTGCACAAAGTATATTGGTATAAATAAAGTCATATTTGTGCCTGGTGATGTAGCTAGGTTATAGTTCTAAACATTTTGTGTATACAGCTAGTAGGAAATACTACATGCTTACTTTTAAGAAGCTTTATTTTTAACATCATATTTACTGATCATGAAGCATGCTAGACATTAAAGTCTTGTTTTTAGCAAAAAATAAATAAATAAATAAAAATAAATCCCCTAACTGTTTACTCTGGCACAGAAGTACAGATCACTCTTCACATATCCCGAACAGCTCTATGCAAGGCACCCCTTTCAAGGCAGACAGTGCTCTGGTGTTTTTGGTCAGGGCCAGGAACATAAATTTCTCTGCTTAGTTTAAGCAAAAATGGGCTTGTTACAGGGCTATAAACAGTTCACAGAATTGTTAGGAAGATTTAAAAGTGAGCCTCAAAGAATTGCCTGAAGAGCCCAAAGGCTGATGAGAAATTACAGAATTGATAGGCTCCTGGTGCCAAAGCCAAGTGTCCCTGTCACAACCAGAAGGCCCCTGTGATCGGGAAGCCCCAGAAGCAAAACAGACATCTTCAGGAACTGCTTGCCGGCAGAACCAGCTGAAACAGCAGAATGGCAGCCTCTACCTCCTTCTTGCTGTTGATGGTCAGTCGTTAAGTCATGTCTGACTCTTTGTGACCCCATGGACTGCAGCCCTCAAGGCTCCTCTGTCCTCCACTCTTGCCCAGAGTTTGTTCAAACTCATGTCTATTGAGTCAGTGATGCTATCCAATCATCTCATCCTCTGCTGCCTTCTTCTTCTTTTGCCCTCCATCTTTCCTAGCATCTGGGTCTTTTCTAATGAGTCAGCTCTTATATCAGGTGCCTAAAGTATTAGAGCTTCATCTTTAGCATCAGTCCTTCCAATGAATATTCAGGGTTGATTTCCTTTAGGGTAGACAGGTTTGACCTCCTTCCTGTCCAATGGACTCTCAAGAGTCTTCTGTAGCACCACAATTCAAAAGCATCAATTCTTCAGCACCCAGCCTTCTTTATGGTCCAACTTTCACATGACTACTGGAAAAACCATAGCTCTGACTATATGGACCTTTGCCTTTTGTGGCTTCAGTCACTGTCTGCAGTGATTTTGGAGCCCAAGAAAATAAAATATGCCACTGTTTCCATTTTTTCCTATCTATTTGACATGAAGTGATGGGACTGGGTTCCATGATCTTAGTTTTTTGAATGCTGAGTTTCAAGCCAGCTTATCTTACTGCCTTCCAAGTGTCATGAAATTCCATCTAACAGAGTTGCCTCAATCAGATCCAGAGTCCAAGATGCAATGGAGTCTAGGGAAATGTGATTTTTGCCTTTAAGCTTTCTAGCATTGAACTCAGTATTATCCATCACACTTTCCCTGTCTGCTTGCTTAGTATGGGCATATGAGATTGTTTGCTTTCTGCAACCACAAAACTGGAGTGAAGGTTCTTGTGGACTGTGTGATATTCTTTCTGGGATATACCCAGGAGCAGGATTGCATGGTTAAAGTGTATATGCACACTTTTGTATTTTTGGCTAAGTACTACCAGAATGTCACTCTAGAATGGTTCCACTAGTCTAACTTTCAAAAGTTTAACATACAAATAGCTACATTTATACGTACTATCATCATAAGATGTGAATAGTTTCTACTTTCAAGGAGAGCCTATTTACATTTAAAAGCAGAAAGCAGATTTTTAAGTATTAGGCCTGAAACAGTATAAATAGAAGATATTAAATCAGTAGGCTAACAATAGTTTCTTGAAATTTTATTTTCTTTCATAAAAATGGGCAGTAGAGAGCACCAGAGGCTCTTGTGTCTGAAGAATCTTAGAACCTCAGCTCAAAGCCTGCTTGTGAGACATTAGGTAAGCTCATTAACTTTCTTTAAGCCTAATTTCTTTGAATATCAGTAAAATGGTGGTAATGATACTAAGGATGTTGTTGAAGGATTGAAGTTCATGGATAAGAAGCAGTCAAGACAATGCCTGGCACATAGGCCTTGTGCAAGAAATGCCAGTTATTCTTATTCTGATGATCACCCACAGGCTTATCCCTACAGTAGCTCATTTACATTTCCCCGATGAATGAATTTCAGAGCAAACAGAGACCTAGACTGTTGACTGCAATAGCTGTTTCTTCTGGCTGGGCCCTTCTCAGGGCTGGAAGAGTTACAGAAATAAAGATACGGTTTTCCTTGTTGCTCTTTTGAGGGACTCAGAATGTAAAGGAGATGGAACACAAATACCTCCATACCTTTATGGATGATGGGTGACAGTGGAGAAACACTTGAAAAGGAGAGCGAAGGGTGACAGCAACCCTGGAGTGCAGGCTTCCGCTCTCTGAGTGGGAGGTTCTGGGTTGCAAGTAGTGGCAGCCTTCCCATCACACTGTTCCACTCACAGATCTGAGCCAGATAAGGTAACTCCTGTCTAGGTTAGGGGCTGATCTCTATCCTCCATAACAACCTACATTTCTTTTCCTTTGAAACATAGCTTATCATATTGTACTCTACTCTTTCACTTATGAGAGACTGATTCAGTTATTTGGCCATGCCTGTGTTTGTTCTTCCTTTCTGGAAGGTTCTAGAACTTCAGATGACATTTTATTTGAATGATGTCTGTGTCAGTCCAGGGGCAGTCAGCAGGTAGACATTAGATCAGTTATTTGAAAAGAGTGAATTTGATATAGAGAATCATGAACCAGTTATAGTGTATAGTTGCTAACTGCTGCTGCCGCTGCTGCTGCTGCTAAGTCGCTTCAGTCGTGTCCCACTCTGTGCGACCCCATAGACGGCAGCCCACCAGGCTTCCCCGTCCCTGGGATTCTCTAGGCAAGAACACTGGAGTGGGTTGCCATTTCCTTCTCCAATGCATGAAAGTGAAAAGTGAAAGTGAAGTTGCTCAGTTGTGTCTGACTCTAGCGACCCCATGGACTGCAGCCTACCAGGCTCCTCCGTCCATGGGATTTTCCAGGCCAAAGTACTGGAGTGGGGTGCCATTGCTTTCTCCGATAGTTGCTAACTAGGTAACTGAAAAGGCAGAAAGAGACTAATGATATAGCTCAGAGGTAGCAAATCTGGGGAGCAACAGCTCTCACCCTTAACTGAAGCTGAGGGTAAAAGGCCAGGCTAGAAATTACTAAAAGGCAGAGGTACAGAGGTGTCATTCAGGCCCGGGAAGGGGCTGCACAGGTGGTACTAAAGCCAGGGTGCAGTGAGGCTGGCTCTGCTGGCATTAGAAAAACTGCAAACCATGTTCAGCTGCTGGGGTAGTGCTGGGAGGAACTACCAGGCCATGCGAGGAGTGCTGCTGGGGTTACAGTGGAACTGCAAGTATACCAAAAGCTATGGAGAGCCAGGAGGAGCAAGCACTACCTCCTCCTCTGGCTGGGTGCTCCCTCTAGTGCCTCCTATTGACAGGGTCTAATGGTGTGTATGTGCGTGCGTGTGTGTGTGTGTGTGTGTGTGTGAGTCACTTAGTTGTAACTGACTCTTTGTGACCCCAGGACCCCATCAAGCTCCTCTGGATTCTGTCCACGAGATTCTGGGAGGCCCTTAAGTCTAACAGAGCCAGCAGGAAAAGAAGAAATTGGATTTACAGAGTCTCAGTCCCCATTGGCCTCAAAGAGAATATAAAAGGGTGAATTTGGAGCTGAGAGACAGTAGCATAGTAACTGACACATTTCTTAAAACGCTTTGTGTCCAGATCAGATCAGTTGCTCAGTCGTGTCCGACTCTTTGCGACCCCATGAATGGCAGCACACCAGGCCTCCCTGTCCATCACCAACCCCCGGAGTTCACTGAGACTCACGTCCATCGAGTCAGTGATGCCATCCAGCCATCTCATCTTCTGTCGTCCCCTTCTCCTCCTGCCCCCAATCCCTCCCAGCATCAGAGTCTTTTCCAATGAGTCAACTCTTCGCATGAGGTGGCCAAAGTACTGGAGTTTCAGCCATAGCATCATTCCTTCCAAAGAAATCCCAGGGCTGATCTCCTTCAGAATGGACTGGTTGGATCTCCTTGCAGTCCAAGGGACTCTCAAGAGTCTTCTCCAACACCACAGTTCAAAAGCATCAATTCTTCAGCGCTTAGCCTTCTTCACAGTGCAACTCTCACATCCATACATGACCACAGGAAAAACCATAGCCTTGACTAGACGGACCTTTGTTGGCAAAGTAATGTCTCTGCTTTTCAATATGCTATCTAGGTTGGTCGTAACTTTCCTTCCTAGGAGTAAGCATCTTTTAATTTCATGGCTGCAGTCACCATCTGCAGTGATTTTGGAGCCCAGAAAAATAAAGTCTGACACTGTTTCCACTGTTTCCCCATCTATTTCCCATGAAATGATGGGACCAGATGCCATGATCTTCGTTTTCTGAATGTTGAGCTTTAAGCCAACTTTTTCACTCTCCACTTTCACTTTCATCAAGAGGCTTTTGAGTTCCTCTCCACTTTCTGCCATAAGGGTGGTGTCATCTGCATATCTGAGGTCATTGATATTTCTCTCAGCAATCTTGATTCCAGTTTGTGTTTCTTCCAGTCCAGCGTTGTTAGGGCACATATCCAATGTCCATTCACAGATGAAAGAATAAATAAAATGTGGTATATATATTCACGAGAACATTATTCAGGCCTTTCTTGAAAAAGGGAAATCCTGCCACATGCTACAACATGCTGTTGTTGTTTTAGTTGTAAGTCACGTTTGACTCTTCTGCAACCCTAAGGGCTGTAGCCCATCAGGCTCTTCTGTTCATGGAATTTTTCAGGCAAGGGTATTGGAGTAGGTTGCCATTTCCTTCTCCTGGGGATCTTCCCGACCCAGGGATTGAACTGTGTCTCCTGCATTGCAGGCAGATTCTATACTGCTGAGCCACTAGGGACGCCCAACCTGGATGTTACAACTTGGATGATGCTAAATGAAAGGAGTTGGTCACAAGAGGACAAACATTGTGTGATTCCACTTATATGAAGTATCTGAAGTAGTCAAGCATAGAAACAGAAAGAATGATGGTTGCTGGGAATTGGGTCGGGGTGGGGCAGGGACTTGGGAGCTGCTGTTTAATGGATATAGAGTTTCAGTTTTACAAAGATGAAAGGTTCTGGAAATCAGTAATGGGAATACCCTTAACATTGTGTGCATGCTAAGTCGCTTCAGTTGTGTCCAAGTGTGCAACCCTATGGACTGTAGTCTGCTGGGCTCCTCTGTCCATAGAATTCTTCAAGCAAGAATACTGGAGTGGATTGTCATGCTGTCTTACAGGTGATCTTCCCAACCCAGGGATCAACCCTGCATCCCCTCCAGCTCCTGCTTTGGCTGGTGGGTTCTTTAGTGCCACCGGGGAAGCCCACCCTTAACACTACCAAACACTTAAAAATGGTTTAGATGACACAATTTCTGTTATTTTTTTTTTTAACCACAAATAAAAAATTCAGATATAAAGACATTAGGACTCATAAGTACTGGTTATTTGTAAGCCATTTTAGGTCTCTTTATTAATTGCTAGGCCTGATTTCTGCATTGCTCTCTGGAGAATTCTTGATCCTCTGTCCATAATGCTATGGGATTGATCTCCATTGCTTCTTTACTTGGAGAAGGCAATGGCAACCCACTCCAGTACTCTTGCCTGGAAAATCCCATGGATGGAGGAGCCTGGTAGGCTGCAGTCCATGGGGTTGCTAAGAGTCAGACAAGACTGAGCGAACTCACTTTCACTTTTCACTTTCATGCATTGGAGAAGGAAATGGCAACCCACTCCAGTGTTCTTGCCTGGAGAATCCCAGGAACGGGGGAGCCTCGTGGGCTGCAGTCTATGGGGTTGCACAGGGTCGGACACGACTGAAGTGACTTAGCAGCAGCAGCAGCTACTTTACTAACAATCATAGACACAAATGGTAAAAGCAACTATTTATGAAATACAGTTGCACAATAAGACACAGTCATCTTGCAAAAAGGCTCTGCTTCACAACAGCTTTTAAGATCTAATATCAATAGAATGGTCCAAAGTAAAACAAATTGATTAGAAAACCATCAAAAACATTTTAATTGGCTTTACAAGACACAATGAAATTTCTTTGTTGAAGTCGTGTGTAGTGGAGCCAGGTTTCTGCTGTTCCATGGTCCACTCTCTGTTAAATTGCCTGCTGGAGCCAATCTTAGCCATGCTACCTCATAAACTTGTACAGTAAATATTCCATTATTAGACACTGGGGTGGAGAGTGATGGAAGGGAATGTAATTGTTTTAGCTTTAAATTTACCCTTGTCCAAATCTGTCTTAGACATACAGCACAAGACGAGCCTGTAAGTCATGAAGGCGTTCACCTCTCGAGGCCGGATTGCATTTAAGCCATTCCAGGCAGATGAGGGAAGTGCCCCCGAGGAGAAGGGAGAAGTAATCCTACAACCTCCCTTGTAACTCATCCTCGTGTTTGACAAATCTTGCCACCAGGATCTTTGTAGTTAGCCCATGTCTCATCTGCTGCAATTTCCTCCCCCCTTTCCCCCTTCTGGTTACATCATTAATGGAGATTGGAACCAGCTGGCCTCTTTCTTCTGTATAAGAGGTTTTATAGATGTGAAAATGATTATTCAGTTTCTCTCCAACTACTTCACTGAACAATGCTTTCCTCTAAATTTGCCCCATATATTTTATTTTTCATATCCTTCAGTGACCCTTTTGATACTTCTCCAAACCCTTTGAACTTTTACCATACTGCTCTAAAATTGTGGGATTCCAGTTTTTAATGGAATTCTAATACATTTCTAAACATTTTTTAGATAAATGGAAGGATTACTCATTCCTATACAATATTCATTTAAAAATAAATATCATTATTAAATCACCTCCTAAATCTTCATGGTTTTTCTGACAAACAAGGAAAAAATGTCACTCTCACCATCTTCTGCAAAGCTGCAAGCCCTTGTAAACTCAGGCAGAAAATTTAGCTTCTCCTTGAGAGATTTTTAATCTACATAAAAAGTAAGACAGAGACAACAGAAAATATATAAATATATATTGGTGGAAGTGAAGATCAGTTCAGATGAAAATAACTGTAAGAGACTTCGCTCATATCACAAAAATATTTTGTCATTCTCTTATTTTCTTAAAAAGTATGTTATAGGGACTTCCCTGGTGGTCCAGTGGCTAAGACTCTGTGCTCCCAATGCAGGAAGAGTGGGTTCAATCTCTGGTTAGACAACTAGATGTCCCAACTAAGACCTGGGGCAAATAAATAAATAAATATAATAAAAATATGAATAAAGAAGGAGGTTAAATTAAAATACCTAAATTCATACCATTTTGAGGTATCAGGATTTAACATTTTAGTGACCACCATTTTGTTTCTCTTTATTTTCGCATATTTATAATTATCTTGAATGTGATCATGTTATTTTATTGGTCATGTTTTAAAAACATTTTTCTGTACATATTCTTATTTCTTATCTTCATATGATCTTCCTCTTCCTCACATGATCTCCCTCTTCCTCATATGATCTCAAATGTATCCTTCCATTTCTTTTTCATAGATATGTAATATCATACTCTAATATGCATTTAAAGGCTTGTCAGTGTCTGTTTTAGAAAAAATTACAGTCTTGTTTATATCTTTCTTTTTTCATTAGACAAATACTTATAGAAATTTCTGCCAGGTAATCTATATATATTTAACTCATTAATTTTCATGGCTGCATAGTGGTATGAATATAACTCAATTCAGCCAGCCCCCCATAAATGTTTGTAATATTCATATTAGCTATATCAGGTTCGGAGAAGGCAGTGGCACCCCACTCCAGTACTCTTGCCTGGAAAATCCCATGGGTGGAGAAGCCTGGTAGGCTGCAGTCCATGGGGTCGCTAAGAGTCTGACACGACTGAGTGACTTCACTTTCACTTTTCACTTTCATGCATTGGAGAGGGGAATGGCAACCCACTCCAGTGTTCTTGCCTGGAGAATCCCAGGGACGGGGGAGCCTGGTGGGCTGCCGTCTATGGGGTCGCACAGAGTCGGACACGACTGAAGCAACTTAGCAGTAGTAGCAGCATATCAGGTTAGATCTTCAGAATATGGTTCAATAGCTTTTACTGTATCAGGAGTACAAAGGGTATTAAATAGCAATGGCAATAAAATAAATGCAAACAAATTATATACCTTATACAAAAATCTAGAGTTACAAAGGAAATAGAAAAGCAGAAGGAATGAATTAATAAAGATATTAAATATATTATAATTAAATTAAATATTTTTAATTATTTAATTAAATAATTAAATTATTAATTAAATATAATTAAATAATTAAAAAATATAAAATAATGAATTAAAACACAAAATAAGATAGAAAGCATGAACCAATGAACATGTAAAAAAAAATCTTTGGAGAAAAAAGTCAACAAAATAGAAAACCCACTGGTCAAACTAACAAAGAAAAGAGGAAACCTAGATTTACAAAATTAAAAATCACAAGATAGAAGTTTAGAGAGAGAAACCTTTAAAAATTATAAAAGACTACTTTGTACAACTCTGCAAATAAATTTAAATTAAATAATTTTCTGGTATAATAAATTCACCAGTAGATATGGAGTCTATAAATAGACCAATTTTCTTCGAAGAAATAGAAAAATCAAACAGCACTCCAATCTAAAGGCCAGATGGCTTCACATAGGAATTTATTAATATTAAACTTTAAAGATCAGTTAATTGTAGTTAGTATTTAAACTATTACAGAGCACGGTCTAAGGAAAAAAAACTCTAAATTCTTTCTATAAAGTAAACTGATTCCAAAATGTGGCCAAATTTGTGCCAAAAAAATAAAACTACCAATCTCATTATGAGCATCAGTTAAAATGTTCTAAATAAAATGTTAGGGAAAAGAGCATAACAGCCCATTAAGAAAATAATACATTATGACCATATAAAATTTTCTTGCAATGTAAAGTCTCAACATTAGAAAATCAGCTAATGTAATCTATTATTTTAATAGAAATAAGGATAAAAATAATATGATCATCTCTATATATGCAGAAAAATAATTTGACAAGATTTAGCACTTGTTTTGGAGAAGGCAATGGCACCCCACTCCAGTACTCTTGCCTGGAAAATTCCATGGACGGAGGAGCCTCGTAGGCTGCAGTCCATGGGGTTGCGAAGAGTCGGACACGACTGAGCGACTTCACTTTCACTTTTCACTTTCATGCATTGGAGAAGGAAATGGCAACCCACTCCAGTGTTCTTGCCTGGAGAATCCCAGGGACGGGGGAGCCTGGTGGGCTGCCGTCTATGGGGTCACACAGAGTTGGACACGACTGAAGTGATTTAGCAGCAGCAGTAGCAACACTTGTTTATTAAAACAGAAAATGATGAATACTTTCTAAACAATATTATATACATATATACATTAGAGAATTTCTTGCTAACATGACAGGGAAGGCAAACATTTCCACACCATTTTGGAAGCACTAGGCAATGAATTTAGATAAGATAAAGTAATTAGAACTCTAAGAATTAAAATGAAGAAATAGAACTATATCTATTTGCAGATGTTGTTATTATACAGCTTGATTCCCAAAAGAATCAATGGAAAAACTAAACAAAAAGAATTTAGTAAACTAGCAGTTAATGAAATCATCATGCAAAAATTAAACAAAAATCAATTCCATAGGTATATATCTAGTTTTTTTGATATAAATTTATTTATTTTAATTGGAGGTTAATTACTTTACAATATTGTATTTGTTTTGCCATACATCAACATGAATCCACCACGGATATACACTATTTAATGCTCAATAGCATTCTTTTTGCCAGTGCCTCTCCGGTTTCTAGAAAAGCTCATTTTCTAGAAGAGCTCTCAGAAAGTGCTGATGGGAACAGTATTTATAATATTCTTACATGTTCACAACAGTTTTTCCTTTGTTATATTTATACTTAAAGGTCAGTTTGAGTGGATATAAAATCCTTGGCTCGCATTTTCTTTTCTTAAGCAGTCTCAATACATTACTCAGTTGTCTTCTGGTATAATCATTGCTGTTGAAAAGTGTGATATCATTGTTTTTTTCCCACTTTATAAGTGACTTGGTCTGTTTGCCCTCCCTTTTCTTTTTAAAATGCCCAATAGTTTTACTAGGCAAACTTTTGATGTTGACTGCATGATTTTTTTTTTCCCCAAGTATACAAAATGCCCTTTAAATATGAAGAGTCAAGTGTTCTTCTATTTTAGGAAAGTTTCATTGAATTGTAGATTGTTTGGTCACTCCCCCTGCATATATGATGAAACTTCTTTGCTTATCTACTACATCTATTGTTTCTCTCAAATTTTTACAATTTTTTTCTTCTTTTCTGTTTCCTTTTAATTTTTTTCTTCCTATTAATCTCTTATTTCTTTTATGGCATAATTATTTGCTCTTATGTTCCTTCTGTGCTGTGCTTAGTTGCTCAGTCATGTCCGACTCTTTGCAACCCTATGGACTGTAGTTTGCCAGCCTTCTCTGTCTATGGGGATTCTCCAGGCAAGAATACTGGAGTATGCTGCCCATGCCCTTCTCCAGGGAATCTTCTTAACCTAGAGATCGAACCCAGGTTTTCCCGCACTGCAGATGGATTCTTTACCGTCTGAGCCACCAGGGAAACCCATGAATACTGGAATGGGTAGCCTATTCCTTCTTCAGGGGATCTTCCTGACCCAGAAATCAAACTGGGGTTTCCTGCCTTGCAGGTGGATTTTTTTTTACCAGCTGAGCTACCAGGGAAGGCCCTGTGTTCCTTCTAGTTGGTCTTAATTCCTGACATGCTTCTTATGAGTTCTAATCTTTCTTTTCTATTGGCTCTTTTTTGCCCAGTCATCTCATTTATGAGATTTTTAAAATTTTGATTTATGCTCTTCTTTTATTGCTTCTATACTTTTCTTATCTTCTTTTAGCTTTCTTTAAAATGTAATAAATACATTTGTATCCATCCACAAATTTCCAAATGTCTTTCCTATTTGCACCAATATTTTTCTGATCTTTATTCACTTTCTGCTTATCATAACTATAGGAAATTCACTTGTGAATGTCTTTTGTTGCTAGTGTGTAAGTGAGATGTGGTTTCCTGAGTTTCTCAGGAGAGAAGGATGAAGAGTCTGTATAGTTTGACTAACTTTGTCACGCTGGGACTCTCTTTTGTCCTTATCATGAGGTGTTTAAAATATGACAACTTTTTGTGCTTCCAGAGATCTGTCTACTGCCCCTTTCCCTCCCTCTCACCACTCTACTCTTGCTGTGTCCACTGTTGGAGTGTCCACCACTGATGTAACTCATTCTTTTTTTTTTTTTAAATGTTTATTTGCCTGCATCAGGCCTTAGTTGCTGCACACAGGATATTTTTTGTCTCTCGAGATCCTTCACTGTGACATATAGGCTCAGTAGTTCCTGGGCAGCATATGGGATCTTAATTTCCCGACTAGGGATCAAACCCACATTTCCTGCACTGCAAGGTAGATTCTTAACCATATGGCCACCAGGGAGGTCCCCTAATTCACTTCTTCTTTTAGCATAGCCCATAGCTGAGGTCTCACCCTACTGACTCTTACACCCCAGACTAAGGTAGAGCTGCAGCTTTCTCCAAGATTTAGGTGTGACTCTCACTGAAACCTCTGGAATTCCATTGCATCTACTATCTTTATTAATAGCAGTGCTTCCTAAAGCACACTTGACTTTGTTCTCCAGAATGTCTGGTTCTGGGTGGCTGACCACACCCTTGTAGTCATCTGGATATTTTTTATCCAGTTCTTCCATGTATTCTTTCCATCTCTTCTTGATCTCTTCAGCATCTACTAGGTCTCATTCCAGTAGAACTATTCAAAACCCTAAAGGACAATACCATCAAGGTGTTGCATTTAATATGTCAGCAAATCTGGAAGACCCAACAGTGGCCATAGGACTAGAAAAGGTCAGTCCTCATCCCAATTCATAAGAAGGGTAGTACTAAAGAATGTGCTAACCATCAAACAATTGCATTCATCTCGCATGCTAGTAAGGTCATGCTTAAATTTTTGCATACTAGGACTCAGCATTATGCAAATCAAGAACTTTCAGATGACCAAGCTGGATTTAGAAAAGGAAGAGGAACTGAGATCAAACTGACAACATTTGATGGCTCATAGAGAAAGTGAGGGAATTCCAAAAAAAAAAAAAAAAAAAAAAAATCTACCTCTGTTTCATCAGTTACACCAAAGCCTTTGACTGTGTGGATCATAATAAACTGTGGAAAGCAGTTAAAGAGTTGGGAATACCAGACCATCTTACCTGTCTTCTGAGAAACCTGTATGAGGGTCAAAAAGCAACAGTTAGAACTCCGTATGGAACAACTGATTGGTTCAAATTGAGAAAGAAGTATGACAGGGCTGTTTGCTGTCACGCTGTTTGTTCAGTCTATACGCTGAGCACATGAGAAATGTCAGTTTATATGAGCTACAAACTGGAATCAAGATAAGCAGGAGAAACATCAACAACCTCAGATATGCAGATGACACCACTCTAATGGCAGAAAGTGAAGAGGAACTAAAGAGCCTCTTGATGAGGGTGAAGGAAGAGA
This sequence comes from Bubalus bubalis, assembly GCF_019923935.1. Classification (NCBI taxonomy): domain Eukaryota; kingdom Metazoa; phylum Chordata; class Mammalia; order Artiodactyla; family Bovidae; genus Bubalus; species Bubalus bubalis. The sequence continues at coordinate 138,906,992 of NC_059158.1, forward strand.
GTGAAAGAGCTAGCTTAAAACTAAAATTAAGATCATGGCATCCAGACCCATTACTTCACAGCAAATAGAGGGAGAAAATGTGGAAATAGTGTAAGATTTCCTCTTCTTGTGCTCTAAAATCACTGCGGTTGGTGACTGCAGCCATGAAATCAGATGTTTGCTTCTTGGCAGGAATGTTGAAAAGCAGAGACATTACTCTGCCAACAAAGGTCTGTACAATCAAGGCTATGGTCTTCCCAGTGGTCACATATGTTTGTGAGAGCCTGTAAAGAAGGTGGAGCACTGAAAAATTGATGCCTTTGAAGTATGGTGCTGGAGAAGACTCCTGAGAGTCCCTTGGACTGCAAGGATTTCAAACCAGTCAATCTTAAGGGAAATCAACCCTGAATACTCACTGGAAGGACTGATGCTGAAGTTGAAACTCCAGGGTTTTGGTCATCTGATGCAAACAACTGACTCATAGAAAAATCCCTGGTGCTGGGAAAGATTGAGGGCAGAAGGAGAAGAGGGTGTCGGAGGATGAGATGGTTGGATGACATCACCGATGCAGTTGACGTGAACTTGGGCAAACTTCAGGAGATGGTGAGGGACAGGGAGGCCTGGCATGCTGCAATCCATGGGTCACACAGAGTCAGACACAACAGGACAACTGAACAACAACTCACTGAAACCTCATTTTTGGTGGTTAGTCCTCTAGTTCTCTGTTAGGTCATTTTGTCTCTGTCCAGTGACACCTCCTCTCTCTACAATTTGGCCACTGGTGTTCTCAGCTTTCTTTAGTGCCTGCCTGCCCCGTGCTACTGGGGAGCTGAGGGAGGCAGACTGGGGTGGAAGTGGTGCAAGGCAATTTCCTTAGACCTTTGGTATTTGTTTATACTTGTCCTCATCACTCTCAGGCTATAAGTGTTTCTCTTGATGCACCACTCAGTCTTCAACATCTGTGTTTTCACTCTGATTGGGGTCAGCAATAGAGCCCTGTAAGACGATTCCCTGTCCTCTCTTTTCTGACATTTATTTTCTCTGTGTGCGAATACTATTTTTTGTGTGTGCGTTTATCCCTCTTCTTTTTTTTTTCTATTCTGAATGCTCCAAATTCTCAAACCTTGAGCTCAACACGTTTGATCTTTCAAAAATCCTCGTTTTTGCAATGGAAAATCTGGCTTTTGTTCCTTAAGTTTCCTGTGATTGCTCTTACTAGGCATTTAATAGTAATATTTAGAAATATGTCTACCCGATTTTTTCTTGCTGTATCTCACTTCTCTCAAGAGCAGCATGTATAAAAATCTGTCGTTGTTGCTTAAATGCTTGGGAAGAGGGTGATGAATGTTAAGTGTGTCCTAGAGGTTGTAACAGAAAATCGTCCCAAATCGGATCTGATCTGGGACAGATGTTTTTGTGATGTAATTCACAATCTCCGGGGAGGGGGGGGGGGAAACATCGCTGATAAAAATGTTGAAGCCATTTATTTCCCGAGGAACTTTAATGGGATTAAAAATCTAAGAGGCCAGTCACCTATGTACCCAAATGATAGCTGTCAAGAGTTTGGTAAATTTAGTAACTTTTAAAAAACCATTCTTGTAGATTTAAGTTTAGTGGTAATCTAACCCCTTCCACGGGGCTTTCCTGGTAGCTCAGCTCTTAAAGAGTCCACCTGCAACACAGGAGACCCTGGTTTGATTCCTGGGTTGGGAAGATCCCCTGAAGAAGGGATAGGCTACCCACTCCAAAATTCTTGGGTTTCCCTGGTGATTCAGATGATAAATAATCTGCCTGCAATGCAGGAGACCTGGGTTTTATCCCGGGCCAGGAAGATCCCCTGGAGGAGGGCATGGCATCCCACTCCAGTGTTCTTGCCTAGAGAATCCCCATGGCCAGAGGAGCCTGGTGGGCCACAGTCCATGGAGTCACAAAGAGTCAGATACAGCTGAGCAACTTAGCATAGCATAGCAACCTCTTGCATCTCTACCACAGGTAATTTTTTCCCTAGGGAACATTTGGCAATGTCTGAGGATGTTTTTATTTGTCTTAGCCTGGTGAAAAGAGTGGGAGTTTCTACTGGTGTCGAGTGTGTAGAGGCCAGCAATGCAGCTAAACATCCTATAATGCACAGGACAGCCCCCAAGCCCCCAAATAAAGAATTATCAGGTACAAAGTGTCCATAGTACTGAGCATGAGAAACACTGATCTAGCTATTCTCTCTTCTGTAAATTCTCTATTGAATCTTTGAATCGATCTGCTATAGGCTTTTGCCCTTGAAACAAGACTTAGTAAAATTTTTGTATATTCTTCTCACTAATGAGTTTAAAATTTTTTGTGATTTTAAATTGAGGGGTAGGTTTCAGTTACTTCCTAAAAATATTATCCCGCTATGCTGAGAATCAGGCAGCTAAGAACAGATCTAGGGCTCATGAGAACACTGTTTCCAGGTCAGGCAGAAAATCTTGGTATTTCACTTTAAATAAGGACTTCTGGTGTCCTTGCAGAAGGGAAAGGCTATCCACTCCAGTATTCTTGCCTGGAGAATTCCATGGACTTCATAGTCCATGGGATCACAAAAAGTCAGACACTACTGAGCGACTTTCACCTCTGGTGTCCGAGCTGATCATAACCTTGCAAACAGTCAAACACAGCTGACTGACTTTCTTTTTTCTTTCCTATCACCAAGAGGATGCTACTCTGTGAAAACTGCCTTTTTTCCCCCTAACCACACATTGTACTTCTAGAAACTAGTCTTCTTACCCTCTCCCATCACCAGAAAGGCCAAACAGGAAGATGAGCTGGTGAGATGCAGAGCAGGGCAGTGGGAAATACAAAATACTCTTCCATCCTGCCTGTGGGAGAATGCAGAGCGCACGCAAGATGCCTTGTGAAAAAGACAATCACAGCTGCCTCTCTGAGTTTGGCCAGATGCTTAGGAGAAGAGTGAATGTACCTGATCTTCATTTTTGAAAGGCAGATGGAGGCACTGGTAGTAACACATAGGTTTACAAGATGAGGAAAGCATGCTTGTGCTCAGTGGCTTCAGTTGTGTCCGACTCTTTGTGACCGTAAGCACTGTAACTCACCAGGCTCCTCTGTCCATGGGATTCTCCAGGCAAGAATACTGGAGTGGGTTGCCATGCCCTCCTCCAGGGGATCTTCCCAACCAAGTTTGACAAGATGAGGAAAGCAAGGAAGGAAAAAATATTCTACAGAATTGTTTGAAAAGACACACTTTGTAGGGTCTTTTTCTTTTATATTTTCGTGTACGAAAAGAAGTTTTTGGGTTTTTCCTGTGGTCATGTATGGATGTGAGAGTTGGACTGTGAAGAAGGCTGAGCGCCAAAGAATTGATGCCTTTGAACTGTGGTGTTGGAGAAGACTCTTGAGAGTCCCTTGGACTGCAAGGAGATCCAACCAGTCCATTCTGAAGGAGATCAGCCCTGGGATTTCTTTGGAAGGAATGATGCTAAAGCTGAAACTCCAGTACTTTGGCCACCTGATGGGAACAGTTGACTCATTGGAAAAGACTCTGATGCTGGGAGGGATTGGGGGCAGGAGGAGAAGGGGACGACAGAGGATGAGATGGCTGGATGGCATCACTGACTCGATGGACGTGAATCTGAGTGAACTCTGGGAGGTGGTGATGGACAGGGAGGCCTGGCGTGCTGAGATTCATGGGGTTGCAAAGAGTTGGACACGACTGAGCGACTGATCTGATCTGATCACCTAGCAGAGACCCTGTGTTTAAAGCAAATCAGTATGGCAGTCTTTCTAAAAGAAAAATGAGAAAATAAAAGCCAAATATTCAAGCATTTAAAGGTATAGAGAGTTGATGTGGAAGCTGGGAAAGAATATATTATTTTAATAAGGAAATGCTTTTTTTCTGAAGTGGAAGGAAAAGTGAGAGCATTTGAAAAAGTTTGAGATTCTGAAAATATATGTCTTATTAGACATCTTCTGCCACTATATTCTCTCAACCAAAAAATTAGGCAGATTTCTAGATATTTGAGATTGGTGCCTTGTCCTGTTGGCTTACATTTTGTAGCTTTACTTTTTTAGAAGATCAAGCTCTTGATTTCCTTCCAAGCACTCTCAAACCAGTAAGTGTGCAAATCCCAGCCAAAACTGCATGTCATCATCTAAAAATTCTCCTGTGTCCTGGCCAGCGGGCGCCCCTTCAATTCATCTCTGATGCCTGTGTTCACTTCTCAACTCACTGCTTCTCACATGCCATATTTTCTTTCTAGAAATAAAAACCTTCATAATTCTTCCTGACACAATTTAAGCTACATTCTTAAATTTTACTCTGTTATCTGTCAGAATTTTTTAAAAATTATTTGACCTGGCCCAAACCTCCAACTCAGTTCTGAAGGTGGTGTTGTGTATAATGACGGTGACATGGCTTTGAAGGAATGCATGTTCCTGTCGTCTTCCTTAAGATGGAATATGTTCTTGTAAAAGAGAAGGTATTTGACTCCATGCATACCCCAAATGGCATTCACTTGATGAAAATGAAAGAAGAGCTCTTATCTCCCCTGAAATGTGATGATGTACCTGGCACTAGAGTACTATCCCTTGTACATCAGGACACTGATGAACAAGAGCGCAGTCTCTTTTTTCAGGGACTTGAATCTGAGGGGTGATCCAGACCATTTAAGATGTTTGCAGTGTGTTCTAATAGGGAAGTAGAGGGGTGATGGGACTACAGAACAAGGGCTTTCTTATAATGTAGGGGGAAACTGGGACTCTTTCTTGAGAGAAGAGACATTTAAGTTGAAAACCAAAGGGACACCTTTCCCAATTCCCCCATTAATAAAGCAAGGGAAGTGATACAGTTAAGGGTCCATTATTCAAAGCAGGACCTGAGCTAAGCCCAGAGGGTCTATCCGTGGGTGTGGGTGTGCATGCATATAAATTTTCATATGGACATGTCTTATCTGAGAACTGAAAATGAATAAATCTACAACATGCCAAACCACATGTGGAGAGCGGGGTAAATGGTTTACCCTCCTTGAAACTTCACTCTACTCTGGGATCTTTGGTCCCAGGCAGCAGGCTAAGTGGACCTGGTTTCTTCAGTCCTTTTGAGTGAGGGTGACAGTGGGGCAAATGGCATTTTTAAAGTGTCTAAAGTTAACGACTGGAAAATTCCGTTTAGCCTTTTCCTTGAGGAAGAGGGACAGAGACCCTGCAATGTCGTTCCAGTGGGAGATTCATGTTTCTTATTAAGAAGCACTTTCTGAAGTAACTCTTGGTAGATCCACACTTGATTCTGAGTCATGACCCTCGACCCTGGCTGTACGTGACAAGTATTTAGAACTGTGGATGCTCCAGGTCCATACAAGACTCATTCACTCACAATTTCTAGACATGATGTTGGCATTTAAAAAAGCTTCCCTGGTGATTTTAACGGGCAGCCAAGATTGATGTGTGTTATACTGGGGGCAGCGAGGAGGGTATAATATGCCAGGCAAATATCAATATTTAGTTCATTCAGTTTCTTAACCTACCTGGGGGCATTTGGGAATGTATTGGGCTTGTTCTTAGTTACTTATGTATACTGGACACGTGAACAGGTGGCTAGACTCTGCAAACAGTAGGCAGGGTCAGAGGATTGTAAAAACTCCATGAGAATGACACAGGAAAACACACTGGCTTCCACCTCATGGACCCTCATGCCCTCAGTATCTTGGGGTGTTACTGGGATTTGAAAGCTCAGGCATGCTGCTGTGTAACTCTCTCTGTCTTCCTGTGTACTGAGCTGTCACCTTTAAGCACATTAAACTTAAAACTTCATCCATTGGCATCTTACGATTGCTTACTGCCAGCCCTGTGATAATCCTGAAATTAATACTATACTCTTACAGGAAAAAAAAATATTTGAACCATTGAAACTGTGGCAGAATGAGATTATCTTCCCTTTAACTATTTCTTTACTTCCACTCCTTATATCTGGAGGAGACAGGAACTTTGCTAAGAGTAAGGAGTCCATCTGTTAGGACAATAATATAGTCATGTTTTATTATGAGAGGCAGCTAATAGCAGCAAAAAGAAGACTTATTTGTTTTTGTAAATATTCCACTCTGAGGATTGTGACTATTCCTCATGATGGATTATACCTACAGGCCCTGTAGACAATGTGGGCATGAATAATAATATAGATTTTTTAAAGCACCAGTGATTTGTTGACTAAATGTTTGCAATAGCAGCTTGCTGTTTTAGTACTTAATTTCTGAAGGCAATTTGTAATTAAAAAAATAACTTTAGGAATATATAGTCATTGAATAAAAATCAGAAAATATGAGCAATAGAAAAAAAAAGCTATTATAACCTAGAAAAAACTTACATTCTTCCATATAGATGGATTTTCAGAATCATCCTTGTAAATGTACATTTGTATATATTAACACATTCACTGACAGGTTCTCTGTACCAGGCTTTATACTATTTGTAATCAGATATATCCCTTCCTATGCTCCCTCTATAAAGGGTGGGATGACTATGGCAGACAGCATTTTCTGTTTTCTCTCTTTACCTCATCAACTGGGTTTCCTTAAGGTTTGGCCAATGGAAGGCTCTGATGAGAGATTAGAGGGCAGGAGGAAGGGAGAATCCAGGGTATTTTCATTTCCCTCTCTCTGCCTTAAGGAACATCTCGAGCTTCTGTGAGACAGGGTGAGCGAGGTTCTAGTTGCCATCAGTTAGCATAGCTTTGGGGCTCTACTTCCACCACCTTTCCCTTTGTCCCGCCAGTCTAGGAACTAGGTAGTGGCTTCCTGTTCTTACTAATCTGTCATCTCATCTTCTGATTTCTCAACTCTTTGATCTCCTGTGTATCCAACTCTCTGATTTCACTTACTTCTGTTTTACTTATTTATTTATTGGCTGCAGCATGCAGCATACAGGATCTTAGTTCCCTGACCAGGGATGGATTGAACCTGGGGACCCCAGCAGTGAAAGTGTGGAGACCTAACCACTGGACAGCCAGGGAATTTCTATAAATCTCCTCTATTTTAAATAGTAGTGTGGTTCTTGTGTACCTGGCTGGATGCTGATTGATACAGGTGGATAGTGATATAAAAATATTTTTTGCTCTCATCTGGGAGATATCAAAATTAAATGCTGAATTTTATCACAACTTGTTTTAAATAATTAAATTGATTAAAGGCTATGAACTTTTACCCTTGCTGGAACTCATTGTAGACACCTATCAATAAGCTGTGGGGCTTGTTGTTACCAACTGTTTACAGAATGATGGAGTTGTTCATCATTTCCCAGAGGTTAATTTTCAGTGCTTGATATGTATGCTGCTGCTGCTGCTGCTAAGTTGCTTCAGTCATGTCTGACTCTGTGCAACCCCACAGAAGGCAGCCCACCAGGCTCCGCTGTCCCTGGGATTCTCCAGGCAAGAACACTGGAGTGGGTTGCCATTTCCTTCTCCAATGCATGAAAGTGAAAAGTGAAAGTGAAAAGTGAAAGTGAAGTCGCTCAGTCGTGCTCGACTCTTCACGACCCCATGGACTGTAGCCTACCAGGCTCCTCCGCCCATGGGATTTTCCAGGCAAGAGTACTGGAGTGGGGTGCCATTGCCTTCTCTCTTGATATGTATAATTACCACTAATACCTACAATCCCTCCTGAGCAAACTACTCAGTGACTTCTTCACTGATTGGGTTCCCCTGCCTGCCAAGAGACTGGACACACTTGGACTTTCTTCTGGGGGTGTTTGTTTTATTATTAGAGTTTAAAATACCATTTTACAACATGCTTTTCCCTCTATATACTATTTTATGAAAATCTTACTGTGTCAAATGTATTTATAACATTTCAATAACATAATTTCCACAATAATTGTTAAACATTTAATTTGTTTCTAAGCTTTTTGCTTGCTTTGATTAACACCCTAATAGTTAAATATCTGAATCTGTTTTTAATTATTTTCTTCAAATTGCAAACTTTTTGAGAAACTCTTCACTAAAGGTTTCAGTTGAGATGCAAGCTGCAGATAAAGAGCTGACAGAAGAATTAAATAAAAAATAAACAATAGTGGGATATCTCCAGAGATCTTTTTCTTATTCATTTTCCCCTTCCTCCCTTCTGTTTAGGTGTCCATCCTTGCACAGTTCAGTCTTTGTGTCTCAGGAGAACCTTATCCTGCCCACGTTCCAGTGTGTGCCTATGGTTAAGCCTATCTTCCTTGCCTAGGATTGCTTCAGAAACTGTCATATGACCCTGACTGTGCCAATAAGCATGAAGGAGTAGCTTGCTATGGATTATGGGAAAAGTATCTCCTCCCTCTTCTGGGAGTTTTCTCCTCTTCCTTTGCATGTTGTCATGTGGCCCAGAAATCCTGCAGTCATTTCACATCCAGCCTAAGTAGGAAGCCACACACACCAGAGGGCAGAACAGCAAGCAGCCAGAGCCAGAAATGATATCAACCCTGAAATCTGCTCAATTTTTTAGATGTATGTCTTATGTAAGCCAAGAAACTTTCTTATATTTGAAGACAGGTTGAATTAAGGTTTCTGTTACCTCTGGCTCAAAGCATCCTAGTTTGTACAACAAATTAGTAAAATAATTACTAGAAGTAACTGTTCCAAGCCCTAATATTTAAAAGTGAGAAAGGAAGAAGAGGTAAAGAAGAAGATAAAAAAATCTAAGTGATTATGTGTCAACCAATACAAAAATGTCATTTCTACATCTGACCAAAAAGTTGAGACACCTATATTATTTCAGAATAAATACATGTATTTTTAAAAAATGTGACTTCAACATAAATATCTGTTGATAATTTTATTTATGTTGGCAAGTAAGACAAAAGTGAAATAGCTGTGATGTATGTTAGAAGTTCATTGGCTTATCAAAGAGATGAGAAACTTTTTGCTGAATTGAATGATATTTAATAGTTTAAGAATACTAGAAGAATAGTTCCTCAATTTTTTTGTGTTCTGTACAATTTAATGACTGCTGCTGCTGCTAAGTCGCTTCAGTCATGTCTGACTCTATGCGACCCCATAGACGCCAGCCCACCAGGCTCCCCTGTCCCTGGGATTCTCCAGGCAACAATTTAATGACTGCATTATGTTATGACATTCTTTTAAGTTTGATATATGTTATTTTATCATTCATTTTGTTAAGTCTAGACCATGGGTTGACAAGCTACAGCCTGTGGGCACAATCTGGCTGCCCCTGTTTTGTAAATAGTTATATTGAAACATCTGGAGGAGGAAATGGCAGCCCACTCTAGTATTCTTGCTGGGAAAATCCCATAGACAGAGAAGCCTGGTGGGCTACAGTCTATGGGGTTGCAAAGAGTCAGACATGACTGAGCGACTGAACTTGCATGCATATTGAAACATAGGTGTATTATTCACTCACATTTTGTCTATGGGTACTTTGTCTCTACCACAATAGCACTGAGAAGTTGTGACAGAGCGGGTGTGGCCTGCAAAGCCTAAAAGAACTGTCTGACCTTTTATAGAAAGTGTTTGGTGAATCTCAGTCTGAATGATCAACAGAACAGTAAATCAAGTTCTACTTTGTATCACTTTTCTGGTTCCTGTGGTGTAAATATTCCCATTGTGGCTGATTTCAAGTTACCAATGTGATGTTACTGAATGAGAAGCTGGAAAGAGATGCACACTATTTTATGGTATTTTCACCATACAGATATCCTAGACATAACCTCAGGAATATGAAGAATATGTGTGTGTGCATGTATGCAAAGTCACTTTGGTTGTGTCTGACTCTTTGAGACCCCATGGACTGTAGCCCACCAGGCTCCTCTGTCCATGGCATTCTCCAGGCAAGAATACTGGAGTGGGTAGCCAATCCCTTCCCCAGGGGATCTTCCCAACCCAGGGATTGAACCTGCATCTCCTGAAGCTCCAGCATTGCAGGTGGATTCTTTACTATTGAGCCACTGGGGAAGCCCAACCTCAAGAATATAGTAAAATGTAATAGAATCCTTAGGAAGTGGTGAGTTTTGATCATATATATCCATTATTTGTAATATAACAAATATAAGTTTATGCAATTTTAAATTATGGTTGTATTTAACACCCAGGTTGCAAAATTCCTGAAAATTTAATTGGATCTTGCAAGCCAATATGATTCATCTCCAGCATCCAACTGTTTAAGCTATATATGTAGTATTAAATTAGTCCTAAAGTGTCATCAGCAACTTGGGTGAATTAACTGGATGCTACTGGTCACTTATTTGCATCCGTTTCTCCCCAATCAGAGATTTTGAAGATTGTAGGGGGTTGACTCTCCTATGGCATCTATAGCACAGAGACTTGCAGATGGTACTTACTGAATGAATATTTATAGAACAGCTCTGGTAATTCTGGTACTTAGAATACTTGTCTGTATGTCTCAGGGGTTCTGTAAACTGACCCTTGTCTTCTAATTTGTTATGTGTGTTACTATGACCATTCTCATTTGCAAGTCTAGGTATCAGATGCTTTCTCATTAATGAAAATTGTAACAACTGAATTTAATTTTCCTCCAAAAAATTGAGGGAAAATGACTGAATTCATTTCAGATTCATTCTTGATTAGAAACAAGTTAAGTAAATTTGGAAGGGAATTGAGGGCGGAAAATCCCAGCACAGATTTTTTTCCATCTTGAACTGTGTTCAAAAGAACCTCTACTGGGATCATGCTTTAAGAATCAACATAATGAGGAAGTAACATCAGCAACATGGCCTAATAAAGCATCCCTCAGTTGTGTCTCCCCCTTAACAGCAACAACTTGGCATCCATCCATGAAAAGTGCCATTGTGGGAGCTGTGGGATGCAGCACCATTTACCTAGGGGCCTGGGAAAAGACTCACTTACCTGTGCCTTGGACAATAGGCATATAGACCTCGGTTCTGGCTGTGGACCCTGCAGTGACCCATGAACCCGCTCCAGCTCCTCTTAGTTGCAGTTCAGGAGCCCCTAGAGAACACTGTTGTAGACAATCAATCCACAGACAAGGAAACCTTTGTGGAAGTCTAGGTCTCCAGCATACCATGGGAGGAAAGAAAAGATTCCATTGGACACAATGGAGAGGGTAAGAATAGTTTGACTTTACCTAAATCGTATCTTCTCCAAAGTGGCACAGCTCAATGCCAAAAGAGACCTTGATTTGTTGTTTTTCCTGCAGGCGAAAGTCAGAGAACTTGAGTGCATGTCTGGCTTTCCCAGCTGTGTGTGGTGCTGCTGAAGAAGCCCAATTCTCTCTCATTCCAGCCAGAGTACTAGGTTGTGAGTTGCATGACTTAGAGGGAAATTGAGAAGAAACTGCAAGAGTGGCAGAGAGGACTATCAGAGGACACTGAAAGGATGTGAATGCTACTAGTGGTGTTAGGGACTCTGTCAAAAAGCCCACCCACTAGCTGCTAGAAATGCCTTGCCTGCAGATCTTCCTGAATGCCCAACTACCCTGAGCATTCTGCAGCTTCATCCATACACCTTTTGAGCTTGTGGCTGGATCCTGGTTGTAGCAAGAATGAACTCTGGCATACAGATAGTGAACAAACACAGAAAGTCAGCCTGAATCTGTGGGCCAGGGAAGGACCACAAACTTGAGGTTTAACTCCATCCTTGGGAAAGCAAAAACGAGGCTTTCAGTACCCACCCTGGCACACTTCAGGGTCAAGAGAAGGCATACAATTTCAAACATTCTGCCATGAGAAGGAGAAGTGTGGAGCAGGAGTATCTCTAGGTCTGAGAAGGCCTCAGAAACCCTTGCAGGACTTGGCAGTAGGTATTTCTCTTCTGAAGGCAGTTAGTAAAGACTGGAGTAGGGACTGCTACTTCAAATGCAAAGACAGCAAGACAAGACTTCAAGGAAATGAAAAATTAAGAGCATAAGACATCACCAAAGGATCACAATAATATTTCAGTAACTGATTCCTGGCCACCTGATGTGAAGAACCGATTCATTGGAAAAAACCCTGATGCTGGGAAAGATTGAAGGCAGAAAGAGAAGGAGATGACAGAGGATGAGATGGTTGGATGGCATCACCAACTCAGTGGACATGAGTTTGAGCCAGCTCTGGGGGTTGGCAATGGACAGGGAAGCCTGGTGTGCTGCAGTCCATGGAATCGCAAAGAGTCAGACATGACTGAGTGACTGAACTGAACTGATTCCAAGAGCTTTCTTGCCAGGTGGCTCAGTGGTAAAGAATACATCTGCCCGCAGCACTGTTTATAATAGCCAGGACATGGAAGCAACTTAGATGTCCATCAGCAGATGAATGGATAAGAAAGCCGTGGTACAATGGAATATTAATTACTAAGCCATTAAAAAGAATGCATTTGAATCAGTTTTAATGAGGTGGATGAAACTGGAGCCTATTATACAGAGTGAAGTAATCCAGAAAGAAAAACACCGATATAGTATATTAATGCATATATATGGAATTTAGAAAGATGGTAACGATAACCCTGTATGCAAGACAGCAAAAGAGACACAAATGTATAGAATAGTCTTTTGGACTCTGTGGGAGAGGCGAGGGTGGGATGATATGGGAGAATGGCATTGAAACATGTAAATTATCACATGTGAAACGAATCGCCAGTCCAGATTCAACGCATGATACAGGGTGCTCGGGGCTGGTACACTGGAATGACCCAGAGGGATGGTATGGGGAGGGAGGTGGGAGGGGGCTTCAGGATGGGGAACACATGTACACTCATGGCAGATTCAAGTCAATGTAGGGCAAAACCAATACAATATTGTAAAGTGAAAAAAAAAAAAAAAAAAGAATACACCTGCCATTGTAGGATATGTGGGCTCAAGTCTCTGCATCAGGAAGATTCCCTGAAGGAGAAAAGGGCAACCCAGTCCAGGATTCTTGCCTGGGAAATCCTATGGACAGAGGAGCTAGTGGGCTACAGTCCATGGGGTCACAAAAGAGTTAGACATAACTTAGTGAGTAAACAACAACAATTGATTTCAAAGACATGGAGATCTGCGATTTACCCGATAAAAATTCCCAACGCCTATTTTAAGGAAGCACACTGAGCCACAAGAAAACACAGAAAGACACTTCAACAAAATCAGGAAAACAATACACAAATAAAACGATAAGTTTAGCAAAGAGATGATCATAAAATAGAAAGCAGAAAATCTGGAGTTAAAGTATAGAAAGAAGAAAATGAAAAATGCAGTAGAGGCCATCAATAGAACAGGTCAGGAAAAATACAGTCTGTGAATTAGAAGACAGGATCTTTGAAATTATCCAATCAGAAGGGAACAAAGGAAAGAGGAAGAAAAAGAATGAAGAAGGAAGCATGTGAACTATGGGAAATCATCAAAAGAAACATCCTACAAGTTTAAATCTGTGGATCAAAAGAAACAATCAGGAATTCCAGAAGGAGAAGTCAGGGTAAAGGGAAAGAAAGCCTATTCAAAGAAATAATGGCCAAGAACTTCCCAAATCTGGGGATAGGTTTGGATATCCAAGTTGAGGAAACTCATAGGTGCACCCCAAAACTCAAAGAAGTCTTCTCTATGAAGAAACAATATCACAATAATTTGAAAAATAAAATAAGCTATCAAAAATCAAGACAGAATCTTGAAAGCAACAAGAATACTCTATCTGGCAATTTTTGTCTTTCAGAAATGAAGGAGAGAAAAATTTTCCAACAAACAAAAGCTAAGGGATTTCCTTACCACATACCCTGCCGTACAAAAAATGCAGAAATGAGTCTTTTCACCTAAAATGAAAGAATGCTTGAGACTTGCCCTTAATTATCTCAGTATGTCTCTCCTGCATGAGTCACCAGGGGTGACTTGTTAAAATGCAGATTTCTCGGCCTGAGCCAGGCTCACTGGATCAGAAATTGTGAGCAGAGGGCTTGTGAACTTCCAGCAAGTATGTTTGATCAAATATTAAGAAATCAGTGTGACCTTCCATGTGACGTTGAACCAAGTCTTTAGGCCCTGTTTGTAAAAGGAGGGGCTTGAGTTCTATAATTTTATGTAACACATTAAGATTGGTTGTTTTCTCACAGTACAGGAGGCTCCAGTGTGAAGGAAGCAAGAGCAATCATTCTGCCTTTAATTCTGTTGTTTGTTTAAAAATATATGTAAGCATCCCTTTGCACCGTAAGCATTCTAAAACATGCTCTTCTCTTGCCATGTGTTTTTGGCAATGGCAGGCATTCATGGCAGGACTACTGTTTATACACAGCCTCTTTGGCATCAAATGGAGCATCATTAAATGCAGACATGTTCTAGATGAGTGCATCCACACTGCACCTGCTGCACTAGTGGGGAGGCTTCGCAGGGCAAGTCAAGGATGGAGTGAATTACTTGATGGGAGCTGCAGCAGTTGCTCTCAAGGCAGTTACTGTGGACCAGGCAGGTGGCTTGCTTCAGCTGAGTGCACCAGGTCTAGAGTCTTACCACCGGCTTCTGCTACCGATGAGGAGTACTGTTGGCGACATGGGGCATAAATACCATTAAGACTCTCCCTCAGCTTGCATTTAGAGACCCATTTTTATTCTTTTTTTTTCCTTATAAGAACTTCAAAAATTGCTTGGAGGCCAAATGTTTGTTAGTTTCTATAAACATTTTAAGATCAGAGTAGAAAGGTACCTACAAATTAATGTGGTAACTCAGAAGCAAGAATTGGACTGCACAAGGACACGACATTCTATTCCTGTTGTAATATTTCCAAATAGATGAAATTGTTTCTGTAATGACTTTTGTAATAGAATGTGGGCCATCCTGCCAAGCCATCCTTCATGGGGTACTTCATTTTCATGTTTCACTTCTTATTTGCGTAAGGTTGTACAATCTCTCCTTCTGCTTTTGCTGGTTTCCTGGGTGTATTCACACAAACACCTTAATTTAAAAATGACAAAAACCTCTTTGCCTGCCTGCCAGTGGAAAATCATTTGCCACAAGGAAGACACGGGTTAGAGGCAGGCCAGACAGGACTTGGACCCCTAGGTTGCTCTTACATTACTGCCAGCTTGCACTCAGACTTTTCCAGGCACAGGCTGTGGAAAAGACTCGGTGTGTGTCCTTGCTGAGATTTCACAACATAATCCCCTTGCATCAAGGCTGAATTTATGCAGACCAAAGCAAAGTCTGGGCACCAGTGGGAAACAGGCCATCACCTCTCACCTACTCACATGAATACTTCTCATTGCCCTCTCCACTAAGATTCAGAGAATTCAAGATGAAGGAAGGTAGAGTAAATTAAGAGATCCTTACTGAAAAGAACTTTGCAGATAGAAAGAGCTTTCTAAAGAACTGTTAAAATTAGGAATAATTTCTAAATAATAATCTGTAAAACAAACTAGGTGCCTTAGTTTGCTAGTGTTGCCATAACAGAATACCACAGACTGCATGGCTTAAACAACAGGAATTTTCTCACAGGTCTGGATGGTGAGAAGTCCAAGCTCAAGGGGTCAGGTTTGGTTTCTCTAAGGCTTCTCTCATTGGCTTGCAGATATATGGCCGTCTGTTTGTGTCCTCACATGATCTTCTGTGTACACACATCTTTCTTTCGGGGTGTCCAATTTCCTCTTCTTATAAGGATGACAGATTAAATTGTAGCCTATTTTGTCTCATTTTAACTTAATTACTCCC
Organism: Bubalus bubalis; assembly: GCF_019923935.1. Lineage (NCBI taxonomy): Eukaryota > Metazoa > Chordata > Mammalia > Artiodactyla > Bovidae > Bubalus > Bubalus bubalis. Next base: position 138,922,570 of record NC_059158.1, read on the forward strand.
TTAAAGGTCCAATCTCCAAATCTAATCACCTTTTGAGGTATGGGGGTTGGGACTTCACTATATGAATTTTGGGACATAATTCAGCCCATAACACTAAGTAACCCAGATTACTAGCATTCCTTGAAGAGATGGAGCACAGGGATGATTTTAATTTTCTATCCAGTAATTTTTTTTTATTTTGTTAATAAGCAAATGCTGCAGATTAGAAAAGTTTATTTATATATATATATATATACACACACACACACATACATATCTATACATTGTTTTTACTCTGGATCCATGGTTGCATCTGTTGACAAGCTTCCAACCTCATTCCCTTTATTCAGGGATTTCCTTTTTCCAATTTCTTAAACATAACAATTGTGACTCCCTTGCATCCAATAATTGTTTCATCCCACCAGAGCTGTCCTTTACTGTGGTCACACCTCTGACCTCAACCACAGCATGAATACACATTTCTAAACTCCTGATTCCTTGCATCCACTAGTCTATTTTAGGCATCCACTCAGCGATTCTTTGACCTCATTGAGACCTTTAGCCCACCCACCTTACCACAGTCTAATTATCAATCTTCCCTTCCACCCTACTGTGTCTTCTTTTACTTTCTTGTCCAACTGAGAGTCCCAGATCCATCACTAGAATTACCTTTTCTCTCATTCTCTCTCCAGGGTTACAGTCTTGATAAAGCCAAGCTCTCTACCTCTGCCATGCCTTTTTTCCCCTAGCAGCTGTAGAAAAGTACAACTTTTTTGACTGTTCCCACTTCAGAGTCATAGTATGTGGGAAAAAATATAGTGCTTCCTGTCAAAGATGCACATATTCCAAACCTTGGAGACGGAAAATGAGACTTTGCTTATGTGATTAAGAATCTTGAAATGAGAACAGATGTGGAACACAAACTGACAGTTACCAAAGGGAGGAGGGAAGGAGAGATAAATTAGGAATTTGGAGTTAACAGATACATACTACTACATATAAAATAGATTAACAACAAGGCCCTACCACATAGTACAGGGAACTGTATTCAATATCTTGTAATAACCTATATGAAAAAAGAATCTGAAAAGGAAAATCAACATCCTACTTTTGAATGTTAGCTGAGTATCTGCTTGTGTTATGATACATCTGTAGTATGTAAATGACAGCTTCTTAGTATGTGTATGTGTGTGTGTGTGTGTGTGTGTGTGTGTATAAACATTCTTGCTTTAATTTTTAAGAATTAGGTCTTATTCTTATAAAATTATTGTGACATACTACAACTGGTGGCTTTGTATAACAGTATTTGTTTCTAAACAAAGACATTACTAAAATAATGGATATACCAAAGACTTGAACTCTTTACCATAATGACCAGCACAAACCAACTTTATAATTCCATTATTAAAATGAGTGAAGAAACACGTCACTTTCCAGTTTTTTGACTACACTAAAGTCTAATTGGCTACAAACAAAAAGATGATTTCATAGTATTTAGAAGTGGACCAAAAGAATATAATATTACTAAGACTGATCTTTAGACCAAGGAGTTGATCCTAGTGAAAGAAAAGTAAATGAGAGTTGGATGCAGAAAAACAAATACTAAAGGTTTTAGAAAAGAAAGTTGGAGAAAAATAGGGAGACAAGAAATTTTGTGATTATCTTGCAAAAATCATTTAGAAAAGTCTTGAGATTGAACTTAAGAAAGCTCACAAAAGCTATGAGCCCAATGAAAAGAGACCATTTCTATGTGATCAAATTAAACTTATTGCTATTTCAGTGAAAATTCTGAAATGGGATACTTCTCATTTTTGTATTTAGCATTTATATTTATATTAGCATTTATATTAGAGACATCAAGTGCTAGCTGTGGAAGCTGAACCAGTCTCAAAAAGAATAACTACAGAAAATCATTCTGAAAAAATATTCCTTTCTTCTGAAAAGGTGTGCTAAAAGAGAAGACTCTGCCTTTGACTAAGGATAGAAATAAGGGTAAAGATAGGGAAAGTTTCAGGAGATAATCATACTATTTAAATAAAGACCATGATAATTTATTAATTGACAACAAACATTGATCATCTATCATATGCCAAGCACTGTGTTAGGTACTAGGAGATCTGTGCTTGGAATTATTAGATGAGTAATTAAGGTGCTTGGTCATTTGAGTATGTATATTGCATTCCCTGGCAGAACTTGCGTTCATCCTTAAAGTCAGACATGTCTAGGTATATTTGCAATACTTGTGAGGAGACCTGATCAGACATACATTTGCATGAGTGATCAAATTACTGATGCTAGTTTTGACTGCTTATGAGTACTGCTACATCATTTATTCAAATAAATGAAACATACATAAAGTACCCTAGATGTGACCATTGACTGCTCACATTCCTTCTATATCAACAGGAGTCTTGAAGAAGCTGCAACTGTTCTTTACATTAGTGGATTATTGGAGAGTATGTTATTAGCATATAGTTAGTATTAGAAACTGTTAAGGACCCCCATCTTCCTTTAAAGGCTTTTATACTATAATTCATTAGTGAAATTTAGTTATCTATGACACATATTTCATTGGATCAAATCTCACTGAGCTCCTTCTGGTTGCTGTGGTTGGGGATCAGGAATACAGAGATACATGAACGTTGCCATTTCTGGAAAAGATCAGAGTCTAGTAGTAGCAGCAGCCATGTGGGCAGATAATTACTGTATAATGTGATAAGTACTTCCAAGAAATGAAAGCAGAAGTGAAACTGCAGAGGGAAAAATGACCAATTATCCAGGATATCAGAAAAAGATTTATAGAGGAGAGGGTATTCTGGTCTTAAAAAGAAGAGTAATCTGACTAGGTTAATGGAACCACTTGAGTTAGGAAGAAAACAACGTATCCAGAATCCTGTGGCATGGGACTCAGGTAGAGGTGAGGATGGCCTGAAAACACTTTGTCAAAGATAATGGAACTGAGGCTGAGCCTTTCCAGGCAGGCAGGTAGAATATAATACTTGATTTTTTTTTTTAGCATCTTTGTTAAAGTTGGACAAAGTCTATATTCAGTATCTTCAAATAATGAACTTTTGGAAGTGCATTAGCCTAATTAACTATTTGGAGTTAAAAGTTTGATGTGAATCTTGGGAAATGATCATAATTAACTCCCCCTTCTACCTTTCTAGTGAGAACCCTTGATTCTCAACTTCTGAATACATAAATACATATTTGGAAAGAACATGAATTACATTATGGGTATGCTCCTAACCTTAGAGAGGCAGAATTACATCCACATTTCCATTGAAAATAGAAGGTGCACTTTTAAATCTGCTGCTTGGTTGCATTAAAGCTTCATAAGAGTTCATTAATTACCATTGATGTGTAAATATATTCTAAATAAATTCAGAGATACAGACCCAGTTTTGGTTTGCAATAAAAAATTAGGGCCAAGTGTTTCAAGTCTAATGTAAGAACAGCAACACTGGGAATGTAAAGGAAATTATTAGGCCACTGAGGTATAAGTAATCTAGTCAAGGCTATGGTTTTTCCAGGGGTCATGTATGGATGTGAGAGTTGGACTGTGAAGAAAGCTGAGCACCGAAGAACTGATGCTTTTGAACTGTGGTGTTGGAGAAGACTCTTGAGAGTCCCTTGGACTGTAAGGAGATCCAACCAGTCCATTCTGAAGGAGATCAGCCCTGGGATTTCTTTGGAGGGAATGATGCTAAAGCTGAAACTCCAGTACTTTGGCCACCTCATGCGAAGAGTTGACTCATTGGGAAAGACTCTGATGCTGGGAGGGATTGGGGGCAGGAGGAGAAGGGGACGACAGAGGATAAGATGGCTGGATGGCATCACTGACTTGATGGACATAAGTCTGAGTGAACTCCAGGAGTTGGTGATGGACAGGGAGGCCTGGCGTGCTGCGATTCATGGGGTCGCAAGGAGTCGCACACGACTGAGTGACCGAACTGAACTGAACTGGATCTAAGAGGGCTTGGTGCTGACTGTGAGTGAACTGCCAATTATTCTTTCCAGTTTTATTTATCTAAGACTGTAATAATTTTTCCTTCATTTTTGGAGAATGTGTGTGTGTCAGTTGCTCAGTAGTGTACGACACTTTGCGACCCCATGGGTTGTAGCCAGCCAGGCTCCTCTGTCCATGGGATTCTCCAGACAAGAATATTGGAATGGGTTGCCATTTCCTTCTCCATTTTGGAGAATAGTTTTGTGCCATATAAATTTTTAGTGGACAGGATTTTACCTTTCAGTACTTTGCATATGTCATTCTACTGTCTTCTGGTCTCAGAAGTTTTTGATCAGAACCTAGATGTTAATCTCATTGAGAATCCCTTGTGTATAATAAGACAATTTTCACCTTCAAGATTTTCTTTTTGTCTTTTGACAGTTTGAGTATGATATGTATAGGTGTGGATCTCATTCACTCTATTCTGCTTGGTTTTTATTGAGCATCTTGGATGTACAGATTAATAGTTTTCATCAAATTTGGGAAGTTTTTGATGATTATTTCTCTAAATATTCTTTCTGCCTCTTTCTTTCTCTCATTCTGGGCCTTTCCGTTATGCATATGTTGATATGTTTCAAGGTGCTCTATAGATATCTGAAGCTCTATTCATTCTTCTTTAACCTTTTTCTTGTTTGTTCCTCGGACTGGATAGTCTTAATTAACCTACCTTAAAGTTTGCTGATTCTTTCTTTTGCCAGTTCAGATGTACTGTGGAGCTCTTTTAATGATTTTTTTCATTTCAGTTATTGTACCTTTAAAATCCATCATTTATATTTTATTTTTTTCTTTATTCTCTTTTTGGTGAGATGTTTGTCTCCTGTTTCTTTAATACTTTTAACCTTGTTCCCTTTAGTTTTTTGAACATATCTATAATAGCTGATTTAAAATGTTTGTCCAGCTGTTTAAATGAAAGTCTGATGTCTAGGTTTCATCAAGGTAAGTTTCTATTGACTTCTTTATTTCCCCTATGTAAGGGCTATAATTTTCTGGATTTCCTTTGTTGGTTTGTTTTCTGTGTGTGTGCCTTATAATTTTTTTTGTCAAAAGTGGAGCATTATAAATAATATAATGTCACAACTCTGGAAATCAGACTGTTACCTCCCCCAAGGTTCCTGCTGTTTGCTTGTTTAGTGACTTTCTTAGGCTAATTTTGTAACGCCTCTCTTCTTTGTTAGGTGCAGCCACTGAAGTCTCTGGTTGTTTTCTTAGGGGTAAGCTAAGGACTGCGCAGAGATTTCCTTAAGTGCTCTGAACCTGTAAGTCTCAGCCTTTCTGAGGACCTTGGCCCATGTGTTGGGTCATGACTTCAATCTTTAGTGGTCAGTTTACAGCTCTGCATTAGCCTTCACTTCCCACTTGTGCGTAGCCTGAAGGTCTGTCAGATGTGAGAAATTTGAGAAATCTTCTCAAGTTTCTCCTGGGCGTACACATAAGGTCTGAATATGGACATGACCTAGATTCCCAGGAACATCTAAAAGTTTTTCAAAGCTCTGTGGACTTCTCATTCCCCAGTTTGTCCTTTCAATTTCTATAGTCAGCCTCTTGTTACCCTCAGCAGAAGCTGTGATGTTATACAATTACTGCTGATTGTTTTCATCAAATACCTTAGAGATAGAGTTCTCACAGAGAGTGATCTCTGAGTTGGATCACATAAACACCAGCCCTGAGATTGGAGCTTTTCAGTAAGCTACCAGGCAAGTCAAATAGTGACAGTTCTCTGGAAATGGGGCTTTTGAGGCATTCCAAGCCCATTTTGTTTCCTGCAGTGGCTGCTAGGCTGCTGGTATTTACAGCTGCCATAGTTACAAGTCTGTTGTTTTCCAAGGATATCATGGGGCTGGGGAGAGGAGAATAAGATTAGAACAAGTTAAAATGCTACAGACTCACTGTTCTTAATGACATTCACCTATTTTTCATGAATAAAACTTGTACTGTTGTAAATCTTTAGTTAATCTCTAGAGTTCTGAATGGGTTGATTTTGATAGTTTTTTCCAGTGTTATCGTTACTTTTAAGGATTAGCAGATTTTCAGAGGTCCTTACTCTACCTTTCTAGAAGTCATCCATCAGGCTGCAACCTCTAAAACTAGATTTTGTGGTAAGTTTGGACATAAACAAAGGGAAGTTCAGCAAAGAAAAACATCAACTGCCACTGGATGGGATGACTTTCATAATCCAGAGACCCAGACTTGTACTGGGAAGTCTTACCAGATGGTTCATGCTCAGTTACAATAAAGATAGGGCGCTCCCAAGACTATTTTCATGTATCTGGCAATGACTTGATCCTAATTACCAGGAAAGCAATAGAATTTGTCTCTTACTGTGGGGTTATTAGACATTACCATGAAGCAAGCAATAGGTAATAAGTTTTTACTCTCACCAAAGTCCAATGGATTCCTCTCCTGTTGCTGGGACTTCCTCTTCTCAGGTGATTGGCAGTGGTAAATTCACTGCCTTCAAGGAGAATCGCATAATCCTCCACACAGAGTGTAATAATGACCTTGTACACTAGCCTTAGTAAGTTAATCACCTGAAAATATAATGGTACAAAGTAGCATATTCCTCAAAGTCTAGGTTCTCTTATGTGAAATAGCACAAGGAGAACATTAACAGACTGTTCCTGCTTGAAAGTCATTAGATTCTGTCTAGTTTCTTTTAGCTTCTTTTCCCAATTTAACTCAAAGAAGCCTGTATAAATCCTTTCCCCAGGTTTCTTGATTCCAACTCCTCATCTTGTCTAAGGTTTGATGCTCAAACAGGAATTCAACTTTTTTTTCACACAAACCAGGGGAAAGTTTTAGGCAGAGTGCACAATGAATTCCAAAGAAAAAAGAAGCACTATTTCTCTGCTCAACAATACAATGTCTGCAGAGACTCCATTTATTTTACATTAGCAATGAAACTGCTAGTTGCTCATTCATAATGCCAACAGAAGGGTTTATGGGGCTTCAGATTTATCCCCAGGAGAATGGAGTCATAAAGTGAAAGTCACTCAGTTGTGTCCAACTCTTTGCGACCCCATGGACTATGAAGTCCATGGAATTCTCCAGACCAGAATACTGAAGTGGATAGCCTTTCTCTTCTCCATGTGATCTTCCCAACCCAAGGGTTGAACCCAGGTCTCCTGCATTGCAGGCGGATTCTTTATCAGCTGAGTCACAAGGGAAGCCCAAGAATACTGGAGTGGGTAGCCTATCCCTTCTCCAGTGGATCTTCCCAACCCAGGAATCAAACTGGGGTCTCCTTCATTGCAGGCGGATTCTTTGTTTTTAATTTTTATCTCTAAGGGTGCCCATTCAGTCATAAGAACAATGAAGTAGTAAGTCTCAGAAGAGAATTCAAGTTACTCTATCTTGCAAGATGGAATATTTTTGCAGATTTCAGATGTCAATTTTCAGTTATTTTTAAAGCTTCTGCTCATAAGAATTTAAAAATTCTTAAGGATCTGCTTTTAAAGAGGTCATCCTGTTACAAAGGCACTGTTTAAAAACATTTAAACACACACAGACACAAGAAATAGGGTGACCCTTGGTTGAAAATGAAATACTGAGGAGTCTTTGTTCTCCAAAATCACAAAGACAACTGTTTGTGAAACAGTGACTTAACTGGGGGGAAAAGACAGTACCATCCCTCCTATTCCTATTTGGAGTGAATTCAATTTCCCTACAATTGCAAATTCTAGGTTGAGTGCTTGATTTTATAAGATCTTAAAGACCTGACAGATGGCGACAGAAGTATGAACTACTGTAATACAAGTTGGAGTCTTTGGTAACTAGGCAACAGTCATATAAAGTTCCCTTTACAAAGAACAGAGAGCACTTGAAGTTGAACTTAGCAGGGGGTATGGTAACAGCACACTTAGATATTTAGCTGAGGACAGTCAGTTTATGAGCAAACAGGTAATGGTTCCTTTTATACTAAAAAACAGAGTTAACAGCACAAATTGAGTACAGCCCTCTCTGGAGTTTGTCATAACTCCGGAGATCTTCTCTCTGCCCTGATGGCTTAAGCTTTGGGACATCTTGTCCGGAATGATTAGAGAGAAGCTCCAACAGAGGCATTTAGTAAAAACACAAAAAACCTAATTTTAGAATTGAGAGAGACCGGTTACATTTTTGCCTTACTCTGTAATCTATTTCACATGAACAGAATGGAAAGTTTTGTTCTTGTTCTATCAAAAGTGATGAAGCACTTTGATTCTGGACTCATCTTCACAATTCCTGCTTCCTCATCTATCATTTCTGTAACCAGCACTATAATCAGTTATGGCTTACTAATGTCCTCCACCACAAAGTGGAAATTAATATCTTATATGTATGCATTTGAAGAGCAAGTGAATAAAACAGACATGCGAGTCTCATTAAGGGTTTGCTTTGTTTTCTGTTACACTTCACTTGTCTGGCTTAAGAAAATAAAATATGTAAATCACAAAATGTTACATTTCTGATCATAGTTGTCATAGTGATGAGGCCATGGTAAATGCTTAATAAATATCTCTTGAATGAGTAGGTGAAATAAATGTCAAATTATTGCATTGTCTAACTGTAATTGAAATGCACATAGAATTCAGATATAAAATTGTCTTTCTTAAAAAAAAATCACAAATTAACACTGAATACATCACCAAGAAAAACGCTTGTTTTTGTAATGAACTCTGAGAAGAGCAACTGTCTCCCTTGTTTCTACTATAAACAGTCTGTGGAGAAATGAATCTCTTGAGAAATTTGAGTTTACTTTCAGAGCAATATACTCAATTTTCTAAGATCAGTAACACTAGAAATTTTGTGATGACTGTAGCATGGAATAAACTTGGGGCTAATTTCCCCTGCAATTGGTTTATTTAGCCTCTACAGGATATGTAGGGTGTGGAGGGGGGTCATGAGTGGGACTTACTGATGGTAGTTGTTGGCAGAGGGGTGTTGACTTACTCCTGACAGTGGAAACAAGCTATTATCTCATTTTCTGAGCAATAACAAGTCCTGGTGTTGGGCACAGCTATTATAACTAGAACAGTTTGTCAGGAATAGTATACAAAGAACCGAAGAGAATAAAATAGATAAATTTCATTTGTGAATGTCAAAAGTAGTCTTTAGGTAATAGTTCACTTTGTTATCATTAAGAATACAGAATGGGATTCCCTGGTGGTACAGTGGTTAAGAATCCACCTGCCAATGCACAAGACATGGGTTAGATCCCTGGCCCAGGAAGATCCCAGGTACCATAGAGCAACTAAGCCCATGCACCACAACTATTGAGCCTCTGTTCTAGGGCCCATGCTCTGCAACAAGAGAAGCTACCTCACTGAGAAGCCAGAATACTGCAACTAGAGAGTAGCCCTCACCCTCTGCAACTAGAAAAAGCTGTCATGCAAAAATGAAGATCCAGTGCAGCCAAAAGAAAAGAACTATCAGTAATAGAGTATTGATAATCTGACAAATTTCATATTGGCTTCTCTTGGAATCTCATATTATCATCCTCCAGAAGCAGAAGGGTTAGAGTAAGTGATGCAAAGATTTGAGAGGAACAGCTGTTGTGTTATTTTCCAGGGTCAACCAGCTGTAAGTGTCTCTGACTTTTCCATTACAGTCACCCTGGCCTTCAGCTCTTAATGCTGTGATGCTGTTTCCTGCCACAGGGACTTTGCACATGATTTTATCAGAATACTCTATCTGTTCCTTTTACTTAGTTTACTGCTACTCTTCACGCCTTTTAGGAAAGCTTTTTAAATGCCTAAATGACCTTATAGTACCATGCTCTGCTCCTTATCATAGTTTAATTTATATTTGTGATATTAATTGATTAATATCTGACTTTCCACCAGACTGTTTGCTTCACAAGGGCAAGAATGGTATCTGTTTTGACCTCACATTGTATCCCCAGTATCATACTTGAACGGAGTTCTCTACACTCAGAAAAGGAAATGGTTAATTCTGCCTGGAAGCCAACAAAAGATTAAATAGGCATGAAGGATAATTTAGATAACATATCAGCTTAGTCTGGAGAAATATAGTATGTCAGATAAGCAAGGTATTCCAATTGTGGGAACCACAAAAGAAAGGGAATAGAAGTAATTAAGTATGTGATGTATTCAGAAGTCAGAACACTGATGTAGAGGAGGGAATGAGTAGAGATGAACTTACAGGGGCAGATTGGAACCAGATTGTTTAAAGCCTTGGGCTTGTTAAGGAGTTTGGACATTTTTTAGGCAGTAAGGAGCCACTTGAAAACTATTAAGCAGTAGAATAACACAATCCCATCTGTGTTTCTGATGTAACTCTGGCAGCAGTGTGGAAGGCAGGGGAACTAAAAATAGGATTATAAGTAATGTGCTCATTGCTTTCCCCCTATTTGCACAGTAACCCAATTTTTAGCCTTGACATACATCCTGTTTGTACAAGAAAAATCCTTAATCCTGAAGAAGCATCTTCTGATAATATCTTAAAGAGAGTTTTGTTATAAAGCAAAAGGGCAAAGTAGCCATCAGCCATTGCATCATGTCATGTGCCATTAAATATCCAATAATGAAATCATTTAACAGCAGTAATTAACTGAATTCATGGAACTGTTAAATTCAGGTATTGTTTGAGCATTCTCAGAAACTGATCTTTAGGAAATGTTGCAAAGGGATAGCCTAGAGAATTAATGATATACATCTTCCAACAAAGGTCCAGGTCAGAAGAAGTCAACCAATTCTAAGAAAGTGATCAGTAGTATTCTAGAAATAACAGGTTGTGGAAGCCCAGAATATATCTCGCCATTACTAGACTGCTTGAGAAATGTCAATATTAGTTTCTGGGGACATAGTTATTTTCACTGAGAACTTATTTTGCACAGATGCTGTTCTATTTTAACATGAGTAGCCAACGAAATCCTCACACCTTTGTGACACACTATTATCAGCTCTATTTTACATAGGAAATCATGGAGATACAATGAGGGTGAGTAATTTGTCCATTGTTTAATAGGTAATAAGTGACAGATGGATTCAAACCAAGGAGTCTCACTCCAAGGCCATGCTCTTCACAGTTATCATCCAGATCTATGCTCAGCTTTGGAAAGGCCCTCTCTTCTCTTATAGTCATACCTTTATTCATCCTTTATTTTTTCCAGCTAAAGAGAAAACATTGATTTCATCAGATTCATGTTTCACTGACTTTCATGTAAAATCACATGTATTTTGCCTGTTTTTATTAACACCTGATTTTGTTGGTGATCGTTACAAACAAGCAAACACTGTGGCGCAGGCTGGTCCTCGTTCAGGAGGTGAGAAGTACTGGAAACGCAGGCTGTTGGAAATTCTGACTCTCAGGATGTCTATCGGGGCTCACAGCTCTAACCCAGAACTCTAACTTTTCCACCTCTCGGGTGTTGTCTTAGAGTTAACTGTATATAGTGAAGTCGCTCAGTTGTGTCCGACTCTTTGCTACCCTGTGGACTGTAGCCTACCAGGCTCCTCTGTCCATGGGATTTTCCAGGCAATAGTCATGGAGTGGATTGCCATTTCCTTCTCCAGGGGCTCTTCCCAACCCAGGGATTGAACCCGGGTCTCCTGCATTGTAGACAGACGCTTTATCATCTGAGCCACCAGGGAAGTCACCTTCCTGATATAGTTAACTATATCGCTCTTTAAAAAAAACTTTTGAGGGGAAGAACACAATGAAGTTATTTTTTCCTAGGGCTCTATTCCTAGAATTTATACTGCAAAATAAAAACACAAATAAGTCTGCAATTTTTTTTTGTTTGTTTCACTTGCATAGTTCACTCATCTGATAAAAGTTCTATAGTAACACATATGTCTGAACTGAGTTTTACACAATATTCTTTCTGGTGTTCCATCTGAAAATATTTTCATAGAGATCCTGAAAACTCTTGGTGGCTTGGACACAGTAATGTTCAGAATTTTTGCAATAAAGTGAAAAAAAATTTAAACTACTGAGATGAACTATTTTGATAGAGCCCATATGAGTTTGGTGTGATAATATTTAGAATAATTATTTTGTTACTATATGAATAACAGTAAAAATTCCAAAGCTATTGGTTATATGATGATACCCTCTTGATCATGATAGTCTCCTAATTTTATGCATGTCTTAGTTGCCTAAAATGACTAACTATAGTCTAAAGAAATTAATAGTAGCTATTAAGATACACTCTACTTTTATGTTATAGATTTCTAGAACCTCAGGGATAATGTATTTTAGCTCCTTCCCTCTCCCTGATCACTGCTCCATTTCCCCACCCCACCCTGACAATCAGATGACAATTACTCCAGCGTTTGTGAACCTAAATGTCTGTAGACATCAGACCATGATATAATGAGTGTGATAGAAATGAGTAAAGCAGGCCTGAGATCCCATTCTCCTCTGAACCAGTAGAACTCAATTCTATGTTTTGTTTTTCTACTTTTGATAGAGACGTGGGTACAGGACAATGTGAAGAAAATCTCAGTGTGATGAAGGTGATAAATGGCAATAGACATTTTGCTCAAATAGGGATGACTCGGCGAAGGCAATGGCACCCCACTCCAGTACTCTTGCCTGGAAAATCCCATGGACAGAGGAGCCTGGTAGGCTGCAGTCCATGAGGTCGCGAAGAGTCGGACACGACTGAGCGACTTCACTTTGACTTTTCACTTTCATGCATTGGAGAAGGAAATGGCAACCCACTCCAGTGTTCTTGCCTGGAGAATCCCGGGGATGGGGGAGCCTGGTGGGCTGCCATCCATGGGGTCACACAGAGTCGGACACGACTGAAGTGACTTAGCAGCAGCAGCAGGGATGACTGGCCTCCATTCTGGAATATTGGGCTCCACACTGCCCTCTGCTGGCCCTCCTGTTTAGGGGTTTATTTCCTCAGTACCAAATTCTGTATCAGTTTGAGTTGCAAGTAACAGAAAACAAAGTTAAACTGGCTTAAATGAGAAAGTAGTTACATGATTTGAAAACTATAGATTGCATTCCAGAGGTTGAAAGTGCTCAGGCAGGGTTTGATCAGGGCTTTCTGTGGAGAAGGCAATGGCACCCCACTCCAGTACTCTTGCCTGGAGAATCCCATGGACAGAGGAGCCTGGTAGGCTGCAGTCCATGGGGTCGCTAGGAGTCAGATACGACTGAGCGACTTCACTTTCACTTCACTGTCTGTGTCTCTATGTTTTGTTTGACTCTGTCCTTCACGTGTTGACTGCTTTCTTGTGTGGACTTCTCTGAGGTACTCAAATGGCTGGAGCAGTTTCAGGGATCACATTGGTATACTGTACTATCCAGGGCAAGGAAGACTTTTACCTCAGCCATCACAAAGGAGTCCTGTACAATCACTTGTGAGATTGGTCACTGTGGCCAGGAGGACCCGATTATGCTCATCACACTTGTGGCCCATCTCTGGAACTGCAGCCTGGACCAGTCACACCAAACTACGGTTGCTGCATAATCGGGAAAGAGTGAAAAGAGGCAGTGGAGCTCTGAGCCTCCAGGTTCTCCCATGTCACCACCCAGAGAGAAGAGAAACAGTCTTCTAGCATCCATATACCTTGCCTCTACTTGGTGATTTGTTATTGTCTAACCTTATTTGGCTTTGGACCAACCACAATTGAGAAAACCACTACTGGCAAGGTTTGGGTCGCATGCTCACTTATGTAGCCAAATGTCAGGAAAGGTCCCGTAGTTAACACTTCCTTCCATATCACATGAATCAGGGGGATCATTTGCACAATGGAAGGAGGGTAGGCCATGAGTAAAAATAGCCAGTGTTCACTCTACCTTATATTCATGTTTTCTGCTCTTCAACAGGGAGCTGACCTCTTCCAGAGGTGATACCACATCCCCAGGCATTGATATTAAGGGCAGAATTATAATATGTACTGCTGCTGCTGCTGCTAAGTCGCTGCAGTCGTGTCCGACTCTGTGCGACCCCATAGACAGCAGCCCACCAGGCTCCCCTGTCCCTGTGTATTTTTAAAACATTAAGGGAGCAATGCATGGAATTTATGTCTAAGCATTTCTAACAATTACCATTGTTTGGATATATTGTATACTACAAGCTTACTGAGCATAGTTCGTGAATCATCCTATGGTACACATATTCCTTAACATACGTCCAAATTTTGGTTCTTAGCACAATGTTCCACCCCATCCTTTTCCCCCCTGCAGCATATAAGCAAAGAAATAATCAGAGAATCAAGAAACAGGAACTGGCCTCTCATTTCAGTTCATTCACTCTTAAGAATTTCTCTGTCTGGAAGGAAGGGTAAATATCATGTAGTCTCTGGCCATTGGTTAATATTAATTAATCCTCAGAGACCCTTACTGAGTGGATTTGTGGTTTTTGAAAAGGTAATCTTGATAATTAGCTATTTTTGGAAACCTCTGAAAAAGGATGGTCTCTGTTCTCCTCACCAATGTATTTACAGCCCTGCGCACAGATGATGTAGTGCTGGGCTCCTCTTCATGGGAAGTCAATGAGCTTTCTATGGAAAACACTTAGGAAAATTCTTTTTGATGAGTGCTTGCATTTTCTAGCATCACCATGTGACTATATCTGTTTCCAATGGAAATGAAAACCATTAGCTAACTGTAGAGCTGGCCTCTCCTCTCTAGCCACATCTGTGTCCTGTTCCAAGACTCAGATTAGACCCATGGCAAGGAGGAACACATGAGGGTTTGGCAAACTTCCTACCTAAACCTCCCTCTTTGTTTAGGAATCATGATCCTTTGCTTTTTATGTTTCTAAAAGAAGCTTACCCTTCCTCTCCATGACCCAGCTGAGGTAACTGAGTGATGGGATGGTATCACAGGACCATAGCTTCTGTCTCATGGAAAGTAATAAAAGAGGTCACAGCAGCTCCCACCTTCTCACGTGGGGTGACGTGGGTGTCTAGGTAGGTTTGTGTTCATATAAATTCAGCTAGAAGTCATGGGAAACTCCTCTGCTCTATGATCCCAATAACTGAGTGATAAGACAAGTTCTAAAGCTTTGGGCTCCTTGGATGGTCTAAAGATCCCACCTTCAGGGAAAAGGGCAGAGGCAGGAGGAGCAGTGTCTAGATCAGCACTATCCAATGATGATGAGATGCAAGCCACAAATAGTGATTCAGCCAAGTAGGTGATTTTAAGTTTTCTAATAACCACGTTAAAAGAATAAGCAAATGTTACCTGGCATTGGATTTGATAAGGATTAAAGGGAAAGTACAATATTTTGACTGATAACTTTTGATAACTTGCCATTTTTGCTTCACTTTGATTAAATAAATGAAAATTAATCAGGAAAGGTCTGATCTGGAGAAAGGAGTTTGGCAGATGCTAAGACAGAGAGCCCAGGTACCTCGCCATGGAGCATAGAGCAAAACTGTAAATGAGAACAGACCATACGTTGTTCCCATAACATGCAATCGGGGCTGCTGTAGGATAATTCACTGAGGAATTGAAAGTGTAAGGGGGAGAAATAACGTCCACAGATTTGAAAGTTAAGATCTAGAAAACTTTGTCATATAAGTCTGAGCTGTAGGAAGTTAGATAATATTTAGAATATTATATATTTGTATTATCAGAGCATGGTCAGATAAAAATAGTTGTTTTCAACTCTTAAGTATCATTGAAGATTATTTTTAAGGATTTAAACCTATACACACAAGGAGAAGCAGCCTCCCTACACAGTTAAGAGGAAAAATAACAAGCTCTCTGCTGCGATAATACTATCCTTGTCTTGCTTGTTTTGGTGGCTTTGAATGTCTAGGTTGGTACAAATTAGAGTTCTAAACAAAGATTTGCATGAATTCTATAGCCAACCTCAAATAAAACTGAAATATTGAGCTAGATATGGCTTTAAACATCTAGAAATTGCAGTAGACTTAGCAGTGGTGACTGTATTTCCAAGTGTCATTGAAGTGAACATGAACAATGTACGTCTACATTCCTGAAAGGAGTCTTGGCAAAAAAAGTATTAGGTGCTTTCTAAATTAGCCAAAACCCTCCCAAAGCTGTCTGCCTGTTCAGGGAGAATGTGCAAGTGGACAAGTTTCAAGGTACTTATTAAAGGTATTATGGGATGCAAGAAAAATAAATACTGAGCCTAGACATGATTAATTTTTTTACACTTATTTTTGTTGTTGTCTTATAGGGTTACATATTCTGGGAGATTTAGAGGAATAATAAATCTGTAAGAAATAACAAAGGTAAAAAATGATACACCATGACTGTGTTTTCCCACTATTCAATGATTAGAGTACTAGCTGATGTATATGGCATTTTTCTTTAAATAAATACCCATATGGTACTAGAACAACATTTTTATAGTGATGTTTCAACTCCTTGGTTCATAAACAGGTATAGACATTCCGAGGCATCCTTCCATTTCTGCCCCTTTCTTCTCAAGACCTAGATTTGCAATGCTTGAGGATTTAGTGATCACAGGGTGTGTGTGTGTGTGTGTGTGTGTGTGCTAAGTTGCTCAGCTGTGTCTGACTCTTTGTGACCCCATGGCCTGTGGCCCACCAGGCTCCTCTGTCTGTGGGGATTCTCCAGGCAAGAATACTGGAGTAGGTTGCCATGCCCTCCTCCAAGGGATCATCCCAACCCAGGGATCGAACTCAGGTGTCCCGCCTTGCAGGTGGATTCTTTACCATCTGAGCCACCAGAGAAGCCCAAGATTACTGGACTGGTAGCCTATCCATTCTCCAGGGGGATCTTCTGGACCCAGGAATCAAACTGGGGTCTCCTGCATTGCAGGCAGATTCTTTACCAGCTGAGCTACTAGGGAAGCCCCATCACAGGGTAGATGCCCCTTTTTAATTTTCCATCTTAAGCTCTGGTATAGATTGGTGTGTATATAATATACCGCACTTGCTTTTATTAAATGAAGAATTTTCATATATTCTTCTCATTCAGAATATTTGTGGAGTATCTACTATGGGTCAGGAACCATGCTAGGTGCTGGAGGATACAAAGATGAAGAAGATGAAGAAATCCTACACTTGAGAAGCTACTGTCTTAGTTGAAGGTAAAACATAGATGTGTCATAATTACAATGGTTTGTGAAAAGTGTAACAGCAAAGGACTTTGGAAACATATCATACCAGTCAGCACCAACTGCTATTCTTACTGGCATGCTTTAAGGTGATAGCATCAGGTTTCTTCACTTTGTTGTTGTTTTTGTTCAATCATTAAGTCGTGTCCAACTCTGCAACCCCATGGACTGCAGCACACCAGACTTCCCTGTCCTTCTCTATCTCCTGGAATTTGCTCCAACTTATGCTCAGTGAGTCAGTGATGCCATCCAACCATCTCACCCTGCCCTTGCCCCCTCTCCTCCTGCTCTCAATCTTTCCTGGCATCAGGCTTTTTTTAAAATGAGTTGGCTCTTCACATCAAGTGGCCAAAGTACCAGAGCTTCAGCATCAGTCCTTCCAGTGAATATTCAGGTTGATTTCCTTTAGAATTGACTGGTTTGATTTTGCTGTCCAAGGGATTCTCAAGAGTCTTCTCTAGCACCATAATTCGAAAGCATCAATTCTTTGGTGCTCAGCTCTAGTTTCTTCACTATTCCATTCTACAACCCCACTGTGATTTAATTTGTACAAGTTAATAAATGGAAGAAGAAAGAGGTCATTATAGGAGTTTGTACCCAGTTTGGAAGAGGACTAATTTGAGGGCATCAGGTATTATATAATGGAGTGAGTTTAGAAGGGGTCATAATGTAGACAGCTCTGGGCAACCATGGAGTGTTTTTATTTATTTTAATATGATTTATTTTTTAGAGCAGTTTTAGGTTCACAGCGATATTGAGCAGAAGGTACAGAGATTTCTCATATACTCCCTGACTCCCTACATGTACAGCTTCCCTCATTTGTAATATCTCTCACCAGAGTGGTACACTTGTTACAATTGATGAGCCTAACACCATGATCACTCAAAGTCCTCATTTATATTAGGGTTTTTCCCTTGACATTGTTCATCAAATAATGTTTTAAGAGAGTTAAATTTAGGGCAGAGTGTTGAACAGAAGTAGGGAGGTATCTGTTTCATAGCATTAATTAAGATTGGCCCTGGCTTGGTCCTTCTATTTTCTTCCCACTTGCTCCTCAAGCATCAGGAAAAGCTTAATTAGAGCCTGGTAACAGGTTTTATGTAGAAAGCAGTGAGTGCAGTGGCTGAACACTCATCACTATGCCTGGCCAGTGCAATGATGAATATGCTGTACTTGGGGTCTTTTAGGTTGACTAAGAGAAAGTGGAGCCAGGGCATAGCTCATTATTCTAAAAATTGATCATTAAAAGAAAGAAGTATATATCTTGGATTACTGTCATAAACTATTTTTCAGGGTAATCAAATGGATGAGGAAACTGTTTTCTGCTCAGAAGAATTTCAGCAAATAAATGCAGAAGGAATGATAGGATTGGAAATAGCTTTTCCAATTCATTTTTCAAGTTCTAATGAAATAACTGATGCAGACAATGGTCACCAGCAGATAGTAAAACAATAAAATAAAGTGTTGATGGGGAACTGAACTCTGATCAATCTAGCCTCACTAAAAGCGAGAAAGCCATTCAGGGGTGCCCCCTGATATGATGCAAGATGTAAAACATGGCACTGCTTATGAGGTATGTGTGTCAAAAGTCAAACCTGAGGCTAACAGTAATTAGGTTATTGAATTAGGCATCTCACTTTCAACTCATAAAAAACCCGGGGGATGGGACCAATTTAGGAACATCTGATGAAGGTCATCAAAGATATGATATATTTTCTGTAATAACTGATACAATTTTGAGTTCAAATAGACTCTTCCCAAAGTAAGAAACATTTTGAATAACTTGACTTTAGAAAATCTGTCAGTTGTGGTGATACACTGTGGTAAATTACAAATTTTACAAAGTAAAATGCAGTAAATTACAGAGTCTAGGAGATTTGTAGGCAGATTCATCAACTGATGGAGGACCTCTCAGAGATTCTGCCCATAAACTGACTTTTTAGATTCCTGGTTTCTGGTCATAAATCATTGTAGGGACAGGGAAGAAACGTGATGCATATCTTGAAGAATGAATTGGTTATCCTATCCAGTGGGGCAGGTTAGCTTCCTGTTAATTTTCTAAACTAATATTTCTGGAGAAATTTCAGCAAGTAAAATAAAGAGATGAACTACTTAAAAGTGACACCCCCTTCACCCTCCAAAATAAGATTAAACAAGTATTCAAACTTAACAGTTGATCCTGATACTAGAGCAATGATTGAACGGGGTTCATCAATTAGGATACGCTTCAGCTACAGTGATGGAGAAGTAACAGTAGCTTAGACAGTGTTAGTCACTCAGTTGTGTCCAACTCTTCGTGACCCCAGGGACTGTGGCCTGCCAGGCTCCTCTCTCTATGGAATTCTCCAGGCAAGAATACTGGAGTGGGTAGCCATTGTCCTTTCCAGGGGATCTTCTCGATCCAGGGATTAAACCTGGGTCTTCTGCATTGCAAGCGGATTCTTTACCACCTGAGCCACCAGGGACAGCCAGGTAGCTTAGACAAAGTAAGGTCTATTTCTTTCAGAAATAAGGAATCTGGAGTTAGGCAACTTAGGGCTGTTCCAGCAGCTCCCTACTCATCACTGTCTTGGTCTTTTTCCTGTGTGTCCTGTGTTAGTTTGCGACCTTGTGGGTTACCTGGATGAAATTTGAAACTGGTCCTATAGAAAGAGGACAAGGAGAGACAGAACAATCTGGCTTGGCAGGTGCTAGGTTTAATAAGCAAGCAGATTTCCATATGAGGCTTGTCTTGGGCAGCTGCAAGATGAGTAAATCTCTGCTCCTGCCTGTCAGAATCTTTCAAAGGCCTTATCTTTGAAAGAACATTCAGAGACCTTATTGACAGAATTCAGCCACATACATAGTCTAGGTGTGCTCAACAATACATTGCTCTCTTAGGGCCGTGCCCTTGAAATGGCTCCTAGAGTGGAAAGGTGGGCAGACCATACATTCCAAGGACAGGGGTTGGGGTACATACAGAGCCTTGATTGCCCAGGTCCAGCTCATGGGTCAAACAGTGGTCATGTGCTTGTGATGATCTCCTCCAACACTTCATCATCCTAACTGTATATCTATTCCATGCATGATCCAGCCCAGCTGGAAAGGAGGGAGAAAGGACAAAATGCTCCTCCTCCAGGTTGTGTCAATTCCCTGAAATCAGCTTTCCTAGCAATTTCATGTGGGAGTTCTATTCACACTGCCCTGACCACTGGGTGACATGGCCATACCTAGGTGCAAGGAAGGCTGGAACTGCAGTCTTTCAGTTTAATGTGTTGCTGAACTAAATAAAAGTAGAGTTTTGATGCTAAGAAGGAAGGGCCACCTGGATTGGGACATCTCTGTCAATGAGGACAACTGACTTGAGAGAAAATTAAAATCACCGTTCAAAGAATTTCATTTCTACAGAATGGTATAAAGTAGAACATTCTATGGAAGACCTAATTTTGTAACATATTCTGTGTTATTTTTAACAGTAGGCCAGATTATGTGATTAAAAGAGTGTGTTACACCTACTATTTTAAACACTTTTGGGGAAAGACCATTGGCCCTGGTTAGTGTCTCTAATTTTATACGTGTGTTACATCCCTTTTGATGACTTCATGGTCCGTTATTTGGAAAACTCAGCAGTGGCCACAGGACTGGAAAAGGTCAGTTTTCATTCTACTCCCAAAGAAAGGCAATGCCAAAGAATGCTCAAACTATCGCACAATTGCATTCATCTCACATGCTAGTAAAGTAATGCTTAAAATTCTCCAAGCCAGGCTTCAGCAATATGTGAACCGTGAACTTCCTGATGTTCAAGCTGGTTTTAGAAAAGGCAGAGGAACCAGAGATCAAATTGCCAACATCTGCTGGATCATGGAAAAAGCAAAAGAGTTCCAGAAAAACATCTATTTCTGCTTTATTGACTATGGCAAAGCCTTTGACTGTGTGGATCACAAGAAACTGTGGAAAATTCTGAAAGAGATGGGAATACCAGACCACCTGACCTGCCTCTTGAGAAATTTGTATGCAGGTCAGGAAGCAACGGTTAGAACTGGACATGGAACAACAGACTGGTTCCAAATAGGAAAAGGAGTACGTCAAGGCTGTATATTGTCACCCTGTTTATTTAACCTATATGCAAAGTACACCATGAGAAACGCTGGACTGGAAGAAACACAAACTGGAATCAAGATTGCTGGGAGAAATATCAATAACCTCAGATATGCAGATGACACCACCCTTATGGCAGAAAGTGAAGAGGAACTCAAAAGCCTCTTGATGAAAGTGAAAGTGGAGAGTGAAAAAGTTGGCTTAAAGCTCAACATTCAGAAAACGAAGATCATGGCATCCAGTCCCACCACTTCATGGGAAATAGATGGGGAAACAGTGGAAACAGTGTCAGACTTTATTTTTCTGGGCTCCAAAATCACTGCAGATGGTAATTGCAGCCATGAAATTAAAAGAGGCTTACTCCTTGGAAGGAAAGTTATGACCAACCTAGATAGCATATTGAAAAGCAGAGACATTACTTTGCCAACAAAGGTTCATCTAGTCAAGGCTGTGGTTTTTCCTGTGGTCATGTATGAATGTGCGAGTTGGACTGCGAAGAAGGCTGAGTGCCGAAGAATTGATGCTTTTGAACTGTGGTGTTGGAGAAGACTCTTGAGAGTCCCTTGGACTGCAAGGAGATCCAACCAGTCCATTCTGAAGGAGATCAGCCCTGGGATTTCTTTGGAGGGAATGATGCTAAAGCTGAAACTCCAGTACTTTGGCCACCTCATGCGAAGAGTTGACTCATTGGGAAAGACTCTGATGCTGGGAGGGATTGGGGGCAGGAGGAGAAGGGGACGACAGAGGATGAGATGGCTGGATGGCATCACTGACTCGATGGACGTGAGTCTGAGTGAACTCCAGGAGTTGGTGATGGACAGGGAGGCCTGGCGTGCTGTGATTCATGGGGTCACAAAGAGTCGGACGTGACTGAGCGACTGATCTGATCTGATCTGATTCTGCTACATACTTTTGTATGATTTACTGAAAAATGTGTCAAGTCCCCGTTACTTGACAACTTCACCATTTTTTCTTTCACATTGTGCATCCATGTAAGGCCTGTTCGGTTCAGTTCAGTCCAATCCCTCAGTTGAATCCAACTCTTTGCAACCCCATGGACTACAGCATGCCAGGCTTCCCTGTCCATCACCAACTCCTGGAGCTTGCTCAAATTCATGTCCATCAGGTCAGTAATGGCATCCAACCATCTCATCCTCTGTCATCTCCTTCTCCTTCTGCCTTCAACCTTCCCAGCATCAGGGTCTTTTACAATGAGTCAGTTGTTTGCATCAGGTGGCCAAAGTATTGGAATTTCAGCTTCAGCATCACTCCTTCCATTGAATATTCAGGACTGATTTCCTTTAGGATTGATTGGTTTGATCTCTTTGCAGTCCAAGGGATTCTCAAGAGTCTCCTCCAACAACACAGTTCAAAAGCATGGATTCTTTGGTGCTCGGCTTTTTTAATGGTATAACTGTCACATCCATATATGACTACTGGAAAAACAATAGCTTTGATTGGACAGACCTTTGTTGGCAAAGTAATATCTCTGCTTTTAAATATGCTATCTAGGTTGGTCACAGCTTTTCTTCCAAGGAGCAAGCGTCTTTTAATTTCATAGCTGCAGTCACCATCTGCAGTGATTTTTGGAGCCAAAGAAAATAAAGTCTGTCACTGTTGCCATTGTTTCCCCATCTATTTGCCATGGCTAGAACAATGATATTTGCAGATCAGAGGTTGTTTCATAGTTGAGAAGCTCTGTCATACTTTCTTATCTAAGAAATCATAATTGATTTGGCAACCTAGCAGTGGCGCAGTCTGCAACTTGACTTATTTTGCATCGATTTCTGTCATAGGTCAATTCTCTGCAGAAAGTGCATGCACAGGAGGAAATCTATATAGACTTCAGTCTTTGAAATCTCAGAAATACAGGCATCTCTTACTGTATTCTTCAAATCTCCATTCATGATTGAGATAGCTCAGGATTTTAAATTATCCAATAGAGCTTCTGTAAGAACACATTCCTAGGGAACAGAGTTATGCAGAGCTTTCCTGTCCCAAAAGCTCCATATCATGGCAATACGCTTTGTAAAGTTTGGTTTATGTCAAAAGTTAAGTTGTTCTTCTATGTCAGTCCCTCTCTTGTATTCATATGTCATGGCTTTATTTGAAAGAACTAAAAGACTTTATGGGTTTCCCAGGTGGTGCAGTGGTAAAGAATCTGCCTGTCAAGCAGGAGATGTGGGTTTGATTGGTGGGTCAGGAAGATCCCCTGGAGAAAAACATGGCAATCCACTTCAGTATTCTTGCCTGGAAAATTCTATGGACAGAGGAGCCTGGTGGGCTAAAGTCCATGGGGTTTCAAAGAGTCAGACATGACTTAGCAACTAAGCATGCGGGCAGTGGACTTTATAAACACATGGAATGAAGCACCATCTACCTACTATGCTGTAATAAGTACAGTGTGGATTTGAAGTGTGAGGACTAGAGAGACTAAGTCTATCTTCCTCTGACTTGTGATTCTTGGCAACTATTACTTCTCTGAGTCTCAGTTTTCTCCCAACTCTATCCTATTTTGAATGCCAGATGTTCAATTCAGTTCAGTTCAGTCATTCAGTCATGTCCTACTCTTTGCAACCCCATGGACTGCAGCATGCCAGGTTTCTCTGTCCATCCCCAACTCTTGGAGCTTGCTCAAACTCATGTCCATCAAGTCAGCGATGCCATCCAACCATCTCATCCTCTGTTTTCCCCTTCTCCTCCTGCCTTTAATCTTTCCTAGCATCAGAGTCTTTTCCAAAGAGTCAGTTCTTTGCATTAGGTGGCCAAAGTATTGAAGTCTCAGCTTTAGAATCAGTCCTTCCAATGAATATTCAGGACTGATTTCCTTTAGGATGGACTGATTTGATCTCCTTGCAGTCCAAGGGACTCTCAAGACTCTTCTCCAACATCATAGTTCAAAAGCATCAATTCTTTGGTGCTCAGCCTTCTTTGTGGTCCAACTCTCACATCCACACATGACTACTGGAAAAACCGTAGCTTTGACTAGATAGACCTTTTTCAGCAAAGTAAGCTCTTTGTTTTTTAGTACATTTGCTAGGTTGGTCATAGCTTTTCTTCCAAGGAGCAAGCATCTTTTAATTTCTTGGCTGCAGTCACCGTCTGCAGTAATTTTGGAGCCAAAGAAAATAAAGTCTGTCACTGTTTTCATTGTTTCCCCATCTATTTGCTATGAAGTGATGTGACCAGATCCATGATCTTCATTTTTTGAGTGTTGAGTTTTAAGCCAGCTTTTCACTCTCCTCTTTCACTTTCATCAAAAGGCTCTTTAGTTCTTCACTTTCTGCCATAAGGGTGGTGTCATCTGGATATCTGAGGTTATTGATATTTCTCCCTGCAGTCTTGATTCTAGCTTGTGCTTCATCCAGCCTAGCATTTCACATGATGTACTTGCATATATGTTAAGTAAGCAGGGTGACAATATACAGCCTTGACGTACTTCTTTCTCAATTTTGAACCAGTCCTTTGTTCCATGACAGGTTCTAACCA
Source organism: Bubalus bubalis (assembly GCF_019923935.1). Taxonomy (NCBI): domain Eukaryota; kingdom Metazoa; phylum Chordata; class Mammalia; order Artiodactyla; family Bovidae; genus Bubalus; species Bubalus bubalis. Next base: position 138,947,139 of record NC_059158.1, read on the forward strand.
TTGCTTCCTGACATGCATACAGATTTCTCAGGAGGCAGGTATGGTGGTTTGGTATTCCCATCTCTTGAAGAATTTTCCACGGTTCGTTGTGATTCACACAGTCAAAGGCTTTTAGCATAGTCAATGAAGCAGAAGTAGATGTTTTTCTGGAATTCTCTTGTGTTTTTATGATCCAGTGGATGTCCACAATTTGATCTCTGGTTCTTCTGCCTTTTCTAAATCCAGCTTGAACATCTGGAAGTGTTTGGTTTACATATTGTTGAAGCCTAGCTTTGAGAATTTTGAGCATTACTTTGCTGGCATGTGAGATGAGTACAATTCTATGGTAGTTTGAACATTCTTTGCCATTACTTTTCTTTGGGATTGGAATGAAAACTGACCTTTTCCAGTCCTGTGGCCACTGCTGAGTTTTCCAAATTTGCTGGCTAGACGGTACTATGTGCCAGTCACTGTCTTAAGCTTTGGGAGATGACTGTGAACAAGATAAAGGTAATTGTGGCCTTCATAAAAGTTGAAACTGAGGTTGCAGATTCTATTGCTTTCACAGGTCACAAATGCCTGAAGAGGAGGAAAGTGAAGCAATCAAGGAGAAATGGGGGTTTCTACTGAATTTGAAGCTTCAGTTCACCAAAAGGTACTTAGATTTAAGAAATTGAAATATTTGATGTCCTAATGTTGGAGAAGACTCTTGAGAGTCCCTTGGACCGCAAGGAGATCCAACCAGTCCATTCTGAACGAGATCAGCCCTGGGAGTTCTTTGGAAGGAATGATGCTAAAGCTGAAACTCCAGTACTTTGGCCACCTCATGCGAAGAGTTGACTCATTGGAAGAGACTTTGATGCTGGGAGGGATTGGGGGCAGGAGGAGAAGGGGACGACAGAGGATGAGATGGCTGGATGGCATCACTGACTCGCTGGATGTGAGTCTGAGTGAACTCCGGGAGTTGGTGATGGACAGGGAGGCCTGGCGTGCTGCGATTCATGGGGTCGCAAAGAGTCGGACACGACTGAGCGACTGAACTGAACTGAACTGAATGTTACCCCTGCTATAGAAAGATTTCTTAGCAGTCTACTTTACAGCTTCAGATTAAGTGTGGTGAAATATAGGCAGTGTCGACATACTCACAGGTAACTCCTCTGCTTAACCTAGAGGTTAAGAGCAAGGCTATGGAAACCACTCTATTTGGATTCCAACTCTTCCATTTGTCCAGCCATGGTCACTTACTCAATTGATGACTTTGGGCGAGTTACTTAATCTCCACATGTCTCAGCTTTCTTCTCTTCAAAATGATAAATATAATAGATTTAGTGGCCTTGTAGTTAATTAGGTTCTGCATGTAACTAATGCATATAAAATATAATATGCCTGGTACATAAAACACACTTAATGAATATTATTTCTTATTATGGGAGCAAATAGAAAAAGGACTGGCTTCCCTGGTGGCTCAGAGGGTAAAGTGTCTGACTGTAATGCAGAAGACCTGGGTTTGATCCCTGGGTCAGGAAGATCCCCTGGAGAATGAAATGGCAACCCACTCCAGTACTCTTGTCTGGAAAATCCCATGGACAGAGAAGCTTGGTAGACTACAGTCCATGGGATCGCAAAGAGTCGGACGCAACTGAGCGACTTCACTTTCACTAAGAAAGCTTTAAAGGGTAAGTTAGAAACACTGTGGATCACGATACTGGATGCTTGGGGCTGGTGCACTGGGACGACTCAGAGGGATGGAATGGGGGAGGGAGGAGGGAGGAGGGTTCAGGATGGGGAACACATGTATACCTGTGGTGGATTCATTTTGATATTTGGCAAAACTAATACAGTTATGTAAAGTTTAAAAATAAAATAAAATTAAAAAAAAACTAAATTAATAAATGTTAAATATTAAAGTGGCTTATTAAACTAAATATTAAAGTTGTTTATTAAAACTAAAAAAAAGAAACACTGTGGATGGAATACTGGCAGCTGGAGAGTACCTGTTTCTAGCTATACTAGAAAGGGTAAATTTGATGAGAATAGCTAGACATAAGTATAAATGGATCACTGAGAGACATTTCTACTCTTTGGTGGAGTAATGCTGTGATGCTTAATTTTATGGGTCAGCTTGGCTTGACTGTGATGTCTAGATATGTGATCAAACATTCTAGATGTTTCTATGATAGTGGTTGTAGATGATATTTAAGCGAAATTTGAATAAAGCAACTGCCTTCCATAATGTGGGTTGGCCTCATTCAGTCAATTAAAGGCGTACATAGAAAAAAAAAGCTCACTTCCTTCAAGCAAAAGAGAATTCTCTAGCAGTCTGCCTTCAATTTCACCAGCAACTCTTCATGGTTCTAGCCTTTGGACTCAAACTGCAGTTCTTTCTCGATTATTCAGTCTGTCAGACTCCCTTACTAGATATTGGATTTGTCAAGCCTCCTCAATCACATGATCTGATTCCTCAAAATAAATCCCTTTATACACAAACACATACACACACACACACACAAACACATGTATACACACACACACACACACATCCTCTTGGTTCTGTTTTCCTGAAGACTCTTAAGACACTTTGGTTGGCAGAATGATGCGCCCCACAAGTTGTCCACATTCCAATCTCCAGAACATGCTATATTACATGGCCGAGAAAATTTGAGATTGTGGATGGAATTAAGGTTGCTAATCAGTTGACCTTAGGATAGGGAGCTGTGATATTGTAATTTTAAATAAGAAATATATATTTGCCCTTCATCCCCACTTCTGGCACAGAGCTCCTAAAACTGTTGGAATTTCCTAAATGAAAGTGTGATAAAAGTGTCTTGGTATGTATAACAAACCCATTTCAACCACACCTGGGTTTGTTAATGAAGTGACTTTTGGAAACACCTAAGGATGCCAGGGAAACCAATTATGTGATTAGAAGGTTGCTACTTTCATTCCCAGCTTCTTCCATTCCCACCTCTCAGTAAGAGAGAGGGGCTGGAGGTTGAATCAATTGCCAGTGGCCAATGATTTAATCAACTATTCCAATGTAATAAAGTCTCTGGGGCTTCCCTGGTGGCACAGTGGTAATGAAGCCACTTACCAATGCAGGAAATGAAAGTTCGATTCCTGGGTCTGGAAGATCCCTGGAGAAGAAAATGGCAACCCACTCCAGTATTCTTGCTTCAATTTTGTTAATGGAAAATCTCATGGACAGAGGAGCCCAATGGACTATATAGTCCATGAGGTCATAAAAGAGTTGGACCCGACTCAGTGACTAAACACTACAAAAACAATAAAGCCTCTAAAAAAACTCAAAAGGAAGGGGTTTGGAAAGATTCCAGGTTGATGAGCATGCAAAAATTTAGGGGGAGTGACACCCTGAGAATGTGGAAGCTCTGAGCCCCTTCCCACATACATCTCTTCTATCTGACTTTCCTGAGTATATCCTTTTGTAACAAACTGGTGCTCTATAAGTGAGATGTTTCACTGAGTTCTCTGAGCCACTCCAGCCAATTAATTGACATCTCCAATCCACAGCCTGTCAGTCAGAAGCACTGAAATAGCCTGGAATGCAATTGACATCTGAAGAGAGGAGAAAAGCAGACTTGTAGGACTGATGCTATTCCAGGTAGATAGTGTCAGAGTTGAGCTGAATTGTAGCTCAGCCAGCTGGGATTGGAGAATTGCTTGGTGGTGTGGAAAAAACACACACTTTGGAACTGGTGTCAGAATTGGAAGAGCTTAACTTGGATTATCAGGATGGGTCCAATATAATCACAAGGGTCCTTAAAAGTAGAAGAGGGACACAGAGGAATTCAGAGTCAGAGGGAGATGTGACTTGAGAAGCAAGCCAAGCAGTGACTTTAGTCACAAGGAATGCAGGGCAGGCATAGTCAACTCTGCCACCCTTTCTTCTCCTCCTCTTCCCTGTACTTCCCCTCTGATGCTGGGGTAGAGAAGTGAAGGGCAGAGGTTGAGATTTCCTTTCTTGATGGTGCTTTATGAAAGTTGCTCAGTCATGTCTGACTCTTTGCGACCCCATGAACTATACAGTCCATGGAATTGTCTAGGCCAGAATACTGGAGTGGATAGCCTTTCCCTTCTCCAGGGGATCTTCCCAACTCAGGGATCAAACCCAGGTCTCCCAGATTGCAGGCAGGTTCTTTACCAGCTGAGCCACAAGGGAAGCCCAAGACTACTGGAGTAGGTAGCCTTTCCCTTCTCCAGGGGATCTTCCCTGACCCAGGAATCGAACCACGGTCACCTGCATTGCAGGTGGATCTTCTATCAACTGAGCTATCAGGGAAGTCCTGATGATTCTTTGGCCTCTCCTCTAATACTGACTACAAAGTGTATGGTCTGTGGGACAAACAGTGTCCAAAAATGTGTCTACATGTGGTTCCTGGGCCAATGGGAGGTGTCGCTCGGGCTCTGGACTCTTCTTCCATCTTCTCCAGTCTCCCCACTATGTGGTACATTCCATTACCTCTTGCTATTAGGTCTTCCTTAACCAGAAGTGAGACACCTTAGTTAAATACTAGCAAGACTGCTCCAACCACCTTCCTTCTGCTCCACTTACCACTAAGAAACAAGTAGACTCTTGCCCCGCACATGTGGAAATGTGCCCTGCTGGCATTTCAGCTGCATCAGTGGTGCCAGGGTTAAGAAACTGGAAAGCTTTCAGACAAGAAAAGAGGAGGTTGTCATTAGGACTTGACTTACGGGGTGAAGAAACCCTCATTCTTTGAGAGTTATTCTCTTGAGCCTCCCTTGACTTTGCAGAGGGTAATAACTCCCCTTGCCCTCCTCAGAGTGAGCTCAGGGAATGGATAGTCTTTTCCCAGACACTGCTGCTGCTAAGTCACTTCAGTCGTGTCTGACTCTGTGCAACCCCATAGACGGCAGCCCACCAGGCTCCCCCGCCTGCCACATTTCTTTTTCCCTCAGTAATCTTAATATGCAGCTGTGGTGATAGTGGTGTTAGGGCTATGGGTAGAAATGGCAATTTCTGGCAGCCCCAGGGGGAACTGAAAGATGTTAACAACTGGCAGTTCTCTGAGTCTCTAAACATAGAATGTAGGATAATTAGTCCTTTGGGGTCTTATAATTCCATGAAAATTGGGGAAATAAAAATCTTACCGAGCATTTGACACCATCCTTATAGGCTAGAGAGATGGTGTGGGGTCAGAGTCCTTTGGGTCTCCAGTTCAGCCAAGTTGGGTGAAAGTGAGGGTGGGCCCTGCAGTCATATTAATGGGTTGGAACTTTTTTTTAAGAACAATAAAAAATCATTAAAGGATTTTAAACAGGGGAGGGGAGTGATTTAATCTTGTGATAGGATAATCTTTTAAGATTTTTTCCCCCACTCCCTTTTTTTTTTTGTTTTGTTTTGTTTTTTAATTTTATTTTTTATACTTTACATAATTGTATTAGTTTTGCCAAACATCAAAATGAATCCACCACAGGTATACACGTGCTCCCCATCCTGAACCCCCCTCCCTTCTCCCTCCCCACACCATCCCCCCGGGTCGTCCCAGTGCACCAGCCCCAAGCATCCAGCACCGTGCATCGAACCCGGACCGGCAACTCGCCCCACACATGACATTTTACATGTTTCAATGTCATTCTCCCAAATCCTCCCACCCTCTCCCTCTCTCCCAGAGTCCACAAGACCGTTCTATACATCAGTGTCTCTTTTGCTGTCTCGTACACAGGGTTGTTGTTACCATCTTTCTAAATTCCATATATATGCGTTAGTATACTGTATTGGTGTTTTTCTTTCTGGCTTACTTCACTCTGTATAATAGGCTCCAGTTTCATCCACCTCATTAGAAGTGATTCAAATGTATTCTTTTTAATGGCTGAGTAATACTCCATTGTGTATATGTACCATAGCTTTCTTATCCATTCATCTGCTGATGGACATCTAGGTTGCTTCCATGTCCTGGCTATTATAAACAGTGCTGCGATGAACATTGGGGTACACGTGTCTCTTTCCCTTCTGGTTTCCTCAGTGTGTATGCCCAGCAGTGGGATTGCTGGATCATAAGGCAGTTCTATTTCCAGTTTTTTAAGGAATCTCCACACTGTTCTCCATAGTGGCTGTACTAGTTTGCATTCCCACCAACAGTGTAAGAGGGTTCCCTTTTCTCCACACCCTCTCCAGCATTTATTACTTGTAGACTTTTGGATCGCGGCCATTCTGACTGGTGTGAAATGGTACCTCATAGTGGTTTTGATTTGCATTTCTCTGATAAAGAGTGATGTTGAGCATCTTTTCATGTGTTTGTTAGCCATCTGCATGTCTTCTTTGGAGAAATGTCTATTTAGTTCTTTGGCCCATTTTTTGATTGGGTCATTTATTTTTCTGGAGTCCTCCTTTCTTTATTCAATTCAGATATCCAAGTCCTCTTCTCTAAAAATATTTTATTTATTTATTTATTTGGCTATGCTGGGTCTTAGTTGTCGGGTCTTAGATTTTTAAAAAAATATTTCTTTATTTGGCATGTGCGATCCAGTTCCCTGAGCAGGGATTGAACCCAGGGCCCCTGCATTGGGCGCATGCAGTCCTAGCCACTGGATCACTAGGGAAGTCTCCAGATCCTCTCTATTTTATTGTTTCAGGACTTTTTGTGGGGATGGAAGGTGAACACAGGAGCACCTGATTAAATAGGAGATGCCTTTCTAGGTTTTTAGAAACTAAGTTCACAGAAGAAACAATACCTGTTTTGAGTGGTGAGAAGGGAGAGGGAATCTTTAAGGGTCTTTAGGGAGAAATTAATTTCACCAAGTTTGAGAAGGTCCTGCAGTTAGATGGTTCTGGAAGCAGCAGGACTCTACCTGTGTTCCTGCCCCTGCTGAGAGGTGATTTGTGGACCTGCCTTGGTGGTGAGTGGATGAGAGAGGTGCCCAGTGAGGCTGGCTAAGCACAGGGGTTCCCAGTCTGGTCACAAGGCCCAGGAACAGCAGTTCCTCAGACTCTGAGTAGCAAGACGGCTTGGACCCTCACCATGTCAGCAACGAGCTTTGTTGGCTGAAGACCAAAGAAGCTTCCGTCCTGCAGGACATTTGTGTGAACTAAAGGAAGGAGGATCCACATTCATGTCTGACAGGATTTCTTCAAAATATCTGACTACAGGCTTAGAATTATATGTAAACATGTGACTTAAAGAACTATGATATTACCTGTACATCTGAGATTATGATTATAAAATCACATGATTAACAGATATACATTTTTGAAAGATAATTCTGACTACAGTGTGGGTTCTGGAGGACAAGATGAGATAAAAGAATGGTAAGCAATAATCACATTCTGGGAATCTATTGACATTTTAAATTTTATTACTATACACTTGGCTTTAAAGATGAGATAAAGACAAGATATAGCTGTATGTCAACTGATGTTTTTGATTCTGTGTTCTTATTTTGATAATATTAGTATTGGAGCTTTCCCTAGACTATAATTTTATTGACTCACAAAATATTTTTGTGTGAAAACCTTTTTACTTTGTCTATGTCATCTTCTATTTGATGGTTTAAAACATTGGGAAGAAAAAATTTCCAACACATTCAGGAAATCAGATGGTTAAATAAGAGTTCTTGAAAGAAGATTTCATCAGGTGGCTTGGGGATGGCAAAAGGAAGGACAAACTTCACCTGTAGTGGAGAATTTTGAGTTAGTTGCCGGAGCCCATGGGGAGCAGACTTTTGGCAGAATTAAGTGGAAAGGGGTTAGTGCTCCTGGAGTCCTAAGAAACTGTGAAGGGCCAGTAATAGTTCTATGAATATCATTGGATTATATTAATAGTTTATACCTGAAAAGCCAAGAGTAAGAACAGATCCCAGGGCAGCTGACAGTAAGTATATAGCACTTAGGATGACTTCTGCTACAAAACCAGAAATCCATCAGGAGTGGCTTCAGCAAGGAAACATTTAATTATTTCACTAAACCAGAAGCCTGGAAGCAGGCAGCTCAGAGGAAAAGTTTCATCTGCTCAGTGGTAGCCATATGGCCTGGGCTTTTTCCATTCTTTCCCTCTGTCAGCTCCAGCCCATCAGGCTTTTCATTCTTAGACTTATTGTCTTAGACACAGTGGTCTCAGCAATGAGGAAAGTAGTTTTGTTCATTTTTCCTGTCTTTGTTCCCAGTACCTAGTGCCGAGACAGTACATAACTGTAGTGCAAAGTAGCTGCTTGAATAAATATTGTTTGAATGACTGATTATGTTGCTTCTAAAGAGAGAGTTGAAGGGTATCGCTATCTGCTGGTTTTGTAATTAACTTTGTAATCAGATCAGATCAGATCAGTTGCTCAGTCATGTCTGACTCTTTGCGACCCCATGAATCGCAGCACACCAGGCCTCCCTGTCCATCACCAACTCCCAGAGTTCACTCAGACTCACGTCTATCGAGTCAGTGATGCCATCCAGCTATCTCATCCTCTGTCATCCCCTTCTCCTCCTGCCCCCAATCCCTCCCACCATCAGAGTCTTTTCCAATGAGTCAACTCTTTGCATGAGGTGGCCCAAGTACTGGAGTTTCAGCTTTAGCATCATTCCTTCCAAAGAACTCCCAGGGCTGATCTCCTTCAGAATGGACTGGTTGGATCTCCTTGCAGTCCAAGGGACTCTCAAGAGTCTTCTCCAACACCACACTTCAAAAGCATCAATTCTACGGTGCTCAGCCTTCTTCACAGTCCAACTCTCACAACCATACATGACCACAGGAAAAACCATAGCCTTGACTAGACGGACCTTTGTTGGCAAAGTAATGTCTCTGCTTTTGAATATGCTATCTAGGTTGGTCACAACTTTCCTTCCAAGGAGTAAGCGTCTTTTAATTTCAGGCTGCAGTCACCATCTGCAGTGATTTTGGAGCCCAGAAAAATAAAGTCTGACACTGTTTCCACTGTTTCCCCATCTATTTCCCATGAAGTGATGGGACCGGATGCCATGATCTTCGTTTTCTGAATGTTGAGCTTTAAGCCAACTTTTTAACTTTGTAATAGAACTTTACAACTGGCGTTAATCACCATCACTTCTTTCTGACAGATGGCAATAGTGACATGGGCAAAGAGATGCTCTAGGATGATAGGTAGTTGGTAGTAGAGGACTCAGCCGGAGTGAGGCAGGACACAGGATCTAAGCTTCTTCCCTCTGAAAGCCCTGCTGGGTGTGTGAACAGGCTCTTCTCTGCAGGTGGGGTGGCCTGCCTTTTCTCTTGTCCCCTTCCAGTCTAGTGTTATGGCAGGAACTCTGGGCCTAACTTCCTCTATGGCTCAGCCTTAAGTTCTAAAACACAGGGTCTTTATAAATCACAAGTTTTAGCCTGCAAGAACATTGCCCCTCTGTCCAAAGGAAGGAAGACTACAGTGAAGTATGGGAGGTGAGGAACCACCATGAGATCTGCAGTTTAGCCAAGTAATTGGGACTTCTAGAACTAGAGCATAATAGACTAACTTCATTCTATATCCTGTAATCACTGAAACAAATGAAGAGATTCATACTTCAACAAACCAATGAGTTAATCATAATCCAGAAGAAGAGTTGAAAATCTGCCCAACAGCTGTCCAGTGTCCTCTGATGAAATGGTCGGAGTGGTGATGGAGCTGCTGATCTTGGTTAGAGCACCAGGTTACACAGCCCGGGGTCTAGGAGGGCATTCCTGGGGCAGAACACAGGGCCTAATCTGTTTCAAGGGAAATCGTTTGGTTACTATGTTGTTGTTCAGTTAGTTGTTCAGTGGCGGTCTTTGCCACCCCGTTTGTCTGACTCTTTGCGACCCTGTGGACTGCAGCACGCCAGGCTTCCCCGTCTTTCACTATCTCCCTGAGTTTGCTCAAACTCATGTGAATTGATTACTATAACCCCTAGGAAATCAGCCACTCCCACCTCTGAGCCTGAGGAGTGTTTTGTGAATTTCTATGAAGACATATTGCAGAAGGCAATGGCACCCCACTCCAGTACTCTTGCCTGGAAAATCCCATGGGCAGAGGAGCCTGGAAGGCTGCAGTCCACGGGGTCGCTAAGAGTTGGATACAACTGAGCGACTTCACTTTCACTTTCAACTTTCATGCATTGGAAAAGGACATGGCAACCCACTCCAGTGTTCTTGCCTGGAGAATCCCAGGGACGGGGGAGCCTGGTGGGCTGCCGTCTATGGGGTCGCACAGAGTCGGACACGACTGAAGTGACTTAGCAGCAGCAGCAGCCTCACTTGCTTTGTCTTTAACGAAGTTCTGACTTGTTTACCGTGGAGTCTCTGTTTCAGTTTTCCCCGGTATGATTCTGAAGCATTCAGGAGTGAAAGGGGAAAGCACTCCAATGGGATGAGTCTACAGGTGATAAAAACTTGGGAGAAATTATAAATAGTTTAGGAGGTATTCTTAAAATGCAATTTTATCTTGATAAATGAAAGACATGGACTAAAATCTGTAAAAGGAAATTTAATAAAGTAACTCACATAGGGAGAAATGAAAATAGAGGATTCAACTGGGCAAAATCTAGTCTCAGTAATACTGCCAAATAGGCTTTTGGTAATTTGTCTATTAATGAAATGATTATAAATCATGTGAGTGTGTTAAAATGACAGTAAATATTGTTTTACATCAACTGGAATATAACAAAATTACTTTAGAAACACCATTTCACCATACATGAGACAATTAAGTAGCTGTTGTCACTGAAGCAAGAATAGTAGATTTAGAAAATAAAAGAGGCCCCAAACAACTCCTGTTTGTGGACTGAATGTTCCCTGATGTCCAGAGAAAGAGGTAAGAGGAAATAGCAGAAGTATGAATGACAACATCTCTCTACCATCTACAGAAAATGCCTGAACTGCCTTTTTGTAAAGATAGAAATACTTTTCTGTTTGGATTTGGCTTCTATCTCTGCCACAATCTCCCTTCCTCTGACTCAACTCCTGTGCTGTAGACAGCTATGTAACCAAGAGAAGAATTCTGTGACTATCTTAAGACTGTTGTTGAACTGATCAAGTGAATTCTCCCCTCTACTCTCACCCTGGACTTTGGATGTCAGGTACACAGATTTAGAATTAATCATAAATGTGATTCATAACATATTCCCAACATAGATCAATTACAACTTTTTTTAGTATTTAGTTATTTTATTTTTTTACAGGGTAATAAACATTTGTAAACCCACCACTTGAAACACAAGCCAGGAAATTGCAATAATCTCCATTTAACCCCAGGTTCCACTTCATCTTATCACTCTGCCTCCTTGACCTGAGATGACCATTATCTAAAATACCACATTCATTATTTTTCCCTTTTTCCACATGTTTTACATAGTTTTATTACAGCTATTTAGAATTTGAAAGAGTATATATATTTTTAACATTATAAAGGGTATCATAGTATGTGTTAATTTGGGGGGATTTATTTTTTTCACTTCTATTTCTGAGATGATCCATATCTTTGTGAGTTATCAAAGTTCATTTGTTTTTGCTACTGCTATCCTGCTGCAATGCAGGAGACCCTGGTTCGATTCCTGGGTTAAGAAAAGCCCCTGGAGAAAGGGATAGGTTACCCACTCCAGTATTCTGGCTGGAGAATTCCATGGATTGTATAGTCCATAGGGTCACAAAGAGTTGGACATGACTGAGTGACTTTCACTTCACTTCACTGTATAATATTCCATTGTGTGACTATACCATGTTGTAGTCACCTTTTCTCCTATTGATGGATATTTGGGTTATTTCCAGATTTTTGTTGGTGTGGAATATTATAATGAACATTCTAGTAGATTTACTCTGCCAAAAGAGTTTCTCCTGCAATGCTTTCATAATCAGTCAAACAGGCTTCAGTGTCTTTGATGCTAAATTCATCTGTCCCTACCCGTATTCCACATTTTCTTGCAATTGCTGTTATATCTCAGTGTTTGCCTTTCCAGTCAAGACTCTTATAAAAGTTGTATACACATTCTTTCTACTTCCTCAATGTTTATTCACTCTTCAGCACAATCTCTTCTGTACCCACTACTCTACCCAAACTGCTTTTGCTAAAGGTTATCAATGACTTTCACATTGCAAAATCCAATGAGTATTTCCCCACAGTCTTATTAGAGCTGTTAACATATTTGATTCTGTTGAACATTCTGTCCTTAAGATACTTTCTTCTTTTAGCTTCCATGTCACATTTCCCTGGATTTCTTCTTTCTAGCTATCATTTGGTATTTGGTTCTTTCTTCTCCATTTACTACTCAGGATAAATATTGTAATTCATCAGAGGTTAGTTCTCTGTCTCTTCCTCTCCTCACTCTGTACTCTCCCATGGTGGGGGCGGGGGGGGGTGGCTATTTATGCCTAGCAATATTTATAATAGTATCCCCTTTAACTCTCAAAAGTATCCCAGTTTGAATGACAGAATACATGTTCTCCCTACCTCAATTCCAGTGACTCCCATTTTACCCATGCTTCATTGAATCTTCTGCTACCATCTTTCCTGGGATATTTGATAGGCACTTTAAAGTTAACATTTCTAAAACTAGACTCTTGCTTTTCCATTCAAAACTCATTTCTCCCCAGTCTCTGTCTCAGAAATTGGCACTGCCATTTAATTGCCCGAGCTCCAAACTCTAGAGACCTTGTTGTTGTTCTTTATTCCTCACCCCATCTCTCTCTGAGACTTATCAATTCTCACCCCATTTCTGTAGTCAAAGCCACTACTTCTTTTACCAGGGAGCTGCAAAGGGCTCAGAACTTACTCTGGCTTCACTCTTCTCACCTCTCTCAACCTCATCCATTCTCCAACTCAGATATTTTAAAACTATAAGTCAGATCATGTCATTGCCTGCTTAAAACCTTTTATGATTTATCACTGTACTTGGAATAAAGCAACGCTGGTTTCTCCCACCTCCAAGACTCTGTGCTCTTTCTCACGATTATTGGTCTGGTCTCAGCCTAGATCATCTGCTGTGGCCACACTGTTTCTGGGCTCAGCCACTGCAGCAGGCTCTGCCCTGTCCCACATCCTTGGCACCTGGAGAGCACCCCTACTCCACCCCAATCCCACTGCCCAACACTTACTTGTTCTGTAGATCTCATCTAAGTATCACTTCTACTGGAATGTGGCATCAATTTGCATGCCTGTGTGTGTAGGTGGAATTTAAAATTACTTTTTTAAATTCTGAAGTGATATATTTTAATTTTTTAATTTAGAAAATGTAGGTAAGCAAAACAAAAACAAAAACCTGACAATCCCACTGCTCAAAGATAAATATAGTTAACATTTTGGTGTGTATTTTTCCAGACCTTTGTCTACATAGCATATAAGTTGCTTGTGTGTGCTTTGCTTAGTTGCTCAGTTGTGTTCGACTCTTTGCAACCCCATGAACTGTCACCCACCAGGCTCCTCTGTCTGTGGGGATTCTCCAGGCAAGAATACTGGAGTGGGTTGCCATGCCCTCCTTCAGGGGATCTTCCTGACCCAGGATCGCATCCAGGTCTCCTGCATTGCAGGCAGATTCTTTACTGTCTGAGCCACCAGGAAAGCCCAAGATGGTGCCAAGTCATGTAATTGGTGAAAGCCATTTTGTCCCATGAATTTCGCATGTAATTCACACTAGGACTACTCTTTTACTTTGCAAAACTTATTATCCTTCTCAATCTCTCCAGGGATTCATGGGTTGGGAAAAGTTCCTCCTGCTTATATCTTGTTTCGATTTCCAGCTTCTGCTGTTGTCTTCATCTCTCTGGTGTCTAGTCTCTTGTGTAGACTCAAATATGGAACATAGCCTCTTATGCTTGATTCTAGGGTTCTCCTTCCTGGGGGGCTCTGGGGAGAACTGGAAAGCCTTACAGAAGAGCACATGCTTAACACATCTCCATTTTCAAAAATTCTTTTGCTACTTCAGCCTGAAAGTGCTCCCCTACCTGAGTGGGTAAGTGCGGGCCGCACTGCCGACCAGTTCAGTCTCTCTCTCAACCCGTGCCCCTCTGCACACAGTCTTCCAGCTGCCCCACATCCAGGGCTTTCCTTATAGGGAGCAAATCAGTGCTCTGTATGTTTTGATGGTTCTTTCCAGACCCGTTTATGAAAGGTCTCATTCTTCTACCCTCAAGCCTATTCAGACATCTTTTCCAAACAATGGGTATTTTAGGCTGGTGAGAGACCATGGGTAGGCAGAACCAGTTCTCACTAGCTATTGTCTTAAAGCAGGATTCCCCTTGCCCCCTTCTTGGCACACAGAAATGCCTCCCTGCCCATTCTCCCACCCTATATGGGATCATACAGTATTTATATACTGGTTAGAAACCTGCCTTGTGTACTTAATGATTGATGTGAATATCTTTTACAGTGAGTAAAGCAGCCATGGTTGACGATATACCCTGGGAGGTTGTTACCAATGCATATTCTCAGTCTCTATGCCAAACCAAATCCACTCATAACTATATTTTGATCCCTATTATGTGCCTATTCACGGGCACATAAAAGTTGGAGACACACTGTAGAACAATATTTATATGACTTTAATAAGAGCAAAAAGCAATTCTTATTTTTTTTCTTCATTGGAAAATCTATGAAGAAAACTTGGAAAACTGGAAAACTTGTCTAAAAGACAAGTCTGGACATTCAGATGGCTGTTTAATTTGTGCTTTGACACAGCTAGCTTTACTTATTAAATATGACATTGTTGCCAAAATGCAAAACAGTTTCTTAGAATGCAATGTCTTCAACAGCTTTCCTTTAACTCTCTAAAGGGAATTGTAGAGTCTGTGATTTTCACATTACATTTTTACAGAAAATTAAAACAGCAACTTAGTGGTTTTTAAATTAATAGAAAATTATCTCTAACCTTCCAAATGTAAAATTCTATACAGGCAGTTTTTAAATCAGTTTTCAAATACTCATATTTAAGACTTAAGTACCTTTTGCTTTGATTAATTGAGAACATAGTTACTTGAGTATGAACTCTTTAAAGAGGGACTACCATAACTCATAGTAAGGGTGGAATATACTTATTGGGTCAGGTCAATGCAGTTGAAAATTGTGAAATGGTCTAATTCGAAAACTCAAGTTAAAAAAAAATCCCTCCTGGTTTTCATGTTGTAGAAGATTACAATGAAGTACACTGCTATTCCCTTGCAAACAAATAAGCAGACTTCACAACAACATATGATTTATTTCATTTTAGAGCTTTTAGAAAACATTAATTGAATGAGTAAGCTACTTGCTGTGCTGGAGTAGCCATGTGAAAATCTTGGTTTTTAAAACACCTCCAATGAAAAGCTATCTAGCACATTTTTCTATTCATAGTTGAAAAGCTTCAGTTTCCTAGCTGGCAAAAGCATTAAGTGTGTGTATGCTTCCAATTACAAGCAAGATTTTCCCCATGCATGGTCCAAGGTTACACAGTGGTCCTTCAGGGATTTGCAGAGTCTTTTCCCTCTGTCTTCTCATTTTCTGCTGCTGTTCCGTAGACCATTTGCAGAACTTTGGCTGCTGAGCAAGATGTAAAAATTTCTGAACATTCATTCATTAGGAAGTAGCAATTCAATCCGAACAAACAGAATGCCGCAGCTACGATGATGTTTCCTTGGGAATAATTTTCAGGAAGTCAGAGAGCTAAAAATCAGAAGGGCATTGTTTCACAAATGGAAGCTATTTGTTCCTGCACCAGTGGGAATTGTTTTATAATGTTCCTTTCAGAACAGAATTAAATAATACATTCTGAAATTTTTCACCATGTAAAATGCAGTTACAAGTTTTCACAAGTTGTAAAGAGAAGAGAGAAAAGCCAAAGTAAAGACTAAAAAGTATTTCTAAGTCAAGTATTCTTTCAGAACAAAGAAATCACTCCTATTCAGATCATAAGGATATTCAAATAATGCACTTACTATCAGAAAAAATAGTCATTTCATACTTTGGCCTCAGTCTGCCAAGCATAATCTTTTTAGGTTATTTGTCATGTGTCACTGTGAAATATAGACCTGAAGGTTGGTATGCAAGCTGATTTCACATCTTTATAAGATGTCCAGGAACAGTTCCTACTGCAGAAATCAAAGGAACTTAACCTGACATTAAACAAGAAATATATCTGGAAAGAGATTAGCATATTTCCAAATGTTCAACACAGAGAAAGGACATCTTGCACAAATGATATTTAAGATGGTCACAACTTATTTTTTTTTCCTGTATGTATATGACATGCAGGTTGAATAACAGGTCTATCCATTCATTGGATAAAATTCACACAGATCTGTTAGTATTATTATTTATTGAAGTAAAAGAAAAAAACACAAGTCTTTAGGAATATTCTAATGTCTGTCATATAAAGTTTAAAATTGATAGTTCCTCTGTTTTTACCCAGTATGTTTGTGATGTTAAAGTATTATCTGTATCAAAATATAGGTAGAAATCTGAGCAAATAGTCACATGGACTTACATGAGGATTTTCCTACTGTTTGGAGTGTGGTTCCATGGACAGAAGAGCCTGGTGGGCTATGGTCCATTGGGTCGCAAAGAATTAATTGACTTGACATGACTGAACTGACTTTGCATGCATGAACTCATGCACCCTGCCTCTTCTCTGCAAAGTGCTTGATGCATGTACCCCTATCCATCCCATATCCACAACACTGAGGAGCATTAGCGCTTTTAAAAAAAGTTAAATTTACTCCAAGTGGAACCAGCTGGTACAGGGACTTAAGTCCCTTGCTCAATCTACTTGTGGTAGTGGAAATAGAAGATGTTTGTTTCAAATTATTGTTACAAATGAGTGAGTGTTAGTTGTTCAGTTATGTCCTACTCTTTTTGACCCCACGGACTGTAGCCCACCAGGCTCCTCTCTCCATGGAATTCTCTAGGTAAGAATACTGGAGTGGGTTGCCATTTCCTTCTCCAGGAGATCTTCCCAACCCAGGCATTGAACCTGGATCTCCTGCATTGCAAGCACATTCTTTACCATCTGAGCCATGTGGGAAGCCCATGTTACTATTACAAAATCAGTTATTAAATGGCCTTACCAAGGAAGGGAGCACATGCCCTCGCTGTTTCAAGCCACCACTTTCTTTCATGGCAACAGCTGCTACTACAGTCTTCCAATTGGTCTTTCCATTTCCATTGTTCTCCTCCAATCTCTTTTTCATACTTCAGCCAGAGTGATAGGTATTTTAAGGTCTCCAGCATTTTAAAAACTTGTGGTAAAATATAGATAACATAAGGGCTTCCCTGGTGGCTCAGATGGTAAAGAATATGCCTGCAATGCAGGAGATCCCAGTTCGATTCCTAGCTTGGGAGGATCCCCTGGAGAAAGGAATGGCAACCCACTCCAGTATTCTTGCCTGGAGAATCCCCATGGACAGAGGAGCCTGGTAGGCTACAGTCCATAGGGTCACAAAGAGTTGGATATGTCTGAGTGACTAAGCACACACATACACACAGATAACATAAACTTTATCATTTCAACTCTTTTCAAGTATACAATTCAATGGCATTAGTTACATTCCAGTTGTTCTGCAGTCATCCCCACCATCCATCTCCGGAAATGTTTCATCTTCCCAAACGGCAACTCTACTCCCATTAAGCACTAACTCCCCCTCCTGCCTCCATCCTCTGGTAACCATGATTTTACTTTCTACTTCTATGAATCTGACTATTCTAGGTCCCTCTCTTAAGTGGAACTATACAACATCTGTCATTTTGTGTGCATTTAATTTCCTTTAGCATAATGACTGCGGCTTCACAAGTGGCTCAGTGGTAAAGAATCTGCCTACCAGTGCCGGAGATGCAGGTTCAGTCCCTTGGTAGGGAAGATCTGCTGGAGGAGGGCATGACAATCCATCCTGTACTCTTGCCTGGAGAATCCCATGGACAGAGGAGACTGATGGCCTGCAGTCCTGGCGCTCATGCACACAGCATAAATGACTTCAAGTTTCATCCACATTGTATTATGTGCAATTTCCTCCCTTTTTAAGGCCAAACAATATTCCATTGTATGTATTTAATATATGCCACGTTTTATTTATCCATTCATTGGTTAATGGACATTTAGTTTTCCACCGTTTGGCTATTATGAATAATACTGCTGTGAACATTGGTGTGAAAATAACTGAGACCCTGCTTTGAATTATTTTGAGTATATGTCCAGAAGTGGTTTTTCTGGGTCATATGATAATTCTGATCTTAATTTTTTGAGACACTACCATACTGTTTTTCACAACAGCTGCACCAGCAATGCATATGAGTTCTGGTTTCTCCACATCCTTATTAATGTATTATTTTTTATTTATTTATTTTTTTGGTGTTTCTTTCTGCTTAAAATCTCCATGATTTTCAATTTCTCCCTACCATATTCAATGGGCCTGAACATATCTGATCTCTGCATATTTTTCTAACCTCATCCTGTGCCCTCCCCTTGCCTTTCTAGGACACAAAACTCTTCCCTCTCTCGGGAATTTTTATTGTCCTTCCCTCTGCCAGGACTGCCTACACCTCCATTCTGCGTGGATAGTTGCTTATTATTTTGGGGATCTTGACCTTCATAAGGGTTGTAAGTGTGTCTCCCTTTTTTCTCTCTCCCCCAGCACCTTGCTCTTTCCTTTGAAGCATGTGTCATCATCCGTAATGATTTCATCTCTGCTTGTTTCCTACCCACCTTCAGTAGAAAGTCAACTCTGTGAGGACAAAACCAGGGGCTTCCTTCACTCTTGCCTCTGCAGAGTCTGGTAGGCTCCTCAGAAGGACTCAACAGAGAGTTAATAGCTAGATTGCAAAAAGTCAAGGATGTTCCTCTGATATTTGTAAATTCTTCCCTCTACAAATGAACCATATGTTCACTTTCTTTGATTTGTCAAATCAAAATCCTTCAGAGACTAAATTATTGTCTAAAATGTTGTAACATTTCTTTTCTTGGACATATGCTTAATATGAACTAAATTGTAGTTTAATATTTATGTTACTACAGTCAGAACTGCTAAACAGCGTATAGCTAAATTGGCTGCTTTCTAACAACTGGTGATTAAAATCACTTCCATTTAAAAAAATGTGGCTGATACATTTAAAATGTAACAAATCCCAAATATCATTTAAGTACTTTTGATTCATCAAGAAAAAAATGTCAGCTATAACTTTTATTTGAAATCATGCCTCTTTCATTCCAGTGTTACTCAATAAATAAGAAAACACCAAGTAATTTGCCAAAATAGGTTTAAAAGTAATTTGAAGTGTAGGTGGAAGGGAATTGGAGAGAATTTAATCTTTGCTTACTGTAATTCCATATTGCTCACCTTGAGCAGAAGATGAGAAGTACCAGCATCAATTATAGACTTTGTAAATTAAAAGAATAAGTGAATTTCCTGGGATTCATTGGGCAAAAATGTTTTCTACATGGATGATTTTAGTATTTACACATTTACAGGCTGGTGTCTAGATGTAGGTCATCTTTATTTATTCTGCTCAGCATTTAATGTGTCTTTTGATCTGAAAAATACTCTCTTCTCACCTTCACTGTATTTGTTCTTATCTTCTATGATTTTACAGTCTAACATCTATTATTTTACCTTTTCCTGCACAATTTCTTTTCCATTTCTTATTTGTATCTCTTTTGTTATAAGTACTATAGAGACATTGTCATTCTTTCTAAATTAATGGTTCTCAAACTTTTAACTTCCCAGGTGCGTCCATGATAAAGAGTCTGCCTGCCAATGCAGGAGAGGTGGGTTTGAGGCCTAGGACAGGAAGATTGCTTGGAAGAGAGCACAGCAACCCACTCAAGTATTCTTGCCCGGAAAATCCTATGAAGAGAGGAGTCTTGTGGGCTACAATCTATGGGGTCAAAAAGAGTCAGACACGACTGAGCACATACAAACTTCTCTGTGTATCAGAATGACCTGGGGGGCTTATTAAAAATAAGTTAATGGACTCCATCCCCAGATTTTCTGATTTAGTAGTTGTAGAACTGGAGTGGGATGGGGGGATAAGAAATTGTGTTTCTCACAAATCCCCAGATGACTCTGAGCTACTGATATGGGAACCACAATTTAAAAAATACTCTTCTGTATCCTTGCAACTCAAAGGGTATCTGAAGATCAGCATGGTATTTCTAAAAAGCTGCTTGTTGTTGAAGCTTCTGGTCTCTGGGCTGTACTTTGAGTAGCAAGGATTTAAAACAGTAATTCTTCAATTCTAAGTCCTGGACCAACAGCGTTAAAATCACCTGAGGATTCATTAGAAATGCAATTTCTCAGGCTACATCTGAAAACTATTAAATTAGAATCTGCCTTTTAACAAAATCCCTACGTGACCAGTCCCACTCTAGTACTCTTGCCTGGAAAATCCCATGGACAGAGGAGCCTGGTAGGCTGCAGTCCATGGGATCTCTAAGAGTCGAACACGACTGAGTGACTTCACTTTCACTTTTCATTTTCATGCATTGGTGAAGGAAATGGCAACCCACTCCAGTGTTCTTGCCTGGAGAATCCCAGGGACAGGGGAACCTGGTGAGCTGCCATCTATGGGGTCGCACAGAGTCAGACATGACTGAAGCGACTTAGCAGCAGCAGCAGGTGACCAGTAAGCACAATAAAGTTGTTAAGCCCTGTTCTAAATCACCTAGTCAGTCATCACTACACCAATGTTATTATATAGCCCACCAGTTACATTTATTTCAGATAAAATTTTAATTTTATTTACTTGTTTTAAAAGCTTTGATTACTCATTTTTTATCATAGTCCAATCTTGATTATAAATGCAATATCATATCAGAATATGCTGAGGTTACTAATATTCCTTCCAGGTCTCCTTATTTGGTTTGTTAATTATGTTCCTTTTATTTGCTAGTTGTCCTGTGGTAGTAAATAATCCCACAAATCTCAGTGACTTATAAAAACAAAAGTTTATTTCTTGTTTATCTGTTACGTTGGATGAAGGTCAAGGCCGTTTCCACTCCTACTCCACATGTCTTTATATTCCAAGAGGCTGAAAGAAGGCATGCAATATGGGCCATGCCTTTCCTGAGGGAGAATGAAAAGAGCAAGAGGGCTGATAGAAACGTGTAAGGGCCCTTACAAGTTTTGCTTGGATATGGGGTCCATCTTATTTGCTTATGTGTCATTGCCAAAGCAACTCGCAAGGATAAATGCAATGTCAATAGAATGGGAAGTATGCTTTTCCGACAGAATGTATGTAAAGAATGAACATTATTTCCTCATCCCCCAATCCATATATTGAAATCTAATCTCTACTGTGATGGTAATAAGGGATGAGGCCTTTGGGAGGCAATTGGGTTATGAGGGTAGAGCCCTCATGCATGGGATTTGTGGTCTTAGGAGACAGTGAAAGGACCAGAGAGCTCTCTTTCTGCCATGTGAGGACACAGGAAGAAGGGAGCAGTCTGTACCTGGAAAAGGGCCCTCCCCAGACCCTGACCACACTGGCGCCTGACCTCAGACTTCCAGACTCCAGAACTGTGGGAAATACATTGTTGTTTTAAAGCCACCTGTCTGTGGCATTTTGTTATAGCAGCCAGAACTAGATACATAATATTACTAAGTCTCGTTCTTTCTCTCAATGAATAGTGAAACATAATCCAGTTACGAGAATGGGGAGTAAATAATTGCAAACAATAATATGATTTACACTTTTACAATTATTGATTTTCTTTAAAGGCCTTGTATGTAATAGAATATGTAATGAAGTAATGAAGCAAATGGCTATATACATATATTAAATTCATAATATGGCAGAAATATATTAGGTGCAGACTTGCACATGTGCACACATACCACCAATCTGTGTTGGTTTGTAAAGACAATTGGCAAGGGTTTCTTCTGAAGCTGTATAGGTCTGTTTCCCTTCCGGATTTCTCCCTTGAATGGGATGGACAGTAATTATCAATATATATTCAGTTAACTGTTTTAGCTCTTATGTGAGTTGAGGGTGGAGGTTTGATTTTTTTCCTACCCAGAGACGCAGCCTGGGCAGAGTCTCAGACACACAAAACCAGAGAGCTGTCTTGGCAATCACAGAAGAGGGGGTGCTCCTTGCTGGCGGGTGGTGAGGAGAAAAATGAACCCCTGACCAGTCCCACACAGCTTCCAGTACTGATGGACCATGTATGTCAGTGGGGGGTGGGAGGTGGGGCTTCTGCTTTCTTACATTTTCTCACTCATTAGTGTTTCCATTTGGTTATTTGTAATGGCTAATTTTATGTGTCAACTTGGCTAGGCCATGGTACTTAGATGTTTGGTCAAACATTTTTCTGGATGTTCCTGTGAAAGTATTTTTAGATGAGATTAACATTTAAACCAGTAGACTTTGAATAAAGTATCCTCTATAATGTGGGTGGGCTTCATCCCATCAGTTGAAAACCACAGGACAGCAAAACAGACCTTCCCCAGGAAGAGGAAATTTTGCCAAGGCTTTTGGACTTGACCTCCAACATCACCTCTTTCCTGGGTTTCCAGCCTACTGGCCTACCTTGCAGATTGTGGACCTAACTTGCCTCCACAATCATGAGCTAATTCTTAAATAAAATAAATCTCTCTCTCTCTCTCTCTCTCTCTCTATATATATATATATATATACACTTATACACATAGCCCTGATTAATGCATGTTTTTTTTTTTTAATCAGGGTTTTGAAAATCAGAAAACATAATCTGAAAAGCTGTCTCAGAAACTCTCTGTCTGCACTTGGACTCATGTATGGCGCTTCCACACTTGCTTCCACAGTAGATGGCTGTATGTAACTGTATCAGTGGAGGAGGTAGTGGGACATTATCTTCCAGGCACTAGTGGGCTCTGTGAAGATAGAAGGTGGGGAGGTGCCAACAGTCTTTGCTGTGAATAGAAAGTGACCTGGCCATCAGGCCTTCCCTTCTCAGCATTCACTTCTTTACCCAAGACAGGTCCAAGCAATAGTGCACATCTATGTATGAGACATAATTTGTGCAATACTTAATATATGTCTTCATCCACTGGGCTGCTATCACAGAACACCATAGACTAGGTGGCTTATAGGCCACAGAGGTCTATTTCACACACTTCTAGAGTCTGGAAAGTCCAAGATCAAGGTACCAACATGGTCGATTCTGGTGAGCCTTGTTCATAGAAGTGTTTCTGTAGTGTGTCCTCACATGCTGGTGGGCTTGAGGGGTCTCTCTGGGGTCTCTTTTATAAGGGCACTCATCCCACCCCAAGGGCTCCACTCTCATGACCTCATTACCTCCCAAAGGCCCCCCTTCCGAATACCACCATATTGGGGATCGGGTTTCAACATATGAATCTTAGTCGGACACAGACATTGTCTGTAGTGATGTGTTTTCTATGTTGGACCAGGCTCCAGAGAGCATCTGTGGAAGCTAGATACCATAGTTTTAACTACTTAGAGGAGATAGCTCTGTTTTCTCTCAAACTTTCCCTCCCCCCTTTCCTTTCTCCCTATGGACACGCACTGCATCAGCATCTCAGCTTCAGCAGGCAGTGGTTCATCTCCCCATGTGGGTGGGAGGGCAGGCCTTGGGGCACAGAAATCTACCTGGAAGGGAAGGCAGCAGTCATGCTGAGCTCTGCTGCTCTGGCCTCCATGAGAATGAAAGAAATGTCTTCTCATATTCCTAAAATAATCTCCACTTGTCTATTTTGATGCCAAGTACCAGCAATTTATTATATGAGGCTTGGCCGTGTCCTTGGACTTAGTAAAAGATTGATGGGATATTTAATGCTCATGCTCTGAGGACTCACCAAGGGGTTTCTTACTCAGAAAATGCACGGCACTCATCATGTGCTTTGGAAGACTAAGGCTGGGCCAACTTTGTGGTTTGTATTCTGGACAATCAGTGTATGAAACAGAAGAGCAGAGACTATTAAGTCATATTTGTGGCTTAGTGTTACTAGCACTTGATGATCATTTAAAATCCTAAGCCTTGACTTTTCAAGTACTCTCCTGAGTTGGAAAGTAAAAGCAATAAACTTTAGGACAGTTTGCACAACTTATAAGAAAGTCATTTAAAACATTTGTTGCTGTTGTTGTTGTTCTTCAGTTGCTAAGTCATGTCTGACTCTTTGTGGCCCCATGGACTGTAGCACACCAGGCTTCTCTGTCCTTCACTATCTCCCAGAGTTTGCTCAGATTCGTGTCCATTGAGTTGATAATGCTATCTAACCATCTCATCCTCTGCTGCCCCTTCTCCTTTCCCAGCATCATGGTCTTTTCAAATGGATCAGTTCTTCCCATTAGGCAGCCAAAGTATTGGAGCTGCAGCTTCAGCATCAGTCTTTCCAACGAATATTCAGGGATGATTTCCATTAGGATGGACTGGATTGATCTCCCTGAAGTCTAAGGGATTCTCAAGACTATTCTCCAGTACCACAATTCGAAGGCATCAGTTCCTCGGCACTCAAACTTCTTTGTGACCCAACTTTCACATCCATATATGACTACTGGAAAAACCATAGCTTTGGCTATATGAACCTTTGTTGGCAAAGTGATGTCTTTGCTTTTTAATCCACTGTCTAGATTTGTCATACTTTCCTTCCAAGGAGCAAGTGTCTTTTAATTTCATGGCTGCAATATCCATTTACTGTGATTTTGGAGCCCAAGAAAAGAAAATCTCACCGCTTCCACTTTTTCCCCATCTATTTGCCATGAAGTGATGGGCCCGGATGTCATGATCTTCATTTTTTGAAGGCTGAGATTTAAGCCAGTTTTTTCACTCTTTTCACATTCATCAAGAGGCTTTTTGGTTCCTCTTCACTTTCTGCCATGAGGGAGGTGTCATCTTCATATATGAGGTTATTGATATTTCTCCTGGCAATCTTGATACCAGCTTGTGCTTCATCCAGCCTGGCATTTCTCATGATGTACTCTGCATGGAAGTTAAATAAACAGGGTAACAATATATAGCCTTGACATACTCCTTTCACAATTTTGAACCAGTCCATCATTTCATGTCCAGTTCTAACTGTTGTTTCTTGACCCGCATACAGATTTCTCAGGAGGCAGGTAAGGTGGTCTGGTATTCCCATCTCTTTCAGAATTTTCCAGTTTGTTTTGATCCACACAGTCAAAGGCTTTAGCACCGTCAATGAAGCAGAAGTAGATGTTTTTATGAAATTCCCTTGCTTTTTCTATGATCTAGCAGATGTTACCAATTTGATCTCTGATTCCTCTACCTTTTCTAAATCAAGCTTGTACAGCTGGAAGTCCTCAGTTCACATATTGCTAAAGCCTAGCTTGAAGGATTTTGAGCATAACCTTACTAGCATGAGAAATGAGCACAATCATATGGTAGTTTGTGCACTCTTTGGCACTGTCCTTCTTTGGAATTGGAATGAAACTGACTTTTGTAGTCCTATGGCCACTGCTGAGTTTTCCAAATTTGCTGGCATATTGAGTGCAGCACTTTAACAGCATCATCTTTTAGGATTTGAAATAGCTAAGCTGGAATTCCATCACCTCCACTATCCTTGCTTGTAGTAATGCTTCCTAAGACTCACTTGACTTCAGACTCTAGGACGTCAGGCTCTAGGTGGGTGAACACACCATCATGATTATCTGTATCATTAATACCTTTTTTGTATAGTTCTATGTATTCCTGCCACCTCTTTTAAATCTCTTCTTCTTCTGTTAGGTCATTACTCTTTCTGTCCTTTATTTTGCCTATCCTTGCATGAAATATTCCCTTGGTATCTTCAATTTTTTTGAAGAGATCTCTAGTCTTTCGCATTCTACTGTTTTCCTCTATTTCTTTGCATTGTTCATTTAAGAAGGCCTTCTTATCTCTCCTTCCTATTCTCTGGAAATCTGCATTCAGTTGGGAATATCTTTCCCTTTCTCTCTTGCTTTTCATGTCTTCTTTTTTTTTTTTTCTGGCTATTCATAAGGCCTTCTCAATCATTTTGCCTACTTGCATTTATTTTTCATTGGGATGGTTTTGGTCACTGCCTCTTGCACAATATCATAAATCTCTCTTCATAGTTCTTCAGGCATTCTGTCTACAAGATATAATCCCTTAAATCTATTTGTCGCCTCCACTGTATAATCATAAGGGATTTGATTTAAGACCTACCTGAATGGCTAGTGGTTTACCCTACTTTCTTCAATTTGAGCTTGAATTTTGCAATAAGCAGCTAATGATCTGAGCCACAGTCAGCTCCAGGTCTTGCTTTTGCTGACTGTATAGAGTTTCTCCATCTTCAGCTACAAAGACTGCAATCAATTTGATTTTGGTATTTACCATTTGGTGATGTCCATGTGTAGAGTTGTCTCTTGTGTTGTTGGAAAAGGATGTTGGCTGTGACAAGTGTGTTCTCTTGACAAAACTCTGTTAGCCTTTGCCCTGCTTCATTTTGTACTCCAAGACCAGACTTGCCAGTTACTCCAGGTATTATATAACTCTAGACATATTAGAACATTTAGCATGTTATGAAAATAACTATTGTCTTCCATGATAATTCAGAAACAGACATTGCAGGGAGAAAAACCTAGTGCATTCTTCATTTTTAAATGTATTTACAAGTCATTGCAAGAAGAAAATAATTAATTCTCCCTGCTTCTTCTTATTTTTAAGTGAGCCATGCCCCAGCTAAGCAGGGAGCGGGGCATCTTACCTGATCCATTTAAGATAAAAGTTGGAAAAGCCCTGAGTGTAGCTGAGCAGGCCTCAGCTACACACCTAGCCATCCCTATAATGTCAGGGAAGAGGCATGGCTCCTGCTGAATGAAATGTGGTGGGGAAGATTCTACAGGGAGTGGGGAGGAGAGCTCAAAGGATGCACACAGCTGCTGCTTTCTCTCAAAGGTAAAATGATGAAGACGAGACCTCTTGGAACTAGAAATGCCATTAAGCCCTGGAAACCTAGAATCAGAACAGGCAAGAGAAAATAGATAATGGTATTACAAAAAAATTAGTTTTCTTTTAATGAAACAAAGATTTTTTAATATCTAAGTAAAAATGTGCACACTTGCACATTTTTCTTAGGATTCCGTTTCTTTTTATTTATTTTTTTGACTACTCAAACTATTAAAGTACATTAGAGTTAGAGTATCCTGGCATTTTCATTAACAACAGCATAAAGGTCAATAAAACTAAAATCAATAAAACTAAAGCAGATTTGAATAGTCTCTCAAAATTTTCAGAAACAAAGCCCTCATTCAGAAGATTAATCCCAACAGTTCTTGTTTTTAAATAAAGTTAGTTTTTTTAAAGGGACATTTTAGTTTTTCTTTCTATTTTCCCCTTCTTACCTCCTCCCCTCCTCTCCTCTTAGCTCTCCTTGATTCCTTTTCCTTCCTCTCCTCTCTTTCCTCTATTGGTTTGTAGCCACATTCTAAAAGTAAAAAGATACATCAATTTTAATAACAGATTTATTTAAAACAGCCCATAACAAATATTGTCATGTTTGCAAGTAATCAGCATAAAAACTATTAATGAGGTATTTTGCATTCTTTGGGGATTTGGTACCAAGTTTGGAAACTGGTGTGTATTTTGCACTCACAGCACATCTCCATTCATATTCACCATGTTTCAAGTGCCCAATGGCCATGTGTGGCTTATGGCCACACACTGGACAACACTGATCTAAGGGAAGGAAGAGAGTCATTGGTGAACATGTGGTTGATGTCAGTTTGGGGAGAAGTATTTATGACACAACAAAATATATTATTTGGTGCTAGCTTATAAAAGTACCTTAATCTTTCCTGCATGCTTAGATATTTAATAATATCAATCCTACACAGCAAATGATGTATCAATCAAAATTACCTTCTAGGAAGCCAGAAATAAAATTTCCAAGCAGTTGCATTCTCAAGTTCTGTTGAGGTCTGTGGATTGACAGAGGGAAACCAAACTCTCAGTCTGGCTTGGTGGGCTAGGGCTCATGCATGTTGTTCACCCTGGTTTTCATCACAAAGTGAGAAAGAATGTCAAGGGCTGTGAGGGAATCATGCAATTTGTTATCAAAAACCAGCTCAAGAAATCTAAAAGGAAAAGCAGCATAAAGGCAGTAGTGGGGTAAAGTTAAAAAAGAAATACTAAAGTATTTATGTGAGGAAATAGCTCACAAATGTATGTGGAACAAAATTGTAGATGGCAAGTGAAGTTTTGTGTTGATTTTGCTTTTGCTTTTTAATTAAATATGGTGAGTTTACAGCTAACAAGACATTCACACTTCCCTCCTTAGTGTTTCCTCAACGTGAAGTCTTCAGTATGTTTTTCAGGTTTGCTGGAACCACAGAGATTAGAAAGTGGGGTTTGGGGTGGTGTGATCTATCCATCCACTTCTGTGATCCTCCCCTCCAGTCTCTTCCTCGTGCAGCAGACTGATGAATTTGTTCCAAAGAAAACAAGCAGAAATGGTCCAAATAAACAGATGCTGTACTCAGGATTCTGGACTCTACAGTGGAATCTGAAGAGAACCCAGAGAATGGGGCCAAGCCAGGTCCCACTGCTGTGTCCTCTACCACTTGCCACATGTTCACCACCTCCAGCCAGCAGGTTCCTCAAACACCTGCATTTATTCCCACTTCAGAACCTTGGCCCTGGCTAGCGCCAATCTGAGAGTTGGATCAGGTGTTAAGATCATAACCTCTCTGTGTGTGCCTCTGTCTCCTCATTGTAAAGTGGTAATAATAATACAACCGCCTCAGAGTGCCGATATGAAGATTAAATGAATTAATGCATGTGAGCACTTAAAACAGTGCCTTAATATTGAGAGGTTAAAAAAAATGTAGGTTTCATGCAGATTCATTTGGCAGTAAAATATGATCCAAACTGATATATGGCCATTCATGTTTACTTACCCTGTTCAGTGTGATAAATAAATGTTTTCTGCAGAAACAGCGATAAGATTATAGGATGCTGCCCAGACCCTGCCAAGCATGTCGAATGCACTGTCTGCTATTTTGAAATCCCCAATACTCTAATCCTGAAACTTATTTTTCCCCAAGAATTTGATGTAAGGGATCATGAACAGGATTACTACTGTTCACGATCTAGCTTTTTTTTTTCACCTCTTCTGAGAGACTTTCTGACCCTTCTTCCTTGGCACCCCGTCCTCTCCAGTGCCTCCTATTATCTGACCCTGTTGACTGTCCCTGGTAGAACTTTTCACTACAGACAATGACATTATTTGTTTTGTGGCTCTGTGTGCATGCACTCAGTCGTGTCTCTTTGTGACCCTGTAAGCTCTAACCTGCCAGGCTTCTCTGTCCGTGGGATTTTCCAGGCAAGAATGTTGGGTTGCCATTTCCTCTTCCAGGGGATCTTCCCAATTCAGGAATCAAACCCGCATCTCCTGCACTGGCATGTGGATTCTTTACCACTGAGCCACCTGACCATTTGTTACCTGAAAGTTCCAAGAATTATACCTCCAGCAAAGACCTCTTCCTAGAACAGATCATATTTGCAGGTGACAACCTGACAAGGAAGGAAGGAAGGAAGAAAGGAAGGAAGGGAGGGACGGAGGGAGGGAGGAAGGGAGGTAGCTCTGTTTGGATGTCCAAAATTTGAACTTCTGATCCACCTCTCCACCTTGCCTCGCCCACATTTTCCCCTGTCGTGTTTCATGGCAGCTCCATCCTTCCAGTGTTTGAGGCCAGAATCTTTGGAGTCCTCCTTGGTTCCTCTCCTTCCCTCATACTCCACCATGGTGCCCAAGCGAATTCTACTGGCTTTGCCTTCAAAGTCTATCTGAGGTCTGACCCCTGTCATCACTTCTGCCCTTTCAAGCTGGAGCAGGTCACTGGGGCTCCCTAATGTTTTCAAACACTTGGGCAAATGTTCAAACCCTTCTTAGAGGGTCTCGCCTGACTGCCCTATGAAAGTTGAAAACTTCTATCGTGCTCACATTGCATTCCCTAGGTCTCTTGCTGTTTATCTAAAGATATTGATAATTCATGAGTTTTTATGACACTTAACACTTTCCAGCTACTCTTCTGGACCCAGTTTTTGTACCTTCCTGGATTCATTCGCCCCTACCTTTCTGCTCAATGCTGATAACTGTCCAGGAAGATCACCTGGCACTACCACATTCTGAGGGCCATAGAGGAGAGGCCTTGATCTTGCCTGAAAACAGACTTACCATGCTCTGCTACCCCTGGCAAGGTGGCAGGCGGGGTCACTGCCCTGGGCAGCTGGGCTCTCCATGATGGCTGCTCCTAGCCCTTTGTGCCCAGCTCAGGCCCCAGAGAGGGTCTTGCCCCAAGTCTCCCACTGTTGCACCGCTGCTGTTTCTGGGGCTGCTGAGGACAGACACTTCACGGGAATTCTGTGCAGCACCCATGCAGTCATGAGCTCGCCTGGAGGCTCAGGCTGTAACAGGGCAGGTGAGGATCCCTGTGCTCACCCAATGCTGGGCTCAGAGGCTGCTCTTCCTGTCTTGAGATCTTGCCTCTCTCATGGGTGCCTAGAGAGTTTGGAGGGTACAAACTGTAAGACAGTGGGGTTGGCAGTTCTTGGGGCAAACTGTCTCTAATACATCACAAGAGCCTGTCATTAAATATTTCTCCCTTTCTGTTCTGTTTACATCTTGGAATAACAAACTACCTTAAGGGTGGAAAATAGCAATAATAATTTATTTTGCTCTTGAATCTGTAGTTTGGCCATGGGGTATTGGGAATGACTTATCTCTGCTCCACTGGAGCTGGAGGATCCTGAATCAAGGCTGCGGGCTCATGTAGTTGGCAGGGTGGTGCTGGCTGTTGGCTGGGAGGCTCAGTTCTTCTCCATGTGGGGACTCTCCCCAGGACTTCTTGTTTCCCACAACAGGGCTTCTAGGTTAAAGCTCAAGCATCTCAGCAACCAGGAAGTAGCAGTTGCCAATCACTTAAGGCCTAAGGCTTGGAAGCTTGTACAGGCTCACTTCCTCTACATTCTATATCAACAGCCCATCCAGATCCAGGGAAGGAATATAGACTCTGGCTCTCAGGGGAAGGAATGTCAGGGAAGTTGTGACTGTTTCTTTTTTTTTTAATTGAAGTATAATTGATTTATAATAATATATTAATTTCAGATATACAACATAGCAGCTCAGCATTTTTATAGATTCTACTCCACTTAAAGTTATTATAAAACAATGGCTGTGTTTCTCCATGCTATGCAATATATCATTGTTGCTTATTTATTTTATACATAGCAATTTGTACCTCTCAATCCTATGCTCCTATCTTCCTCTCTCCCTTTCCTCTTTCCACTGGTAACAACTAGTTTGCTTTCTGTATCTGTGAGTCTATTTCTGTTTTGTTATATACATTCATTTTGTTTTATTTTTTAGATACTATGGACAAGTGATAACACACAGTATTTGTCTTTCTGTCTGATTTATTTCACTAAGCCTAATACTCTCTGGGTATATCCATGTTTTTGCAAATTGCAGAATTTCATTCTTTTTATGGCTGAGTAATAGTCCACATTTTATACCACATTTTATCTATTCATTTGTTGATGAATGTTTACATTGCTTCCATGTCTTGTCTATTGTAAATAATGCTGCTGTGAACACTGAGTTGCATGTATTGTTTTGAATTAACGTTTTCACTTCTTTTGGATATATACTCAGGAATCCCAGGGACAGAGGAGCCTGGTGGGCTGCCATCTATGGGGTCGCACAGAGTCAGACATGACTGAAGCGACTTAGCAGCAGCAGCAGCAGAGTAGTTCATAGGGAAGATCCCCTGGAGGTGGGCATGGCAACCGCCTCTAGAATTCTTGCCTGGATAATCCTGAAGGGCAGAGGAGCCTGGCAGGCTGCAGTCCATGGAGTGGCAAAGAGTGGGACAATGACAGAAGCAACTAAACATGCGCATGGTGGTCCTGTTTCTGGTGTTCTGAGGGGCCTGCATACTGTTTTGCATAGTGGCTGTACCAACTTACACTCAAGCTGTGGCTATTTTTAACCTGCCATATGTCTTCCTTAAGATGAACTGTTCTGAGATCCAGTAATTCACAGGGCTTTTGTATAGACTGAGTAATTGGCTGGGTTTTTTTCTGAAGCTAGAAGCCAGGTTGGTAACCCATCCGCTGTATTTGTTCCTTTTCTTTCCTTGCATCATCCTCTGTTCTCTCACTCCTGCTTATCTGAATTTTACTTTCAAGTGTAGGGGACCAGCAGGGCTGTTTAGGTGCCTGTCTGAGGAGCTGGACATATTCCTTTATGCCCTTGGCATACCTATGTGTTCCAGAACATGTATCTCTAAGAGCATTACCTTGACCAACCCTGGTTTTGCTGATTTGAGTTGCCCCTTGACGAGTTTTGATTATCTTAGTTTTGTATGAGGATTTGTTCCCTTATCTTTTCAACCCATTCAATTCAAGTCAACATTTTCTTTAAAGCTGAGAGTCTATTTGCCAGGTACAATTCGTTTTTTGCACCATGTCAATCAAGACATCAATGGAAAACAGGGAACTCTCCATCAGAGAGATCAATTCAAGGAGAGTTCACATACCAGTGGCTGTTTCCAGAGCTGTGAGTGCCAGGGGCCTGCGGAGGCCAGCCCAGTAGCTGGAACAACAATCAGTTCTCTCCTGGCAGCTGTAGTGCCTTGGGGCAGAGTACAGACAGAGGTCCAGGGGTCACATATCAGAATATTCCAAGGTTACAACTCAAGCTAACACACCACTGAGTAAAATTTATTCTACCCTCCTGCTTTTCTAATGTGGTACTTGTGTGAAGACCTGGAGGGCCAGGTCTGCATAGAGAATTATTACGTCCCTCTGAGTTACAGACCCTGGTGCCAGAACATGGCGGGGAGAGACAGACAGCTCATGTCCCCGCCCCCTCCCTTTCCCTGGCCTGTGCTCACAGCAGACACCTTTGCCAGCTCATGGACGAACACCCTCTCCATTCGTCCTAGCTCTGTTCACAGTTGTGCTGTCCTTTGGCCATCTGGGGTCTAGGGGTGGGCATACCAGGGTCACAGTTCCCCAGCCACCCTGAGACAGAACTGGGGCTGAGACCTGCACACACCTTGGAAGCTGGCTTGGTCCTATTCAGGTGGAGAATTCCCAGTCTGAGTTCCTAGAATGTTCTATAAGTAAGGAGTTTGATAAAGGTTGGTCAGGGATCCCATTTGCACCGATCTGTTAGCGGCAGTGCTGTGATGACTCCAGGTATTGAGAGCGGGTAGGAGGTCTGCGGACTGTGCTGTCCTTGATCAGAAGTAACCTTCCTTCTGGACACACAGTCATCTGCAGGTGACCTTGCAGGGATGGAGTGAAGGGACACAACCTCCCTCTGATACCAGTGCTCCCCACCGGCTTCCCCCACCAGAACACAGAACACTGGGGCGTCCTCGTGATGGAGCCTCCAGGCTGGAGAGCAGAGAGAAGTGCACAGAGGGAATCTGGAGGGCCCAGGCCAAGGTCACAGGCACAGGTCACATCAGGGGACAATGCAGACCACCATCTGCCTCTTCAACCACAGGAGATAATTCATCAACACTAGAAGAGAAGAAGGTGGTAGTGCCTATGGAAGAACTAGCCTGGGCCTCCAAGAAAGTCCACAGAGGAGCCTGGGATCTGTGGATCTGCTTTACCCTTGACCTTCATGTTTTTAAGAGTTGAGGTGGGAGAGACGCACAAAGCGTGTCAGCAACAGTATTCATGGGTGTTGTCATTTGGTTAAGTAATGAAATAATCCTTCACAGGGTACTGTTGAAAATTATTTCATTTTATGACTTTTCATCTGTAAGAACACCCTGCTGATTAACACGCATAGTCATCCACACAAGTGGATGTTTATGGTGTTTTGAGCAAGGCATGGTGCCAAGTCCAGGCAGAGGCTGTGCCCCAAGGAGCTCGTAGTCTGAGTGGAGAGACCTGGACTCTGTTCTGAGTTTTCCATTCTCAGAATTCTCCCCTTTCTCTCCTCCCTGCACCCCATCTTCCTGAGGCCTCTGGGCTCTAAGTAAGATAGAGTCAGAGAGGACTTAGGGAAACTTCTGTGTGAGAGAGAAGGCAACAGAGAGAGAATAGATGGAGAATTTTTTTTAAGTGGCTTGAGGGCGCTCTGAATGCAGTACCAGGGAAGCAGATGGAGTTCCAGGAGGAGGTGGTGAAGGAGCAGGGGGAGAGGCAGGAGAAGAAGGAGTGGGGAGAAGGGAAAGAGGAAAAAGAAAGGGAGGAAGGAGAGAAGGAGGACCAGTAATAAAAAGACCTTGAAGGAGTGAAGATAAAACAGGTGGAGGGGTAAACAAAGGACCGTCGTCTTATCTTTCATGCAGGAGTTCATATTGAGTATCATTTCCTGTTCATTTAGAAACCATGTGTATTAGTGATCTCCTGCTTTCTGTGTCTTTGGTCTCCGATGTGCACTAATGTTTTCAATATCTCCCATGTTGCTTATTCCTGATGTCTTTGTACCATTATTTTGTACAATTTTGTATTGTTTTGTATTTTGTATTGCTTCTAGGCTGCTGCTGCTAAGTCATGTCAGTCGTGTCCGACTCTGTGCGACCCCATAGACGGCAGCCCACCAGGCTCCCGTCCCTGGGATTCTCCAGGCAAGAATACTGGAGTGGGTTGCCATTTCCTTCTCCAGTGCATGAAAGTGAAAAGTGAAAGTGAAGTCGCTCAGTCATGTCCGACTCTTCAGAACTCCATGGACTGTAGCCTACCAGGCTCCTTCGTCCATGCGATTTCCCAGGCAAGAGCAATCATATTTTTCAGGACTAAGGCACTAAAGCGCATTTGAGGCACTCACCTGTGGTATCCAAAACCTCAGGAACCAAGAGAAATAATATTTTAATGTAGTAGTTTAAAAAATCAAAATCAATGAGAAAAGCTCATGATGAACAAAATCTCAAAAATATAAATAAAATCAGGATCAACATCCCAAGGCTGAAACAACAGAACAGTTTTGTTCCCATCAGTAGCGGCTACTGGTTCCTTATAATCAAGGCCAAAGGGAGGGGTGTAGGGGACGTCACCCGTTAGGGCAGCCGTCACTGTCCATAGAGCGCTGGTTGTGTGCTCTTTGGAGAAGCTCTGTTGTTTGAGCGCTCCTGCTGCATTAGCAGTGATTCTGCGGTAGGTTCATGCTTCCATCTAGTGATCATATGTGATATATGCCAGCCTCACTTCTGGAGTCTCTTTTGGGAGGCGCAGTTAAACCTGAAAAGAGAGAAAGCAAAGAGATAAACAAATATCAGGAACTCTCCGGATCAACAGGTTTTTGAAGTTGTGTTCAAGTTCAATCCATTGTTTGGTATCTGTTTTTCTTTCCTTTTATTAAATACAAATTGAATTCCTTCTATGTTGACGAGAGGGCTGGACACTGGATATGAAATGGCAGCCTATTGTACATGGACGGCTCTTTCAGGAAGTCTGAGTAAGAAGAGATTGTACAATTCATCGACTAGTCCATTTTATTAAACACAAAAAACTAAAAAGAAGCCTGGAGAGAGCTGCTGAGAGAGAGTGCTTTGTCTAAAGTAATATAACTGGTTAGCAGAGTCAGACTTCTAATTCAGTCAGGTGCAGTTAGTTTCCAAGGCATGCTGTTTTCTTTCTCACGTCAGGATGCTGAAACAAGCCTGTTAAAGCTCCTCTTATCTTTTTTGTGGGAAGAATAATTGGAGTACAATTTAGAAATGGATTAGAGAAGGAAGTCAGTCAGTCAGTCAGTCAGTTCTGCTTAGAAACAGACTCTGCCAGTTCCCCAAAGTCAAGACAATATAAAATGTATGATTCATGTTTGAAACGTATTTAATTCACACTAGAGAAGAAGCAATAACTTACATCTCGCCCATGAGCCAACAGCTCCCTCATTCTCTTCTTTTGTGACTGAGCTACTCCCACTTAAAGTCTCAAAAGCACCCTGGCTTCAGGGGCTCACCACTAACCCATCCTTCATTTTTCTATTATAGATACAGAATATTAAGTGTTCACCAGCAATGGATTATATTGGTGCTTTGTGTTTGGGATAAAATAACTCACTCTGATAAAGCAAAACAAAAAAGCTGATTGAGAGCTAATTTGCAAACATATTTAATATATCATGTATTTAGTTTTTTATCATTAAAAATTTCAAACATGCACAAATTCAGAGTTTGCAGTGAACGCCAACATACCAATCACCCAATTTACCAACATTAGCAGCATTACATACTTAGCAAGATTATACCCTATTTAATTCATCTTCCTTCCTTTCGTTTTTTCTTTCTGAAGGATTTAAACAAATTTCAGACACTTCAGTCTTAATACATTATTAGAAATTTCTTAATAATATGGACTTTTCCTTACTACGATGCCATTATTATACTCATAAAATAAACAATAATTCCAGGATATCATCCAAGTTTTGGTGCATCATCACATTTCCTCATCACATTTCACAGTTCAGTTCATGTCATGTTTGCCTCTTTGCAACCCATGGACTGTAGCATGCCAGCTTCCCTGTCCATCACCAACCGCTGGAGCTTCCGCAAACTCACATCTGTAGAGTCAGTAATGCCATCCAACCATCTCATCCTGTCGTCCCCTTCTTCTGCCTTCAATCTTTCCCAGCGTCAGGGTCTTTTCCAATGAGTCAGTTCTTTGCATCAGGTGGCCACAGTATTGGAGCTTCAGCTTCAGCATCAGTCCTTCCAATGAATATTCAGGACTGATTTCCTTTAGGATTGACTGGTTTGATCTCCAAAATCATCTTTTCTATTGTTGGTTTATTCAAATCTTGATTCAAACAAATTCCAAAGATGACATTTGATTATTGTCTCTTAAGTTTCTTTCAGTCTAGACAATCTGTTCTCTCTCTCCCCCAATATCCACCGCATCCAACAATGACTTTTTGTAAAAAAACCCAGGTCAGTTATCCCAAAGAATGAATGTCCCCCATGCTAGATTTGTCTGCTTCCTTCCTTGTGGAGTCATGCAGTCCATCACACTGTGCACTGTGATTACCGTGAAGGGATGTGAGTACTAGAGGCTTTGTTACACTCAGGTTCTTTCCCCCCACCTTTTCTGCAAGAATACTTCATAGGTGGTTTGTGTATATCACACAGCAGCACATCAGGAAGTTCACCATGTCCGGGTATTTAATTTCTGGTGTGCAAATGTATGTAATCAGAATTATATTTTTAAAAACCATTCCTAACAGAAAATTTGAAAGAATAGCAGAAAATCTAGTTTTGGGCATGGAGACATCAACTGCTAGATTTTTTCCTTGTTTGTTCTATCTCTTCTTTCTCTTCATTGCTGTGAGTGCATGCTCAGTTGTGTCCAACTCTTTGTGATCCCATGTACTGTAGCCTGCCAGGCTCTTCTGTCCATGGAATTTTCCAGGCAAGAATACTGGAGTGGGTTGCCATTTCCTTCTCCAGGGGATCTTCCTGACCCACGGATTGAACCCGTGATCTCTTGTGTCTCCTGCATTGGCAAGCTGGTTCTTTATCAGCTGAGCCACCAGGGAAGCCCATTTCATCCCTAAGTAACTGTATTATCATCACTATTTCCAATAAATTTAAGTGATACAATAATATTGTCCTATTTACAGTCCAATTTAAATTTTTTCCAATTGTCCCCAAAATGTTTTCTGTAGTTTTTTTTTTTTTTTAATTTTTATTCTGCAACAAGAGTCATGTTTGCATTTGGCTCTCTTGTCTCTTAGCGTTCATCATCTTTTCCCTTGCCTCTTTTTGTCTTCCTAGCATTGCCATTTTTGAAGTTCCCAGGCCAATTGTCTTAAAGAATTCCTTTTGATTTAGATTCGTGTTAAGCATTTTTGACAAAAATAATTACATGGGTGGTATTGTATCTTCCCATTGCCTCGGATCTGAAGGCCACGGTGCCAGTTTGTGCCATGACTGATAGTTCAGTTCGGTTCAGTTCAGTCACTCAGTTGTGTCTGACTCTTTGCGACCCCATGCACTACAGCACGCCAGGCCTCCCTGTCCATCACCAACTCTTAGAGTTTACACAAACTCATGTCCATTGAGTTGGTGATGCCATCCAACCATCTTATCCTCTGTCGTCCCCTTCTCCTCCTGCCCACAATCTTTCCCAGCATCAGGGTCTTTTCAAATGAGTCAGGTCTTCACATCAGGTGGCCAAAGTATTGGAGTTTCAGCTTTAACATAAGTCCTTCCAATGAAGACCCAGGATTGATCTCCTTTAGGATGAACTGGTTATATCTCTTTGGAGTCCAAGGGACTTACAAGAGTCTTCTCCAACACCACACTTCAAAAGCATCAATTCTTTGACACTCAGCTTTCTTTATAGTCCAACTCTCACATCCATACATGACTACTGGAAAAACCATAGCCTTGACTAGATGGACCTTTGTTGACAAAGTAATGTCTCTGCTTTTGAATATGCTGTCTATGTTGGTCATAACTTTCCTTCCAAGGAGTAAGAGTTTTTTAATTTCATTGCTGCAGTCACCATCTGCAGTGATTTTGGAGCCCCCCAAAATAAAGTCAGCCACTGTTTCCACTGTTTCTCCATCTATTTGCCATGAAGTGATGGGACCAGATGCCATGATCTTAGTTTTCTGAATGTTGAGCTTTAAGCCAACTTTTTCACTCTCCTCTTTCACTTTCATCAAGAGGCTCTTTAGTTCTTCTTCACTTTCTGCCATAAGGGTGGTGTCATCTGCATATCTGAGGTTATTGATATTTCTCCCGGCAATCTTGATTCCAGCTTGTGCTTCTTCCAGCCCAGTGTTTCTCATGATGTACTCTGCGTATAAGTTGGATTAGGTTGTTGTATCCAATTGAGGTTCTCCAGAGAAACAGAACCAATAGGAGATGTGTATAGATACAGATACAGATATAGAGATCTATATCTATCTATCTATCCATCTGAAATTGGGTAAAGCTTATAGAGTTATAGAGGCTGTTATAGAGGCTGAAAAATCCCAAGACATGCAATCAGCGAGATTGTCCTGGAGACCCAGGACAGCCAAGTGTTGTTCCAATCTGAGTCTGAAAGCCTGAGAACCCGGAAAGCCAGTGACATAAGTTTCAGTTTGGAGGTGAGCAGGCTTGAGGTCCAAGATGAACCAATTTACTAAATCAAGTCCCAAGGCAAGAAAAGACCGATGTACCAGCTTAGCAGTTAGGCAGGTGGAGTTGCTTCTACTTAGGGAGGGTCAGCCTTTTTGTTCCAGTCAGGCCTTCATTGGATGGGGGCCAGCCACACTGGGGAGAGCAATCTGCTTTGGTAGTCAATCTACCAATTCAGAGATTCATCTCATCCTCAAACACCCTAACAGACACACCCAGAATAAGGTGTGACTAAATATTTGAGCATCCCAAAGCTCAGTCAAGTTGACACAGAGGGTCAGCTATCACATCAGTGTCCCCCAGGCTCTCCATGTATGGTTCTTCCCCAGTGGGGATGAATGAACCCTCCATGTGGTCACAGCCTGTGCCTGTGAATATCCTGCTCCCGATGTTTTACCCAGCAGAGTTCTAGATTTTTAAACTGCAGAAAGGTCCTGCAAAGTGCTTGAGATAATTGAAAAGATGGCAAGAACCTCCTTCAGTGTTAAAAACTTCCTACAGAGTTAGGGTTCAAGGTGAAGGGCCAGACTAGAGAGCTAAGGTCCAGACCAGAGAAGTGCATGGATCTGATAGGGAGTGACTGTCTAGGGCCAGGCAGGGGCAGGTGAGAGGCTAGACTGACTGACAGCAGGTACTTATATATAGTCAAGTGTCAGGTAAACACTGGGGGAACTCCCAGTTTGTTCACCTAACTCTTCCCACTTTATTATCATTTTAAGCCACTATGCAGGATTTTTAACCCACCAATGTCACCTATACATTGCTTAATGGCCTTCCAAATGCTTACATCAACTTAGGCGTTTTATTTATCTCTTTCCCAGCTCGTTACCTCACCTCCACCATCACGGCTTCTAACCACCTTATGTTTTATAGCATTTTATTTTAAAAGAGGAATTTCACACTTTATTTTATCCTCATAATAACTAGGAGGGTCTTCCCTGGTGGCTCAGATGGTAAAGAATCTGCTTGCAATGCAGGGGACCCGGGTTTTACCCTTGGGTTGTAAAGATCAGCTGGAGAAGGGCATGTAACCCACTCCAGTATTCTTGCCTGGAGAATTCCATGGACAGAGGGGCCTGGCGGGCTACAGTCCATGGCGTCACAAAGAGTCGGACACGACTTAGTAACTAAACTATCACCAAGTAAATATTGCAATTCTACATTAGTTTTAGAGTAAACTAAGAATAGATAAATTCTTATCCTTCAAAAGGCTCTTTGAATGTGGAAAGGTACACAAAATCTCTTTGTGTATTACTTTACTTACTAATTTTAGCTATCCGGATAGCAAGCTATTAGCATTTTTAAAAGTAAACAGTTGTATTAGATATTCATATACTACTTACAAATTAAAAAAAAAATTCCCCCAAGATTTGAATAATGTACATGTAATCAATTGGGCTTCCCTGGTGGCTTAGATGGTAAAGAATCTGCCTGCAATGCAGACCTGGGTTCGATTCCTGGGTTGGGAAAATCCCCTAGAGAAGGGAATGGTAACCTACTCCAGTATTCTTGCCTGGAGAATTCCATGGATAGAGGAGCCTGGCAGGCTACAACCCATGAGGTCGAAAAGAGTAGGACATGACTGAGCAACTAAACACACACACACACATACACACGTGGGTATTCAAATACTCTAAACAGATTAGTTAAACAGATCAGATTCTTTTTAGAAGATCAAAAACCATTAAAATCAGACCAAACACAAACAAGGTTGAGTGCTAACCATTTTTCTGCCCTTACGACTCACTGACCTAGTCTCTTAGCGTCACTAAAAACATGTGCTCCTTATCATAATTTTATAATTATGTGTGGGTTATCTAACAGTGTTAGCTCCTAGGAAATGAGGAAGTCATTCTGCTTTGTGAGCCCTTTTCTTCAGATCAACTTTCTGTTGTATTAGTTTGTAGGATGCTATTGAAACTTCCTTCTGTTTGGTTATTTTGTGTGACCCTCAGGTTGTAAATAGTGAATCCCCAGGAGGCTGATCAACCCTTCCTGTTCTGAATAGGGTTCCTTATATTTCTGTGTTAGCTCAGTTCACTTTCAGCTATTTTTTCCTCTCTTCTTTCCTACTTATTCAGATATACACATATGCGCACACACATACACATGCACACTAGTATATTTATAAACTAAAGTAGGAACAAAATACATGTATGTGTATATATACATACATACACTGGTCATACATATATATCCCTTAATGAAATAATGACAAACATAATTCTTGTTTCATCCATCTGTTGTATCAAAACTTCCTTTTTGTACATTTTAACCTGATCTCTGACTCTGATTTTGATCATAAAATTTTATAGATCAAATCATTACAATTAACCATAATACCAAAAGCAATTTTATTATCTAATTATAATTTAATAGCTTAGAATTACTACCATTATTTAAGACTTGAAGTATTATAATTTTTTGACAAGAACCTCTTATGTGGGATCCTTTGATTATATGTCACTGTTCCCACTATTCCTGGCATGCCCCTGGTTTTCTGATACTCACAGGATGATCCTGACCCATCCTGAGTGTTTCCCTTAGCTCATCACCTCTAACTTCCCCCTCCTTCCTCCATCTCTTTCAGCCTCCATCTCTTTCTACCATGCCAGCTCCTTGGTTACTCCTTGGCCACAGGCAGTCCCACTCTGCTGGCGGCCTGTCTAGCCACCTTCTGAGGAACAGTGGGAAGTAGCTTTGCCTGCAATTTGTGCTGATCCATGAAAATATGCATTTTTTTGGCAAGACTTGTGTTTCCCTTTACAACCAATTTACAGTATTTTAGCATGGTATTGTCCACCATTTACAATAGCATAGTGCCTGGGGAAAAATTATGAACACAGACTTGACTTTATGTGTTGGATGGAAGAGGGCTGTTGCAGTGGGGACTCAGTTTTAATAGTGGTCAGATTATTAGTGAAAATTTAATGTAGGATGACTTTTGCTCTTCTAAGAAATATGACTACAAAAATTTTATAATCAATTCTTAGATAACAAAGATGTGTTAAGTAAACCTGGTGGACTTAATTCTAAGACTTCCAACTTAGAATCCACTGCTCAAAATATAAATGACTAATCAGGCTGATTGTCCATCTGGAAAGGTTGAGACGCATTCTTTGTCTTTTCTCTGGGACTGAGATCGCCCAGGATGTGAACTTGGAAAGGCTTACAACATTCTCAGGCTTCCTTGTCTACACCTGGGCTCCTCTGCTGGTGCTTACCTTTTACTGGAGAAGATTACTCTGCACCTCTCCATCTCTTGAAGACATGTCCTGCTAAGTAAGAAGAAAGCAACTGTGGCTATTGAGTCCCTTTTGCCTCCTGGTATTGTAACAGGCTTGATGAGAGTCTGGTGCTGTCTAGAGTCCCCTCAGATGGTAAAGAATCTGCCTGCAATGCAGTAGACCTGGGTTCGATCCCTGGGTCAGGAAGATCCCATGGAGGAGGAAATGGCAACCTGCTCCAGTATTCTTGCCTGGAGAATTCCATGGACAGTGGAACCTGATGTGCTATAGTTCATGGGGTTGCAAAGAGTTGGACACAACTGAATGACTAACTCTTTCACCTTCACTGATGAGAATCATGACACAAACATCTTACATTTTTGCCTCGTAAAAGGGACATTGGGAGACTGCGTTCCCCTGAGAAGACGTAGTGGAAATAGGCCATCTTAATTAACAAAAGTACCGATGAACAGGCATGTTTGCTATCACCTTTGAAAGTCCTGGTGGCCTTCAGTATAAGGATTCATCCCTTGGTAAGAAGCTTTGGGCTTGGATAATCTGAAGAAAAATGGAGCTGCACCCCAGATCCAGAGTTCCTAGAGAGAGAACATCTTCCCTCCTTGGAGATGATGTGTTTTCCTGTAGCTTATGGTAAAGTGGTTCTCTGAGGATGTCTTCTTTGCCAAATATCTCCAAACTCGTCATCTTGTTGGTTTCACCCTAATTGTACCTTACTTAAGATATAAGAAAATGCAATCCTTATATACCATATTCTATAAATTTAACTAATAAAAGTGTTTTGGAAGAGCCTTTTGAAGTCCAAGAGAATGGTGGAATAATTTTTATGAGATTAAAAAAAATTTTTCTTCTTACAGACAGGAAAGTCCATTTTGCCAAGAATAAATGAATTAAACTAGCCAAGGGACTGGGCTTGACTTGAGATGCCAAACCCACTGTGTTTCGCTGGCCTCCTCCCTGGGCCAAGCATGTTTTCTAAGGCTGAGAGTTAGTGCTAGTATCTAATGTTTCAGACAAACATGTTAGTACTTATAATTATTTTAGTGTGCCAGTTGCTTTTAATATAAAAAGTTTGGCTTCTTTTTTGAACCAATTTGATTCTACAGGCAAGGAAGAGAGAGAGATTATTGATGTTACAAGTCATCCTTTTATTAGGGTTTGTTACAGTTATGTGGAAAATTTTGAATTTCCTCTTTGGCATTTCCTTAAATATTCTTACTTTCTTCCTTTATATGAATTTAAGATAATTTAAATGTTTTTTTCATGATTAGGTTCAGAAACATTTTCTAAGAATAGTTCCTAAAAAGAAAATTATGGTAAACAATCAATGTTGACAGCCATAAAAAATTCATGGAAACTTCAAAGAAAACATCATGCCATTTTATATCAGGGCTCATCATTTCCAAATAAATTTTTCTAAAAGATGACTATAAAATAAAAACAATAGCAAATTCCTCTACCATGTTAAGATAAATTGATTTCAAAAACAAAAGCATTTCACCAGTCACTTCTTTTCTCTGCTTGTTGGCACTTCATTCTCTATCAATACAAGCTTCTCCAGTTTTCTCTGCTTTTTCCCTGTCTGACTGTGCTCTCTCTGGACTGCTACCATTCTTTCTACTTCAGTCTTGTTTATTATTGTTGCTGTTGCTGTCATGATTGTCATCATCATCATCATCATTTTGTTTTTACTACTTCCCAGGCTCTACATCAGCAATCCCCAACATTTTTGGCAATAGAGAGCAGTTTTATGGAATATAATTTTTTCAAGGGATGGTTTCAGGATGATTCATTTATTATGCCACTGCTGATGTGACAAGAGATAGAGCTCAGGTAGTAACGTGAGCAGTGGAGAGCAGCTGTAATTACAGATGAAGCTTTACTCCCTTGCCCACCACTCACCTCCTGCTCTGTGGCCCAGTTCCTAACAGGCCACAAATGGGTACCAGTCTATGGGTCTGGGAATTGGAGACCCCTGCACTATATTATTCTGGACCTTCATTTTATTTTATTTTTTGTTTTTTACTTTACAATATTGTATTGGTTTTGCCATACATCAACATGAATCCGCCACAGGTATACATGTGTTCCCAATCCTGAACCCCCTCCCACCTCCCTCCCCATACCATCCCTCTTGGTCATCCCAGTGCACCAGCCCCAAGCTTCCTGTATCCTGCACTGAACCTGGACTGGCGATTTGTTTCTTATATGATATTATACATGTTTTAATGCCATTCTCCCAAATCATCTCCCTCTCCCTCTCCCACAGAGTCCAAAAGACTGTTCTATACATCTGTGTCTCTTTTGCTGTCTCACATATAGGGTTATTGTTACCATCTTTCTAAATTCCATATATATGCGTTAGTATACTGTATTGGTGTTTTTCTTTCTGGCTTACTTCACTCTGGACCTTCATTTTAAAAGTTCAGGCCCAGTGGCTCTGTTG
Source organism: Bubalus bubalis (assembly GCF_019923935.1). Taxonomy (NCBI): domain Eukaryota; kingdom Metazoa; phylum Chordata; class Mammalia; order Artiodactyla; family Bovidae; genus Bubalus; species Bubalus bubalis. The sequence continues at coordinate 138,991,761 of NC_059158.1, forward strand.
TTCTTCCACCCACCCCCTCCATCAGTCCACAATATCCTGCCTCCTTTTACCCTGTCCTCTTTCACATCCCCTCATTCCCCATCTCCTTTTAGCCTACAAACTTCTCAGAGCCCAGTCTTAGCCAGACAATCACCAAATAACTAGTTGCAGGTTTCCTGACCGCTCCTCAAAGAAAGATGTGACATCCTGCCTTTGGCTTCAGACAGGGCTGTGTATAGGCACCTTCCCACACCCCACACCCTCCCTCCCCGTGAGTAGTCAGGATGCAGCTTGCACTTGGAATCCCATGCATTAAACCCACTTCTATCTTGTAATCATTCAGGGAGGACCAACTGTGTGCAGGGCAAGAGGAGGAGGAGGTGCCTTATAGGCAAAGATGAATGAAAAGGGACTGGTCTTTGTAATAGGGTGCAATGGAGGCAAGCCCCCAGAAGAAGCAGTGATGAATGCTGCTGCAAGAGATTGTCAGGAACAGGGAGTGATATTTGTGGCGGGTTCACCCTGGATAGACAAGCAATGCTGAGCAGACAAGGGGAGAAGATCATTCCAAGAAGAAGTAGCCATTTATGCAAAGGTATTGAATGGTCAACAGCAAGATATATATGTATGTAACACATATTCATGCATATATATGTGTGTGTTTTGCAAATCAATGTATGCATTATATTTATTATATATGCATTATATATAACACACACATATATATTCATGCATATGTGTAAAATGCATATGTATGCCTATTAGTATGTGTGTGTTCATGTGTATTAGCTGGGGTTCTTCAAAGAAACAAAACCAATAGGTTGAGTATATATAAAAAGAGAGATTTGTTTTAAGGAATTGGGACGGGTTATATCTGTTTGGCTCCCCTGAATGCCTTGCCTGACGCAAGCTCTAGCACTCAGGAGGTGATGGTCATGCAGTATGGTGGCTTTAGAATCAAGTGCTTGGTCAAATCTCCTTCCTTCACCTCATTTTTGTATGGCCTTGAGTAATTGTTTAAGCTCTTTGTGATTTAGCTTCCTTTTGCCTAAAGTAGGAGTCATAATAGTACTTATGTTTTTGAGGCACCCATGAAAATGAGGCTTGGAAAGCCTCTGGAAGAGTGCCTGGAACATAGGAAGTGTTCAGCAAATTTTAGTTCATTATTTGGTACTCAAAAATGCTCATTGAATTAATGAATGGATGCTAAGCCCAAATCTGTCTCCCACTACCTTTACCTATAGTCATTCAAAATCAACCTACGAGCTAAATTCTCCCAACTTTGCTCTGACTCATAAAGTCTGTATATATATATATATAATATATACACACACATATATATATAATTTATATATTATGTATTACTCATATATATAGAGACATATACATTAGTGTATTAGTCAGGGATATATATATATATATATGTATATATAACATATATGAAAGATATATATATATATAAGGTATATCTTTGTATATGTTTTTTTATACAAATGTATATGTAAAAGAGAATGATTTAAGGAATTGGCTGATGGGATTATGGAGGTGGCAAATTTGAAATCTACAGGGCAGGCTGGCAGCCTGGAAAATCAGGCAAGTGTTGCTGTTGCAGTCTTGAGTCTGAATTCTGCATTGCAATAAGCAAGGTTCTATGTTGTAGTGTTAAGGAGAATTGTTTCTCCCTAGGGAAACCTTAGTCTTTGCTTTTAAGACCTTCGACTGATTCAACAAGGCCCATCTACATTATGGAGGCACTCTGCGTTACTCAAAGTTTACTAATTTAAATGTAAATCACATCTAAAAAGTACCTTCACAGTAACATCTAGGCTGGTGTTTGACCAAACAGCTGAGCACCATAGCCTAGGCAAGCTGACATATAAAATTTCCCATTACAGACTGCTTGCTCTACTTTCTGTGCTCCCCTGCGAAAGGGGGAGTTCTGATGTGTCACAAAATTGAAGGAGTTTACATATTTATATTTGGTTTTTATTACATACTTGGCCAAACTAAGGTTTTTATGTATTTATTTTTTAGTTCTATATAGCTTGCAATGTACTTTAATGCACATTGTGTTATTTGATCTTCTCAACTATCTTGAGAGATATGGATGCTCTGTTAACCCACTTTACAAGGGAGGAAGTCAAAGCTCAGAGCAGTGTCTCCACTTGCCAGAAGGGTAAAGGACACTTGGCATCCTTAACCCAGGCCTTCCCTGCACACCTTGCGGGCTTTCTAAGGCATTAGAAAATTGCTCTAGACACTTGGAAATAAAAATAAGATGAATCACACACGGTTCCTTCCTCAAGGAGCTTATAGTCATACCCAGCTAGCTAAAAACAATCTGACTTCAATTTTCATAACGATGAGAACAAAGTTTTCTGAACTCCAAGGATGGAGGAATACACGATAGCTGAGGATGGGGAAGGTTTTAGAGTGCTGACACATACGTGGAAGATCCAGTGACTCTCTTATTTGCAGGCACATCTGGATGCCTTCAAATTCTCTGCACCACTTATTTGCATTATTATTTGTTTATCCAGATGGTGAAAAATATAATGATTAAAATACTTGGCCAAAACGCCTATCTGGGGGGAAAGCCAGGAAAGAAAAAGGAGAGAATCAGTTATTAAATGAAATCCTTAAATGTTCTTTTTGTTTTAATCATGGAAAAGGAAATTTTATAAAATGATGAGGGTAGCATCCTCTGAAGATAATTTTTATTTCACAGTGCTTGACTTACAATGAGTAGGAAGTTGTGTGTATGTATGCCTGTGTGTGTGTGTGTATGTGTATGTTTCACAGGGGCTGGAGGTGAAGCTAAGACCTTTTGCCTTAGTGAATTGTCCTCCAAAACCCAGAACTTCCTAGCTTTGTTTTGGTTATTTTGTGTTTACCTCTAATTTCAGACTAATTCCAAGGGTTTGAAAAAATTAAAACCAATTCCCAAGAATGAGGAAATCATTAGTATAATTGCTTTTAGGCTTATATTAAATTTTTAAATTGCATTTATTAATCAACTGCATCTTATTACTTATACCCTTTTCCTTAAGTATTTATTATGTGCTATCTTATTAATGGGGGCTTCCCTGGTGGCTCAGTGGTAATCTGCCTGCCAATGCAGGTGATGTGGGTTCAATCCCTGGGTCAGGAAGATCCCCTGGAGAAGGAAATGGCAATCGACTCCAGTATTCATGCCTGGGAAATCCCATAGACAGAGGAGCCTGGCAGGCTACATTCCAGGGGTCACACAGGAGTTGGACACGACTTAGTGACTAAACAGCAACATCTCATTAATGATCAGTAAAGGAAGAATTATTCCTATTTTAATGGTGATGATACTGATGTTCAGATAAACAAGTAGATTTGACCTATTCCTTTTCCTAGAATGTGGAGAGTTATGATGAAAGCCCTGCTGCTGCTGCTGCTAAGTTGCTTCAGTCGTGTCCGACTCTGTGCGACCCCATAGACAGCAGCCCACCAGGATCCCCCATCCCTGGGATTCTCCAGGCAAGAACACTGGAGTGGGTTGCCCTTTCCTTCTCCAATGCATGAAAGTGAAAAGTGAAAGTGAAGTCACTCAGTTGTGTCTGACCCTCAGCGACCCCGTGGACTGCAGCCATCCAAGCTCCTCCGTCCATGGGATTTTCCAGGCAAGAGTACTGGAGTGGGGTGCCCTTGCCTTCTCTGTGATGAAAGCCCTAGTTCTTTGCTTTTATGTTAAATATTCTTATCCAGTCTCGTAGCTGCATCTAATGAAATCAGCTTCAAACTGTCTTTGTTCTCAATGGTTGTCAATCTCTCATGACTTCTAAGGTATTTATTTTGCCTTCTCATCTTCTGGAAGCTCCTGGAATAGCCCTTGTCAGTTCTCCAATCCCCTTGCCTTTGGAGTTAAGTTTAGTGAATTCACTTGGGGAGCTTAATGATTCCTGTAGGAGAAATAAAGACCATGCCCCAGATGAGCATGGTTATATATCTGAGTATAGTGTAAATATAAATAGATTTTGATGTGTGTGTGTGATTTGAACTAAACTTTAGTAATGAGAAATAGGGATAGATTCAGATGGCTTGTAGTATAGATGCCAATTCACATTTAATGATATGTACACCAACCAAGGAAATAACCAAGGTGGATGGCTTATTGGATCTGAGTTGGGGAAATTCACTTTAACTTGCAATGTGACCTTTTATACCACGATCACCAACATACTAAACAAGTCTGCATGATGTTGTGTTTCGGCAGTTTTCTTGTGTTCATTCATCTTTTTGATAGGAATAGCAATGGTGACATTAACAGTTGGTATCTTGAACAAAACTACATAGTGCAGACAACATAAGTTATGGTTTTACTTGTAAAAATACTTTGCATAATATTTTCCCATGGAAATCCAAGAAAAAAAATTTTAAAGGCTACTTGGATGAGAAGTAATTTAGGACTAGAAATATGAAGGATTAATAAACCAGTATGAATGCCTATTAATTATAAAAGCAAATGAAAAAGCTTTAGTCTATAATACTACAGATAAGCTCAATACTCAGGGACACACATCATACAGAAATGTTTATTTGAAATTTTATGACATATATTTTAACTGAGTAGTATTTTTATAACTGGTGTAGTTCATATAAGGAGGGAATTTTATTTTTATTGAGGGTTCTCTGACAATTTTTAGAGACTGAGTAAGAGACACAATGGAATTGATTGCTCAAAAATTCCATGAACAAACCTGTCCCAAATGGACACAAGAGGGCGCCAAGCCTCTATGCCAAACACGCAGAAGCTGCTGGAGATTTAATGGACAAAATAAACTCTGGCACTTAAAAATGAAGCCATGTTTACTTTATTCTGGGTAATATATTATGCACCTGCTTGTTTTATTTTTTAGACTGATTCGTGTCAAATGACTTTCCAGAAATATGACACATATACTGGATCCAGGCAGAATTAATCTTTCAACAAGCAAGCAGTAGTATTATTTTGTACAAATTTTATTCCATGATATAATGAAGTTTTTCTTTATTATACTCACTCTAAAGGGAATTAAGAGAATGTAACAAGTTGTCACATACTTTTTCAAGTTTTTTTTTTTTCTCTGTAGCTCACTAAGATACAGTTTTTGGCCATGGGCTATCACACACACACACACACACATTAAAACTCCTTTGTTAGAAGCAAAGAATAGGAAAACTTTGTCCAGAAGGTTCAGGGGAAGTTTTAAGGCTGAAACTTCTGGAAAAAAAAAAAGAGGACACAAAAGGGTACTTGAAAGAACCGGAGTTTGCTATAGATAGGGAATAAAACTAAGGCATTTTTGCAGGTAAATATTTGGTTTATGTATAAGTTTGCTAGGGCTGTCAGACCAAAATACCACAGACTTAGCTGCTTAAACAACAGAAATTTATTTTTTCACAGTTTTGGAGGCTGGCTGTCCAAGATGAAGGTGTTGGCAGGGTAGGTTTCTCCCAAGGCCTGTCTCCTTGGCTGGCAGGTTGCCATCTTCTCCGGCGACCTGCTTTTCCTCTGTGTGCATACAGCCCTGGTGCCTCTTTGTGTGTCCAAATCTGTTCTTACAAGGGCATCTGTCCGATTGGATCAGGGCACACCTGAACGGCCTTGTTAGTCGCCTCTTAAAACATCCCGTCTCCATATTCTGAGGTGTTGGGAGTTATGGGCTTCACCATATGAATTTTGGAGGACATAATTCAGCCCGTACTTGCTGCCTTATCTGTGTAAGTTTACATGGAGGTGGGTAGTGGACTCTCTTCTGTCTGAGTGTGTTTCCACTGAAACCACCGCTGAGCCATGGGCACATCAGATGTTGAACGTGCATTTGTTGAATGAATGAATTTCTGCTTTGAAAGGCTACCCACTTTACTCTGCTCAGGCTTGCCTGAAATCTTCAACCGCCTGACAGGTAGTAATTAACTGCTGAAAGAAAGGCATAAATACTTCCTTTTAAACACTGACATTATGTCCATTTGGTGAAAGAAAAGGATAGAGGCAAATAAAGGGAGTTCAGGAAATGCCAAAATTTCTTTGAAATAATTTCATTGAAAATTAACAAGTTGATTATTGTGAAAACAGATTCCAATTTACACATAATGGCCAATCATCTAGCTTTCCTGGCCTTTGATGAAACCCTTCCTACTCAGAGCGATTTGCTTTTTACCCCACTGGAGTGGTTATCCAGGGCTTCTTAGGTTAATTTGCCTTTCAGACTTCAACCGCTTAAAGATGATACGTTTAACTCAATTATAAGCCTCGTCTTGTGCACAGGGTGGTTTCTTCTGCCCTGGCAGCCCTGCCTGGGACTTCTGCTGCAGTGCCCACCTCTTTTGTGAGGTGCAATAACTTGAGTTTTTTGTAATTGGATAACTTGTGCAGGATCTCCAAAACTCAAAACTGGAGCACAGGGGCCAGCTGGGGCAGGCTTTGGGAACTCCTGTTTCCAGGAGTGGTTTGCTATTTCAGGAAGAATTTCTGGCCACATAGACAGAATGATGCCTCCTTGGTCAGTCAACTTCAAGTGAGTCAGAAGGCTGGCATCACGGGGCAGCTTCTGTCTACCCTGCTTTGCAGGAGCCATTCCTTTGGGGCTTGGACAGTAGGCATACCACTCAACTCTAAGGGCCTGTTTGGGGCACAGCTCGGAGGAAGAGACCTTCAACTTGGTCAGGACTTATAATAACATTCTCTCCCTTGAAGCCTGTTTCTGCAAACAGTTGATGAGTTATCTGTTGTTTTTCTGATTTCTAACTTCTTTAATTAGAGGGGTGTGGACTAAAAGATACGGCATGTAGTTGCTTTTGTATTTAAAACAAACTCCTTATCCTTTAAGCCTTCTCTTTAACCTTGTAGCCTTTCAAAAAAGCCTGTATCTTCCTCTTGTCTCTTGAACTTCCCCTTTTCAGGCTACTGTGTGATTAAAGTTCTCCATACTTTCTTTCACAAAAGACTTAAAAAAAAATCCTTTATGCTGGCAGGGAATTAACTCATGAATAAATGGATAATAATGACGGCTGACATTTTTGGAGCGCTGACTACTTGGCAGGCACTGAGCTGAGGGATTTGCTTGCATTATCTCACTTGATCCTCTCAACAGCTTTATGACAAAGCCCACTTCACCAAAGAGGAAACTAAAGCTGAGACGTTTGAGGCACTCATCTGAGGTCATAGGATCAGGAAGCGGAAATGTGGGACTCTCGAGGGTAGAGGAAGGGAAATGGGTCTGGAAATGAAAACTCTTGACTGAAACACACTCAGGTAGATGGTCCAAAAACTGAGGTTTGTTATTTTCACTTAACAAAGGTGTGTTACTGGAGGTAACAAAAGGGACTCAATCTGCCCTTTGAGATTTTTAATCTAGTTCAATGGTTCCCACATTCTAGAAAGATCTAGGGGTCTGGAACATATGCTAATGCCTGCCAGACCCCGAGGGAGTCATTTTAAGTGGTGAGGATGGGAGTGTAACTTGAGCATCAGGAAGTTTAAACGCTCCCCAAGTGATTCCAAGGTGCAGTCGAAGACTGAGAACCATTGGTCTAGTTGAAGAGAGAAGCTATAATCCACTGATGGTGAGGCAGGGGATAATATGTGCCATGGCTTGGCTGAATTATAGTTGCCACAGGAATTTTCATAATTCCTTTGCCAGTGAAGTCAGGTTAGCAGACCCTCATATCCGCTTTTTTCCCTAGGTCTCTCACTTTGGTCTGGATAGCACATTTCCTTGCTTCACTAAGCCCCAGGAACAAAGGTGTGAGGGTTCCTTTCTTTCCAGCACAGGGTTACATAGCATCTCAGTCCGGCTTTCTGAGGCCCCACGTCTGCTGCTGCTTTTCACTTGAAATACATTTCACTATCCTGTGTAAGCTTTTGTTCATTTTTACTTGTTTCTTTTGGCCCACTTACATTTTTCTCTTCATTAACTACTCATCTGTCACTCATCTCTCTCTCTCTGATTAAAATGTGACAAGCTCAGTCCTTAAAAAAAAAACAATTTTTTTTTTTTTTTTAAAGAAGAACAAAGGCTCAAGTGTCTTTGGTGCCCTTATTTGGTTAGGAAATTTACACACACTCTGACCTCCTTTCTATAAAACTGTATTCCATCCCTTTGTGCCATTTCCTGCGGTCCTGTAGGGACATGCTCACCTCATCATTTTTCAGCTAATATCTGTTGACCACTCTATCTGAAGTACTGCCATTCCTCTCTCTGTGATGCTTTTCAAATCATTACGAAGATACAGAATTTTCTTTGCATGTTACCATTACTCCATTTGGTGTTTAACTCTTCTGAACATATTGAAAGGTTGAAAGAGACATTACTATTTTGGTTATTTATCTGTTGCCGGATGTACATGAAAAGATGTAGCTTCTTCTTCCAACGTTCACCAACATAGTTAGCATTTTATGGCTTCAGAGATTTTTAAAGCAATTATAGCTGTTCATTACTGATTGTAAAATTTTACTAATTTGGATGACGTTGGAAAAATAAAATGATGGTTTAAATGAGGACTCATAAAAAGATAGTTTGGAAAAATCAGAAAAGGAGAAATTAAAGAAATTAAAATCAAAATTAAAGTATGAAGTGAATTCCAAATGCCACTATTGACCTGGAAAGATTAGGTACAAGATAAGCAGCAGAGACACATACATAGAACTGATTATAGAGAAACAATTTCTAAGATAAAATGAGTTGATAAGTTTGATCTAAGGTTATGGTAAAATGCCAGAAATTAAAGATGAAAATGGGAGAGTGGGAACGAGAAATTAAAAAATAATTTTGCAGCTAGAGACTAAATCAAAGAATTTTCCATTTACAAAGGTGTACATATCAAAGGAAAAGAAACAGGGAATTAAGGTGTCCCATTTCTATTACAAAGGCACAATATCACACATGTCAATGAAAATGCCACAGTTGAAAACCTGGCGAAAGATTATTCATTATCCAGATGAGAACTTGAAGTGGTTGAATCGCTTTATTTGTCGAGCCAGAAGATGGCGCTCTTGTCAACGTTTGCAGGGAAAATACCTTCCAGGTCTGGAGAGCTCGTGAACAAAATGCGTCCAGCTGGTTTCCGCACGGTTCAGAGCAACAGAATGTACTTAGAGGAGGATTCCGTGTAGGTTTCTTTTTATCTGGGTTATGTGTAAAGTACAACAAAATTTTCCAAAGCAAGCTGAAACACAAAAGTAATACAGGATAGATGTTTTAGATCCGTATGTCTGTTACTTACCTTATGACTGTGTAGTTACATCTTTATATTGGCATTCTATTTTGGCTAGGTTTTTAGTTCATTTTCCCCATAAAGGAAAAACCTATATCTAGCTGATTAAGGGTAAGGGATGGACTCACTGTATTACATTTCTAATTTAGCATTATTGGAAATCAATAGAAATACTCGTGTTACTCTTGTTTCAGAGGATGTTAAAACCTCTCCTTGGAGATCACCTTGTCTTCCAGCTGTGGCTTCTTACTGTGGGAGGAGATATTCTCATCAGGCTTGGGACAAAAAATGGTACAAGGAAAAGCATTTTGATTTCACTTAGAGTAAACCTGAAACAAAGCTTCTTCACTGCGGAAATTCCTTTTCATTAATATATTTTTTGGTTTGTTCTTTTCAAAATTAAAAATTAAAGTGTGTCAAGCAAGTTAGACTTGAAGGGTAATTCCTGGACCTCAAAAGGGCAACAGGAGTGAAACACTCACAACACTCACACTAAATTTTTCCTTTTATTTAACTGTGTGTATGTGTGGCTTAGGAGCACAGTAAGGAGGGAAATGAGGGGTGATGTTAAGGTCAGGAGACGGGGAGTGGAAGACATTCTAGCTTGGGCTATTTTAATTTTAGACACACAATTTCATCACATTCTTTGAGTAAATGGGACTCTAAAGCTATATTCTTAAAAATCACAGAATGCTTTAAAAGAACATATTTGAAAAGGACTTTAAAAATTAATCAATAATGAAAGAATAAGGATACATTCTGCCACAGGATACCTTTTTAAAAACTGCATTTGGTATCCTATTAAATAAGGAATCTAGGTAAGCTTCTTCATTTATTCACACAGGTGGGTACATTTCATCGCCACCCATATGACTCAGACTTCTAAAAAGTAAAACATGACATTTTTGGTTAATAATAATTTCAGCAACATTTCCCAAGCATCTTTTATGTCATAAACAATGTGGGTCCTGATTCAGCTCTTCTGGATTCCATAATAACAGATGGATTTCGAGCCTGTTGACTGCTGCTTCCCACAAACTTCCTCTTTGTAAACTACTATATTATTTATGAATCAGAGAAGTTTCAAAGGAGCCTCCTATCTGATTACTGCTTACTGATGAACTTGCATCAGAGAAACTTTTAGTCCAATTATACCCGTTTGTTATAAAGAGCTGTTATTATTCCAAAGTCTGAATTTGTTAACTGGTTACTCTGCCTGCTTCTCTGTGCCATTTATTCACGAAGACCTTGTCTAACAGATTGCAGTAACTCAATCCACAGGAAACAATGGATAGTGAGGGTATCGGCACAGCAAAATCAAGGTAGACTAACAATAAAAAGTGTTTGTCAGCAGTATGACTACACCAGACGCTGAGATATATTTAAAATATACTTAAGAAAATATTGCAAGTAATTTTGTCTTTGAACTGGTTTTTATTCATCCTTGGGGAAAACTGTATCTAGTTTTCTGTATTAACCTAGTAACAGATGTTTATACAGTTTATAGACATTTCTGGTTACTGACCTTGATACTTTAAATGTTGGTTTGAGTATCATGCAGGAGTAAGTGTGAAAAAGAATGATACTGAAATGTATCTCTTTAAAGTTTATTTGATCCATCCTGTTACTTTAGCAATAGAAGCAATTTCCTTTTCTGTGTGTGTGTGTGTGTGTCAAGTGGGCACAAAGATATCCACATTCATGGGATTTTAATTAGATGCGAGAGAAGACAAGATACAACAAAACCAAACAAAGCAAAAATCTCCACTAAAATAAAACCCTGCAAAGAATTCTAACCTTGCCTTAAAATTTTCACCCTCTATGCTACTTAACGATAGTCAACATGATTATGATGAATTCATTATGACTTTGATAAACATATTTGTGGGGAAGAGTCATCAATTATAGTGGTTCTTGGGCTGACCCTGAGCTTGTGTGTGTGCGTGTGTATGACAAGGCCAGTTATGTCATCACCATCTCAAAAACATAATTGTCAATATTCTGCTGGTGAACTGAGTGAGTTCTCACCTTGCACCTAGATGCAGTCCTCACTGGGGACCTTTTGCCTTCACTGGGAGCCCAGTGCTGAGGCAGACCAGCTGAGTGATCCCTGGATGCCAGACTCAACCAGAAAGGAGTCTATGACAGATGCTTCTGTGTTTTATGCAAATAGCAACTTCATGGATCAGTTTTCTTTCCCTCTGCGGAATATAAGCATCTGGAAAATAGAATTCCAAGAGCCTTAGCACATTAACAAATGAACAGAAATGACCAAACAAAACAGTGGCGGCAGGACTGACCAGGAATGTCAAAGAGGAATATGTTTATTAAAGCCCTAGTTTTATTGTAAATTTCCACTCCGCCTCAAACCATGGACTTTTATCACTTCCTGGTACTTTTATTTTCATAAATGTGTAATAACTGAGAAGTATGTATTTTTGTATATATGTCTCCTGGTCACTGTACTGTAGTTTTTGTGGATCACAGGTCTGGAATCATAGTGAAGAAATCCACACATTGGCTGAAGACGTGTTTAAAATGATTCTAAACAAAAGCAAAACCAGAACATTCTTTCCCAGAAAAAAAGAGTTTCTTTTATTTTTTTCAAAGTAGAAATAAGTTTCAAAGTTTATGGTTTTAGATCTAGTTGCACTTAAATAATTGCTGTTTTTTCATATTACTGTGCCTCTTAAAATATACTTATGAAAAAACATAAGCTTTACAATTAAGGATGTAGCAAACATGTATGTATATTCTGACATTCGACTTCAGCTTTTCGATGGAGATTACTTGTATGTCAATGCATAAATAATTTTATAGAACTCATAGATTTGCTTCAATAAGACTTTCACATTATATCTAATTTTATGTAAATTTTATTCAGTTTTCAATCCAAGAGTTTTGTAGGGGAGGTTAAAGGGTGTTTATCTTGATTTGTTAAAAACACACCATTAAAATTAGGCAGTGACAAATATTATGACTTCTTAAATTGTTCTAAATGGTTGAATTTGTTTATTAGACTTGTGTTTATACAAAATATTTTAACTCTTTAAATATAACCTAATTTGATGAATTGTTCATACAGGAGCCATAATCAGGAAAGAGATCTGGTAATCTCATATATTCAACAGTCGGCTTGTATTCTTAGTAAAACCCCTCTTTAAGAGCATTGTTTAGTGAAATAAAATAGTATATATCACATTTAGAAAAATTAATGAAAAGAAAGCTTAGATTATTTTATTTTTAAAAATACTAGTCTTTCTGTGGCTAATCTCTATGATTAGTACTAAAAATGTATTTCCTGCACATACATTTTTAACATTTGAGAAAACATATATTTACTCAGAATAATCATAATAAAAAATAAATGCAAACTGACAAAAAACATTTCATTTTTTTCATTTAAAAATACTTCAGAAAGTAATAGTTTAAGGAGGAAAAGAAAGTAATTAGAACCATCCCTCCATAAATATATGACTAGTATATTCCTACATGTTAGTTATTAAAAGTAATCAGTGAAGATGGAGTATAGATAAGACATGGCTCTAAATTAAACCTTAACCAAAAATTCAAATAGCATTTCAGCATCACATATTAATAGAATAAACTTAATTTTAGTTTCTCATAAGTGCAGCTGCATTTTCTATTTAATTACGGGTTTTCAACAGTAGTAATTTTTCTTGACCTACTCAATCTCCCAAGTCAGAAAATTGCTTCTTTTTAAAAACTGACAATGGCACGGTATGTTTCCAAAGAAAAAAGACAAATTACAGAAACCCATTAGTTTAAACAGATTTAAATAGCCAGAAGAAGTTCTAATAGAAACTTGGCTGAATAAGAGGAAAAGTTAGAAGTTACCTTTATTACATGGCATAACGTGAATTTTAAGATTTTTTTTTTTCTAAAAGTTAAAAAAAAAAAAAAAGATATGTTGTATAATTACAAAAAGCCCGACACATTAAAGATTACTTGTTTCTTGCTCTTTGGTAAAGGGAATTCTTTACAATTGCAAATTCATGGAGATTTTGCCTACAGCCTGGGTAGTAAGGTGAACAGAAAAAGATGTTTTAAAAGAGAAAAGTTCAGCTTAATAAGCATTGTGAAATAGGATAGCAAGAAAAGTAAAAACAGAGCATTAGCCTTTGAAAAGATAATAAGATTGAAGCTCAGAATTTACTGACAAATACAGAAGCAAAACATGTTTTTTGACCTAAATTGTTAAATCGTAGTGCTGAGTGTAAACACTCAGGTTTTGTTCTGAATGAAAAACTAAATAATCTTACTGATTTAATAAAGCAGACATCTTAACCACAGAGACGAGAAGATGGGAGTTTTTGTTTATTTGAACCAGAGATTTTTATAGTGTATGTTTTAATCACACATTGTGACTCCTTTCGTGGCCAGTGAATAATTCATGGGCTAAGACTCCGGGTTGATGACTGATTACAGAAAGAAAACAATTTAATAGTCAATGGATAATTCTTCACTGTTCAGTTTTCTTACTTTTGTCATGCTCATAACCTTTTTCAATTGTATGTGTGCATTGAGATTTCTCTGACTCTTTAAATGGCATTAAGAACAAATTGCTTACCAATGAATTAGATCAGATAAAAAGAATATTTCTTCTAAAGCTTAGTTATTAATACTTTCCATTATCTGTAGTGCTAACATAAATGATGTCTGTCTTCAGAGCCAAAACATGGTCTCAATATCAGGTTAACTGAGAGGTCTGGGTTGTAGACTCTGAACCATCGGTAACCATGAAGATCCATTGAGAGCAGTACCTCCAGCCAGGAGTCAAGGGCACGTTTTCATAAAAACCAGGGGTGTCAAGACATTCAATGTTTTTGTCTCTATTCATTTTGATAGAGTTGATATCAACAAACGACCCCGGACCCCCTTCCAAGTGCATATCTGCCAAAAACACAGGTTGCCCGGGGAAGGGAAGTCAGAGGCTCATATTACTATAAACTTTATGTGGCCACAATATTGATGTTTAGCTTAATTTTTTCTACTAGAGTTTCAGGCGGATGTGCTATATTTTAAATTTTACTTAGTAAAATATTCCTTTTACAATCTACCGTTGCTTGTGAGGAAGGTCCAAATAAGAGTGGCCCTCAAATCTCATCAGCTTCCTCGGAAGCTATGAACTAAAAACGAAACCCATGCAGTGACCCAAAGAGGCTGCTTCACAGTAGGGAGGAACTGAGATGTGGTCAGATGGGTTAGGAGAGAATCTGCCTTTGAAAGGTAATTACAACATTCATTTGTGGGATAAAAACTCATGAAAAAAGAATTCTTTGGAGTAGAAGGGACCATGAAAATCTAAATAGCAAAATAAACACACATTTACACCCAAATTCTCGTAAATTATCAACCCATAAGTGGCTGATCTCTGGGTCATAGGCAGTGACCATAAATACTGTCACCAGCGGAAGACAATATATTGTATTGTCTTCGTGAACAGTTGGGCCATAAAACAAATGCATAATAATTTTGGGCCCTTTTTTATGGTGTCAGGAATTTCAAAAGGAAGTCTTTATAAAGCTAAGGAAGTGCGGATGCAGTGCCACGTTTACTCCTTCATTTGCTGAGATACTGTAAAAGGAAAATTATAGGTAAAAGTAAGTCGCAGGTCAGCTAGACGGCTTATTAGGACATATATTTGGAGCCCCAGGACCTAGTTCTTGGTCTGTTGGAGCTCTCTCAGTTTCTTCCTGTAGGAAATGAGGATTTAAGGCTAGATGATCTCTTGGGTCCTGACGAGTTCTAAAATTCTATGCCTTTTAAAATTATAAATAATATGAAATTTAATATTTCTTTCTATTTAAAAAGTGTAACTTATATTTTTCAGTTGATTGATACTATATTAATTTACTGTGTTAGGTGCCCAGCTTTGTAAAAGGAATTAAAAAATGCATTTTGGCATGCACAAAGGAATCAATTAAAGGTCATATAGAAAATGAAAAGTAAAAGGACTGTTGAGAGCAATGAGATTTCTGGAAAGAAATTTTTAGGTATTACCATAAAAACAGAGAAATGCTGAGAAGCCATCTCTCACTGAACAACAGATGATTTCAAAGTTAGTAAAACATTTCTCTTCTCTCCACTACCAAAAAAAAAAAAAAAAGCCAAAGAGATAAGAAGAGAAAGGAGAGAGAAGAGAGAGAGAAAGTGAGAGAAAGAAAAGTGGGTTCTCTATCTTTACATGGGAGAGTTACTATAGGTGTTCCATTTACAGTCAAGGGGGTTTTCATCTCGAGTGCTATATTTTTGTATCCACTAAAAATATGTATGCACATTAAAAAAATCGCAAGGCAATGAGTTTGAAAATTTTTTTAATTTCAAAAATTAAAATGACTCAAAATGAGTTTGAGCAGGTGTGTACAGGTCACAGGTCATTAGATCAGGGAAACGTCAGAGAGACTGAGTGGCTACGTTAGAATGTGGGGGTAGGTCTTCCCTGGTGGTCCTGTGGCTAAGACTCCCTGCTCCCAATGCAGGGAGCTGGAGTTATCCCTGGTTGGGGAACTAAGATCCCATGTGCCGCATAGTGCAGCCTAAAAACAAACAAAACAAAACAACAACAAAAGAATGTGAGGAGGAGGTTGAATGGTAAGGAAAAGAAAAAGGTAGGTGGGGCAAAGGGCTCCATGATAGAAATAATCATACTTGATGAATAATTCACTGCCTTCACCTTTTTTAGCGTTAACCTCAACACTTTTTGCCTTTAGTCCTTTTTAAAATAAAAAATCAGCCACAGCCACTAAAAAACCTCTTTCAATCTCACAGTTGAGGTCCTGCTGTGAAGTCACTAGTTGCTTAGGAAAATCCCAATTGACTGCTGTTCCTGTTACTTTAAACTCAAGTCCTGCAGTGTTACATCATTGTCTATAGGTGTCTGGCATGTGGCTAGACATCAGTAGATCCACACCATCAGCTTTCATTATTATCTTCATTTACTGGGAAACCACTGGCTGTCAACCGAGTGCTTTGGCGAATTATTTTAGCTGTAGTTATGATGGAATTGGTTTAAACCTTTCTACAGGGGAAGATTTCTTACAACAAGGCTGTCAGCTTGGACTAAATTCTTGATGTCCAGTTTGTACTTCACTGACTTTCCAGTAAGAGATGGTCTAAATAAAGGGCTTACTTCCACTGTCTGATAAAGATGCCATGAAGAGGTAATACCCCCAAAATTAGCAATCAGGAAGAAAGGAACTCTGACCATTAAGACTGATGGCCTTGAACTATGCCCACATCTGGTACTCTAGACTATGTCATGGGCTCCAGCAGTACAGGCTAGTCACCAGCATCAAGATATATGTCTCTAGGATGTTATCAGATCAGGGAAGACTCCTTTAATTTTAGGAAGAGTTACTATTGTTATTTTTACTGTTATTTAGGTTAGTAATTTTTTTTTTGCCTTAATATTAGACTCAGTTCTTATAAGTGTTAAAAAGCAAAATTCAACTGAATAAATTTTAAAGATCTCTTTAGCTTAATTCGGTAGTCTGAGAATTGGGCAACATCCAATCAAGCAGATAGAAAAGACCTCTGAAGAGCTATAAAGGCAAGAGATTTTATAGACAGAAGGGAGTGGAAAAGGGGAGTTGCATAGGCAAACAAGCTAACTGGTTGTTGCAAGGTTACTTCCCTTATAGCGGCTGGCAGGGGTCTACCAGGCAGATCACCTCCTCTGTGCTGATGGGGTGGTTCCTCTTTAAGAATCCATTTCTAGGAGAGCTGAGGCTGTAATTCAGTTAAATTTGATGACGTGGTGCTTAGCATAAGCAAATCCATTTTGGGCCTATTGTCCTGTCTTTAACATCAGAAGATATTAGAATTAGGGATTAATTTCTGAGCCATGTAGAAATATTTCAAATTGTAACTCTTATTTATTTATTTTTTTTACTTAAACGTCATCATGCTTATAAAAAATTAGGATCAGTGCCACTAACTCTTTCCATCCTTAGGTCAATTTCTATTCTCAGTCCCAAAGTCACTTGCTCATTACTGCCATATATGATGGATCTGTCGATTGGCCAAATGTGTCTGGGGGCTTTTCCTCATCTTTCCAAGATATTCTCCTCAGCTGCCTATACTTTCATTAGTTTGAAATTCAAAATATATTTTATTCTAATGAATAAAGCCTTTTAAAAGCAGGAACATCAGTTTGATTAACTTTATGAATGGAAAGAAAATAATATTACTTGGTGGTGATAATTTTTTTGTAAATTAGGTCTCATTTTCCCATTTGTTGGAATTACAATGTCAAAAAAATCTTTAGATTCATTTCAAATATTTTTTCATATTGAAAGATTTCTAAACATGAAGCCTTTACCTTTTTCTCTCTGCTCTGCCATCCCCACTCCTCAATTATTGACTTATAAATGAAACCAACACTGAAATCTAAAGCACAGCAACTTTGTCTCATGTACTTGTTTCTTAGACAATTTAGTTTTTATCATATGAAATTTCATCATCATGATATGGTGGTTTTATTCAGATTCTCACACATTTTATATTAGTTTAATTTTTTGTCAAGGAATACTATAAGAACAATTTTGTTCTTTCACTTTACCCCAATACTTGTAGAATCATAGCTAGCTTTTTTCTTTGAAACTTTCCAACAATTCATAGCAGATTCCAAAAATAACCTGTTCTTTTACCAGTGGGGAGAGAGAAGGGAAAGGAACGTGATAAAGGTAAGTGATTAAGAAGTACAAACTACTATGTATAAAATAAATAAACTACATGGATATATTGTATAGCACAGGAAATATAGCTGATATATTATAATAAACTATAAATGGAGTATAAACTATATAAATATTGAATCACTGCATTGTTCACCTGAAATTAATATAATACTATAAATCAACTATAGCTCAAAAAACCCCCCAAATCTAACCTCTTTCTGTATTGTATGTCAAATTAGCCACAGAAATGTGGCTTTTGGGGATTGGACACAATGAATTCTTCCCAGAGAGTAACAATGACATTAGAGGAAGAGTGAAATGGTTTTAATAGCATGAACTATTTCTGGTTTTCTTCACTTGGCAAATCTTCTGCTTTAAATTCAGGTTGCTTTAAGACTGGGATCATCTTGAATGTCACTGAGATGAACTTTTAACAAATCTATAAAAACTTGTTAAAAATAGCAACAACATTTGTGAAATTTAGTTGGGCAGCCTGTGGTATTCATACATACAATCTATGTTTTTATAAATATAGAAGTAAGACACAATCAATATTTCTGATTTTATTCATGATTTGCCATATAATTCCCTCTCATGGATAGAAAAACATGGGGAAGATTTAGTTCAGGAATTTGGGGAGGAGGCATAGAGTGAATAGATCTGGAATCTTGGATACAGGATTATATGAAGATTGTTATTTTTATTTCACTATTTCCTCATGGGTTTAACTTTTATTAAATTTAACATATCCCATTATTTTCTGTGGCATTAAACACTTAGATAGGAAAAACAATGGTTCTGGAAATAAATTGCGAAGTGCAGTTGCTTTGTACTTTAGTGATAGAGCTAATCTAGAAGGAGAAAAGTGGCCCAGAGACCTCTTTGTGTGAAGTATCTCAACATATTGCTGTCTGTTATATTGTACCGAACACATGCACTTCTGTTTAGTAATATTTTGGGGAGCTGAGATTTAGGGCAGAAAAGATTGGAGCATCTTTGCAACTAATTCTACAATTTTATAGGGTTATTTATTTATTGGTACTGTGATGAACATGCATTATTTGTAATAACATTTTCAGTTTAACATTCCTTTTTTATTTAACTCTGGTTTTTAAGACCTTCGAGTTTTTCTTTGCTTTAGCTTGGGAAAACCAAATAAGTGCAAGTTTCCTCCAAGACACCTCATGAAAACATTTTTTTTAATAAAATCAAGAGTGAAACGAGTCTATATTTATTTGGAAGATCATCTGACTACTGCTAAATGGAGTATCTCAATCTGAAAGTGAAATCTGTTTCACTGCTAAAAATTGCCAAGAGTTTTTTGACTGAGATTTGGGAATCTGCAGAAAATGTAAAAGTTTTTTTTTTTTTCTACAATAATCTGTTCAGTGAACAAGCTGTGAAAAATAGTTCTGTATTTTGTCCATGTGATGCAGCAGACGGTAAATTTCCATTTTAAAGAACGATATGAGTAGCTTCTGGCATCCGTCTCTATTGCCTTACTCGAATCTACTTACACTGAGTTACAACAATGCAGTTTATTATTTCTTTAAAGCAAAAAATAAGAAGAGATCTTATATTCTTTCTTTCTTTTTTTCCCCATAGCTCAGCTCTATCCCTTTATCTGGGATCAGTAATATGAGGACATTTAGAGGCCTTATCAAAATGAGACTTCAAATGCCACAACTGTATTAAGAAGATATTATTTTCATGCATTTAAAACTTTGATTTGAAGAGCTTTAGAATTTACTATTTCTTTCTAAACATATTCTTTTGAGGTAGGTGGTTTGATAACAAACATTTATTATAAACTCTTAAAGGATATATTTTTAAAAGAAGTATAATTATGATTCTTATACAGACACAAAATGAACATGTGCTTAAAGATTTTTATCTATTCATTAATTAATGAAAGAAGCAGTAAGATGTTATAAACTGCTTAAAGGAAAATTCAAATTTGCCTTCATATACACATAGGTAAATAAAGAAGGCTGGAATGAATTGGCAAGTAGATGCAAAACTGGTGAATATTTACAGGCTAATAATTGTATTCTATAGGTCATAACATTTAAATTTCTATGGACCAGAATTATTCATATTATTTTTAATTTTCTATAGCTCAAAGATTCAAAATATCTCAAAGACAGTGAAAAGCAGAGATAATCTGCAAGGGTGTGCTAGACACTTAATGATCTTTTTGGTTTGTTTCAAACTGTTTCCCAATTTTTAACCTACAGATCCAATTAAAAAGTACTTTTAACATTTTCCACTGAAATTAATTGACTTTGTTTCCTGATTTGCATGTTACCTATTTAACCAAACACCTACATGAAACAATGTCTGACACATAAGTGGTCTATTCATATTTGTTGAATGGATAAAATTTTTCTTGTATTATCTACTGAATATTTTATAAGTAGCACAGAAGTACAAGTTAGTCTGTTCTTTTGTTCCCAAATCTCAAGCATGTCAGAAATATTCTGAAAGAAACTGGGGATCACCTTCAAGGCTTTGGTACCTACCTTTCTTTTGCTTTTGATCTTTTCACAGTCAATGACACATCATCTGAGAGAGCAGGAGATACATAAATGGAAACCATGAGTCAAATTGCCCAGTCTTCCCAGTCCCCATGGCTGGGCACAAACTCCGGTGGGTGAAGTCAGGATCACACTGGCTCTGGGGTAAGCCGCCTCTGAGAGCAAAGTCTTACCTTTCTGAAGCCCTTAGTGTACCTTTCTGAGGACTTTACTGCAAGTCAGATGCTTGTCACTAGGATTTTGACAATATTAGGTTGTCCCACGAATTAATGTTTATGCAGCCTCCACTAACTTCAGCTAGATGATAACCAAAGGAGTTTAGTTTCAGATTTCTGAGGCCTCCTCAGACTCTGATGCTCATACAATCTTTTTCTCCCTCACTTGTCTGATGACTGAAATTCTGTAACTTCATTCCTTAGACTTATCAATTGTGATGACATGGCTGATGTGTATATATATTCTCTTGAGAGAGGTAGAGTTATTATTAACATTTTATGTATTGCACACTTCCCTGGGGGAGAAAAGTAGTGACCTGACCGTGATTTATTATCCTATTAAGATTCTGATGTGGGAAATGAGTGTCAGACAATAGGCTCCAAACATTAGGGACAGGTCAGAGTGAGGCAAAGTCAGGAGTGAGAAAGTGGTGCAAAGTAGAGCCCAGTGTCTTCAAAAATGTCACACCCTAACCCTCTTTTGGTTAATGTCTCCAATGTATTTTTATAAAACGATTCTGATGTTACCAGCAGCATTACAAAATGGAGGGCATTCATTTTACCGTGGAAGACTGTTAGCAAAACTGAAAGCTTTTCATAATGGTGGCTATTTTGGATCTTTATTTAATCACTGGATTTCTTTGTTACTTATTTAAAAGTTTGAGAAGTTGTCTTTCAGATATTTTATCATGCTTATGCTCTGCTGCAAATCTGAATATTCTCTTACGGTTGACAAGCATTTTCATATATATTATCTCATTAAATCTTTACCATAATGCCATAGTTCTTATTGTGAGAGACAATCTTTGACTCAAAAAGTGTATTTTCCCCATTCATGGCAAGCTTTTCTGTGCGAAATAAATGACTATCCTATAAGTAGTTTGTCCTCATCAACTATATGGGTGCTGTAAGTTGATGAGACTAATTACTTTTGTTGTGGTAGTCCATATCCTGCATGAAGATAACAAAAAAAGACAACACTCTGGAGCCACAGCCTGATTCATCTGCCATTTATAGGTGTGGTTTAGTTTTTCCTTCCTCTCTGGCTTTGCTGTTACCACTGAAGAAATTAGTTCTATAAACACTTCAAGTCTTGACTCACTGACACTTTGTACTTTGTCATCCAATATTTTCAGATACTGTAAAATTTGAATGAAGAAATCCTGGAACATAGGTTATCCGTTGTTCTCATCTATAACTCTCTATTAAAGCAGTAAATGGATTGGAATGAAAGTTAGACTTTGAAAAATAATGTGACTTTTAAAGATAAGAAAAAACGATCGGGTAATTTCCACTCCAAATAGCTAGTGTGACTTTAGATGAGTGACTTAATTTTCTAAAGTGGAAAGAATAATACTTTTGGTTTAGGGCATAGAGGTATTGTGAGGATTAGGGACAGTGAAATATTCTTAGTTAAAAGATATTATTTAAATGCAAAGCATTATTACTATGAAAAGAAATAGAGGACCTAAGTTACGTTCTGATTAAATTTGCTTTTAAACTCTTGAACCTGAACGGCCAAAGAAGTCTATTCTTGTATATATCATTTTGTGCACGAGAGCTGTCTACCTATGTGACTTTGGATGAATTTTCATTAAATGAATGAATATGTTTCATTCAAGGATTCCTATCTAGCTTTATTCTTTCTAGGTCAGTAGACAGTTTTTAAAAGTTTGGGTTGTTCAGGCTGTAGGGAGAAATAATTTAGGTGTATCCTTAAGAAGCAGTTAAATTCAAATTTTTATACACTGAATGAAATTCTAGTTTGAAAAATCCTTAATCTTAATGTACTCCAAATCATTTTTATATTGTTATTATTTCCTTAAACTAAATCTAGACCTTTCTTATCTACATATCTTTCAATTTTTGGCTGATCAGAAGCTCCACTATGCTTTTAAGCATTTTCCACCTGCTTTTCTAGAGAACTGCACCTCCACTACCATAAGTAGTCCTGGGATGATATTGGATTTTCATCCAAGGGACTGGATACTTTCTTTTCTCTTCTCTAGTTCTACCAGGGGGTTATTGAGTATCAACACTGGCCAATTAGATGCCCTCTTCAGGAACACCTAGTTTTGAGGAGTTGACTAGGTTTGGGGTGTGGCTAGAGGATTTCCTAGTAGCAGCAAAGGCAGACATGGCAGCTATAATGATGGTGATATTTTTTCTATACATAAGCTGGGTGCTGTGCTTTATGTTTCCTTTTTCATGGTCCTTTGGAGCATCCTTCGATTTTTGCCCACACCCATAGCTGATCTTTTAGTTTCCTGTTCATTTTGTGAGCTCCACAAAATCTTCCAATAGATGCTTTTTGCCTAAAGTAGTTAGAGTGGGTTTCTGTTCCTAACATCCAAGAATTCAGACTGAAAGAGTGCACCTGTGCTTCTGAGGAATAGCAAAGTGATACAGGGAAAGTACTTGAATGTTGCTTGGTTTTAAGTAACACTGACAGGTTGGCCACTATGATTATTATGACTCTTCCTTTAGCACTAACATATGATATTGTTTGGCCTTTCCAGGTGGCACTAGTGATGAAGAATCTGCCTCCCAATGAAGGAGATGTAAGAGATGCAGATTCAATCCCTGGGTCAGGAATCACTGGAGGAGGGCATAGCAAACCACTCCAGTATTCTTGCCTGGAGCATTCCATGGACAGAGGAGCCTGGTGGGCTACAGTGCATGGGGTCACAAAGAGTTCAATAGGACTGAAGCAATGCATGCATGATATTGTTTAAACTCCTTTAGATTGTCATTCTCATAGATAAAAACAGAAATACTTTGTAAGAATCTTGTCCTAGTTCTTTTTGCATGTGGCCCAGTATTAGGTATATAGTTTTAATTCAGCAAATATCTATTGGTTGGACTAAAAAGTAAGCTAAATTTGGCATTCTTAAGCACACAAGAGAAGACTCTACACATGGACATCACCAGATGGTCAACACCAAAATCAGATTGACTATATTCTTTGCAGCCAAAGATGGAGAAGTTCTATACAGTCGGCAAAAACAAACCAGGAGCTGACTGTGGCTCAGATCATGAAGTCCTTATTGCCAAATTCGACTTAAATTGAAGAAAGTAGGGAAAACCACTAGACCATTCAGGTATGACCTAAATCAAATCCCTTATGATTATACACTGGAAGTGAGAAATAGATTTAAGGGTCTAGATCTGATAGAGTGCCTGATGAACTATGGACGGAGGTTCATGACACTGTACAGGAGACAGGGATCAAGACCATCCCCATGGAAAAGAAATGCAAAAAAGTAAAATGGCTGTCTGGGGAGGCCTTACAAATAGCTGTGAAAAGAGGAGAAGTGAAAAGCAAAGGAGTAAAGGAAAGATATAAGCATCTGAATGCAGAGTTCCAAAGAATAGCAAGGAGAGTTAAGAAAGCCTTCCTCAGGGATCAATGCAAAGAAATAGAGGAAAACAACAGAATGGGAAAGACTAGAGACCTCCTCAAGAAAATTAGAGATACCAAGGGAATATTTCATGCAAAGATGGGCTTGATAAAGGACAGAAATGGTATGGACATAACAGAAGCAGAAGATATTAAGAAGAGGTGGCAAGAATACACAGGAGAACCGTACAAAAAAAAAATTTACGACCCAGATAATCACGATGGTGTGATCACTCACCTAGAACCAGACATCCTGGAATGTGAAGTCAAGTGGGCTTTAGAAACCATCACTATGAACAAAGCTAGTGGAGGTGATGGAATTGCAGTTGAGCTATTTCAAATCCTGAAAGATGATGCTGTGAAAGTGCTGCACTCAATATGTCAGCAAATTTGGAAAACTCAGCAGTGGCCACAGGACTGGAAAAGGTCAGTTTTCATTCCAATCCCAAAGAAAGGAAATGCCAAAGAAGGCTCAAACTACCACATGATTGCACTCATCTCACACGCTAGTAAAGTAATGCTCAAAATTCTCCAAGCCAGGCTTCAGCAATATGTGAATCGTGAACTTCCAGATGTTCAAGCTGGATTTAGAAAAGGGAGAGGAACCAGAGATCAAATTGCCAACATCTGTGGGATCATGGAAAAAGCAAGAGAGTTCCAGAAAAACATCTATTTCTGCTTTATTGACTATGGCAAAGCCTTTGACTGTGTGGATCACAAGAAACTGTGGAAAATTCTGACAGAGATGGGAATACCAGACCACCTGATCTTGAGAAACCTATATGCAGGTCAGGAAGCAATAGACATGGAACTGGACATGGAACAACAGACTGGTTCTAAATAGGAAAAGGAGTACGTCAAGGCTGTATATTGTCACCCTGCTTATTTAACTTATATGCAGAGTACATCATGAGAAATGCTAGGCTGGAAGAACAAGCTGGAATCAAGATTGCTGGGCGAAATATCAATAACCTCAGATATGCACATGACACCACCCTTATGGCAGAAAGTGAAGAGGAACTCAAAAGCCTCTTGATGAAAGTGAAAGAGGAGAGTGAATAATTGGCTTAAAGCTCAACATTCAGAAAACTAAGATCATGGCATCTGGTCCCATCACTTCATGGGAAATAGATGGGGAAACAGTGGAAACAGTGCCAGATTTTATTTTTTGGGGCTCCAAAATCACTGTAGATGGTGACTGCAGCCATTAAATTAAAAGACGCTTACTCCTTGGAAGGAAAGTTATGACCAACCTAGATAGCATATTCAAACTCAGAGACATTACTTTGCCAACAAAGGTCCGTCTAGTCAAGGCTATGATTTTTCCTGTGGTCATGTATGGATGTGAGAGTTGGACTGTGAAGAAAGCTGAGTGCTGAAGAATTGATGCTTTTGAACTGTGGTGTTGGAGAAGAAGACTCTTGAGAGTCCCTTGAACTGCAAGGAGATCCAACCAGTCCATCCTAAAGGAGATCAGTCCTGGGTGTTCATTGAAAGGACTGATGCTGAAGCTGAAACTCCAATACTTTGGCCAAGTCATGAGAAGAGTTGACTCATTGGAAAAGACCCTGATACTGGGAAGGATTGGGGGCAGGAGGAGAAGGGTACGACAGAGGATGAGATAGCTGGATGGCATCACCGACTTGATAGACATGAGTTTGAGTAGACTCTGGGAGTTGGTGATGTACAGGGAGGCCTGGCATGCTGCGATTCATGGGGTTGCAAAGAGTCGGACATGACTGAGCGACTGTACTGAACTGAACCAAACTGAAGCACACAATAGGCAACCCATTATTATGTTTGATTAAATTCAACTTAATTCATTGAATCCTACTATGTCCAAATTACTTTGAAGAATGTAAGCCATGTCCTTAACTTTAACAAGTTTGCAATTTCATAATGAAAAGAGGATGAAATAAGAAACTTTAGAATTTATTCCTCTACATGCACTTTGTATGTGTGTGGCTTTGATGCTCTAGTATTGCATAGTAAATTTGAACCCTGTTTTTAAGATTGACTTCTCTCAACCATGAGTAGTCTAGTGCTAAGTATATAAAAATTGAATATAAACTCAAAACCTACATATTGTGTGATGCTCACTGGTGATTTGGATTAGAGTTTACCTGTTACCTCTATAACATGGGATAATTGAAATTTTACTATATTTAATTGACATTCTGATTTTAACTGATTCCACTGAAAGTAGAAACAGTATTTTGTATTTTACACTAGAAGCTTGTTTTATTCAATTAATGACCATGCAGAGTATGTTCATTTATAAAGTATTGATAAAATTGAATGAACCTGAAAATTGGACTGAGTGCCAGGAAAAAACATTTAAGCCAATGAGTACATGGCCCTTATCAGAATACCCAGAAAGAGTTATAGCTGTATTTCTACATTGTAGTATAGGAAACATCAATTAGGACAAGAGTGAACACCATCCTCAGGGTCTCTATTCTCAAGGTTCTGACTGTATAGTGACTTACAAGAGGGAGAAAGAGGACTTTATATTATAGGAACTGATAACCCCCCATCTCAGTATCTTTAAGCCAAAGTTTTGCAAGTATGGCTCTTCAGCGGAGGACAGGGAAGCCTGGTGTTATGCAGTCCATTGGGTTGCAAAGAGTCAGGCACAATTTAGTGACTGAGCAACAACAAATGGCTCCTCAGCTATAGAATATGTGTGACTGTTCTGGTCTCTCAGCTTCTGTCTGCTCATGACAAGAAGCTTGCTTTAGAATATAAATCATCTTCATCACCAAAGACACTGTTAAGTTTGACTAAGTTTTTTAATAGCAAGACTGTACTGATGAAGGAAGCTGGCCATTGATTTACAGTCTGACACGAGTTCCTCATTTCATTGTAGACTGAAAACAAGTACTTTGTAGGCAAATCACCTTGAGCAGGGCTGGTTGGTATAGTGTCACCTGGGCTGCTTGTTCAACTGTGGCTTTAGGGCCACAGAGAATGCCAACTGAAAATAGTACTTTGCGGAGGAGACTCCTAGCAATCCTTAAAACATTCTCAAGACAGGGGGCAAAATTTATTTTTCCAATTTTCCCCAAATTAGATGATATTATTTTGCACATTTCCATGAAAATAAGAGAGATGGTCAATCTCTCCAAGGTGAACATGAATATCTCTATGGTTTAAGCTGCATTTTCCCCTCGTGTTTGTGATGTTACACATTCTGAATACTGATAGCAAGACTATGTGGACAGGTACATTTACTTAGACAACTTCCTATATATTAGGAATCTTTTCCTTGGTTTCCCT
This sequence comes from Bubalus bubalis, assembly GCF_019923935.1. Taxonomy (NCBI): domain Eukaryota; kingdom Metazoa; phylum Chordata; class Mammalia; order Artiodactyla; family Bovidae; genus Bubalus; species Bubalus bubalis. The sequence continues at coordinate 139,019,098 of NC_059158.1, forward strand.
TACACCATCATTGATTCAAAACAAGGCTCTTACTAATTATCCTAGGGGAAAAAATATGATCTAATTGATATTCACGTAAAATCCTTATTTGAGCAGGATGAGGAACTTTCTATAATTTTGAGATAATAATTGGGGATGAGATTTTAATAGAAAAACAAAATTGAATCTGTTTGTCTTCTGTGATAGTTAAAATTTCTTGGTTCCTAAGCTTTTGAACTGTGGGTTGGAGAAGTCTTTTGAGAGTCCCTTGGATTGTAAGGAGATCAAACCAGTTAATCATAAAGGTAATCAATCCCCAATATTCTTTGGAAGCACTGATACTGAAGCTGAAGCTCCAATATTTTGTCCACATGATGTCAAGAGCCAATTCATCAGAAAAGACCCTGATGCTGGGAAAGACTGAAGGCAGGAGGAGAAGGGGGCCACAGAGAATGAGATGGTTGGATGGCATCACTGACTCAATGGACATGAGTTTGAGCAAGCTCCAGGAGTTGCTGAAGGACAGGGAAGTCTGGAGAGCTGCAGTCCATGGGATCGTGAAGAGTCGGACACGAATGAGCTACTGAACAACAACAACAGGATGAATAAATATTTGATTAGCATCAGTTGATCCCGATTTGTGAAGGTCCTTCAGTTTGGGGACAGCATAGAGACATCTGTGACCTGAGAGCTACAGGTCCAGCTCCTCAGAGTTTCAGGGTGCAGGGAGACTACCTAAACTGATATCCTGCTGTTAGCCATGTGCAATCTGAGAAAGCCTTGCCACCTGAAAACTGGGAACTTCTCTTTTGTTGTGAAGGATTTGAATTGCAGATCGGAAGGCAGGTTGTGAAATACATGAGGCTGAAATTGGGGTTCTTGGGACACTTGATATAGGAAGTCAGAGCTTTAATTTTTAATAACTCATTCTATTTCTTTTGTATGGAGTGGGATTTAGTGATTTTGATTGATGTTGTTGCTGAGTTGTGTCCGACTCTTTGTGACCCCATGGAGGCCGCTAGGCTCCTCTGTCCCTGGGACTTTCCAGGCAAGAACTCTGGAGTGGGTTGTCAGTTCCTTCTCCAAGGGATCTTCCAGACCCAGGGATCGAACCTGTGTGTCCTGTATTGCAGGTGGATTTTAGTGACTGTAATTATAGCAATAGGATTCCATAGAAAATAAAATTTTGTTTTGTTTAGTTGCTAAGTTGTGTTTGTCTGTCTGCAACCCTGTGAACTGTAGCTCATTAGGGTCCAATATCCATGACATTTCCAGGCAAGAATATAGGAGTGGGTTGCCATTTCCTTCTCCACTGATTGATATTAATAGTGCCCATCAGTATCTGAGTCTTTGCTCCTCTCTGGCATATGGAAGACTACAAGTTTTAGGCTTGCAGTTGGAGGAGACACAAGAATAGTTCTGGCCGAAAGGTGTGAATACAGGTGATGTCATCTTCAGGTTGAAGCCTGGAAGAGGGGGGATAGAATATCTCCAGGTGTTCTTCTGCCTCAGCAACTATAGGACCTCATATTGAGAAGACGGTGCCCCAAAATCAAAGTAGATTCTCCAAGTTACTGCATGGAAGACAGTCACCCTGGGATGTTGCCTTAACTCAGAACAGGCTTTACACAAATGAGAAATAAGCCTTGGTAGTGCTGCCCTACTGAGATTATGGGTTTATTTGTTACCACAGCATAGCTTAGCTTAACAGACTGGTAAAATGATTTACTAATAATTGCCTTGGATAGCTCAATCTTTAGGTTCTAGAAATAATTCAGATTATGAAAAGTCTGGTTAAGCAAGAACTACTTCTTTGTATTCATTTAGTAATTTGTTCAACTATTCAGCAAGAGATCTAGTGTAGGTGGTATGCCAACCCCTGCGCTGTGCCAAGGGAAGCATAGTATCACAGTGAGCAGCATGTGCTCTGAATCAACTGCTTGAATTTGAATCCTGGTTCCACTATATATAAGCTGTGTGATTGCTGCTGAGTCTTTAACCTTCATCTCTTACTTTATCTTTTCACGTGTTAGACAGCAATTGTAACAGTACCTACCTAATGACTTTGTGAAGATAAAAGGAGATAATATATGTAAAGCACTTGGCATTATGCCCTGCGATGTAAATGATCAGAAATATTAGCTATTATTATTTGATGGCATCCCTGTCTTCCAGCAGCTCTTATGATATTCCAAATGAGAATATCATAGTCTAGTAGTGAAAACCATTTATATTAATAATTCCTGTATTATAATTTTATTACTGTCATAACAAATTACCGTAAACCTCATACTTAAAGTGACACAGATTTACTATCTCAGTTCTACAGGTAGAAAGTCTGCATTGACCTGACTGGGTTCTCTGCCCCGTTTCGGAGGCTGGAATCAAGATGTCCACCAGTTGATTCTTATCTGAGGCTCTGGGGAGAATCTGCTTCCAAGCTCATTCAGCTGTTGGCTAATTTCAATTTGCAGTTTTAAGACTCAAGTTCCCATAGTCTTGCTGGCTCTCAGTGGGGGACTGCTCTCACTCAGCTCCTAGAAGCCTTACTCTCCAGAGCCCACAAGGGTTGGAATCTTTTTGACTTCCCTTTCACCTCATCACTCTTCTGCCTCCAGCTGGAGAAAGTTCTCTGCTTTTAAGGGCTGATGTGATTAGCTTGGTTTATCTAGATAATCCAGGATGTGTGTGTGTGTGAGTGCTCAGCCACTCAGTCATCTTCCATTCTTGGTGACCCCATGGACTGCAGCCCACCAGGCTCCTCTATCCATGGGATTTCCCAGGCAAGAATACTGGAGTGGGGTGCCATTTCCTCCTCCAGGGGATTTTCCCAACCTAGGGATTAAACCCATGTCTCCTGCATCTCCAGGCAGATTCTTTACCACTGAGCCAACTTTACTCCTATTTCAGATAATCCAGGATAATTTCCCATTAAAAAGCATTTTAACCCTAATTACATCTGCAAAGTCTCTTTTTGCTATGCAATGCTAACAACATCTTCACAGGTTCCAGGGACTAAAGCATGTGCATCTTTGGGGAACCATTATTCAAGGTCTACCACAATTACCCTGGGTCCACAATTTACCTTTTTCCTGTTCTTTATAATGATACTACTACCTATTGAGTGCTTTCTGTGTGCCAGGTAATAAACCATAGCTCTGTCTCTATATCGCTATCTGCATGTGTGCTAATTCACTTAAGTTGTGTCCAACTCTTTGCGACCCTATGGACTGTAGCCTTCCAGGCTCCTCTGTCCATGGGATTCTCCAGGCAAGAATACTGGAGTGGGTACCCATGCCCTCCTCCAGGAGACTTTCTCAGCTCAGAGATCGAAATTATGTCTCTTATGTCTCCTGCATTGTCAGGCAGTCTCTCTATATTAGTGCCAGCTGGGAAGCCATTTCCCTGTCTATAACTTTCTAATTTCATACAACTCTGCAAGCAAGTTAATATTATTAATCCATTTTAAAGATAGGGAACTGGTGCTTACAAAGATTTTTGAATTTGCCCAAGATAGATTTTCATAGCTGATAAGTAGGAGAGAAGGAGTTTCAAACCAGATACGACTGCCTCCCTTGGGACTTTAGTGCACTAATAATCCATGATGCTCCTGGGTCTCCTTTCAGTGTCATGATTAGTCCATTTATAAGACCAGTGGGCTCCCAAACTGGCAGTGGCTCAATAGTTAAGGTTCTACTCGTCTCTCTAGAGCCATCTACATGTTTGTCTGCATCCAGAGTCACAAACTTATTTTGCCCATCTCTTGCTGTTTGGGGTCAACATCAGGAAGAGAGGTGGGATGGTGCTGATGGTCAGTGGGTAGACATTGCTCATCTTACAATAATGATAATAATAGCTGATGCTTATAAAGAACCAATTATGTGCTGGGCCTTGTGCCAAGCACTTCAGATGGAGCCTCAATACTCATTTCATTCTCAAAACAAGTTTACCAGGGAGGTGCTATCACCAGCTACACTTGAGGGCATGGAATTGAAGTCCAGAAAGCTTATGTAACTTTCTTAAGGTCACACAGCTAGAAAGCAGGGAAGGTAGGATTTGAACCAAGCCTCAGAGCTCCCTTGTGCTTCCCAGGTGGCACTAGTGGTAAAGAACTTGCCTGCCAATGCAGGAAATGTAAGAGACATGGGTTCAATCCCTGGATTGGGAAAATCCCCTAGAGAAGGGCATGCAACCCACTTCAGTATTCTTGCTTGGAGAATCTGATGGACAGAGGAGCCTGGTGGGCTATGGTCCATAGGATCACATGGGCTTGGACATGACCAAAACGACTTAACATGCAGAGAGCTATTTGTCATTTCTTCTTCTCCTCTCTGCCCTCCAGTAAAGTTGAGAACAAGAGGATCTGTAGTCAAGACGGGTTGGGGCTTTTGGCCGGGGTCAGTAAGAAGATAATCTAGAACAGATGTGGTAGCCCTACCTCCAGATTAGGGTATGGCATCTAGTCTGCCAGCTCCTCTCTCTAGCATGGGAGTGAGACCCCATGAGTCAGACAGCCCAGGCTGCTATTAATATGTCATAGAACCAGAAAGAGGGGCCCTTGTCTGATTCTACACTGACAATGCATTCAGCAAACATTTCACATAGTTACCTTTTTCCAACCCCAGAACGCATCTGTGTTGACGGTTTTTATGTCATTATAAGCAACACTCCTCTTCCTTTCCACATTGCTGTGCTGAGCAGCTAGTTGTCCTGACCTTTATTCCTTTTCCTTTCAAAGAGGGTGACATGGTAAAAGAATGCACTAGGAGTCTGCTTGTACTTTTATTTATTTATTTTTTGTCCTGATTTAGGCTCCTTTCACAAATATCTTGAAAACTCAGTTTTACTTATGTGACTGTTCTAAATTGCTTTTGAGGAAAGTTGTTAAAAAGTGATAAAGAGGGGTGGATGTGTGTGCTTGCAACATGAAAAGTTCTTGGCCGTAAATGAAAAGGACTGAAAAGGAAATTAAATACATGTTTTTGAAATTATTATACTCTAGAGAAAAGGATATGTAGATATTTTAGAAAGGCTTTTGTAGCTTCTATACCTTTTTCAAATTTTATTGGATTTGACATTCCACAATTTAGAATGATATAAATTATGAGGACAATGACAAGTTTGGTCATAATGACAGAATTTTTTGGTACCACAGACTAAATCTATAATGATGATATTTAAACTGAATGAGAATTTCTTGAGATTTTATATATTAATACAAGAAGAATTCAGATGACTTACATTCTTATGCGGACTAATATTCCCTTGAAAATATGTTCTAAGTTAACATTTAAAAACAATGACAATTAATATAGTCTTAATTATTGGGCTAGGAATATAAATGTGTTATAATTGTCTTTATTTTCTTTCCTTTAAGTGCCACAGATATCTTGCAAGATACATTTTTTAGGACTGGATTTTATAGCCTTTAATCTGAACTATAGTACTTTATCCTGAAAGTTTTTCATAGCTAGATCCAATATTATTTAATGTTGTGCAGAAAAACAGAAACTTCAAATTGATAGAAGGTTTGTTCACATTCATTAATGTAAAAGGGAACTCTTTGTGATATAAAAATGTTTCTTGAGCTCCTGCCAATTAAAAAACAAACTAGAAAAGTCATCTGAAATATAATCGAAACATAACACTCAACAGCTGAAGGCTGCTATTTGGAAAACTTTGATGAGCCTGTTAGAGAGGTGGGATCAATTTCACCTTTTGACAGCAATGGAAATGTGTCTTAGAGGTTTTCAAGTTATAAGGTATGTTCTGGTTCCATTCTAAAATTAAAAACTGTCAACTTATTCTAGAATTTGACTCATATTCAATTTTAAGTTCTCCTTTGTCTAATAACTTTAAACTGTAGCACAGATGGGACGTTTTCTTTTCTAACTTTTATGATAGGTTATCAGATCAACAACGGCTAGCCTAATAATTGCACAAAACCATAAAGCATGCCTTGAAAGAAGAAAATTTAGGATTTTAATAGGCATTTGGGTTTTGATGAGCATGTGTTCAATCTTGCTGCATTCTTATAAAATGGAAAGTTTCAGTTTTCTGTTTGTAAAACAACTGCAGGCTGAGAACGCTGTTGCAGTTATCAGCAAAGCTCAATACTGCTTTTGGACTTAGCAACCTTACCAATTGGACTTTGAAGAGTCCCTAAACCGTGTGGGAAACTATTTTGAGACAAAATTCTTCCATCTCACCTTCTTTGTATTATAACTCCATTAATTTAATACAGCACTAAATGATTAACCCTTACTGACTTAATCTTTCATTAACGACCAATGGTTGATAGAAATACCATCAACAGAGAATGAAATCATTCATTCATATATCCCTAAATAATTATTGTATAAAACATTGCCTGAGTCCTGAAGATGCAGCAATGGGCAAAACAGAGTTTTGCTATTCTAGAATTTACAAGCAAAGAAGCTAAACCTCTTCTCTTTGTGGGAAACACTTTCCATTAAGTCTAATGGTACATTAAGTCTAATTTTGCAAATAAAATCTCATTGTAACATAATCTCTAGCCAATTTCAGTTTGTGGTATACTTTAAAAACGCCAAATATTGACTGGTAATAGCCACATACTGCTATTTATTTCATTTATTTAAGTGAATTCAAAAAAAATTAACAGACAATTACAGCCCTGGTGGATCAGCTGGTAAAGAATCAGTCTTCAATGCGAGAGACCTGGGTTTGATCCCTGGGCTGGGAAGATCCCCTGGAGAAGGGAAAGGCCACCCACTCCAGTATTCTGGCCTGGAGAATTCCATGGACTACAGTCCATGGGGTTGCAGAGTTGGACATGACTGAGCCACTTTCACACACACACACACACACATACATGTACTTACTATTATGTTGCATCTGAGATTAGCTATCTTTGGCAGGAATCTTTTTAGCCTAAGGCTTACCTGTACAACAAACAAAATCAAAGTCATAGGTATTACCCTTAGGAGGAAATGGTGAAATATTTGTAAATTTTTCCTCTCTGGATTCTTCCAGTGTATTTTACTTTGATCTTGCTCTGATCTTAATGGCCCCATAGTGGTTAGCATAACCACTAATACACAACTAAAATGGTAGAACAATAAGTTACAACTTGTATTACTATGTGCTTGGCATTGTGCTAAGCACTTTACATGCTTTATTATATTTAATTATTACAACAATCCTATGAGGCAATTAGTCTCATACTTTACAGATGAGAAAAACTGAGAAAGCTGAGTACAGAGAAGTAACTTAACCAAGATCACAGACCGAGGCAGAAAGACTTGCACCCCCGAGATGATGCTTGCCGTCATTGAGATTAAATATTTGTTGGGGAAAACCCCATTTTTACAGCTCTAGAACTTCTGAGATGCAGGCAAATAGAGCACATAAAAGAAGAAAAAAATAAATGTCTGTCAGATGCAAAAATGGTGTAGCTGTGGTTGTCCTAGTTGTGGGAGCAAGACTTCAGGAAGGCTCCTCATATCACCTGTTGAACCTATTGCACCATCTCCCCAAAGGCAGTTTACGGTAGTTTTCTTTCTCTTCTCCTTCACTACAGCTCCAATAAGTCAAGCAAGGTTAAAATCCCACTCAATAAACTTTGAAATCAGCAATTTCTTTACTATGAAACCAATACAGTTAAAATAGATGATTTAATAACTATTACAATAAAAGTCTATTAAAATAACAATGGGAGTTACATTATTAGGCTGCCCAGCATAGGTACCTTGAATAGTCCAAGATAAGAATAATAAAAGAACTTCTCATCTTTTTCTCTTGGCTCTTCTCTCCTTCTCCAAGCTTTTTTTTCCCCTCTTTTTTTGGTGAGACTGGGTAGTTCTTTGCACAAATCATGAGCATTTAGTTCCTTGTGCTGTGAAAGTGGAAAGTTAGCTAGGATTTTTTTTCGTAAGAATTTTACAGTAGTATAAGAATATAACAAACCTTGAAAAGAATGTCTCCTTCTGATTTCAATAAGCCGTATTTGTGAGAAGCATAATAATGTCTCATTTGCTGGAAAGATCTGTTCAAATATAAATGCCATAACGAGTTGTGAATTTGGTTATAAAGACAGAAAAGTCTGTTACGGTGGTGTCATGCCCTGATAATGTGGCTCTGCCTGTAGATGCATTCATTACCTGCATCTGTGAGCAAATGATTGGACAGAAGGAAATTATTAGGGGTTTTAACTTGATGCATGGGATAGTGGGTATCTCCTTGTGAATTTGTGTGTGTGTAAGGCAGTTAATTAATACAGGGTAAAGCGGGTCCTTAGAGATGGGTACTTTACAACTCTACTGTCGTATACAAGTCTCTTGAGAATTTACAGAGCAAGGAGGATGCTGATCTGATCTAAAGACTGTTTTGCTGCAAATAGAGACTTACTAACCCATGTTGGAAGTGCTGAAGACAATGATTTTAAAGTGCAGGGTGGCATGGGAGTTTCAGAAGCTCTATGGCCAAAGAGGTTTACAAATGCTAATAATGGGTACTGGTCAATACTGGTACTTTTAAAATGCCAGTCTGTGCTTTCCCTCACAGAGAACAATTACATTTGATTAGGGATCATCTGGGAGTGGGTGCGGGGACACAGCTTTGAGACTAGGAGAACTTTACAGATAGAAGCAGAGAGAACTGGGATGAAGTAATTATTAGTATTGCCGAAGACTCAAGGGAGAGAGTCTTTCTGAACACAGGGAGGTCTCCTGTGGCCTGAGGCTGACATTCTCGGGCTGGTGATGACATTTACTCTCCCAGGTGAGTCTTAAAGCTTTAAGAGCAAAACAGAACTGTAGCTTTTTGCCTTGATTTAGAGCAAACTTCAGGACATATTAATATCAGCGACTGTTTAAACAGAGTAATAGACAACAGCACACCACTTTAACTAAACCCAGCATGCAGGCTAATTTTAAGGCAGCCCAGTTGGTGGAAGCCCATGCATTAATTTATTCTAATAGCAAGTGGGGGAGGTGGGGAGGGAAAAAAGGTTGAAAGGCATTTTTTTTTAAAAAGAACCAAAACCCCCAAAGAACTAGTGCTCAATGTCTTTTTTGGGGGAAGGGGTATTTAACACATACAATTTGGTCAAATTATGGGCAGGATAGCAAGAGAAGCTAGTCAGTTTTAAAAGACCGAGAGTGTGTGAGACAGGACATGATTACTTTCCTGAATCCCCACTTTTTTTTTTTGTCTTCCAAAAGAGACAAAGGGAAATACTTAAGAACCAATAGTGACAGCAACAAAGCAATCACTGAGTTGCAGGATACCTTTGTCTCTAGGGGGCACGCAGTAATTTTTACATGTCTACCACTGAGTGTCAAACCTTTTCTTTTCTTCTTCTTTCCATTCTGGATGGCCAAACTGATTATCTAAAATAGAAAATTAGCACACAATGGATTTACTCTGCGATACCCCTTATGCAACTAATGGCAAAGCTTGTTAATTGGTTGTAAATGCCAGCAGGTTGCCAGGATAATACTTCAGAAATAAGCGGGTATTCTGATAATTACAGCAATCTTCATCTATAAAAGCTTAAGTAGATGAAGTAGTGGCTGGCTTAAAACCAAGATTTATCCCGCTGCACTCACATTAAAAGAAAAAATAAGATGAAAACAATAATGTAACAAAACAATTATATAGCAGGAAGCTTTGTAGGTTTTAGAGATTGTGAAAACTCAGAAAGTAAAACAGTGCTGTAATAACCAGTTATGGAAAAATAGGCCATTTACATTTGTGTATAATTAAATAGTAGGCTATGCAATTTCACTTTTTAAAGTAAACTGCCTTTTCCTTTTTTTATAGGGCAACGTAGCCATAATTGCTGCATTAAAGCTTTAATGAAAGAAAAAAGCAGCAGATCAAGATGACATGTAACATCTACATTTGTACCGTGGCGCTGTGCTTGTTTAGTAATGGGAAGCTACTGAGGAGATTAAAATTGCAGAATTCTTCATAGTTTGTTCTAAAATTGCTATAGGAAGATCATTCGGGGTCTAAAATACACACAATTTATTTTTCCACCTTCAATCTTCAAGAATTTAATGGCTTTCGTAACTAGTAGGTGGTTGGAAATATGTTTTATATTAGAGAGAGAAGTACTTTGGATCATAAAAATGATCAGAAGTAAGTGGATCAGAATTTAAGCCATAGGGGCCTTCCTAGTGTATTAGAATATTGCCCAAATGTTATATTATAGTGTTTAACTTAGTGTGGTATAAGGAGCTTTCTTGTTCAAAATATCAACAGGTTGGCTTGTAATATTGTTCCTTTATATTTTGCAGTTTCTTTGTCACCCCCACTAACATCAGGAACTGGTGCAAAAGGTAGCCAGCTTATATTATGAAGTAACATTCTGGTAAACAGTTAACAGGCATGTGGGCTTTTGTTTTTAAAAAACAGTCTCTCCTGTAAGCTACTCTCTCCTAAGAAATATTCCTCGGATGTTACATTCCACATAGGTTGGCCATGTTTTCCGTAAACCATCTCTGGCAAATAATGTAGGCAGAGATTGGAAACCTTCATTATGTGTTACAGTACTGAGAAGAGGGTATGCAAACATGCTAAAAACACATCACGCAAGAGAGTTACAAGAAAAATACTAAGGACATTAGTGCCAATGGCTAGAGCAATAAAAAGTAGCCTTAAGAAAGTAAAAACAGGAAAAACCAAACATTTGTATAAACCCTATGTGATTTTATTCTGCCTTTGTAAAGAGAAAAAGGCAAAAGCCATTTCTGGTAAAAGAAAAACCTGAGGAATGAACCCTAGGAAGGCCCAGAATTTTGGCTTTTTCGGTTCTCACTTGAAGAAAGTGATGCAGTTGCTCCGGGGTTTTGTTTTGGTGTTTGTTTCTTGCAGGGTTGATGAAATGCATCTTCATCTATGTGCAGTTCTTCTGGTATGGAAAACTTGAAATACATAGCCTTCTGGAGTGGCTGGCTTCCGCACAGAAGTCAGAATATGGTATTGGCATTGGGGCCGGAAGCGCGGGGGTGCAGAGCTCTCCAAGCATGGAGGCGCACCAGGCAGCACCGTGTGGGAAACGGAGAAGCCTGAGGCGGGACACGCCCACCACCACCTCATGGAGATGGGCATCCGCAACAACTTTTTTTTTTTTTGGTTCAAGTACTACCTGAAGCGAGAGGAGGGGAAGAGGGGGAAAGGAACAAAAAAATTATATTGAATACTTGTGAAACTAGGAAGGGATCCTGGTCTACCACTAAGTCTGGTAGTTAAAAGAAGTTCGTACCTTCGCGTTCTCTGCTGTTGGCTCCTCATTGCTCACATAAGACGCGGCAGCAATGGCCTCGCGCCCTCCCAACAGTATTTCATGTCTTTTGGAGGCTGGCAGTTGTTGAAGCATTTAGGATGGCGCCAAGAAGGCACTTGTTTTAGGCGGACTGATTTAAGATGTTCTTTCATCCACCTCTTTAGTGTGTTTTGAAGGAGCAGAGAAAATAGCAGGGGGAGGCTTTCTTTCCCAGGAGGTTGAAACCAGCAGAGTTTTGGGATCTGGGTAGGTAGAGGTTGAGAGGTAAGCCTTTAGGGGAAGAGAAATGAAACAGAACAGACTTCAGAATAGGAAATGTGTGTGTGTCGCGGGGTGGCGGCGGGGGGACGGGCATCATCCAGTACTGTGTTTTATCAGAAAGCTTAGACACGACTGACTTTCCTTAATATATACTGAAGAAAGCATCTTAAAATAAATCATCTACATTTAGAGAGAGAAAAACTTCCTCAAAAGTAGAAAAACATCGTAAAAAATCAAATTTATGGCCAAGGGCACATGCAGTTTTTGCCAATGTAAGAACTTGTGGAAATTATTCATTTAGTCTAGTTTTACCTTTTCTTAAAGAAGAAAATTGTTTAAGTCTGTCTCATGCTTGAGTTAAATAATCTATTATTCTTAATGATATAACATAGTTTTCCATATGGTAATGAAGTATTTGTGGTAACTTTCCTAAGGACAAATAAAAAGTAAATTGAAGAATTCAGTGCTTGGTGGATTTGTCTTTCATGTATAGAAAGAATATTATCTTTTCTCTGACGTATGCATTCTATGTTGTTCTTAGTCACTCAGCCTTGCAGAACTGTACCTGTCCTTTGATATCTTTCAGAACTGTTCATTATTTGAGTAATGTATATAATCAGATCTATTTACATTTTAGCCTCTTTATGCTACTAGCATTTTTGCCCCATCACTTATGCTTTAGAGAAGAACACACTCCACAGAGTAAGCCTTTGAGAAATTTGTGAATTAATTATTTTTAACTAAAGAGTAGAACATTTTTGATATTTTTAAGGTATTATTGATGAAATTGATGTTAAACTGATAAGAATTTTAAAATAAATATTTCCAAGTCAGTTTGAAGATTAAGTACTTAAAAAGCAAAGTTCTTTGAGTAGAATTTTCTCTTAGCAGAGGAACATACTTTCTGTATGTACAGAAAGTATAGTATGCCATCCTGATGGCACCCTTGCATGAATCGTTGTGTTCGTCCTAACAGTGAACATTTTCTCTGTTTCTGTGTCAGTTGTCACTAATCAGTTATGCATCTGATGTGCAGATCCATCAGGGCAGAGAATTTAAGTCATTTTGGCTTTAACACATATGATATGCTTGTACAGGAGTTTACCAAAGCCCCTTTTGATACATTTTCAGAAGGGGACGTGCATATGTTATGGTACCTCTACAGCAGCAGTGACTGAACTAGCTGACAAGTGACAGGAGGGTTTTTTTCCCTCTTTGGTATTTCATGGAAGTGTGCACAAATCATAACAAGTTGCCTCACTTTCATAAGACAGGGAACATTTCCCTTAAAGCGCACATGGCTATATGGTGTGTTTGTGTACATGAAAATTCATGCTTCTATCAAGTTTAATTTTGCCATTTTTGTTGTTTTTAAATTACAGGTTTGGGGTTTTTGAAGAGGCATAAATAATGGCTTCCCATTTCATCTTGACTGATTTTTTAAAAAAAACTATGTCAAAGTCTTAGTGGAAAAGTAAAGTTCTTTACTATTGAGAGAAACTATTGAAATACAAGTGACCCGTATCTGCTGGGCTGGTTGTTGTTTTATGTATTTGTCAAGAAGCCTCAAAAAAATAGTAAACACCTACTGTATGCCAAGAAGTCCTATGTCAGATGATATGCAGCAGACCAGGGTTCACAATCATCTGTCTGAATTTGGACCCCTGTTTTAAATCAGTATTAACATCAATGACAACAGTAAATATAGGAGCCCTTATGCTGTTATTTCTTCCTTAGGCTCTGTAATGTACAGGCTTATCCCCAACCAAATGCAATGTAGGAAGAATAGTGAAGTAGAGACGGAGTCATTTCAGTGTCAGCAAGAACTGGCTTCAACCCAGCCTTCAGCACTTAATGAGCTCTGGTTTTGCCTGGGCCTCAGAATCCTCTTCGCTAAAACAGGGAAACTATTGGGAGAGACCAATGCACAAATCACTTACTATATCACTTGAAGATGGATGCTTAATACATTTTGTTCCTTTGAGCTCCCTTTCTCCTGTGACCTCAGAACAAGAAGAGAGTCTATATAGTTCTTTCTAGGTAAACTCAGATCTAGCTGCATTTTTTTAGGTAAACTGAGATTTTTAGTGGTAGGTTCCTGAACCTACAAATGCTGACTGCCTGGCTGTGACATCTAAAATAAGTGCCAATAAAATGATCTGCTCCAAATAGCTAATAAATATATACATATATATGTGATTTTCCTTTTTTCTAGTCAGCAGATGTATTCTTTTTAAATTCTTCAACTTCTTTATAATTAGCTAAGTCATGACATTATACCCAAAGCACTGAATGGGGCCTTTCAACTGCCATGGGCTTCACCTGGAATCAGGGACAGGAGGAAGGACATGGAGGGGAGAATTTACCATGACCTCATTTGGAGCCCAATCACCTCATGGCCCTGAGGTTAGAAGTTGCACAATTCTTTCTGAAGAAAAGCCTGCTTTTAACCTGCTTTAGGACCACAGAGTGTGATTTTTCTATCATATGTAAAATGAGAGCAGTGTTACCAGGCTTGTTTAGACTTTAAAGTCTCTTCTGTGACTGTCTCTTCTGTTTGCAGAGTCTGTCCTCATGGTTAGTATTTCCTCTCTCTCTCCATAACTTCTCTGTTGCTCACCTCGCTCTTCCCTCAGGCGAGTGTGAATCTGAGCTTTTGAGATCTTGAGGAAGCGTCGTCTTCCTTTTTCTTTACATACGAAGTGGCTTCTTTTTCTGTTTATATCCTCATGTGAACATTCTGGATAGTAAGAATGACAGATTATTGGCTCAGTCACAATTTGCCTTACACATAACCTCACTGCCAATTTTATTAAAAAAAGATGTCTTCCTTTATGGAAGAAATAAGCATATCTTGGTCGCGGTAAAAAAAAAAAAAAATCCCACAATAACTATTCCGTGAACCAAAATCTTCCATAAAGGCAGATACACCTGATTTCTATTGTGAGCCCCAGACAATGGGGTCTTATTTAACCTGCTTCTTCCCCTATCTTCTCATGTTGTAATCATTTCAGGATGGTCTCTAACCTAATGAAAGAGAACGCTTTTGTGGCAAAATAATGGAAATGATGATGAAGAAAATAATAATAATATCATCTTACAAGGATGCTTTCTATTCTATTTTCCAGGCTGAGCAGTGAGCCCATAACAATGTAAAGCAAGTAGATAATACTGCATACTTAATGTGTTTGTACATTACTTCAAACTTGTCCAGCCTTCTCTTTGCAGTGACTCTGAATGAGGACAGTGAAGAATCTGCTATGATCCCAGGGGAGAAGGGAGTGGAAAAATGTCGAATTTTAATTCAGGTGATTTTGTCTCATGCGTGTGCTTATTTAATGTAACTTGATTGGGAAGCTTATTTTTTTTTTTAAACCATGATATACAATTGCAGAAAGAAGACACGTTAATTAAATTCCTGTATTATTTAAACAATTTTGTGGAGAACACCAAATAACTAGCTTCTCCATGATTAGGAGTAATGTGAGATGGGGTGAATAATAATTAGTTATTTTGTAGTGTATCTGTCTTACTCAGAGGGTTAATTTGATTTAGAAAGAAAGATGATGTTAACATTCTTTAAAAGATTTCAGATTCCCTGGGGTAGCTTTTACTTTATAACCCTATTGTACACTTAATATGACTTTTATCATTGTGTCGATGTGTTATCCTTTAGCAGACTGTGATATTTAAGTAAACTTCTGTGATTCAGTTTCACAGTATGATTTAGGGTCTTATGCTAGTTCTCTTGGATCTATGATGCAAGTTGAACTAAAAATTTTATTCTCAAAGTTTTAAAAACAGCCTTGCCTGCTAAAGAAACAATCTTTTAAAAATGATAATAAAAATAAAAAATATATTTAAAAATATTATTCTGATTTATATTGCATTAAAGAAAACACATTTGCTATTATAGATCTTGTAGCATTTGTGTTTTCATAGTTTTAGGTCCCACTTTGTTAGATACTTTAGGAATAGTGTCAGAGGATGTGCAGGATAAAAGAGGTGTTTTAGCTTTAGATGGCAGTCATTGTACATACATTGCAAATGACAGTACTTTTCATGTTGGATATGCTCTGAGAAGTTAATTTGCTGCTGCCACACATATGAATGATGTTAAAACTATTGTGTCATTAGAGATTTATACGACTTACTTATAAAATGAGATGGGATATTTTGGAAGACACACCATACAGTATGGACTTGACTGATGCATTAGAATGACAAACAGAGGGTCTGTGAGAATATATACTTTCTGCTTGAGGCTATAGAGCATGTCAGGTGTCAAGTACTTGGCTCTGATGGGTGGTGTGTTTCTTTAAGGCACTAAAACCTTTAAGAGGTTTGAGAGTGATGATGTCATCAATTAATAACTGACCGCATGCTAATCGATACACGATAGGTACACACTGTAATGGCTTATAAGCATGATGGCTTTTTAATGGCTCATGTATAATTGTTAATTGATTTAAAACAAAGGGAAATTTCTGTCTATTGGGTCAATGGGTTATGGATTATGACTACCTTTTAGTTTGAGATTGCTAATGAATGCTCCTCCTTGCCCTCACCTCCTGTCTTGTTCTTCTATGTTTTTTAATCAGGAATGTCTGTAAACAAGATACATTAGACTGATTATTGGGACTGGAATCCAATAACACTTGTAAAGCCCCAAAGGGTTTTACAAGATTCCACATTGGAGCTTTGCAATATATATCCTACAACATGGAATAGATATGAGTCTGTTTAAAGTTCTGTGCTTACTTCTTTTATAATATATTTTACACAAAAGATGTATGTCATATAAATATGAAGCCCTTGTTACATTATTAAAAATGTTTATATTTGGAATTTCTAAAAGTGTGTAGAGTTAAGAGATTTATACTGGACATGGTATCTGCCAGAATAAGTGACCTAATAGACAAGGCTGTGATATTACTTCACCATCTAAATTGAGAATCTAATAGACTTACCAAATGTGTATAACTGAGTCATTTTTCTGTTCGGCAGAAAAACTGGCACAATATTGTAAATCAACTATACTTCCATTAAAAAAAAAAACACTAAAAAAAGAATCTAACAGACTTAGAATAGACAATGTCAGAAACAAAATTTGTCAGATGGAATTTTACCTGGGAGATTCCTGTTGGCAAGCACAAGTGCTGCTTGGAAGTGTTAGGAAGACTTAGGAACTGGTTACTATAGTACAGTTTTGTGTTTAATAGAAAAGAGGTGTGTGGTTCTTTATTTTTTCCAGACGGCAGTTATCGCTTCGTCTCCTCCTTCAATTGCCATTCGAGCATTTTTTTTTTTTTTTCTTTTTTATTGCTCCATTCTTGGAGGTCTGCTTTGGAATGGTTCCAGTTATCTTTTTTCATTTAGGCAAATTTTATATCAAAATACTGATTTTATATATACGGAAACTAGTGGTTTGGAATGTTATCCCTATCACCTTTTATATGAATGTGCACGAAGTTTAAAGAGCCAAATGGTATCATAGGAGGTATTGTGAAAAACAGCAGTCCTTTGCCCAAAACACTTCTGACTTCCTGCAGTTCTCACTCTGCAGAGAAACATTTTCAACTCTTCTGGCTGACATTTTCCCCCTGGTGTTTACCTCCATATTTAAAATAACTTAACTGATACTACAGACTCCTCATTTTTCAGTTTGAAATGTTATTTACTGATTTCTTTGTATGGAAGATAGGAATTTAACACCTTTACACCTTCTCCTCTCCAATACTTTTGCTGAAACCTTCTTAAAAAGTTTCAGTGTTTACACTTCTCTCATTATTATTATTAATCCACACGCACACTTTAGAGGAGGTGTAAATCTCCTCTTAGTTAAAAAAACAAAAACAAACAAACAAAAAAACTTCAGATAATCTGCCCAAAAATAGTAGGAAAGGTGAGACCAGAAGTCTTTTTTCACAGGTGGCTCTGTGTATGTGTATGTGGTTGGAGTAGGGGACTGATCTTAAGGGACAAACAGAAGAAGAGAACAGTAAAAGGAGACTGAGAAAGAAAGGGCAATGATATAGGAGGAAAACAAGGAGAAAATGGAAATCAAAGGAGAGCATGTTGAGAAGTGGGAGGCCATAAACACAGGGCATAATCACAGAGGAGTAAAGAAGAGGAGGATTGAAAGGCATCCTCTGGTGGCTGCTAGAATATTGAGATCCAAAGTGTCAATACAGTGGGAAATAAGCAACTTCGAAATATTCACTTGAGGAACTTAGTTCTGAAGTAAAGGAGAGAGAAGGTAGTTAAAATAGCTAGATGCGAAGGCGATGGCACCCCACTCCAGTACTCTTGCCTGGAAAATCCCATGGACGGAGGAGCCTGGAGGGCTGCAGTCCATGGGGTTGCGAACAGTCGGACACGACTGAGCGACTTCCCTTTCACTTTTCACTTTCATGCATTGGAGAAGGAAATGGCAACCCACTCCAGTGTTCTTGCCTGGAGAATCCCAGGGATGGGGGAGCCTGGTGGGCTGCCGTCTATGGGGTCGCACAGAGTTGGACACGACTGAAGTGACTTAGCAGTAGCAGCAGAGAAAGATAGTGCTGAAAATTTACTGTTGCTGTTTTTCTGCATGAAATCCTTTAGCATGTTTCTAGGGAGATGGCGAAGGACAGGGAAGCCTGGTGAGCTGCAGTCCATGGGGTCGCAAAGAGTCAGACATGACTCAGCAACTGAGCAACAAGGTGAAAGTGTAAATTGAAACACCTGTGGGTGATCAGCAGTCTTTTCCAATCATACCATCCCTGGTGGCTCAGATGATAAAGTGTCTGGCTGCAATGTTGGAGACCTGGGTTCAATCTCTGGGTTGGGAAGATCCCGTGGAGAAGGAAATGGCAACCCACTCTAGTACTCTTGTCTGGAAAATCCCATGAATGGAGGAGCCTGGTAGGCTACAGTCCATGGGGTCACAGTCAGACACAACTGAGTGACTTTATTTTACAATGTTTAAATGGCTATTAAAAGAATTATCTTCATCTTCACGCATTCACACATACACAGACACACGTTGGCTGCTGGCAGTTTGGAGGAGATGTATTCACTTTGCTGATTGGAGCCAAGACAGACAAACTCCTAGTGCAGAGCCGTCACTTCCATCCTGCAGCGGCTCCTTACAGCATCTTTTATCTTCTTCTGCCTCTTGAATGATCTTTGCTGTTAAGAGTTTCCTCTACTCTTATTTTTTTTTGGCCAGACTCATCTGTCCATCTGCCTGTAGATATCATTCCCTTCAAATCCACAGCTACATGGTGTGTTGACTAACTTCATCACACCAGAAAGCTGCTGTTACTATTCAGATTGTACACAAATCCAGACATTTTGCAAGGAAAAGAGATTCCCTTCAGCCTAGTAACATACATTGGGGACATATTTTTATTTGACTGTCACCAGAAGCACCATTATCATTCATACATGTGGTCCTAGAGCTGTACATCAGGGTAGATAACAAAACCACTTAATGTAATTGAAGTTTAACCCGGATACTGATGGTGTTTCAGTGTCAAACTCTACCAGCAAGTCTCACTAGGAATATATTTGCTTCTGATTTCACTTTTAAAAATGACTTTGGTCAACCAGAGTACACGGGAGGTTGGATTATTTAATGGGTGGTGAAAGTCAGTAATGATTTTCATTTTTACATTATCAGTGAAAATATTGATGTTTGGCTATGTATTGGTTTCCTGGATGCAGGGTAATGCATTTCTCAATCATTCACTCATTAATTTTGTCAGTCTGCAAGAACTTCTTGAAAGTTTAGTATGTTTCAAGCACTATGCCAGGTGTATTCCTGTCTCAGGCTTGGAAGAGAAACAGAAGAGTGAACATATTATTAGAATATCATATGATAAGAATGGGAGAGCTTCATCCTGAATCATGGGCTGTAGGATTCCTCTAGAATTCCTACACTTAGCCTGAATCTTGGTGGAGAAGCAGTTCAAAGAAAGCTTTCTGGAGAAAGTGACACCTGAGCTTGGAGGATGAGTAAGTAAGCCGAGTGAGACAGGCAGAGAAGGAAGAAAAGGCTTCCAGGCAGAAGGAAGAGTATGTGAAAAGGCATGGGTGCATGAGCAAGACAGAAAAAGCCTAGTGCATCCTAAGAAGAGCAATCATGTGATGACGTCTGGAGTTAAGTGTGTGTGTGGAAGGTCTAGCAAGTGGTAAGGCTGGGGAGGTGAACAGAGTCCACATGCTCAAAGGCCTTGATTTCAAGGATTTGGCTTTTAAGAGAGTAATGGGAATTCAGAGAAGAGTTTTGAGTAAGAAAGTTGTGTAATCCAATCAGTCTTTTAGAAATAACAAGCAGGAGAATGGACTAGAAGGACCTAATGCTAGGGCCATGAGGCCGGAAAGCCAGGTGAGACATTCTGGTTGGAGCTAAGATTATAGGCGTGGCTGAGTAGGAAGAAAGATGAGAGAGACATTAAGAAGAGAGTGTCACTGTGCTCGATGATGTGCTTCCATTTGGTGTCATAAGGAGGAGAGAGGGGTCCTGTGAGTGGTTACACGGCCTTCTCAGTAATTTCTGGTGTGAATTCCTGGAATTAATGGTGCTGGGGTGTGCTCTGTGATAATCTGAACAGCTGGTTTATGAACATTGAAGCATTCAAGAATTTCTGTATTAGAGTATCTAGTAGGTTGAAGTGTCTTAAATTCAATATATACAACATTCCCAAATGACTGTAAGTTATTCAGTGGTATCTTTAGCCCTGCTGGGTATCTAAATTAAAAAAATCCCAGGCCTCCATCTATATTCTATGACTAATGATGAACCATATGCAAAGCTAATGTGATTCTAAAATGAACTTTCTTGCTGTACTGTCTGAAGAAACACTACTTTGAATTCTCAAGGAGACTTCTCCCTGTGTTACAGAAAAGTATGTGAAGATGTGTTGATATAAATGTTAGGCATTTTCTTTCTTCTCCAGGTATGACATTTAGTCCTAGAAATATGAAAGTTTTCAAAGTTTTTGACAATGGGAATACTTCAGACTCACCAAAAAAGCTAAAGAACTTCACTTTTTGGAATTTAGTCAGCCGACCTTGGCATCCTGAAAATGGAACCAGACAGTTACATTTTGCCTTCCCAGGTGGCACAGTGGTAAAGAATCCACCTGCCAATATAGGAGACATGAGTTCGATCCCTGGGTCGGGAAGATCTGGAGGAGGAAATGGCGACCTATTCCAGTGTTCTTGCCTGGAGAATCCCATGGACAGAAGAGCCCAGTGGGCTACAGTCCATGGGGTCTCAAAAGAGTCAGACATGACTGAGTACACATGTATACACAGTTAATATTTAAATTTTTGCATTTTTGAGAGTACAAGGACTTTTACATTTTTAAGGGGGATAATATTATTATTTTTTTTGTTTAGAAACAATAAATACTCATTGCAAACAATAGTGAAAATAGACATGTATAACATGTAAAATCAAAAGTGCCATAATTCCATCGCTAGAAACAATGGTTAAAGTTTAGGTTGCATCTTCTAGATAGACACACACATATTTTTTAATAGTGTCAAATTATGCATAGTTTCCCATAAGCTGCCTTTTTCAATTATCAGTGTTATGGATATCTTTCCCTTGAAGATATATAGGCAGTCAGCCTTTAATGATATTTTAATTTTGTATATGTATAACATATTCACCCAGTTCCTTATTAATTTTTTCCCCTAAAGTTTCAGCTAACAATGTTGCTCTGGGTATCCTTGTATACATTTATTTATGTATTTTTCCATCCATTCATTCTGATAAATTTCTAAGTGGAACTTTTGGGTCAGAGGTTACATATGTTTTTAATTTTGATAAGTATTTTCAAATTAACACCTCAAATCATATTGCCAACTAAGTATGAGAACACTTTTCTCCAGGTACTATTACCTATGTTGATGTAATCAACTTTTATTTTTTCTTTCTCTGTGAGATACAGGAAAAAAAGCTTATCCTCTAATTTGAGTATCTTTTATTTTTAATGATGCTGTTTATCTTACATTTTTGTTCTTTTCCATATTCTCGCTTACAAATTACTTGTTAAAGTTTTTTTTTTTGCTAATTTTTTGTTATGTTACCATTTATTTATTGATTATGAAAAGTTCCTCATACGTTGAAGTTAAACTTTTCCTTACAGTTTATGATTTGCAAGTTTGTTACGAGACACCTCCTCCTCCTCAAGACTGCAAGTAGAATAGTTTTAATAAAGAAAACTAGGGATAAAAGGTCTAGGGAAAAATTCATAAATAGAGAGTTTATTAACAAAAAGTGTACGAATGACAACTGGAAGGATCGTGAGATGATCTCTGAAAAAAGGAGAAACTTGTCTAACTTCACCATAAAATGGCAGTAAGGACTAAAGTATAGATAACATGAGAGTAGTGATTTCTGTCTTATTTACTACTTTCTCCCCTGTAGCCACATTTAGAACACAGAAATTGCTTGGTTTTGTTTTTGGTATTAACGAAGGAATGCATACATCCAAGCATGCATGAATGAATACATGAAGACTCAAATTAGGAAAGATTAAAACTCAATATTATTTCTACAAATACTGAGAACCTAGAGGCCACAGCCATTACAAAACTGACTTTCACTGAAATGGTGAAAAGGGTAATTTAAGTTTTAAAGTCCTTTTGTTTATTGAGATTTTTTTCTTGACTAAAGTTTCCTAATGTTTGTGAGGACATTAAATTAGTGTCCCTTATAAACTGTAGTGTTTGCCTTGGTGTAATATAAATCCTAAAGAGGATTAGAGAATTTAAGAATAAACACTACATTACAGAGTCAAGGAAAGACTGGGCTGACCATTAGAATTTTCATAATTTAGTGATTTACACCTAAATGAATTAAAAAGGCACTTTAGAATCTTCCTTATTTGGGATTCTTGAGCAAGTTTCAAGGTCTGACAAAAACGTTAAATATACTGGAAAAAATGTAGGAGATAATCTAAAGAATTAACCTAAATTGAAAGAATTAAAAGGGAAGAGAATGAGGTAATGTTTTCATTTTAACTGATTATTTGATCATTTTTAAAGTTATTATACATATACTTATGCCTAAATCCTGAGTTCCGTCTTATGGAAAAATATAATAACCTCCCTTTTTTTGTAATTTAGATACTTTCTTAGATGATTAAAACCAGCTTTTTATAAGCTATGTTCTCTAGTGTTTTTTTTATTTTTGGAAAGAATGATCTTTTTTTATTAGTATAATAGCTAATTTTAATTCTATGTGACACAAACCCCTTTATATGGTATTTTATATAGTAATGTTTATTTCCTACACAAACTCTCTAGGATGTTTTATCTGTTTTATATCCCATTGAATTCTCCCTGAAACTGCACTAGTTTACAATAATTTTATTACTTTATTAATTAAACGTTTTCCAACAAGCTAGCTATGGCATTTCTTATCATCAAGGGTTCCATTAGTTTTTAATGGTGTGAGACAAAATTACCATTTACCCACATGCAATTTAAGAAGCATCATTAACACAGGAAAAGCACCAGGTGGGATTTCTAATAGTTAACTGTTTCTCATTTTTGTTTTTATTTAAAAGGAATAACTGGTTTTGAGAATTTTTGCAGCTATATTGCCAAATCTTCACTTGGATTTTACGATCGAGATAATTTAAAATAATGTCTTCTATTTCCTTAGGCACTATTCAACAATATTTTACTTATGTGTTCACAGCTCCAGTCTAGCACTTTTTCTCCACAGTCGGGTGACTGCTGTCTGCACAGACAACAGAACAAAGAGAAACCTGCATGGACTTAAGCAGGGATGTGCAGCCAAGAGTGTGGGCAGTGCCAGTGTAGAGGCCACAGAACTGCCTCTGTGGCAGTTCTAAAAGATCCAGAGGTCCCAAAACCCCAACGAAAGGGGGACACTCATTTTTTTTTTTTTTCCTGCCGATCATATGAACCCTTGAGACAAAGTCATACATCGTAACTTAGATGATGATTGCCCTCTTGGAGAGTGGAAAGTACCCATTTCTGTAACATGAATGTAAAAGACCTAATCAGGAATACCCAGGCATTGAAGTTTGTAACAACATAGATACTCTCAGAAGACTGGGAAAAAATAGCTATCTTGCAATGCACTATATTGTAAAACATGTTGAATATAATTCACACCCCTATGGCCTGCAAACCCTAACTAGAATTGGAGGTTCATTCAAATCTTCAGCAAAATACTCATTAGCTATTATATTAACAAAAGGCAAAATAGAACAAAAACCAGATATATAAAAAGAGGTGTTATAAAGCCAGTTTGGGCCATCATTTCAGATTTTGCTGTTACTGGGCAATTTCTGTTCTGGGATGTAAAAGAAGTGGAATAGTAAAGGAAAATCACAGTTTCAAAAGTCAGGGTTTGGGCAAAATCTAAACTCTTTGACGTAAAACAGACAAAATTTAGTGAAATTTACCTGTATTTCAAAATTATTTTTTATTAAAGTGTAGGATATACTTAAGAATAGTATATTTACTTGTCTCAGGATAGATAGATGAAAACATCTTTAATCATCCCTTAGAAAATGTATACATTTTATTACCTGGATAATCTGTTAAGAAAATAAAGAAAATTTTTGAGTCATATCTAGCTGGCATGTCCTTTCTTTTCAGTGATTTGTCAATGAATGGATGCATGCTTTGAAGTTTAGCACATTAAAGGGGGATGCTTTTTATCCATCTTCACATAGAGTCGTCTACTCTGGGGCATTTTGGTGTAAAAGTATTAAGTGTAACCCAATCCAATAAATATGTATTGACTGTTTTATTATAGGTTTATCATGCTAAAATTATTATATCTTGGTTAGCACACCACACTCCATGACAAATAGTTGTTGCATTTCAGAAAGAATTGCTGCAATAAAAAAAACTTTCAACAACAAATGGAGAAGAGAAAAAAATTTGGATAAAGTCTTCTAAATGTGTAAGTTTTGACACATTAGGAGAATTAGTTTACTTCCTCAGATGAAGATACTTTATATTAAGCTAAATCTACACTTCCTTATCACACCAATCTACGTTTTCAGTTAACTGCCCGATAAATACGTGTCTGGATACAGAAAAAAATGTCAGCTTATTCACAGCACTGTTGTATATGTGTATTTTTTTCTTTGTCTGCATGATGATAATGTGCTACATGGTTCTCCTGTTAGTGCATCAATTCTGTATTTGTGTTACCTACAAAAGAAAAATTCATCAAAGTTATTGATGAGCTTACATGTTGCATGTGCTCTGTAATAGTCCTCAATTTTGAATCTGACCTAAATCATTTATTAAATTTTAAACAAGTCATTCTATCACTTTGAATGAGAAAATGTTATTTGGATAGATTGCTTTCAGCATTTATATATAAGAAGACTCATTCTATAACTTCTTCTCTGGAACAATTATATTATTACATAGTTTATTGGGTAAGTTG
The DNA here is from genome assembly GCF_019923935.1 of Bubalus bubalis. Classification (NCBI taxonomy): domain Eukaryota; kingdom Metazoa; phylum Chordata; class Mammalia; order Artiodactyla; family Bovidae; genus Bubalus; species Bubalus bubalis. The sequence goes on from NC_059158.1 coordinate 139,044,051, forward strand.
TATTTTATTTGGGCTGACACTTATTAACACTAGATTTCCAGGGATCCGGTAAAATAGTTTTGGTGTTGTTGGATTCCTCACATTTGTTCCATTTCCATTCAGTGTGCTTTTATTGTGCTTGAAGCTGACAGAAAATTGCCAGAGCCAATCACCAAAAAGTGCTTATTTTTTTATGATGTTTTATTTTCATTGCTCAACATTAACATAATGAAACTTTAGATTTTTCTATTAAAACAATGCAGTACATGTGAAGTGTCATGATGAATGACAATTTCTTGTGATATACATTTTGGAGATTGTAAAATAAAGATTGACATTAGAGTTTCCCGGATTGGGTAGTCTCCAGTTTTATTTAGAGGCTTTATGAAAAGCAGACATATACCATACACTTACATGTACACATGTGTATGGGTGTGTAAGTGATATTCTTAACCAGAAGAAAATGTAATAAAAATTTATTAGAGCATTGTTGTATCTACCAATATTATTATTCAACATCTACTAAGCTTCCCATGCTTTGAAAAAGCCCAGGCCTTATTCCTTTGAATGGACATTTTCCATAGAATGAGATGCTGGGATATGTGATCATATGTCAATATAGATTCTCAAAAGCAATACATGTGATATGAGAGAGAGTTTATTTGGAAGCAGTAAGACACCAAGAAAATGCTTTCATTTTCTATTATGAGGACAGCATAAAGTTGGTGAACTTTATAAAAATGACTTTACCCATAATGAGTTTTGTTTTGAATCATTTTTAGTAGAATGATATTGACATTAAGATATCAAGATGGCAAAAGGAGACCTGTAACAAAAGTCTGAAATTTAACAACCAAACTTTGTGGAATACACAGGCTACAGCAAATTAGTGCCATGTTTCAGTGGTCCAATTCTCAGTCTATTGGGGGATTTCTGTTCTGTATTCCATTTCTAGTTCTCTCTGTGCATGGGCTGGCAACCTGATTGCATACCATCCAGAGCTGGACACATGCTGCTGCTGCTGCTGCTGCTGCTGCGTTGCTTCAGTCGTGTCCGACTCTGTGCGACCCCATAGACGGCAGCCCACCAGGCTCCCCCGTCCCTGGGATTCTCCAGGCAAGAACACTGGAGTGGGTTGCCATTTCCTTCTCCAATGGATGAAAGTGAAAAGTGAAAGTGAAGTCGCTCAGTTGTGTCCGACCCTCAGTGACCCCATGGACTGCAGCCTTCCAGGCTCCTCCATCCATGGGATTTTCCAGGCAAGAGTACTGGAGTGGGGTGCCATTGCCTTCTTCGGGGCACATTCTAGAGAAGGCAAACAAGCAAAATGGTTTAGATCCAAAGGGCTTCATAGTCAGATACCTTTCATTTCTGGCTTGCCTCCAAGTAATCTTGGACAAGTCACTTCACTTCTTTCAGACTTGGTTAAGTTTTCTCCTCTGAAAGCAAGAAAACAAGCTTGGATTGTTTTAATGTGAAAATGGTACAAAACAGTAGAAGTTCTTAGTGCAATGTTTTGCACCCAGTGCTAGTCAATGAGTGGTTTGTGTTGCTCCTACTCCCAGTAAAGACGTAGTGGCTCCTGCTCTACTCATTCTATGGCTTGATTTGTGGCTTAGATTTATTTGTTGAATTTAATTAAATAGCCAGGTTAGTGATAGTTAAATACTATCCTTGAAAATAATAGCTGGTATTTACTGAGCATTTACTACATGTTCAGCAAAGTGCTTTGATGCATGTGTTATGCATGTGTACACACACACACATAATCTCATTTTATTCTCTCCAAACATCTATGAAGTAGGTACAACTATTATCACTAAGATGAGGAAACTGAGGCCAGGAAGCTTAAGTCTCTTGTCCAACTTATGCGGAGAAGGCAGTGAGGTTCAAATCCAAGTAGTTCCAGAGCCCACATATTCAACACTAGGAAGAAAGCTGCAGATGAACTGTTCAGTGAGCACAAATTATCCATTTGACTGTTGTATCACAAGCAGCCTAAAGTACTGAGAAAGAAGACAAAAAAAAAAAAAAAAAAACAGAGAAAATGATAGTTGGTGCTTTAGAATGAATGATCATCTGCAGAAGATAGCAGACAGGAGAGATAGTCACCATCTAAAAATACATTTTCAAGAGCCGTGATTTATGTTTGTCAACGTTTCTCTTCTCTGGGGCTCAGTTTTCTCAACTGAAAATGAGTTGGACCAAACAAGCTCTTTCTTTCTCTGGCTCTAATCTACATTTGCTTCATGAGTTCTAATCAGCTACACATGATACGTTCTACTGCTCCATGGATCACTCAAAGGGGTTCCCAACTAACATCTAGTTACCTCTTTTAATATCTCAGAACTATAAGTTGATGGAAGACTTCACTCCTGCCCATTTGCCAATCTGTCAAGAGAGATTTGGTGGTGGTACAGAGGGAAAGAAACTGGGAAACACGGTGATCCTTACTAATAGTGGAAGCAAATATTGGCATAATGTTAGCAGAAGTCTCTGTCACATTCTAACTCTTCCACGAATATCCAACAAAGGAATTCATGAAAACAGAATCTGGTCATATTTAATGTTTTGATCCAGCAACTTCTTTTTTCCTTAAAATCTTGGTTTTTTTTGCAACTGAGAAATGAAAGATGGGCTAAAACAAGGTCTTTTAGCCCCATCTGAACAGTTAGATTAAGGTTCTGTCCAGAAGTATGGTCATCAAAATTTTGTCCCTTGAAGCAGTCTGTTAATTTAGCCTTAATAACATTCTCAGAAAAGAGGCATTTTGTTTTGTCTACACTAGTGATGCAGTGTAAGTGGATTTGGAGGAAGGAGCAAAAGGCACCAGCTATGTCCAGTAAGTCATTCTGACTAATAGGTGATGTGGTTGAGTGGACCAAGAATCAGACAACTGGAGTTCTAAGTCTGGCCCCAGCTTTCAGTAACATTGCTAAGCTTTAGTTTCCTTCTTCCAACATGTTAATAATTCCTGACATGTGCTATGAGGTACATCAGGGTATCATGAGGCTGTCCTGAAGACTGCAATGATGTCATAGATGTGTTTTGTAAGCTATAAATCACAGATGTGAAGTCATTCTGTGATTGGCTTCGTTGTGAGAGGGCTGAGTTGAAGGAAGTCTTATACAATGTTAGCAGCATTAGCAAAAGAAATCTACATAAAAGCAGGATATCTGTTTGCAGAGATTCATGGGCATAAATAACGAAACAAGTAGTCAGTGTGTTTCAGAAGTTAAGTGCCAGAGAGGTTATATGATATTAAAGAGGAAAGTTAGCAATAAAGTCAGCCAAGGTAAATGTCTGTAGCTGCTGTTATCTTAACATTTTAATAGCTTGTAACTGTGAAGAATGAACTGATTAATGGAATTTTGGAAAATAGAAACTTAGAAAACACAATTATGACAGAAAATGTTGGACATTTTAAATACCTGAAATTTTATATGCATGCTTAAAACTATGTACTTATCCAAATTGCCATGGATATTATTTTGTGATATAAATAGAAAATTCTAGTGTCCTCTTTGTATCTTGAATGACTGTCTTAAACACACAAATAAAAGTCAGATAAATATACTAACTCTTCTCATCTGTTCACTCTTCTGGTCAAGCATCTTAGATACTATTAAGCAAATACTTGGCTTAAACTTTTTAACAAGGATTCTTAACCTGGCCAACATTAAACATTTCGGGTCACACAATTCTTTGTTATATGTGTGTGTGTGGAGGGGGTGGGTGATTGTCCTGAGCATTGTAGAATGTTTTGTTAGGCATCCCTGGCCTCTGCTCACTAGATGCCAGTATCATCTCTCAGTTGTGACAACCAAAAGTGTCCCTAGGTGTTGCCTGATCTTCCCTGAGGAACAAAACTATTGCTGTTTAAAAGTCAGTGCTCCATAGTGATACTTGTGAGGCTTCAGCTTTCCTGAGTCAGAATTCCAAAAATTCTGGGATAGAAAAATTAGTTAGAGATATTACATTGTAGAGAGTCAATGAACACATATTTAAATGCTTTTGTGTTACTAATATATTTCTCATGTTAACTCTCTACTTTCTCTTTGTTTTGGTTTTGTCATGAAGATGCATGGTTGGATAATGTGCTTCCCAGGGCAGGAGTTGAGCTGTGCTTCTAAGAACCTCTGTCTTTTATCTCTTCTAGCTCTGCAATTTCATGTTTTCATCTACCTCCTGTGCTTCACTATTATGTCTTTCATTATTTTGTTTCATTATTACATCATCATGATTATGACTCTCAAAGCAGGTAGAAATATAACCTGCTTGCCTGTCTCTCCAGCACTTTGATATGACTATTATTCCCACTGAGTTCATGTTCCCCTTGGCATCCACAGCTCTGGTGTTTGTTTGTTTGTTTTTTTTTTTTGCTTTGGTAGATTTTTTTTTTTTTTTTTTTTTTTTTGTCCTAGCTTACCATCTTGCAGGCATTCAGGCACGTCCTGTTCAGTAGTTAAATCCTGTCCGTCTTATGGACTACTGTCTGCCAGCCTCCTCTGTCCTTCACTATCTCCCTGAGTTTGCTTAAATTCATGTCCAAAGCACTTCTTAGGGTCAATTTTATCCTCTTTCCTCTTTTACCTTCTCTGCCAAACGAGTCATATTATTTCTAAATCTGCAGTCTCTATCCTGATTTTCCTTTTCCACCAACAGCCTCTCTAAAATACTTCCTAGCTTTGTCACTGTCGCTGTTCTAACTGCCCTTCCTGCCTCCAATCTTTCTCCATGGTGAATATTTTATACTGTTAGATTGTTATTCCTAAAACATCGCCACCCCAACAAATCTTTAGTTGAGCCTAACTTACTCCTTCAACCCTATTTCTTATTGCTATAGCTAAAATAATTTCTCTTTAGCCTGTACTTCTTTAAGACTTTATCTCTTGATTCCTTTGAATACTGTTATTTGCTCTAAACGTTTTTTTTTTTGTATTTTTTGATAAATTGGATTAACGTTTAAGAAAGAAATACAAACCCCCCTTAAATTGTGAAATATACATGGGAATCAAAGAATCTACTTCTACTTAAGTACTCTAAAGTTACTTTAAAGATTATTTTAGAAAACTACAATATGCAGATGGTTATAAAATACTTTACATGGAATTCATGCATCCCTGATGTTGATACTGTTTATTTTGCCTCTTGGAATTTAACATACAGCAGGCCTTCTTTACCTCCTCATCTTATGGTGGGACATGAATATGGAAATTAAATTTCCATATTTAAAAAAAATTGAATCTTAATCTGCATTCCACTTCAATAGGTATTAAAAATACTTTCTTAAGAGACGCCGACTTTACCAAGTTTAAATATGGAGGTAACATAGAAAATGAGAGAGAGCCCTGGTTGTTTAATGCCACTTATTGTTACAGCCACCGGTTCATTTATTGGGAGGGAGTGAACACACGTTGAACTGGATAGTTGTCATCAAGAATGCAAAAGCAGTTCCTTGGAGACGGTCTTGGCTTGAGCCCAGGTTGGTAGTAAATATAGGCCATTACTTGTTGATGTCTGTTTGATGGCCTGTTTGAAATGAGTTGGTGGTCTCAATCCAGTTATTAGAAGACAGGTGTCTACATCTCAAACATCATGACAATGGGCACTAATTGGCACCCTTGTTGAGAGTCTCAGCAGAGAAGCAGAGGAATCAGTTGGAGAGGGGAGAAATTTTTGTTGCCCCGCCCTTCAAGAGTTTCCTTTCCAATAACAGATGATGAAAAATTCTCCTGCTTAAATTAAAGAAGTCTTTGGGGATAGAAGCAGAAAAATAACACCTACTGCTGAAAGATCTAGAAGTTTTCAATACAGAAAGGGATTTTAGTTATGCGTCTGTTATCACTCTTATTTCGCTTCCTACTCCCACATGTCCTTGCAGTTTAGAACTGGACTGTTGGTCCCATTTTCTCTGTCCTGATCTCAGGGAACATGTTCTGAGATGAAAGAACATCTGCTTGGGTGTCCACTACTTACTTTCATCAGTTCAACCTTATACTTCTTGTTCCCGATTTTCTCCCTGGATTTATGATTTATTTTTATGTACATAAAAGCACTGAGCATATTGGTTCTATGGCTACCCATCACTGAGTTCTTCTTCCAAAGCATATTTTATTTGATTGTAGTAGGACACATGTCTCTTACGCTCTGCTACCTTCCCCACTGTTCTGAGCTTCTAGAGAAAAGGACCTTTACTTGATTCATTTTACCATCCCCAACACTGGGTACCCTGTGAGGTACATATTAGGTATTCAGTAAATACATAAAATAAAGAAACAATGAATGAATGAATGGATGCTTTCTCAGCCTGTAGAAGACACATACTGACATCCGAGAGTGAAGTGAGGAGTAAATATGAAAGAGACAGATTTTTTAAGAGGCAAAGTGGCAGGAATTTATAATTCTGTTCTACTTGGTGCCTTTGAAATTCTCCCACTTGTATTTTGAATGGTTGCTTAGTGTTCCAATCCATGCAAACCATTTTACACAATTGCTTTGTAATCGGCATAATTTGGTTTCCTAACCGAGGAGCCTGCTCCAATGTGTGTTTATAAGAGGAATTTGTGTTCTCTGTTAGAATTTATAGTTTCACCACTGCCAGATCCAGTGTTCTTTATTTCATGTGAATTAATAATTTAATGAATGGGGTTTTGATTATCCTAATGAATAAAATTATTTCAGGCAAAGGGGAGAATTTCATAAATATGAAAACTGACTGTATTTTGGTATTTCAAATAAATATAGCATTATAATTGTTTTACTAATATGTACTAGAACTGGATAAATGTTTCCAAGTGTTTTGCTTTTGTCAAAATATAATTTATCATGAAAATTTTTAAAAAGTATTATTTTAAAATTATAAACCCGACGACCCAGAGGGATGGTATGGGGAGGGTGGAGGGAGGAGGGTTCAGGATGGGGAACACATGTATACCTGTGGCGGATTCATTTTGATATTTGGCAAAACTAATACAATTATGTAAAGTTTAAAAATAAAATAAAATTAAAAAAAAATTATAAACCCAAAAACAGCTGCCCAAACTTGTCTAAAAAAGAGCTTAATTTATTATTATTTTGATTATTTACTTAAACAAATGTTTAAAATAGGACTATTAAATGTAGCAAATGGTGAATATAAGTTAGTATATGTAGAAAAAATACATGATAACTAATGTGCATAGATAATACAGTTTTAAAATTCTAAAAATCATTTAAGATTTCTGAATTCTAAAATGCTTTCTCTTTCTCTGTATATCAATTTGACTTGACTAGTTCCCTGGAGATTTTTGTCACATGAATAATGACTAGAAACAACTTCACCAATATGAGAAATTTCGTTTCAATTAGAGATATATTTCCTTAGTTCAACATTACCCTTTTTCTTTTGAACATTAGACTATCAGTGAAATAGATAGTAAACCTTTACAAATCCTTTTAGTATTAGAAACAAATAACACTTGTACTAGTTGCAGGAGTGTGCTGTTTCTTACTAGGAATCCCCATTTTAGCATACTTAACAAGGTGAGGGCACGTCTAGATGTTAAGGTTTGTGATAGAGGACCATATACATTTGAAACCAAGGGAAATCAGTTCAGATATTGTAATCTTTAACAGCAGAATAAGGAACTCAGATGTTCCATTGCTCTCCCTCATGCTTTAATTTACAGGTAATTTAAAATATCTTGAATTATGAGCTAAATGGTACATGGAAGGCAAACTTCCTATCAAGATTACAGCTTAGTGTGAGTCCACATGTGTATTAATGTTGTGTTAGATAATTCAAACCACTTTGAAGCAGCAGAAGTTTCTGCTAAGCACTTACCAAAAATTATTTTCAGTAAAGCATATGATATTGCAGACCCACCATAGAATTTCTATTAGCAATAATCGATTTGTAAGCTGATCAATATGGGATCCACTATCTTCGACATCTCAATATGATATACTTTCATGCTTCTTGATGTCATTACTAAAAAGCTCATTGGATTTATTTCCTTGATGCTTATTGCAACAGTCTCTAGAAAGCAAAGCTCAGAGAATGGTTTTAAATTTCATCCCTTAATTCTGTGTATGAGACTCACCTCCAAAGTTTTCATGTTCCCTTAAGACATATTTGTGCTCACTTTTCTTTTAGACAGAGTTGTAATTAGTCCTGGGGAGCAGTTGTTTCCAATTAACCAGGAAGAGAAAAATCACAACTGAAGTTTTATAACAAAGAATTAGGCAGTCTGATATCAGACCAATAGATTTCTGTTGAATTTCTGTGATAAAAATCTGTTACGTATTTTAAAACAGTTTTATTCATTCTTATTTATTTGTGATCACAACATTTTTGTTCTTGTTGACAATTATTGAGAAGACAAATAATCTTATTTTTTGAAAGCTACCTAAAGGGGTAGAATTTTTACCATGCACATACACAGCATTTTGCTATAACTCATTTATTTCACACAAACAATTAAATGCACAATACCTATTCTCACACTTGGCTTGCATTTAACAGTTGCAGCATTAATCTATTTTAAGTTAACATATTTTTAAATAAAGGACATCAAACTACTCTTTTAAAAAGATAAAGAGAAGGTGACTATATTAATGAGACAGATATCTGATTTCATCTCACAGTTGATGATTTCATGCTGCACTATATTTTTAAATAGTGGTGGTCTCCCCCCCATTTCTTAACTTTTTCAAAATAAATATAATTACAGAAGTTTTGAATCTCAATATTTAGAGTTAAGATATTTAATATTTTTTCAGGTAGTTTTCTTTCTGTATGATAAATAGTTCATCATGGATACCATTAAATATACTCAAGTAATAAAATTGTGTTACAACTTATATTTGGTAATCAAAGCTCTTTAACAAGAAAAATGAAAACTGCCATCTAGTATGAAGTAGCTTTTGATAAGTTTCTGCAGAATATGTAAAGATTGTAGGCTGCTGTTCTTGTACAGTTAAAAATACACATACACGCACACAGCTACAAACAATATATTTGATGTAAAACTCATATCGATACTAATGGAATATATAGGGGCATGTTCAGGGCTAAAAGATGGCTTCTGTGGGTGTGATTTTATAAGAATTTTTTAACATTCTATTAAAGCTGGGGAGGAAAGCTAATGTCTTCCTGACCTTGGAAGTTGGTTTTGAACTTTTACATGCAAAAAGCTAGCATTACATAATAAAATTGTATCTGTACATTTTATCAGTAGACATGTATTTTTCATGTTCAGTGTTCAGGTAACAAATAAACGGCCTTTGATGGAAGAGAAGGGATGAATTCTGTACCATTTATAGAACCCAGTATGTTAGGTTAAACATCTCCTTTGCTCTTTGGGGAACCAGATAAAAAAATTGTTGTAGGGCCCCTTATTAAGTGTGTGTTTGTGTGTGTGGGGAAGGGGAAGAATTTGAATAGTGGGAGTTGTCAATCAACTGTTTCTACAGCATGCCTATATGACAAAAACATTTATGTAGAATGTTACCCTGTTGTTTGTCAGATATATTTTCCCTTCAAATGCAGCAAAAAAGTTTGCTTGCTGTCTAATCAAGCAATGCTGTTTCTTCAGATTTGAAGGAGAACTCAGAAAGTTAGGTTTTTTTTTTTTATTCTTCTTCATTTAAGTATTATTTTTTAATTGCAGCATATTAAACATAAAATCTGGTACAATCTTTAAAAATAAATAGGACCTAACTATAAATGGGCCCTGTTGTGTTTTTATCTTTGACAAGCAAGTAATTGCTTCTCAAATTTATCAGTTTGTTTATGCAAAAACCATTTACCAAGCCTAGCTCAAAAGCATCAATTTCATCATTATCATCTTATTAATTTAGCCAAGCTATAACACAGCTGATTATTCCTGAGTAATATCCTCTGCAGCACATCATGTGTGGCAAAACCATCTGTACAGTACCTATTTAATAAATAAACCCTCGGCTAAATGTCTCTGTTTATTGAGAACTAATGTTTATAGAAAATATAATGGAACTCAATAAATAACTCAGCTTCATCAACCTGCATATGAATCAGTGCGAAGAACGCTGACATCATCACCTTTCAAGTACCAGAGAAAGCAAAATTACCCAAAAGAGCTATAGAGTCAATATTAAGGCATTAAAACTGCAATGAAGGCATATTAATGCTTAAAACTTCATTGTTGGCAGTGGAATTGGCACAATGGACATATTTTATAACTCTAGGAATACTTAGGCTTTATGGCTGCTTCTTTGTTGACTGCCTTGCACTTAATGTAGTTTTCCACTTTAAATAAAAAAAACCCTCAAGATCTGTAAAAAAAAAAAAACCAAGAAAATTGCTGATTCTAAGCATTCATTTTTAAAATAATGCAAACTGCTGATTCCAATTGTTCAGATTAAAAAAAAAAGCCAACTCCTTTAACTCCATGCTTCCTGAATTCATATTAGTAGCAACTAGATATTTTGAGGCAAAGGATTTTTTGAAAAGTCATGAATTTTTAAAAACTGAGATTAATGAGTGATTGCACTGGTACCGAGAGTGTGAGAATGATTAAATCACTCTGCAAAGAAAGGCCAAATTAGCTGGTCTGGGGCCATTATTATTAAGAATGCATATTAATAATAACATGCATGACCACATTTAAATAAGCACAATTATTTAGTGTATTCCTATTGACATTCGTCACTAGAACATTAAAAATTTGATTAATGACTTGAATTTTCATGTTAGGACAAATCCAATGAAGCAAAATGAATTGTTTTGAAATAGATCAAGAAAATGGGTTCATTTCTTACAACTTGTTTTAAAAGTCTATCTGTCCACACTTTGTTTTCCAAAAGTAAAGCTTCATTGACAAGAGAAAACACAGAAACAAGACTGTCTTTACTCCTGTGCAAGGAATGGCCCTCATGGATCTTTGAATGCAGCTCTTCTTTTGAGCATCAATATGCTCTACTTCTATCTTGAAGCTTTTTTGTGATGCAGCTTGAAAGCATCCCTTTTCAGTGCCCACAGGCCTTCAGGTTTCCACTAAGGCCCAACCCCAATTGAAAAGCAAGGGAAATAGCAGGTACTGACCTGTTGCTAGGGATATGTTAGCTTATTCTCCAGGTCTTGCTTCTACTTCTACTCATGCAGCTCTGAGGTCCTCCCAGCTTAGTTTTTCCAGGTGAAGACTTGTTTGCTCACCCTGGATACTTTTTCCCTGGGCCATAAGATCTTTGCAGAGTTTTGAATGGTAAGGACACAGAGCTGCTTATACACCTTTCACATGTGAATCTAAAAACAGAGTGTTTTTTGTTTTGTTGTTGTTGTTATTCAAAACTTTATTTTTAAGTCTCACCAGAGAAGGGGGAAATGTGTAATAACTTAAGAGGGGGTAAGATCCTGTAATCTGCAGACATCAGCTTTCCTTCTTAGATGCTGGTTCCGTTATTCTAGATAGACAGTTTTGTTTTCTAGTATTTCAATTTATGCAGTGGGCTCTGTGGTTTGCACAGAGACTACCCATTCCCCAAACCTGGGAGGGCTTGGGGGTAATCCTAACAGAATCCCTGTACCTCCTAAATTAGGCGAATGCCTCAAACAAAATGCACACCACATCAAAAGAGCAGAAAGATAGTGAAATGGTGCCAGTAATTGCCTTGTGGAGCAACTCAGCTTAAACAACTTAAAGCTTGCAAACACTGCACCCACACGACCCAGAAGAATACTTTTGTTCCAGGGTTTAAATTGCAAGCTAGGGAGCCAACAACTCTGAAACCCCTGTGTTTGGAGCCAGAGCACGCAGTGTGCCTCTGACATATGCCTATAAGTAAACCTGGGTCTGCACGTCAGCAGTTTTGAATAGTTTGGGTTTGGTGACCAAAGTCAACTTCCCACATGTTCTGTCACAACAGGGCCCAGATCAGCAAAAAGGCTGCTGGATTGACCAACTGATTACACTTACTTTCAGATGACCTATAGTTTAAAACAGCAAAAGTGGAGAAGTGCTAGCAAATGAGCCTTATATGGTCAAGTGGCTCACACCCAGAGGGCTCCTGAGATTAAGCAAAGAAGATGTTTATCTATTTGTTCTGAGTCTCCTTCACTGTCTAGCCTCCCATTGTGTAATCCATAAAGTCACTTTCATTCCATTTTAAGAAATCAATTTTAGATGTTTCTGATGAGAGGTGATGTCAGGCCTCACTGTTTTGAGGCAAGAATTAAAAATATCAATTCCAATCATCCACTCTGCTATGGGTAACAGTGAGACGGCATGGGATAGAGAGAGAGTGGGCCTCCCATAAAATGTGATATATTTTTGAATGCATCGACCCAACATAACTGTTAAACAAATCTACCTTGAGCTAGCCCTGAGGACCCATTTTTAAAGGAGTAATCATTTAGCTTATATCTGTTAAGAACCAACAGCAAGGGCCACTGAGCATGATAGACTATGGTTCAAGGTTATAATGCCAAAGCCATGAAGGCAAAGACAAAGCTTTCCCATAGGCAAGGCATACTCTCAGAGAAATCCAGAATTGGTAAACCTGGTGTGTATCTGTGGAAAATTCTGACTTGCTAAAGGGCAGGTTTATGAAATAGGTGGCACATCTTTGGCTTTCTTTCATCTCTAGAAGAAATATAAGAATTTACAGTTCTCAGTTCTAAAAGCTAAACTGCAATAAATACTAATAAGAAGACAGTAGTTTCAGTTGGATGGTTTTAGCCATAGTAGAATATAGACAGCTGTTCAATCAATCTTGCAACAGTATTTACCAGTATTTACCTACTTTCTGCTAGTCTTCCCTGATGGCTCAGATGGTGAAGCCTCTTCCTGCAATGCAGGAGACCCGGGTTTGATCCCTGGGTTGGGAAGGTCCCCTAGAGAAGGGAATGGGAAGCCACTCCAGTGTTCTTGCCTGGAGAATCCCATGGACAGAGGAACCTGGGGTGCTACAGTCCATGGGGTCACAAAGCATTGGACACGACTGAACAACTAACACTTCAGATACACCAGAGAGTGCAAGGACGTACTGTCCCTGTTTCATGGAGCATACAATATGAAGAAAAATGGAAAGGTTGGAGAAGTAAATGCAAAATACAACCTACAGAAGAACTGTGAAAGACAGGCACAAGATGAGGGTTGAGACTGCATTTTGAACAAAGGAAATAGCCCCTTAAAACACCCACAGTGATAAAGGAATGCATGATGCATGACAAGAACAAAGAATGGTGTCATTAGATAGTAGATAGCAAGAGGAATCTGGTGGGAGATGAACGTGGAGAAGCTGGTAGAGTTTGATGTTAAGAACTTGGGTCTTTAGAGTAATGTTACAGTTAATCCATGTCGTCGGTGGCACTTGTTGTTTGGAGAAATTATTTTGGGGTCCCGTGGCAGAAAATATTTTCATCAGCAAGTACTAAAATTCACTCCTCCAACTTATACTTTGGTAAACACCTATTCCATGCAAGGAATAGGCATTGGAAATATAATAGTGATCCACATGGATGTGGTTCTTGATTTCAAGAACTTGCAGTCTATCAGAAAAGATAAACTTTGAATAAATAGAGGTGTACCAGGTGTTATTAAAGATCAAGGGCAAGATTTATGTCGGGGGAGCCATTTCAGTGGGGTGAGTTGGCAATACTTCCCTGAGGAAATGATTTAAACTGATGGATGAAGGAAACCAGTTAACTGCAAGATGTCCATTTCCGACAATGAAGAAAGTGGCAGGAGGTGAACTTAAAGACAGAGAGGATACAGGGCTTGAAGCCTCAGTGACTATTTCTGGCTGATAGTGAAAACCATTTTTTGGGTCAAACATGGACAAGGTGGCTGCCCTTTTATATGTTTTCCTCTGAACCTTCAGAAATAAACATAGTTCAAGGAATGAAGACCCCTTTGCAAAGTAGCTCACCCTAACACACATAGTTTAACCTGGATCAGGGCCCCGTGCTCGTTCTTGCCCTTCCCAGGGGTCTGTGGTTGGTATGGATAAAAAGACTTCTGAACCAGGTCTTTCTCCATGGGTCGTCTTTTGCTCTTGGATCCTAATTAAAGCAGTGGGATCACGTTTCTGGGGTCAAGGCCACCTAAGCTGAGAGTAGAATGGGGCTAGAGATTATGACTCTCTCTCCTTTTTTCCCTTTGTTCTTATTTTTTCTCTCTTTGGGAAACACATGGAAATACATAAACTCTCTTTCTCCCATTACTCTTCCCAGGGAAGGAAGGAAAGGAAGAGATTGGAAATCCGAGGCTGAAGCAGAAAGAATGGTGAACTGAGCTAAAATGGGACTCATTGTGGTTTTTAAACTTCCCAAATGTTCTGGTTCTCTGCACCACTCTGACAAGAAATGAATTACTCTTAAGTATTCCACAGTCTCCATCCTCTTTTGGTTGCAGCTCTGTTGTATATACAGGCTTAGGCCAAAACCAATAGCCACAGGTGGAGGTATTAAAATAATTGAAAATCAATCCAATACTGCATCCTGAGCATCTATTCAGGGACATAGCTTAGAAACCACTGTCCATAATATAGGAGTTTGCCTTGTGTTTCACATCACTTTTAAAGGGAATGACATTGAATTTCACACATGGACATGTTTGTGGCCTAAAATACCACACTGTTCTAGGCCTGTGGCTTTTTAAAAAAAATGTAATTTAGGAATAAGGAAACACATTTTATTTTTATTAATTATTTATTTAGTCTTATCTTTTGGTCATGCTATGCAGCACATGGGATCTTAGTTCCCTGACCAGGGATTGAACCTGCAGCCCCTGCACTGGCGGTGCAAAGTCCTAACCATTGGACTGGTCAGGGAAGTCCCTGGGCCTATGTCTTACTGCATTGTATTCATTGTTTCAGGTATTTTACTGATTACGTATAAAGGGATGGTTCTGTTAAAGCATATATTAAATAAGCTGTGGCCTAGAAAATCAAAACTCTTGAGGAATATTTTGTAAAAATCCTATATTTTATACAATTTATTTTACACTCAAGATCTCTTAGTTTAGTAAATGTTATTTACTATTTTTTAAAAGTGTTCAGTGCTGTACAACTGTTCATAATGCTGAAGTAAGCAATATGGGGGTCGCTTTTCTTGCAGAAAGGAAAAAAAATAAGATTTACAAATGTTTTCTGATAATTTTGGTGAAGTTTATAAGATAGTTTAAGTCCAAGGAGGCAGTTCCTACTTAATGCATTTTTAATTATTTGTGTTTATTTTAAATTCTTTCCTATAAATCTGTAGTCATTCTGGCAAGCCAAATTATAGGCATCCTGATCTGATCTGATGGTTACCGCTCATTAAAAGTTTGATTGGAGGGGGGATGACTTAGGTGAGAAGGGCCATTCCCTCCATAGTGATAGTCTTCACACAGCACTAAACAGCTTGTGATAAAAAGCTTGTTGGAACCATACTGGGCTATCACTGCATTATTATTTGGTGTCATTTTTGCCTCTTCATTTGCTGTTAGGGTGTCTCCTGATGTGAAAGACTGATTTCTTCTGCTGTACCTGAATTTGCAAACACAGGAGTTACATTAGGAACATTTCATTACCAATGTAAGTAAGAACAGAACAATTGTTTAAAGATTTTATAGAGTCATAGTTCTTTTTAAAAAAATTTTATTTTACTTTTGATCGCACTGGGTCTTTGATGCTGCATGTGGGCTTCCTCTAGTTGTAGGAACGGGGGCTACTCTTTGTGCAGTGCATGGGCATCTCATTGTGATGGCTTCTCTTGTTGTGAAGTGTGGGCTCTCGGGGCACATGTTCTTCAGCAGTTGCAGCAAATGAAGCTCAGTGGTAGGAGCATGTGGGCATGTGTGTGAGGGTTCAATAGTTGTGATACATGGGCTTAGTTGCTCCATGGTATCTTCTCGGCCAGGGATCGAACCCATGTCCCCTGTATTGGCAGGCAGATTCTTATCCTCTGTATCACCAGATTGTTAGCCTCTGTACCATTCTTATCTGGTGTACTATAATTCTTGCAAAAAGGTAAACTTAGTGTACTTGTGATTTAGTATTCCAGTGAATGCTAAATCAGGGTACCAGAGTGCATTCTAATCAGCTATGTTAATATAGATGATATACCTTTAAATTTTTTGGTTACTTACTGTCATGTAGACATAGTACTTAACTACAGATCACTAATGTGTGTATCTGAAAACTACATGAAAATTTTTATCAACTAAAGGGATGTTTACAGTAGAATCAGGAAGTTGTTGGTGAAATTGTTGTTATTCAGTCACTCAGTTGTGTTTGACTCTTTGCAACCCAATGGACTAGTCTCCTGGAGTTTGCTCAAATTCATGTCCGATGCTATCTAACCATCTCTTCCTTTGCTGTTCCCTTCTCCTTTGATCCTCAATCTTTCCCAGCATCAGGGTCTTTTCCAATGAGGCGGCTCTTCTCATCAGGTGGCCAAAGTATTGGAGATTTAGCTTCAGTCCTTCCAATAAATGTTCAAGTGAAATTATATTCAGGTGAAATCATATTATTTATTTTATTGTTATTTGATTATTAGTCAAATACTTTGTAAATAGCACTTTGCTTATTCTAAGGGACTCTTCAAGTTAACAATGCTAAAATATTCACTAGGGTAGTGGTTTTCAACCATGTTTGACCCAAAGCTCCCTTTTGATAATATACATTTTATGATGCCTAATTTAGTACTCTGAAATTCGTAGATAATACCTTCCTATGAACACACATTTGAGAAAATCTGTAATGCTGTAATTATAATACCTAGAAAATACAAAAAGAAAATATATTATGAAATAATATGTATGTAATTTGTAAATTCTCTGACACAACCATCTTAGTAGACAAAAACACCCACCAAAATGTCCAAACTGCTCCCTATGTAGTGGGGTCATCCTGCCTCAGCATTCTTTCAGGATAACCCCATTCCCAGAGACTTGAGAACACACCTGTTTTTTCTTTTCTGTATGTCCAATTCTAGACATGGTATTTGGCATTGACTAAGTGCTCAATAAATATTTATAGAGTGAATATTGAATGGACAAAACTAAACCAAGTGTTGAATGTTGAACAGGCAAAACTAAATCAAAACTGTGGAAAATTATCTAAGGAGATAGGAATACCAGACTACCTTACCTGCCTCCTGAGAAACCTATATGCAGGTCAAGAAACCACCAATTAGAACCAGGCATGGAACAACGAACTGGTTCCTAGTTAGGAAAGGATTATGTCAAGGCTGTACATTGTCACCCTGCTTATTTAACTTAAATACAGTGTACATCACGAGAAATGCTGGGCTGGATGAAGCATAAGCTGGAATCAAGATTTCAGGGAGAAATATGAATAACTTCAGATATGCTGATGACACCATCCTTATGGCAGAATGAGAAGAGGAACTAAAGAGCCTCTTGATGAAGGTGAAAGAGGATAGTCAAAAAGCTGGCTTAAAACTCAATGTTCAAAAAACTAAGATCATGGCATCCAGCACTATCACTTCATGGCAAATAGATGGGCAGTGACAGACTTTATTTTCTTGGGCTCCAAAATCACTGCAGATGGTGACTGCAGCCATGAAATTAAAAGATGCTTGTTCCTTGAAAGAAAAGCTATTACAAAACTAGACAGCATATTAAAAAGCAGAGGCATTACTTTGCCAACAAAGGGCCATCTAGTCAAACCATTGGTTTCTCCAGTGGTCATGTATGGATGTGAGAGTTAGACCATAAAGAAGGCTGAAAGCCAAAGAATTGATGCTTTTGAACTATGGGGTTAGAGAATACTCTTGAGAGTCCCTTGGACTGCAAGGAGATCAAACCAGTCAATCCTGAAGAAAATCATTACTGAATATTCATTGAAGGACTGATGCTGAAGCTGAAGCTCTAATAGTCTGGAGCTGTGAAGCACATGATGCAAAGAGCCGACTCATTAGAAAGACCCTGATGTTGGGCAAAATTGAAGGCAGGAGAAGGGGACAACAAAGGAGGAGACGGTTGGATGGCATCACCAACTCAATAGACATGAGTTTGAGAAAACTCCAGGAGATAGTGAAGGACAGGGAAGCCTGGTGTGTTGCAAAGAGTCAGGGGTCACAAAGAGTCAGACATGACTGGGCAACTGAAAAACAACAACAAACCAAAATAAAACTCTAAATTCAAACCTTACCCTTCATGAGTTTATCATATAGTTGGGATGGCAGTTCTGTTTTGTAACATACAAAGCAAGGTGTTGGCTTCCCACAAGTTCAAAGGTCAGGATTTGTGGTGTGGGCTGCTGGAGTTTAAGGAAGGGTGATGTGCCCCACCCCTCTGTTATGCATTTCCTCTGCACTCTGCTTCATGTGTTCTGTGCCAGCTGCTGGGCTAGATGCAGAGGGCAGACAGTTTGATAAGGCCTTGGGGGCCTGGAGCTGCCATTCTACGCAGAATTTATGGTTTCTATGTCACGTCAGAAGCCTTGGAGGAAGGGTTAAATGCATATTCCAAGACCCAGCCTCAGACCTTGTGATCCGTGTTTTCAGCAAGTTTTAGAGATAAACTTGAGTCTTGCTTTAAGAAACAATCAGTGGGATGGACAAAGCACGTAAAGTGTTCCTTCTGAGAATTTTCGGTATTTGGAAAATGAATGGTAACTTCTGGGTGAATTTTAAGCATCGACTTGAAAGGAAACTGATTATAGTCACTTCATAAATAAGGTGAATGTAAAAGATGAGAGTAGCAGTGGCCACAGTTCTGGAAAAGGTCAGTATGCTGATGGTACCACTATAATGGCAGAAGGCAAAAAGGAAGTGAAGAGTCTCTTGGTGAAGGTGAAAGAGGAGAGGGAAAAAGCTGGCTTTAAACTCAACATTCAAAAAACTAAGATCATGACAACTGGTCCCATCTCTTCATGGCAAATAGAAGAGAATATCATGGAAACAGTAACAGATATTATTTTCTTGGGCTTCAAAATCACTGCAGATAGTGACCACAGCCATGAAATTAAAAGATGCTTGCTCCTTGGAAAGAAAGCTATGACAGTGTACTAAAAAGCAGAGACATCACTTGGCTGACAAAGTCTGTATAGTCAAAACTATGGTTTTTCCAGTAGTCATGTATGGATGTGAGAGTTGGACCATGAAGAAGGCTGAGCACCAAAGAATTGATGCTTTTCAATTGTGGTGCTGGAGAAGACACTTGAGAGTCTCTTGGACAGCAAGGAGATCAAACCAGTCAATTCTAAAGGAAATTAACCCTGAATATTCATTGGAAGAACTCTCACTGAAGCTGCAGCTCCAATAGTTTGGCCACCTGATGTGAAGTGCTTACTCACTGGAAAAGACCTTGATGCTAGGAAAGACTGGAGGCTAAAAGAGACGGGAGCAGCAGAGGATGAGATGGTAGGATAGCATCATCCACACAATGGGCATAAATTTGGGCAAACCCCAGGAGACAGTAGAAGACAGAGGAGCCTGGCATGCTGCAGTCCATGAGGTTACAAAGAGTTGGATATGACTTAGCAAATGAACAACAGCAACAACAAAATGAGAGAGTATTTTGAAGACCTCACTTCTAAGACTGATGCTGTTTGTAAAATACTATTGTTTTAACATTCTTGTGACAGTAAAAAGTTTTGATTATAGGTGGTGCAATTGTTTTGCTTTCTTTTGCTAGTATTGCAAATGAAAATGTATGCAGGATGGAAAAATGATGAACAGAAAAAAAATGTTCTGTTTTGCAAGATGAATTGTTTTGGGGGAAGATATTTAAATATTTAAAATCAAGTTTTGTTTTGTTTTCTTTGTTTCCTGCCATCTTTATAAAGGCTTTATGTTGTTGTTCAGTCTCCCAGCTGTGTCTGACTCTTTGCAACCCCATGGACTGCAACATGCCAGACTTCTTTGTCTCTCACCATCACCCGAAGTTTGCCCAAGTTCATGTCCATTGTATTGGTGATGCAGGTGTCCTAAGTCTCTATAGTTTAACTTAAATGGTGGTGTGAGGCATAATATAATAAAACAAATAAGTTGCATCTCTCATTAGAAACTTAAAAAGTTGTTATATTAACACGATCTTATATTAAAATTACTCCTAGGAATGTTTTTGTATTGCTTTACAATTTCTTTTGAAAAAATACTTCAGGACTAATCAAAAAGTGTTTACAGTTTTCTCACTAGGTTAATATTTTATTTTCATGTGCCTTGTCTGAAATTTTTAACCACAATTAAATTCAAGTATCTCATCATACACACCCTTTTAATAATATACATCTAACAAAATTTAATAGAGTAGTAGCTCCTCTGGTTATAAACAGAGCAACCTAGTTCTCATTATATCCAAGATTAATACAGGTTTCTGTATTTTTTATTTTGACTTTATATTTTTGAGTCTACATTTTAAAAGGATAATTGGGTATAAGCAAAATAAAAGACCTTTTGAGTTCTGTTGTAGTATATTACATAGTTCAAAATA
Organism: Bubalus bubalis; assembly: GCF_019923935.1. Taxonomy (NCBI): domain Eukaryota; kingdom Metazoa; phylum Chordata; class Mammalia; order Artiodactyla; family Bovidae; genus Bubalus; species Bubalus bubalis. The sequence continues at coordinate 139,064,435 of NC_059158.1, forward strand.
AAGGGGAGATAGATATTTTAATAAATAAAAGCCTAAAGTTTTAGAAAATTTCATTATCCCTTCCTTTGGGGGTGAGGCCCCCACCAGGGCAATAACTTACTGCTACACCCTTTCTGAAATTTATCCTCATGAAAATGAATCAACTACCCAAAGAATTCTAATTTTGAATCACCAATTTAATAAATTAATATTCAAATTAATCACAAATTCACAAAGTATAAAAGCAATATAATGATAGATCAATCAATAGCTTTGTCTGCATGATGGTAAACAATTTTCTAAACAGGATTTCTTCTTCTTAAACTTGTTTCAGTGCCATGAATATACTACTTTTTTTTCAAATAAGAGAATTTATAGGGCCCTGAAAATTATGATTTTCTTTTGAAACCAGAAATTCTCTCAACACATTTAAAATAAACAAATTGTTTGAAAAAATCCAAATGTTCAGTTTATTGTTTTAAGCTTGTAATTGATAAGAAGGTTGCCTTTTTATTCTTTAGAATAGTCCTGTAAGTTATTAAGATAAACTTTATGTAATAAAGGAGCAAATGCATCTTCATAATGGTACACATTTTTATAAAAAAGTTTTCCAAAGATAATTTATATGGGAAAAATCTTTTACTCTGATGGTTGTTTTGTGGGTATAAATTCAATCAAGCATTCTGAGCAATGCCTGACTTTCAGTTAGATTTCCTTATTATAATTTATTTATAGCCAGTGAAAATCTACAGAAGAAGATTTGTGTTAATTTCCATTTAAGCTCTTTGCAAGGAGACTCAGCTATGGAAGTGAGCAAAAGGTCATGTTCTTAGAAGGCCTTCCTCTTTCCCTTGTATTCTCAGAGTGTGGACAGTGTTTTAAAAGATTATCTAGCATGTATATTATTCAAATAGAAAAATGATTCTTAACATAAACATATGCAGATGTCCATAGACTTTGATGTTCACATAATGAATAAATACTCAAGAAATTAGGTACGACGTCACACAGACAGGCACACACAGAGAACTGGCCCAGAGCAGTCAACAGTTATGTAGGGGACAGACCCAAATTGAATCGATGGAGTGGAAAAGTGTGAAGTCGATGAACTCCTGAGATCAGCCTATGGTTACACGAGAGGCAGTAATGTGACACAGGCAAAGGTCCCTCCTGCCTTGTGCTTCACAAAGAGTCCAAGAAAGTTTGGCAAGTAGACCCTAAAGTCCTGTCCAGAGAATCCAAAATCATCACCCGTGGAGCTTAATTCCGAATTTCCGGCCCAGACAAAACTACGATTAAATTCAATGAGTGTTTCTCATTTTAGAAAGCTGTGCATGTGCATGCCATGTTCTTTTCTTAGATAAAAACATACCCACAGCTCCTTCCATACAAAATGAAACCAAACACATTTAGAACACATGTAAGCCATTTTTCTATGGGAAAGGCCATTTGTGGTTAACACAGAAAGTATTTATGGTTTCACTGTTAATTGTGGTTTCTTTGTATTAGCCAAAAAAGGTAGCATTTTTCATGGTAGGAATAGTATGAAAGCAATCGCCTTTCTAAAAAATGGGCTGAATTTTCCGGGGCATGAGGAAGTGACTGAATTTATGATATCTTCTAAACACCAAAGGAGTATATACAACCTACAATTGTGTTTTCAATTTGAATAAAAGTTTATTTTAAATTGTCTTAATTGCTCTTTGGTGCATTTCCACAAGTCAAGTCTATATAATCAACATTAAATAATATTTAAGGCTTGGATGCGTTTTACTTTTTTATTTCTAATTGTTACCTAGGGATATTAAAATTCTTTATAGACCAAAACTGTTTTTGGAAATTGTTAATTATATATTTTTTGGAAATTGTTAATTTTACAAATGTTAATTCATTTAATTAAATCAATGGATTACTTTTCCTCCCTTCCTCCTTTCCTTCCTTCCTCCCTTCTTTCCTTCTTTTTATTTTTTTGATTTAAAAATTAAAGAATCATGACAGTGTTGAAATATTTCAATTATTTCATACTACTAAAAATATCATTTAATTTTAAATTGCATTTTGGCAAAGATTCTATAATGTGGGTGAATGAATTCGAAAGGTTAATTAAATATGAAAACAGACAGATTCATTAATTTGAAAGTACATTTGTGGGGTCTACATACTAACAATTTTTAGCAAGATTTCCACAAGGACTATGTTTTAACATCTGAGTGCATCACATATACCTTATTAGGAGGCAGGAAGGAAGAGACAATCTGTTTATTAGATTAATAGCCAGAATACTTAGAACGATTAACATATCAAGCAGTTTTTCTTTAGGATTTTAGTTTTTTCTACAGGAAACAAAAATATTTTATTATTTCTTCATTATACAACTTTATTAATAATTGTATAGAAAGCAGTGATATATAAATGTTATATTATAGTTTATTAGTTTCCATAAGAAAAAACCAAGTATTTAATCAATATATCCTTATTGCCTCTTTCTGAATGTGAAAACATTCTTTATTAAAATGCTTAAAGTAAAAATTATCAATTTAATCATATACATTTATGTATATCTCATGAATGTATGTGAAATTGAGTCTAAATGAACATTTTATGATGTTAAATTCAGTTTTCCAAAGATCAGCATTTATTCAAAGATCATGTGAAAGGCTGTTAACTTCGATAAATATTGCTCTGTCCATTGCTAAGCTTTTATATAATTCTGGGTTTAATTTAATAGTTACAAACACCAAATATGCTGGTGTATTTAAATTACACCAATATTAGTATTTGAAATATTTCCAGTAAAATATTTCAAAGGTTTTCAGTATATATTTTGTTTCTCCTTTTCTTTATAAATGGAAAATTAAACTGAATATATTATTATATATGAAATTTATTCCCTTTAATTTGTTGATATACCATAAACTTTATGCCTCTTGGATAGTGTTGCAATACACATTATACAGGATATAATTTTGAATATTAATGCAACATATTTGACACAGTATTTATGTATGCATTTATGAGTATTTTAAAATATGCTCTTAAGTCTTTCATCTCTTCTTGTGATTTTCATTTTGAAAATCATTAGCATTTTAAGAGATGATGTTCACAGAAAGTAAAATACTTCTTTGTGAAGTTTTTACAAAAATGAATAAAACCTCAAACCCAAACTTCATTTTAATAAATATGTTACATTTTCTTTTCATGTTACTAACATCAGATGCAAATGATTTCTGATCCCAGATACCGTTTTCTTTTGCATAGCAGAGTATAATGTTCTTCTTTTCACTATTATTTTCATGTATATTCAAATCTTGATGTAAAATAACCAATGAACAAAAACAGACTTTACGTAGACATTGTATTTTTTATTTTTTAGTTGTAAGCAATAGGTGCTGATAGCCAACTAGAAGAAAAATCCATGCAAAAGTTTCTCATTTCTTGCTGTTCAGAAACATGTACAGATAGGAATTTATAGTGTCCACATATTTCTTAGACTTTAAAGTCACATTTTCTCAGCCGAGGTAGCTTACCTTCCTCTCACTGCATCCTTTTGAGACTCCTCCTGCACTGTAGCTCTGTTCTTTCCTTGTCATCTGCTTGTGTAGCGCACGTCAGACTGTAGGGGGCACTCCTCAGCTACCACAAAGACATTGCTGTGCTAAGTCCTTTTTGCGGCTCTGAAGCGTATTTAATATTCATTACTTTATCAAGACATTTAGTCGAAAAACACTTCATAGTTCATCTTTAAAGCACATATAGCCATAATTGAGTTAGAAAAAAAATCCTCACATAGGTATCAAGGTGTGCATTTGGATTCCTGAGAACATTAAAAAAATGTGTAATACTGCACAGTGCCTGGTTTAATAAGTACTTTTCAGACCTCTCTTCAAGTTATTCTTTTCTTCTTGGAACTCAGGGTGGATTTTATAATACTCAGATTTTATTACTGTACTTCAAGTCTTGTCCCTTTGCCTCGAGGACTCCCAGAATGCAGAGTGGAGGGTGATCATGATTTATGTTTGGGAAGAGGAACCACAGAGTTTCTACTTAGAATTATGTGCCCTACACTGAAGCTTATAAACAGCTTATCTTTAATGGGAGTGAAATATTGAATTTAAGATTGTGTGTGGCCTTTATTTTACTCTCTTCCCTCTATTTTCCCTTCTCTTCACACACCCTATTCCAAACAGACTCTACTTGTGTGGCAGTTCTAAGACCCCTTCCCGAACATAATCACATGGGCCTCTCACACGTCTACACCTTCTAGGTTCAGGTCAGCTGCTGGGGCGATTGTCTTGGCTTTTTATAGCTTTTCATACTTACAGCTTAGAGAGTCTGGTAGCATTAACTAGTCTGACGTGTCGGAACTTACTTTCTTTCCACTTTTACCTCTTACTTGCCTCTGGGCCGGGGGTCCTGGCTTCCTGCTGAGGGATGCCGTGTTGACCGCATGCCCCTCATGCCTACTGGGGACCATCCCCTCCACTTGGGTCAGAGATTACCTTGTGCCCCCTGACCCTGAATGCCACTTCAGCCATCTCATCCTTTCTCTCCTCAGCATCAAACTTTCTCCTTCTGTGCTGTAATTTCTCCCCCTTCAAAAACAAAACCAAAAAATCCCTGTCTTCTACAACCTGCAGTCTCCCCAGTTCTCAGTTCCCTTTTAGAGCAAAGTCCACCCAAAAGTTGTCTTAACCTGACATTACCAGCTCCTGCCTCTCCTTTTCTCCTCTGGCTGCACCGTGGATACTCTCTTCTTAAAGTCAGCAGTGCTTTATAATACGTAATGGTCAGTCTTCAGGTCTTAAGTCACATCAGTTCAGTTCTGTGGCTGTAATTTCCCCCCACAGTAGATAACTCTTTTCTTTTTAAAAGATTTCTTTCATGGAGCATCTACAACATAGGCTCTCTGGTTGTCCTTCTAACTCACTGACAGGTCCCTGCATTAGCTGTCTCTCCTCTCCTTGAGGGGCTCAGTCCTCAGGCCTCTCTCCTCTCTCTGTATGCTCTCTCTAGGCTTATCTCATCTTCTCTGAGTCTTTACGTGTCATCTGTGTGTGGAAAAGTCCTAAATTTGTATTTCTAGCCAGGACCACTCCCCTGAACTCTGACATGAATAGCCACTTGCTTTCTTTGCTGGATATTGTTGGATGTCTAACAGGCTTCTCAAACTGATCTCCAATCCATCCCTCCTGAAAATAAAAAATTAGCATACATATATACAACTTGTTTGCAGTCTTTCTATCTTAAAAAAAGGAATTTTCTCAAAATAAAATATTGGTTTATGGCCATTGTCATCATCCATCTTGATTATTATCTCCCTGCTTCTGTCCATTTCAGTGTAGCTGTTATGAATACAATAGCACCTCAGTGTCATCTCATTTCGGTCCTTTTCTCAAAACCTGTTAGTAGTCCCCCTCTCACAGTAAAAGGCGCAGTCTTGGTAATGGCTCACCAGTGCCACTGGATCTGGTCCCTGAGATAACCTCTTGGCTTCATCCCTTACTCTTGTCCTTGGTTCACTTCTCATCAGCTGCACACTCTCTTTGCACTTGCTTTTGTTGTTCAGTCACCAAGTGGCATCTGGCTCTCTGCGGCCCCATGAACTGTAGCATGCCATGCTATCTCCCTGAGTCTGTTCAAACTCAAGTCCATTGAGTCAATGATGCCATTCAACCATCTCATCTTCTCTCGCCCCCTTTTCCTCTTGCCCTCAATCTTTCCCAGCATCAGGGTCTTTTCCAGCAAGTCATCTCTTCTCATCAGGTGGCAAAAGTATTGGAGCTTCAGCTTCAGTCCTTCCAATGAATATTCAGGGTTGATTTCCTTTAGGATTGCACTTGCTTAATAATCCAAGTAAGTCCCTGCCTCAGGAGCCCTTCACTTGTCATTTTCTTTGTCTGGCATGCTCATATCCCAGGGATCTTAATGATTCCCCCCATCACACCTGTAAGATCTTTCCCAGAAAGTCACCTTCATAATGAGGAGAATGTTCCTGACTACCCTATTTAAAATAGCAGTCCACCCCACTGGACCCTGAATTTCATATAGCTAGCTTCTGTCTTTATTATTCTTTTCCATAGCATTTAATACCATCTGCAGGGATGGGGGAGCCTGGTGGGCTGCTGTCTATGGGGTCACACAGAGTTGGACACGACAGAAGTGACTTAGCATCAGCCTACCAGATATTTCACTTGTTTATCAGTTGTTGTCCTCCCATGATGATATGCATGCCAAAGGAAGGAGTTTTCAAAAAAAGTGCTGTGTCCACATGGCATTCCCCACTGCCTAGAAAGAGATCTGATGTGCGGTGGGCTCTCAGTCATATTTGCTGAATGAATGAACATGTTTTCCTACATCATCTGTGAAAGAACCTATGTCCAAATTTGAAACTCAGCCAGCATTTGATTGTATTATCCCTTTTTTTTGGTTTTAAAGCTGGTTTTCTGATTTAAATAAGCTCCTCAAAGTGATACCACTTCTTCTTGTGTTGGTTTGTGCTTTGTTGCTCAGTTACGTCTGATTCTCTTGACCCCATGGACTATAGCCCACCAAGCTCCTCTGTCCATGGAATTTTCCAGGCAAAAATACTGGAGTGAGTTGCCATTTCTTCCTCCAGGAGATCTTCTCAACCCAGGGATCAAATCTGCATCTCTTATGCCTCTCGCATTGGCAGGAAGATTCCCTAGTATCTCAGCTGGTGAAGAATTGCTGCTGCGAGCAATGCAGGAGACCCCAGTTCGATTCCTGGGTTGGGAAGATCTGCTGGAGAAGGGAATGGCTACCCACTCCAGTATTCTGGCCTGGAGAATTCAATGGACTGTCTAGTCCATGGGGTCGCAAAGAATTGGACACAACTGAGTGACTTTCACAAGACCACCTGGTATCTTAGGTTATCCTCTTTAATTGACTCTGGACACCTTGGTATTTTTACTGTTAAAAAATATCTGATGCAATAGTGATTGTTAGGGGCTTTAGGATCTTGTCTTTGGTGAGGACATTTTTTTGATGCTGTTTGAAATTGCTGGGTCTTCCTCCTTTTGAGGAAGGAGTTCCTCACTTTTGATAAAACAATAAAGCACTCTTGAGTTGGACACACTTTGTTGAGCAGAAAAATTCTGCAAGACTCCTCATTCTACAGAATTTTAGGGAATTTGGTAGAAGTAGTTGGTTGCAGGCCCTTATCGTTCTTGCTTTTTCTTGCCTTCCCCTCATGCCTCAATGACCTCAAGCTTATTGTGACCACATGGGATCACATTTTAAATGTCACCTACAAAATGTGACATGTGTAATTCAGTGCATCAAATTACATGACCAAATGGTGTTACCTTAAGTCAGGAGAAGCTATGGAGAAAGAAACCAGCATTCGTGTAGGTTAAGGATTATGCTTTTTCATATATCAACTTATTTAATTCTTAATGCAATCCATTATACAGAGTAAGAAACTAAGATTTGGAGAACTTTACCAAGATCTCTTTACTAGTACGTAAGGGTTCAGAGATTTGTCTATTTTTTAAACTCATCTTCTCCTCAATGTTTTATGCTGCCTTCTGCATTATCAGCTTGACATAATTTGCTGTAAACTCTGAAATGCTTTTCAGGCAGTTTTCAGAAAGTAATATGTGCTTATATTCAATTTTTACAGTCACAAAGTTACATAGTTATGTGAGAGAATAATAACTATCATTTATTGCACCAGGTCCTTTTCTAATCTTGTGTGGGCATTATCTCTAATCTTTGTATCAATTTTAAAATGATGATATTGTCATCATTGTCATTTTACAGAGAGGAAAACTGAAGCTTATAGAAGTAGATTTCCTGATTTTAAAGATGCTCATGCCTGCGCTGCTACCTAGAACAATAAATCAGATTTTCACATCTTTTACTCCTTTACCTTAGCCAGGTGTCTGCTCAAATGCCATCTCATCAGAGAAACCCTCTCTAATCAAGTTATGTAGACAATTCTACCTAGAGATAGTATCCTCTTAGTTTGCTTGATTTTCTTTTAAAACTTATTACCACCTATACATTGTATATTTACTTATTTGTTGTCTATTTTTCCCAGCTAAAATTCAAGCTGCGTGAGTTAAGAAAAAATGTTTGTTCTCTGCGTTATCTGTTGGGCTTAAATCTGCAACATAGTAGATACTTACTAAATATTAGTCAAAGTAATGAGAAAAAGTATAGAGCTGAAAATATACATGATATTGGATTAATCTGGGAGAGCCGGATACAGAGGATAAGGGAATCCTTGAATAAAGGACATTAGAAGAGAGAGGACTGGGACATAATAGTCAGACAAGAAGCACTGAAGAAATGCGAGAATTTAGATTCTTCTGAAAACAGATCTTGTGGAAGATTTTCTCTTACGCGAGGTCAAAGAAGACTAATACAATTCTCAGACTCTATTGTTGAAATAAAGCAAGATTTAAAAGTAAAAGAATCTCAGATTATTCAGAATTTGAGATAAAACTGACTCTGGAATTAAAAAAAAAAGAGATATTTAGAGGCAGGCTTCCTTGGTAGTTCAGCTAGTAAAGAATCCACCTGCAATGCAGGAGATCCTGGTTTGATTCCAGGGTCGGGAAGATCCAGCTGGAGAAGGGATAGGCTACTCACTCCAGTATTCTTGGGCTTCCCTGGTGGCTTACATGGTAAAGAATCCACCTGCAATGTGGGAAACCTGGGTTTGATCTCTGGGTTGGGAAGTTCCCCTGGAGGAGGGCATGGCAACCCACTCCAGTATTATTGCTTGGAGAATCCCCAATGACAGAGGAACCTGGTGGGCTACAGCCTGTGGGGTCACAGTCAGACAATACTGAGAAACTAAGCACAGCACATACTTAGAGGTAGAAATTTTTGGTTGTGGAGTTAATCGGAAGATATGCAAACTACTAAAGGGTTGAAGATGTCTTTGCTATTTCATACTCAAAATAAAAATTAAAAAAAGAGGAAATTAGGGCACAGAGATAGTAAGTAGTTTGGCTAAAGTCACATGGTTCATGAGTGGCAGGGTTGGGATGATAAACCCTGGCAGATGGTTGCCAGAGCCTGCACTATTAACCACCAGGCTACCTAGGCTTTTTGGACAGCATTCCATTGCCATTGAGCTTTTAATTTTTTTTTTTTTGAAATACTGTTTCATACATCAATTTTCTATTTTCTTACCCCATTGGGGCTTGCCACTGATGGCTCCTGTTAAGTAACTGGGTAACATTCAGCTCACAGGAGCTTCAATGCCATGGCTTCTAAGAATGAGAGTCATCAAGAATTCTTTGAATGATGAAGTGATTATTACTGCTTGATCATTTGACAGTGGAAAATCAATGAGGCCTTGGCAGGGGCAGATTCTGGGAGAAGAGGCATTTTACTTTTCATTAATAAAATTTAGAAAGAGCTGATAGAACAGAGGTGCATGTAGCATGGGAATTATTAAGACACTAGAGGCTTCATGTGCCATTCTCTAGGAGTTGAGGAGTCCTGAATGTACTGGAAGAAGTTGGAAGGAGTGGAAGAAATAAGAAAATGAATGAAAGAAAGAAAATAATGGAGAAATCAAAGTTCTTAAAAGGTGTGAGAGAATATGTTTCAGAAAACAGTGGCCAATTTGGTGTTTTAGAGGAATAAAAGTTAAGGGGAAAAATATGTAAGTAATCATAGCTAATCATCTATCCATCAATCTATCCATTCTTTCAATCACATTCTACACATTTGGGAACTAAATAGTGATAGAAATGGAAACAATAAGTTGATTGGAAATGTCATTGCAGGCATCCTGTGAATCATTTAGTTCAATAAAATAAAAAAGACACTTCATTGGAATTAACATACGTCTTAGACTAGTCTTGTAGTCTAGAGTCAAATGTGCTACCCTGTCTATTTTTCATGTTTAGTACTAAGAGCATGCACTGGCTTGGAGAACTGTTGCTCAGATATATATTCTTTTTAGAGGTGGGTAATGGCCTAACCAATATAGATATATATTTATGATTAATGATAACATGATCTCAGCTCTCTGCATTTATAAGTTGTATGTATGATATGGAGTATGTTGGGAACTTGTCCATAAACAGGTAGATTTCTCTTTGCATGAGCCCTCTCTAGTTCTGAAGAATCATTTAGGAACATGTAAAGAAAACTGTGGAATTAACAGTCTATGTAAGGCATGTAATCGTGATGCTGAAAATCAAAATTACCTCTGCTTGGCGCTAAGAGCTTTGTCTGTCTTACAGACCCAACATGTGGTATTAAGTGAATGTTTATTGAAAGTTTGATTAAATGTATAGAACATTTACTCTGTGGGAGAGGGAGAGGGTGGGAAGATTTTGGAGAATGGCACTGAAACATGTAAAATATCATGTATGAAATGAGATGCCAGTCCAGGTTCGATGCACGATACTGGATGCTTGGGGCTGGTGCACTGGGACGACCCAGAGGGATGGAATGGGGAAGGAGGAGGGAGGAGGGTTCAGGATGGGGAACACATGTATACCTGTGGTGGATTCATTTTGATATTTGGCAAATCTAATACAGTTATGTAAAGTTTAAAAATAAAAAAAAAAAAAAAAAAGAAAGTGAAGAAATCTTTTCCCACGTAAGAACAGGATTCATGCATTTTGTGCCTTTCAGATTCATTGATATCTGGAGCCTTTATATTGTTATTCTCAGCTCTGCTTCTCTGCCTTATTATACCACTTCCTTTTGCTGATATATTCCATTCTTTACCTTGTATGACAGATGTTTCTTGGCCCCTCCTTCTTCATGACACTAGAATTGTTCTATATTTTGTAGGTTGAGCTTGAGTTTACCCATAAAGAATTATTTCTTCTTGCCCTCATTGCAGTTTTTCCAACAGAGCACATGACTTGGTGGGTACTTGGGGGTGTCCAAGAAGTCCGTGGCTTCCTGTACTGTAGTAAGCATCCATGATGAAAGGGGCACACGTGGAGTCCAGGGCTTCTGTGTTGTTGATCTTCACTTCATTTCCATTCATTTCCTTTCTGAAGACTGCTTTTGCTTCTCTAGGTACTAGACAACAATTATTGAGGCATGCTATCTATGACTCATGGTATATATTCTGATTCCAACATGATTTTTTTTTTTTTGCCATTTAGGAAGAACATCAACTTTATTCTGCTCTTCCTATGAAGCTCATTGTGTGAAAGAACAGTAACTGTAACTGGAGCTAATCTGGGTTTGGTCAGAAGCCAGCCCTATATGGGATGAGAAGAAAAGCTCAGGAAGTTCATAGCCTTATCTAATATGATAGAAACATTGGGATTTACATAGGAGAGGAAAGCAGATGAGAAACAGGGCCTAGAGTAACATAGGTCAGGAAAGAGATATAGAAAAAAATTGTCCTTGTTAGACAATTAAGTGTTTGCTGAATACCATGTGGCCAACCTCGACTTTCAGCAATCTTCTGAAGGGGAAGGCAATAGGCTGAATAGCAATGGTTATCAAAGCTGGTGTCTGGCTTTGGAATGGGTATGTCATCTGGTCTCTATTTATGAACACTGACATGAATGAGATCCAAAGGCTCATATCTATGAACATTTTTAGGGGAGAGGTGGTTGGAGAAGTATAACATAGAAATGCAGAATATTCTGGAAATAAAACCACCATTCATCCCAGACATGGAAGGTACTAGTCTGACAGAGCCTGTATCTTCCAGTGATACCCAGACTGTGGGCTGAGGATGGATTTACCATGGTTAAAATCAGTATTCTAAGACTTGAGTGTTTAAAATGGAAAAAAGACTGGTGGTTGGAAACCTCATTTTTCTTTGTTACTGTTTTTGAAACATCAGGACATCAGCTTGTCTCTTGGGACTGTGCCCAGGAGGTCTAATTTTGCTGAAGGATCCAGTCAAGGCTTTGGAGTTAGTTTAGTATTCTAAATTAGTTATATTTTGATTTTACTTGGATTTGTGGAAAAACTAAAAAAGTCAACATCTAAGAGAGGCAATTCCAGGTTCTTCCTACCTCCCATGAAATTGTATTTTGGTTGTTATGTTGAACACACAAAAGTAAAAAATATCCCTCTGAAAATGTTCATGCAGCATGAGCAGTTCCTCTTTCAGAGCTCATATTCTCTTGGATGAATGGCATAATTTCATTCCTAGAAGCATAATAGGGATTCCCTTCTCCCGTTCAGTGATTATAATGTTGGAATAAATCCTTGCCTCCCTAAAGTGTGTATACCTGGAGTGAATATACTATAGATGATTTTTGCATCACTAGAGAAATGAAATGAAATGGGAGTAGGGGTTGCAAAACAGAATTAGAGATTTAAGCTAAAACCCAAATCAGTGAAGCCTGAAAATAGTGAATCAGAGTCAAGGGATTGTTTGGATTCAGAAAAGTGTTGGAAACTGGAGGTTAAAATAAGGAGATGAGTCAGAACCACAATCACTTTGTACATTTTTTGTATTGAATTCAAATTGAATTGAACTAGAAGTAGAGAGAGTATTTATCAGAGCAAGTGAACATAAATACAAATATGGATGCTTGACCAGATAGATGACCATGGGATCATGGAACCCAGCCTCACCATATCATGCTTGGAAAGAACAAGGACTGATGACTTTTGGTTTTGGTGTGAGCAGACTGAGGGCTCAAGGCCATGCATCTGATAGCTACACACTCTGCTATTCTAGGGGTAGGAGTAGGGAGTTCCGGAATGCTCTAGAGGTTTGCTTTTTGGAAAGGATGCCTGTGCTGTGAATCCTTGGGCTTTCTGTAAATTACATCAGCATTCCTTCATCCATGCTATTCGGAAACATGTATTGCAAATTTAATTTGCTTAATTCACAAGTCTATTTTTTACCTGTTCAATTTAATACCGTTCAAATTTGCCAACAAGTGATATGCCAGTTTCCTGCCAGACTACTCAAGGCAAAATGTGAATCATCAGTGGCTAAATGGCTTTTCTTGACATTGAATAAATTTCCAACTTCCTATTTAGCAATAATGCATGTGCATAACTGATCTTAATAGGAAAATAAGGTCTTTCTACACTTTATCTAACTCAAGTCTTCACATAACTCTGCTTTGTTGTGGATTTTAGTATATGTTAGCATATCTGGCTTTATTCATAGATGCGTATGCATAGCATGATATGAACACATGTAGATTTACTCATAAAGTATCCATCACTACATAGAATAAAATGACATAAAGTTATTAACTGGCTGTTTTATTTCATTTTAATTGATTCTATGTATTAAAGATGTAAGAATCTTTAAGCATGTTTTATCCAAGTCTTTTCACAGCTTTTTGAGATAGGTAATATGATGCTAAAGCTGAAGTTCCAGTACTTTGGCCATCTCATGCAAAGAGTTGACTTATTGGAAAAGATTCTGATGCTGGGAGGGATTGGGGGCAGGAGGAGAAGGAGATGACAGAGGATGAGATGGCTGGATGGCATCACCGACTCTATGGACATGAATTTGAGTGAACTCCAGGAGTTGGTGATAGACAACCTGGCGTGCTGCGATTCATGGGGTCGCAAAGAGTCGGACACTACTGAGCAACTGAACTGAACTGAATATTATTCTTATTTTCTAATAGAAGAAGCAGATGCTGAGAGGCTAAAATATTTTCTATAAAACTCCAAAGCTCATGTTCATTTCCATTGTCTCCTATGATTGTTTTTTTTTTTTTTTTTTTTTTTACTGTGTTTTTAGTCTCACTGACAACATGGATCACTTTATTTTGCTATTATAGTCCATAGATCTTGAATTTAAGTGTGAAATTCATTGCTATAAAACATTCATTATAGTTGCTGTCATCCATTTCTCATATGAGACTGAATCCAGTGACAGAAATTTTGAAGGTAAAATGTACATTTCATGTCTATCTTCCAAAGAAACTTTCAATGTGTATGTGTGTGTTAGTCGCTCAGTCGTGTCCAAGTCTTTTCAACTCCATGGACTGTAGCCCTCCAGGTTTCTCTGTCCATGGGATTCTCCAGGCGAGAATAATGGAGTGAATTGTCATTCCTTTCTCCAGAGGATCTTCCTGACCCTGGGATCGAACTCTGGTTTCCTGCATTGCAGGCAGATTCTCTACCATTTTAGCTACAGGGAAATCCTTTTCAATGTGTATGGATAATACATATTAAGAATATATGCCTAAGAATACCAAAACTTCTGAATTCTTTTTTGATAACCACATCAAAGGTAATTCTTGAGGTTTAGAAAGACAAAAATATCCCTTGGAAAAAGAAAAGAAAATTAGCAAAAATTAGTCCAAACACAAACACCACAAGAAAAACTGTATAACTATATTCCCATAAGTATATGTTAATAAATTTAGCAACAAAAATATACAGTGCTTCATTATGTGACTCATTAAAAATGAATTTAACTAGATGGTGGCAGAATATGAGTGCATGCACAATGGTTACAGTGAATGTGCAAGGATAGCCTTTCTTTTAGACCAAGTATTAGGGAAGAAAATTGTATACTTGATGTCTGGCGGTTTCTAGAATGCTGTTTTTGTTTACGGCTTGGGAAAATGCCAGTGGTTTCAACAAAATAAGAATAGAAATCATACATTATTGTGAAGTTATTTTAGAACAACAGATGCAAGGCAGGTCATGGAATGTTTTTGTGACTGTTAGGCAAAGAAATAGAACAAGACTCTATGTGATTCTTGAAAGATCAAGGGTATAAATTTTATTTTGATATCACTAGAATTAGTATTATGAAGTTCTCCCCTGATGCATATATTATACAGAAATGTCAGATTATTGGAATATTTGATCTGAATGGGTAATTGAAAACTGAATAAGTTTTTCCCAGATGGAAATGGAAGTTGTTTCAAAGAAGTTGGAATGATGCTAAAATCTATAAATCTTATTTTTCCCTTTTGACCTTTTTCTTTTCTCTCAGTGCTATTCGCACAGAATTTGTGAGTGGCATTTTAAATTCATAAGGGTAGCTTTTTAATTCATTTTAACTCTGTGTTGGTAAGACCTTCTGTGTATTTGGTAATGTGTACATATTTCATCATCATAAGCACCAAGGTAAAGTAGTGTGTGGAAAGGATGAGTCACAAAACTTATTTCCAAAAGCATGTTCCATTGATTTCCAACCCATGGTATACATTTGAAAGGACTACTTTCTGGCGTACCTGGTAGCTCAGCTGATAAAGAATCTGCCTGCTATGCAGGAGATCCCAGTTTGATTCCTGGGTCAGGAAGATCCACTGGAGAAGGGAAAGGCTACCCACTCCAATATTCTGGCCTGGAGAATTCCATGAACAGAGGAGTCTGGTGGGCTATAGTCCAAGGGGTTGGAAAGAGTCAGGCACGACTGAGTGACTTTTGCTTCTCTGTACTTTATGGGAAAATTTAAAGAACTTAAGTGGATGTGTTCACAAGGCCTTGGGCCACCAGAAGTTCTCTCAAGGAACACTGGGATAACTCATGGATATCTTATGGTCTAAACAATAGGTTACTGACCTGGCTTTTTTTTTTTTTTTTGAGAAGCTATTGCCTATGAGGGTTTATTCATTTCAAGGCTAATCCATTTACTATCATTGCCTTCCAGTGGAGATACATGGATGTTAAAATATAACATGAAAACATGAAATTTTTATCCTACAAAGGAATCTCCAAATATATGTGATTATTACAATCTCTCTTATTTGTAAAACAATATCTGAATCATTATAGTGTCTTCCTTAGCTCTATTCCAAAATACTGCATTAACAATTTTTATATGTGATGGTCTGGTTGCTCATTGTGACCTCTGAGTGTTCCATGTATTTCCCATTTAGGTTACCCTTGGTGAATGGACATGTTTTTTTTCCTGCTCTGGTATCCACTTGTGTCTTTTTGGCTTAACTGTGGTCAAGGCAGTAAAGGACAGTGTTGTGCTGCCCAGTTGATTTAAGTCAGGCCAGGGTGTTCATGCCTTAACTCATTCCAGCCCATTTCCCAAACCACCAGAGTGATTGTCCTAAAACATAAATATGATTGAACTGTTGCTCTTGTTATGGTTTTTCAAAAATCTTTAGGCTATCATTTCCACAGGGTATAAAACTTCAGGGTCTGGTTTACTGGTCTAGGCTTATCTCTGATGTCCTGAAAAACTGGGCTTGACCATGCGGAGATGCTACTGTCATTAAAGGTAGTAGCACTGCCTGAGATGGCTTAGCAATCTCCATCAATCTCTTTTCCTTCTGAGGTTACCCCCAGTGAGAGGTGCCCACAAGAGGTTTGATTGGATCCAGATGTGCTACCAAGCTTGAGGAGTCCTTCATTTGATGACAGGATTCTCCCCTTCCCAAGGTCACATGTACCATCAAATTTGCTGAGCCTGGATATGTTCTAGTACCACTAGAACTGCGGCTGGACCTGTAACCATCCCTTCTCTCTGACGCTCACTGTCACCAGTGGAATCTAGTCAACCTTCCAGGCAGTGGTTCATATGATATATTCTCTCTCAGAGGTGCTGTTGTCCCTGTAGGATTTTTAATTTCCCTTAGGAAATCAGATAAGTATAAACCCTCAACTGTAAATATGGTTCAGTTTGTATTCAGAAGGTCATCGGCCACCATGTAAATTAGTGGGAACAGAACAGTATACTTGGAGAAAGGGGTGCTCCTGGCACTACACGACTCTGCATAACTCCCTTGTACCATACAACGTATTACACTAAAATTACTTGTATGTGTACAAAGTCACTTCAGTCGTGTCCAATTCTTTCTGAACCTATGGACCATAGCCCACCAGGCTCCTCTGTCCATGGGATTCTCCAGGTAAGAGTCCTGGAGTGGGTTGCTGTTTCCTTCTCCAGGGGATCTTCCTGGACCAGGGGTCAAACCAGCATCTCTTATGTCTTCTGCATTGGCAAAATCACTGCCAAGACCAATATTATGATACTTTTCCTGTTTACCTCTAAGAATTTTCCAGTTTCAGGCCTTATGTTTAAGTCTAATCCACATAGCAATTTTCCTGAGTATGGTAAAAGATAAGTATGCAGTTTCATTCTTTTGTATGTGGATATCCAAATGTCTCAACTCCATTTCTTGTAGAGACTATCCTCTCCTCATATTCTTGGCATCCTTGTTGAAGATCAGTTGACTGAATATGTGTGGATTTATTTCTGTTCTATGTTGTCCCATTGATGTATAGTATGTTTGTTCTAATTACTGTAAATTTATAATATATTTTTAAATCAGGAAGTGTTATGTCTTTAGCGACAGACACCAAAAGCACAGGCATCAGAAGCAAAAATAGATAAATGGAACTACATTAAGCTAAAATGCTTTTGCATAGCAAAGAAAACTCTCAAACGAATAAAAAGGCAACCTATAGAATGGGAGAAAATATTTGCAAACCATATATCTGATAAATGGTTACTTTCCAAAATATGTAAGGAACACTTACAACTCAATATCATAAAACAAATAACATGGTGAAGAAAATGTGCTAAAGACTTGAATAGACATTTTTCCAAAGGAGATATACAAGTGGCCAACAGGTATATGAAAAGATGCTCAATGTCAGTAATCACCAGAGAAATGCAAATAAAAAACTACAATGAGATATCACTTCATGCCTTTTAGAATAGCTATTATATATAAAGACTTACTGTCTTTATATATACATAGACAGCAAGTGTTGGCGAGGATATGGAGAAATTGGAACTCTTATACATTGTTTGAAATGCAATGATGTAGCTCCTAAGGAAAACAGTATGGAGGTTCCTCAAAAATTAAAAATAGAACTACTATACGATTCAGCAGTCCAACTTCTGGGTATTTATCCAAGTGAATTGAAATCGGAATCTTAAAGAGATATTAGCACTTCCATGTTCATTGCAGTGCTATTGATGATAGCCAAATGTGGAAACAACCCAAAAGTCATCAATAGTTGAATGGATAAAGGAAGTGTGACGTGGCATGTACATGCAATGGAATACGGAATATTATTTTAAAAAGAAGGAAATCCTGTAATATGTGACAGCATGGATGAAGTTTGAGAACTTTATACTAAATTGAATAAGTGAGTCACAAAAAGATGAATACTGTATGATTCCACATATATGAGGTGTTTAAAACAGTCAAACTCAAAGAAGCAGAGAGTAGAATGGTGGTTGTCAGGGGCTAGTGGATTGGGAAATAAAGAGATAGTAATCAAAGGGTACAAATTTCAGTTGTGTAAGATGAAAAAAATTCTAGATACCCGCTGTACTGCACTGTGTCTATAGCTAACAATACTGTATTGTATAGCTAACAATACACCTAAAAGTTTGTGAAGAGGGTTGATTTCATGTGAAGTGTTCTTACCACAATGAAGAAACCCCCAAAACCAAAAAAAAAAAAAAAATGTCTATTTTCCTTCTCCTCCTCACATCTGTACTCTTTGAGAGCAGGAATTGCATGAAATTCATTTTTACCGTCTTGGGTTTTAGCACAGTCCATGGCATGACAATAATTGTCTTCGGAGGGTAACAAACAAAGATGAGTTGCATCAATAGATGAAGATTGAAGCTCTCAAAGGGGAGAAGTCAGGTGGAGGGAGCGTTCTTTGTGCCTCTGAGAATGATATGTCAAGGCATTTATTTGCTAGTTTATTTTTCAGAAGGAAGTGAAAAATAATTTCTGCTGTATAGACCCATTATTAGTGGTCAGACGGTGCATAAAAGTTTAGTGCTTTTTATTCCTGGTCTTTCTATGGACTTGCTTAGTGGCAATAAGCAAGGACATTCTTAGAAATGGTATTTGCCTGTGAATCTTCTATTAATTTCTGCTGCTTATGGCCATATTATAAGAAAATGGCTGTGGCTGAATTGATCAAATTTCCATGAGCTGACAGATTTATATATGATGTATGTTTGACCATGAGAGATTCATGTGTTATAGAAATGAATGTAGAATAAGGGTATTTTAAAAATTACTAGTTATATTAATGTCAGAGAAGAAGAAACTGGAAACAATAAATATAGGCACTCTGTGCCTTTGTCTTCATGTAAGAACTGCTTTGTCAATAATCTTAATGAAAATAAAAGTATAGTACACTGAAAGTCAGTTGGCAGAAACATAAATAATGCCATAATCACAAAAAATGCTAAAAAGTTTACATTTTAAACAGGTTAGATCAGGTTACATGTGGAAAAGCCTAAATAGACTTTATTGCTTCATTGGCTATAATTATTTCCAGTCAATTAGCTGATAAATTCCAGGTTCTTTTTTATTTCATAGCATTATATCATATGAATAAATATTCTTTTTTTTGCAGAAGGAAAAGAGTACACTATGTGTATTGGCCTAAAGATATAAGCATCTCTCTATAATTGGTCTGTGTGCTGGTTTGTTTTTTTGCTAGCCATATAATTTAACTTTGATAAATTACATATGAGAGAGTTGGCCCTGCTGGCTGACCACCTCCAATGAAGATGCCTAAAAGACTCTATAATATTTTCATAGGACATGGGTCAGTGACCACAAGACAATGGCTACTCCCAAGTAAATAAACCAGTAAAAGGCCAGTGGTGGTCAGAGTCAGTAGAGAAAGGCAAGTCAGGCTACAGATGAGAGAAAGTAGATTAGAGTGGTGAGTAGGGAGGCCCAGTCAGCCTTTAAAAAAGGTTGGGGGGGGATATATGTATACCTATGGCTGATTCATGTTGAGGTTTGACAGAAAACACAAAATTCTGTAAAGCAATTATCCATCAATAAAAAAAAATAAATTATTAAAAAAAATGGGGAGTGGCCTAGTTTCTGAGTTTGCCTTATTTACCAGCAGAAGCCATTTCCTTTTGTTTCCAATTTAAAACAATGTTAAAGTCATAATATAAAAAGAACAAGGAATTAGATAGTCCTGCATTCAAATCCTTGCTTTCCCAATTTTCCAAATTTTTCTTGACTTTGGGATTATCCTTTCTATGCCTTAATTTCCTTATCAGCAAAATAGAATAACTCTAATTTAGATAATAACTTAAAATTTTAGCATTAAAAGATAAAATTAGGTCATGCAGTTGAAGGCAACCAGCACAGTATCTGGCATGTCCACCACTGTTTTCTTGCCTCCATGCATTCATGCATGTGTCTTTTCATCCAACATCTCTTCATTGCATGACAATTTGTGCCAGGTCTTTCTCTTGATTCTGAGATTCCAAACTACACAAATCTAAGGGATATAGTTTCCATTCAGATCTTCTGATTCTCATTGTTTTGAATACCAAGCCTCTAAAAGACAATTTATATTTTTCAGCCAAACAGATATGTGCAGCATCCCAAACATGATCACAAACTCCTGCCTCCTAAATCTTTGCATATGACACCTGAACCAACTCTATGATCTTCTTCACTCTTACTTCTATTTTTTCAACTTGTTCTTAATCTCCCTTGCTTTATGAGATCTTTTCAGATGAATTCTAGCTAATTTAGCTACTATTGTCATTTTTAGAAATACCAATAAATTTGTGCTTTATTGTGTGCAGCTTTAATTAGTGATCATGTCTTTGGCCATTTAAAATGCTTTCCATATTACATTTTATGCAATGATGCAAAATATTTTTACTTTGGACTCCTAAGTCTTAATAGCTGCTCTCAAATCAAAGGTTAATTTAAAATAATGACTGGTCATTTATTGATCTTCCTCCATCCATTTTCATCACAATAGAGAATTAGCTGCTTCTTCATATTCTTTTCACCTTACTGTCAGAACATCCTACTCTATTGGCTTAGTGGTGAAGAATCCACCTGCCAATGCAGGAGACACAGGTTCGATCCCTAGGTCAGGAAGATACCCTGGAGAAGGAAATGGCAACCCACTCCAGTGTTCTTGCCTGGGAAATTCCATGGACAGAGGAGCCTGGTGGGCTACAGCCCATGAGGTTGCAAAGAGTCAGACATGACTTAGTGACTGAGCAGGAATTCATCAACATGCTTTGTCTCAATGCTATCCCCAGTCTTAACTTGAAGCCCATGACTTGAATTTAGCTTCCAACGCAACACAGAATCCTCAGCAGCTCTTGGTCATGTAGATTGTTGTGACACAATAGATGGCCTACCTTTAGTTAATATTTTTCCATCCGAAATATTTAGTGATAACTTTTGGTTTGATAATGGTCTACTTATTGAAAAAAAATGTCAGTTCTTAAGCCTCTAGCTTCACATGCCAAGTATATATATCATAAGATTTAACTTGTGGTGGCCAACTATAGGGTTTAGAATAAAAGTCATAATTTAAGAAAATAAAAACCACGTAACTATGTATTGTGACATGTCAGGATTTACTACTTATTAGTAATAAACATGACTTCCCATTATCTAGGTAGAACAACAAACTCAGGATAGTTTTTTAAATCAGAAAATGTCCTTATATAAATCCCATTGATGTATTCATTGATCTTCTAGAGAACCTATTTATAAGCCATTATTTCTGATATGATCTCCAAAAGAATTAAAGGAAGATTCAAAATCGACCATGAACACTGAAGTTTGTTCTGTTTGAAACATCTCATATGATGGAAACTACTGAAAATCTAATAGGCAACAGAAGAAATGTGGGTTTCCTAATACTTAAAAGCTCATGAAAGAGAGATAAGGAAAGAAAAATAAGAGCTTATGTAAATCCATGGAGTTGGTCAGCAGAACCACAGCCACAGTGGATGTGAATACAATAATGAAGCAAACACAGGGCCAGTCTGTCCCAGAAAAACATGCAAAACCATTAAAAGGCAGAGTTTGCCTTTTAAGCAAATGTGACAACAGGCAAAACAATCAAGAAATAGCTAACTGAGAAACTTAACTCGGTAAAGCTTTTTGGAATGTTCAGATACCTGAATTATTCTCTAAGCAAACCCATGAGAAGTTAGGGGACAAAAAATTAGGGAGGAAAAGGAAAGTCAACTTATTTTTAGCAATAAAATTGTACTTAAAATGTTTCCTAAATTACACTTTTCATATTTACTTTATACACATCTAGGTGATTCATCTAAGGAAAACAGATTTAATCTAATATCATTGCAATGGAACATTATATTATCTGGCAATGTCATTAAAAAAAAAACATATATAGTGAATTACATTAGGCTACATTCAATATCATCTGAAACTCAGTTCCATGAAATTAATCTGATTTTTTTCAAGCTGGTCAGAATACATAGCAACAACAATATGTGTTTCTTTTTATTATCATAAACTCTACAATAGCAGGCCTCCCATTTGCTTGGCTTTGAAAGGATGTGTAAGCAAGACGCAAAACACCTAGGGCCTTGTTTTGTCCCCTTAAGATGCTTTGGAATTTGTTGGTTGATTTAAGACCTGAAGTTGGCCCATGAGAACCAATTTTTGCTCATTAATAGCCTGGGACATGAATTACCTTCTGACCTTTTGTCTCCCCTATGGCCTAATATGCCTTGACTTGCTAGACTTCTCTGATTCAAACCAGACAACTTGGGTATGAACATTTTACTCGAACATTGCTTAATTAACACAAAAGTGCTGGTAAAATTGACCAATGTTGCTTTTCTGAGTATTGTCAACATATTGAATCCATCTTATATGTGTTTTTAGCAGTTTTAGTTTGGGGCAAACGCAATCCTCCATTCCTCACTTCCATACTTTTGCTTAAGCAAAACCCCTTTGTCACTATTTCTCCTTCTTCCCAAGGAAGGTTGAGGTCATATATAAGGTCTCTTTGGTTAGGGCTTCTGAATGTTTTCTTCATAGCTCCTCTATTAGTCCTTCTTTCTTTCTTA
Organism: Bubalus bubalis; assembly: GCF_019923935.1. Taxonomy (NCBI): domain Eukaryota; kingdom Metazoa; phylum Chordata; class Mammalia; order Artiodactyla; family Bovidae; genus Bubalus; species Bubalus bubalis. Next base: position 139,087,134 of record NC_059158.1, read on the forward strand.
TTTCTTGTTCTGTGACTTCGTTCCTTCTCATTCTCCCATTGCTACTTTATTGGCAAGTTCACTCCTTTTGACTTCATCATATTGTATGTCTTCCTATACTAAGATTAGCTGATACAAAGGTGAACAAGACATACACCTGTTACTCTCAAGGAACTTACAGTCTTACAAGGGAGAGATAAAGGTAGACAGGAAATTACATGGTAGTGCCAAAGTTGTCAATACATGGTAGGAACACATATGTGTGGCTGACGGGAGTACCGAGTTAATCAATTAGCAGTAGGAATTTAATCAAAAAGATCATGATGAGAGAAGAATTTAGGATTAGCATGAGATAGCAGAGGTGTAAGAAACAAGGGATACCAGTGAGTGGGAAAAATTATAACCAGTGCCACTAAAAGAGAATCAGAGCACTATGAGAGATAATGAAGTTCTTCCTAAGAGATGTAATTGCTGGAAGGACTGTGGAGATGGTGGGCGAGTGGAAAGGGGAGAGCCTTAGCAGTCATGCCTCTTGGAATTGTCAACTTTGAAGATATATTGATTCTGTGTTTCAGAGGATGAAGTATGATATATAAGAACATAACAGTTATAAGCGTTGCATCTAGAGTGATATGGCTATGTCCTGTGACTTTTAGCAACTGACTGATTGTTCTGATACTTATGCTCTTCTCTGTAAACTGGAGAAAATAATAGTGCTGAACTCAGTGTTATTTTTAGGATTAGATGAGATACATCATGTAAAGTGCTTAAGTATAGTTCCTTGTGCATTATATATTCTAAAAAAATTACCTGTTTATTATCGTATTCTGCCTCAGTATACTAAAAGGTATCTAAACTGGTATTTTCAAATTGTGGGTTGTAATTATGAGGGCTGTAAATATGTAATTATAAAATAATAAATTTAGAAATGTAAAGAAATAAGTAAAATAAAGTGTATGAGAAGCATTTTCTACAGTAAAGGTATTATTAAAAAAAATTTTTTTTAGCCACGAACATGTGTGTGTGTTGCTGTGTGTGTGTGTGTGTGTGTGTGCACGTGCTTATACAGGATCGTACTCATAAATATTTAGAGACCACTGCACTATATGAATGCCAGATGGATAATAGATTGGATCATGATTTATACAACTAATTGGTTTGCCAACTCTCGCTCTGAGAAGGGGATACCAGTCTATCCATTAGTGAAACCAAGGTCATGTGCAGTTTCTCCAGGGTTCAGTGTTTGCATGAGTGAAAATAACAGTGGTCAATAACTTTGCAGTTCCTGATGCAAGGGTTTTGGGATCTCAAAAACTGTCCTTCCTTCCATCTTAGAGAATTTTAATATCCCTGCTGGGATCCCTAATATGTAGACCCTCATCTATATCCTTTGGATAAAGAATGATAGATTTATTGAAAAGTGTCTATTCCTACTCTTTTCATAATCAGTTAAAATTACAGAAGATATCAGTATTGAAACCCAAAAGTTCTATATTGGGCACGTCATTGATTTATCAGAATGAAATATAGACATACACTGATAAGAATTACTCAGATACAAGATTATCCAAGTATTCATCTCAGAATGCTAGTTGAGAAAGCACCATAATCAGACAACCTATAAGTAAAAAGAGAGATCCTGAGTTGAAGATAAGAGGAAATGTGTGAATTGTGCAGAACATACACTTTAATCTAAAGAGTGTCTAAGAATGCATAAAATTTTATAGAATAAAATTTAAAGGACAGATAAAATTTCATGGAATAAAAGTGATAATACTTCAAAAAGAAGCTTAATTATAGCCTGGTGTTATCAGCACTAAATAACATTAGAAAAACCTGAGTGAATGGGCTTAGAAAGGGGGGTAAATAAATGCATTATAAAGGTCTCATCATAATGGGAGATGTGGAAAAGCATCTTGATCATTGGAATAAAGATACCTTTGCTGAAGATGCAAGGTTGGTGGTGTTTAGCATATGGATATTATTGAGCCAATATACACACTTTCTTCTCCCAGGTAGAATACCTGACTCTTATTTTTCCTTCTACCTTACCAGCAGTCCTTTGGATATCTTTTGTTCTCTAACTACATTCACAGCCTTCTTGATTTCACCTAATCTCATCATATTGAAAAACATCTATACATTGAAAACCCTGACATTTATATATCCTACTCTGCCCACTGCCTTGAATTCAAATTCTCAGCACTACCACCACCCCTCATCTGCTCCACCTACAGACTTCTCTAACTCAGTTGTCAGTAACTCTAACATTCTAGTTATTCAGGCTAAAAATCTTACAGTCATCTGGGACTGTATTCTATTACAGCCCACCTCCAATCTAATAGTTAACCTAGATGGTCCATCTTCAAAATACACACAAAATTCATCCAATCTCTTGTCATACATTCATTCACTTTCATTTTTGTTACTTTAATACCCTCCTATTGTCCCTTATTCTCAACACGGCAGTCAAAGTAATCCTTTTAAAACCTAGGGCAGATCATGTCAGTTCTGTTCAGTTGCTCAGTTGTGTCTGACTCTTTGCAACCCCATGGACTGCAGCATGCCAGGCCTCCCTGTCCATCACCAAATCTCAGAGCTTACACTAACTCATGTCCATTGAATTGGTGATTCCATCCAACCTTCTCATGTTCTGTCATCCCCTTATCATGCCTTCAATCTTTCCTAGCATTAAGGTCTTTTCCAATGAATCAGTTCTTTACATCAGATAGCCAAAGTATTAGAGTTTCAGCTTCAGCATCAGTTCTTCCAATGAATATTCAGGACTAACTTCCTTTAGGATGGACTGGTTGGATCTCCTTGCAGTCTAAGGAAATCTCAAGAGTCTTCTCTAACACCACAGTTCAAAAGCATCAATTCTTCAGTGCTCAGCTTTCTTTATGGACCAATTCTCACATCCATACATGACTACTGGAAAAACCATAGCCTTGACTAGATGGACCTTTGTTGACAAAGTAATCTCTGCTTTTTAATATGCTGTCTAGGTTGTTCATAACTTTTCTTTCAAAGAGCAACCATCTTTTAATTTCATGGCTGCAGTCATCATCTGCAGTGATTTTGGAGCCCCTCAAAATAAAGTCTGTCACTATTTCCATTGTTTCCCCATCTTTTTGCCATGAAGTGATGGGACCAGATGCCATGATCTTAGTAACTTCATATAAAAACCTCCAGTGGTTTGCTATGTCAACAAGAGTGAAAGCAAGATTATTTTTTTCATGGCTATACTACCCTATGTACTATGCATTTTTAAACCTATTAGAATGTACTGCCTGTAACTCTGTCCTTTGCTCTCCAACACCCACTTCCTGAAATTTCTTCCTATAGATGTTTTGATGGATTGAAAATCCCCTCATCTCCTTCAGCTTTTTTTTTTTTTTCACAAATGTCACCCTCCCAGTGACTGACTTTGACCACACTACTTAAAATTGTATCTCTGTAATTCCAATCTTCCTTTCTTTTTCTTTACTGGAGTTATTACTACTTACCATACCATACATTTTGCCTTATGTATGGGACAGAGTCCTGTATTGTCTACTAGAATGTAAGCTCCAGGGATTGTTTTTGGTTGGGTTTGCTCCCCACTTTATCGTGAGTTTTTAGAATAGAGCAGTTCCTGGCAAATAGAAGGGACTCACTAAATAATTCTTGAACAAGTGATAGCAAGTTAAAGATTAATATCTATGTAGAAAAAGAGTCCTTAGAAACTTGCAATTAAGAAGACAACTCAATAGAAAAAGAAGTAAAGAATATTATCCTAATGGCCAGTTGGTCTACTCAGTGTCCATTCTCTCCCTCTTCCTTACTACTAAAGCTCTAATTGCATTCAGGGTGTCCTAGATCCAGTTGAAGAGCTTTACTTTCCCCTGAACCTGGAGCATCCTCATGATGTTGTCTTGGCCAAGGAGGCATAAGCATAGGTTGTTGTGTGGGCTTCTTGAAAAAATGCTTTTGCTTATTGCATTTCACCCTCTTCTCTGAGTAACTGGAACTCTACAGCCACCTGTGAGCCTGAGGATGCATTCACTTCCCAAGGAGGGATGAGGGGAAACTCTGAGCAGCTCAGGTCCTGGTGAACTAGAGACCCACTGCACCAGGGCAGGATTGCTCACCTTTGCACTTATTTTCATTTATAGGAAAAATAAATCCTTGCTACAATACTCTTATTTGGGCTTTCTGTTAAAGGCAGTCCAATTTAATCCCTAACTAATACAACATGAATAAATAAGTAATAATAATCCATTAAAGAACATACCTAAATGAGGAATAAATATTTGACAAGAAGTTCTACCTCTTTCAGTTCAGTTCAGTTCAGTTAAGTTGCTCAGTTGTGTCCGACTCTTTGCGACCCCATGAATCGCAGCATGCCAGGCCTCCCTGTCCATCACCAACTCCCGGAGTTCACCCAGACTCACGTCCATCAAGTCAGTGATGCCGTCCAGCCATCTCATCCTCTGTCGTCCCCTTCTCTTCCTGCCCTCAATCCCTCCCAGCATCAGAGTCTTTTCCAATGAGTCAACTCTTTGCATGAGGTGGCCAAAGTACTGGAGTTTCAGCTTTAGCATCATTCCTTCCAAAGAAATCCCAGGGCTGATCTCCTTCAGAATGGACTGGTTGGATCTCCTTGCAGTCCAAGGGACTCGCAAGTCTTCTCCAACACCACAGTTCAAAAGCATCAATTCTTTGGCACTCAGCCTTCTTCACAGTCCAACTCTCACATCCATACATGACCACAGGAAAAACCATAGCCTTGACTAGACAGACCTTTGTTGGCAATGTAATGTCTCTGCTTTTGAATATGCTATCTAGGTTGGTCATAACTTTCCTTCCAAGGAGTAAGCGTTTTTTAATTTCATGGCTGCAGTCACCATCTACAGTGATTTTGGAGCCCCCACCAATAAAGTCTGACACTGTTTCCACTGTTTTCCCATCTATTTCCCATGAAGGGATGGGACCAGATGCCATGATCTTCGTTTTCTGAATGTTGAGCTTTAAGCCAAATTTTTCACTCTCCACTTTCACTTTCATCAACAGGCTTTTTAGTTCTTCTTCACTTTCTGCCATAAGGGTGGTGTCATCTGCATATCTGAGGTGATTGATATTTCTCCCGGCAATCTTGATTCCAGCTTGTGTTTCTTCCAGTCCAGTGTTTCTCATGATGTACTCTGCATGGAAGTTAAATAAGCAGGGTGACAATATACAGCCTTGATGTACTCCTTTTCCTATTTGGAACCAGTCTGTTGTTCCATGTCCAGTTCTAACTGTTGCTTCCTGACCTGCATACAAATTTCTCAAGAGGCAGATCAGGTGGTCTGGTATTCCCATCTCTTTCAGAATTTTCCACAGTTTCTTGGGATCCATACAGGCTAAGGCTTTGGCATAGTCAATAAAGCAGAAATATATGTTTTTCTGGAACTCTCTTGCTTCTTCCATGATCCACCGGATGTTGGCAATTTGATCTCTGGTTCCTCTGCCTTTTCTAAAACCAGCTTGAACATCAGGAAGTTCACGGTTCACATATTGCTGAAGCCTGGCTTGGAGAATTTTGAGCATTACTTTACTAGTGTGTGAGATGAGTGCAATTGTGCGGTAGGTTTGGCATTGCCTTTCTTTGGGATTAGAATGAAAACTGACCTTTTCCAGTCCTGTGGCCACTGCCAAGTTTTCCAAATTTGCTGGCATATTGAGTGCAGCACTTTCACAGCATCATCTTTCAGGATTTGGAATAGCTCAACTGGAATTCCATCACCTCCACTAGCTTTGTTCGTAGTGATGCTTTCTAAGGCCCACTTGACTTCACATTCCAGGATGTCTGGCTCTAGGTGAGTGATCACACCATCGTGATTATCTGGGTCGTGAAGATCTTTTTTGTACAGTTCTTTTGTGTGTTCTTGCCATCTCTTCTTAATATCTTCTGCTTCTGTTAAGTCCATACCATTTCTATTCTTTATCGAGCCCGTCTTTGCATGAAATGTTCCCTTGGTATCTCTAGTTTTCTTGAAGAGATCTCTAGTCTTTCCCATTCTGTTGTTTTCCTCTATTTCTTTGCATTGATCTCTGAAGAAGGCTTTCTTATCTCTTCTTGCTGTTCTTTGGAACTCTGCATTCACATGCTTATATCTTTCCTTTTCTCCTTTGCTTTTTGCTTCTTTTCTTTTCACAGCTATCTGTAAGGCCTCCCCAGTATTCATTAAACAGTGAAATTAAAGGAACAGAATATATCAACTTTTACTGATCACACTGGCAAAAAATTAAAGCAAAAAGGGCACAAGAATAAGGGCCATGAAACCAGATAGCCTGGGTTTAAATCTCTGTTTTTTTTTTTTTTCCAGTGACAAGCTGTATATCCTTGAGATATTTCCTTAATCCCACTGAGACTCTGTTTAAGAGTGTGTGAGTATTGCCATTTAAATTCCTACTCTAAGTTTCAAAATAAAGGGCATTATTATACATTTCTCTTCTTTTAAAGATTTTTTTTTATGTGGACCATTTTAAAAGTCTTTATTGAATTTGTTACAGTACTGTTTTTGTTTTACGGTTTGCTTTTTTGCCAAGAGGCATGTGGGATCTTAGCTCCCCAGTCAGGGATTGAACCTACAACCCTGCATTGGAAGGTGAAGTCTTAACCATGGACCATCCAGCTCTGATAAATTTGAGCCATCTGAGAAATTATCTGGTGATATCTTTTAAAAGCAAAATCCTGCATATAGAACCTCCAAACCAGCATCACCACTCATAGAAATCTATTCCACAGGAATAAAAAACAATGTGTAAGGATATGTGTACAAGGGAAATTAGTTTGTAGGAGTGTTTGAGGAAGTAAGAAACAAGTAGCCTGTTCCCATCCCAATACCCAAACTGGAAATAAACTGAATGCCTATCACTAGAGAGGTATGGAAAAATTTCTGCTACATTTTTATGATGAAGTATTATGCAGCCATTAAAAATAAATTTGATGTACATCCATTAACTTGAAGAAATTTCTGCTGTGTACTATTATGTGGGGATAAGAAAATTTCAGAATACCTGCATAATAGGCACATGCATCTTTGTAAGCAATTACATGAACAGAAAGACTTGTAAGACGTGTTCAGACCAGGTAGCCTCAGCTACCACAGTGGTGACGCTGTCATTTTGGAGGGATGGGAGAGGAAAGAAGAAAAGAACTACATTAGAACAAGATGGTCAAAAAGAAAAGTGGTGCCATATGGGTAAAATTACAAATCTGAGCAGGCTCAGCCATTTAAACAAGCAAGGAAGGGTGTTTCCAAAATGTTATTGGTGGCCAAGTCAGAGGTGTGGGTTTTCAGGTCACTTTTGCCTCCTTTTTTTTTCTTTTATTTGTTGTCTGTGTATTTTATACAATAAAAAAAGTTTTATCGATGAAAAAATTAAAACCAAAAGAGAATGGGACATTAGGTAGGAGGGACACAGAGAGAGAGAAAGCTTATGTAGATTTTTAAAGAGGGATTTGGCTATAAAAGTGACAGAAGTGATGTCAAGCTAGGGTCAAACACAGGTGTCAGTGGAAGTTTGGTTAACATGGAGTTGTCAGCATGAATTTGATGCTCAGGGTAATGACTTTGCAGAGGGGGAGAATTTGAAGATTCAGATGAAGAGGAAATAACAGAAAGAGAGACTTACTGGAAAAGATAAGAAGGTATGACAGTGTGGAATCCCTGACCTTTGGCAAGAGGAAGGACACATCCTTAATCATGAGGATCTGGAAGCAGTAGTGGAGTGCGGAGAGAAAAGGACAGGGAGAGAGAAGAAACAGGAAAATTTGGAGTTGGAAAGATGGGGGCATTCCCAGCTGATGGCTTCTATCCTTTCATGACATTTGAGGAGTCTATAACTTGCTGGGAGTGGCCCAGAAGGAAATATGATGAAAGCTTCAGTGATCAGAAGGATAAGAGAGGGAAACACAGAATTATCCAATGGAGAGTAATGTGCGTCCTCTGTTTTCTGGACTCTGTCTTCATATTCTGGCCATGCTGGAACAACAAACATTATCATGATCTACTCCAAGCAGTGGGAAGAGTGACTCCATTTTGGATGTAAGCTAAAGCAAGAATGCTTCCATTGTGCAGAAATATGGACACCATGGCACTTCCTATATAATACTATTTAGCACCAATATGGGCTTCCCTAGTACTCAGCTGGTAAAGAATTTACCTGCAGTGCAGGAGACTGTGGTTTGATTCACAGGTGGGGAAGATCCCCTGGAGTGTATAGGCTACCCACTCCAGCATTCTTGGGTTTCCCTGGTGGCTCAGATAGTACAGAATCTGCCTGCAGTACTGGAGACCTGGGTTTGATCCTTGGATTGGGAAGATCCCCTGGCAACTCACTCCAGTATTCTTGCCTGGACAGAGGAGCCTGGTGGGCTACAGTCTATGGGGTCACAAAGAGTCGTACGTGACTGAGCGACTAAGCACAGCACAACACCAACATACTATGGTATGTGCTACAATAGAAGCAGTCAAGAAATACAAGCAACATGGCTGCTGTTACAGGCGGAAGAAACCAACCCACAACTGAAAAATATTTATTGAACACCTTTTTTATATGTAGAGTTGTGGGAAATAAAAACATTTAAGATACAGAACTGCTCATCAAAAATCACAGGAGGGGGACTGCCTGGCACTCCCGTGGTTAGGGCCTCATGCTTACACTGTAGGGGGCACAGGTTATCCCAGTTCTGGGAACTAAAATCTGGCATGTTGTGTGACATGGCACCCCCAAAATCACTTGAGAACACACTACTATACATAAAATAGATAAACCAAAAGACTTAATGTATAGCACAGGGAAATACATTCAAAACCTTATAATAACCTATACTATAACTTATAATAACTTATTATATAACATAATAACCTGTAATGTAAAAGAAAGAATATGTATATATGTATATCTATAATAACTGAATCACTTTGCTATATACCCTAATCATTGTAAATAACTATTCTTTAATAAAAATAAAATAATAATAACAAAAAGTCACAAAACAATTAGAAAATAATCAGGTGGGAAAAGAACTTGACTCATATGTGATCACTTTTTTCATCATGACTCTGATTTCATGGGGAAGCAGTAATAGTATGAGTCTAGGGGAAGAGTAGTTAAAAGAAATCTGTGATTCAGCCTTATCCTGGAATATAAGACAGTCAGAGAGTTTGCATCTTTGTTCCCTGTACTTTGATGATTCTCATTCCCCTAAGTTATAAAGACTTAGATCTGAATCTATGAAGGGACATAACTGGTTTCAGAACCTACTAGAAAGGGCTACTCACCCTGGCTTATCCTATACCTCTAATGTGTACCCTGCCAAAGAAAGCCAGATATTTTTCTTTCTAGTAATTGTCTACCACGTTCTTCTAATTCCAATTTTTCTTTTGTCTCTTCACACTGTACCATACCCAAAGTGCCTTCTATTTTATTACACAAATTTTATTCTCTCTCTGTTAAGTATGTGTGCTTTTGCTCTAGCTGCCCAAACAAGGAACAAGCTAGTATCATCTCTCCTAGTAGATGGTTCTCTAAACATAGAAAACTCTTCATTTTCAGCTTCCCAGAGACTCTAACAAGAGTCGATTCTGTTTTCTGAACCTTTCTGGTTGTAACAATGTGCACCATATGGCCTCAACAAACACTTCTTAGCGATGCCTAATTTTTTTTGCAGCCAGCTTTCCCTCTTGAATGTATGTACTTGATGTGATTTTGCATATGCTTCTTTTCTATAATGATCCAGGTTCTTTGCTCTTCTGTTGTATTCTTTCACCATTGCTTCAAGGTCTTTAGTGTAAGCAAAAGATGACGGTGTCATCTACATATTTGAGGTGTCTCTGGTCCTTGAGTCCTTTTTCTTTATCTGTAGAAACCTTGAAAGTTTTCTCAAGGCAGGAGGTGAAGAGTCTTAGTGAGATACCACCTATTAATTCTACACTACATACTGACCTTTACCACCCAATTTTCGAGTTAAATGTGACTGTATCATTTGTGAAAATATGTTTGGGGCACTTACCACGTGGATCTTCTATTGCTTCATTTGCAGGGTTTCCAACAAAGCATCAGTTTCCATTAAGTCAAATTTTTTTCGAGTCCCACGAAAGCCATGCAAAGCGACTTGTTTGCTGTCTGTTGTTCAGCCTGCTTTGCAGTTTGAAAGGAAATAAAAAATAATGCCCACTTTAACCACCTATATATTCTGGGTTACATCAGTTGTTATATGCTGTTTATTGTCTATAAAAGAGGAGTATCTCAAATTGAACTTCTGGGCCACAGATAGTATTAATCAAATGATTATTTAAGAAGAAACAGTCATAGATGAATAAATGTCGACTAACGGAATTGCCATACTTTGACATTGATTCAGCCAATTCTGTCACCCAATTCAAAGTACAAGCATGACAAAAGAGAAAATAATAAATAGAAGCTATGTGAATATCAGAAACTCTATACAGACCCATGAAATACAGACACAACTATATCGAGGAAGACTCTGCACACACCGTCTCAGACATATAAGTTCAGAATTTCCTCTGGGTCAGAGGATCTGCTATGAGCTTTACCATATCTTTTGTTCCCTCCCTCCCCCTTCCTCTCTCCTTCCTCCTTTCCTTCCCTCCTTCCTACCCATCTCCCACTTTGCCTTTTTTTTCCTTCCTTCCTTACTGCCTTCCTCTCATTTTGGTAAGGACTTTATGACAAAAATCTGTGTATGGACGGTTCAAAATGGAATATTATAGGCAGAGGCTGTAGAAAGAATCTTTGTTATCTATGGCTGAGTAACACATTACTCCAAAACAGCAGGTTAAAACAACAAATATTTGTTACCTCATTGTTTCTATGGATTAATAATCTGAGTGCTGTTTAGCTGGAAGATTTTGACTCAATTCTCTCGGGAGATTGTGGTCAACTGGGGTTGGGGCTTAGCCAGCCGAGGACAAGGCAGAATCCGCTTTCAGGTTCACTTAGCTGGTGACTGGCAGATTTTAGTTCCTTACTACATGAACCACTCTACGGGGCGACCTCATGATGTGGCAACTGGTTTCCCTACTGTGAGTGCTCCAGGAGGGAGTGAGAAAACCCCAAATGGAAGACAGTCTTTATCTAGCCTAATATCAGAAGTGACAACCTTTCAATTCCACCATACTCATTACAAGTGAGTCAGACAGTCCTGATTGCACTCAAGGACAGGTCGCATAATGTCAGGGGTTGGGGCTATTTAGGGCTATTTAGAGGCTTTGACCACAATGTCCAAAGTTTTCTTTTGCTTCCCCACTCCTCTTTTCCCTTAAAATGGAATTTAAATTTAATTTTTATATCTCCTGAAGTTAAAAGCAGAAGCAACTACTTGTTCCCATTTTGGTGCATTTGCAAATTTAGTGCTTTTCACAGGTGGGTGATTTTCTTCCTAACCCTAACTGTGTTTCATCTTTTAAAATTAAAATACTACCTATCCATCAAGTTGACCTATCTATCATAATTTCTTTTATTAATTTGCCAGTGTATCTCCAGTGTCTAGCATAATGTCTTGTGCCCAACTGATGCTCAGTAGATACTTGCTAAATGGATGAACTATGCCAACTCCTTCAAGAACCATTACCAATGACCTTTTTCCATTGTGATCTCTCCTTCCATCAATCTCTTTGTGCTTTGAGAGGGAGTATGGTTAAATACACTGTCTCTGGAAATAGATTCTCTACCTTCCTATCCTAATTCTGCCCTTTACTGTCCTCGGGGAAACTACTGAAACTCTCTGTGCTTCACTTTCTTTACCTGTAAATTGTAGTTCTGGGAGTTAAATTGAGATAACACATGAAAAGCTTAGTGTTTATACATAGCTGATACATTGATTATTTCCTCAATTATTTCTCACTACTCAAGTATCTTTGGAGAAGGCAATGGCACCCCACTCCAGTACTCTTGCCTGGAAAATCCCGTGGACAGAGGAGCCTGGTGGGCTGCAGTCCATGGGGTCCCGAAGAGTGGGACACGACTGAGTGACTTCACTTTCACTTTTCACTTTCATGCATTGGAGAAGGAAATGGCAACCCACCCCAGTGTTCTTGCCTGGAGAATCCCAGGGATGGGGAGGCTGGTGGGCTGCCATCTATGGGGTTGCACAGAGTCGGACATGAATGAAGCGACTTAGCAGCAGCAGCAGCAGCACTCAAGTATTTTTCGTTACTTGATTATTCTCTTTATATTTCTACTATGAAGCCATGTATTATTGTTGTTTATCAATGGATGAGTGATCTCATTGTGGTTGTTCTGACATACTTATCCCAGCAAGTGGAATCCCAGAACAATTGCAATGGGTTTGCTCATCCATCTCCTTCGTCTGCACTATGATTTCCTTAAAACTGTAACCTTGTTTGATTTGTCTGAGTGCCATCAGGGTAAGACTGACACACAGATACTTTTTAACATGTATGTATTTGTTGGACTTCAGACTAAGTAAGTATGAGGAGAAATGGCCACTTAACTTTTTTTTTTCTTTTTTGAAACTTTTAAGATTCCAGAGGTAAGCACCTTTTATAAAGATGCTCAAAAATTTTTTGAATTGATTTGGATTAAGTGCATATTCTGTCCCTTTAATTCTGCCAATATTTTTTTCCTGAAGTCATAGTGGTTTAACACAGTGAAACCAGACCTTCTACCACATAATATTCTAAGTTGCCATGAACATTTTTTAGATCAAGGTAGGATATACCTTGAAGTACATAAATAAAACAGATTCATCATGTGTATCTTTGGTTTTGATTCCTTATTTTCCTTGGGGCAATACTTATTTCCCTGTAATCTCAGGGACACAGCATAATGATTCTTTTTAGAACATTTTTTTGTTAACCCAAAATACATAATTGCTATTTTTTTTCTGATAGATGATAGTGGTTGAATATTAGGGAACAGGAAATAAACTATAAAGATGCTGCTCCAAACAGATACAAATAAGGGCGAGAATTAATGGTATATTAAATCCCTTGAACAGAGGAGCCCGGCGGGCTACAGGCCATGGGGTCACAAGGAGTTGTACATGACTGAGTGACTAAACAATAACAGCAATATTTTCTATAACAGGTTTCTCTGAATCCATTTTTTTTTCCAATGCAAGAATTATTCCAAATCTATACTTTGGAGAATGAAAGCCTTGAGGGGCTGGTACATGATGTTGAGCTTGATTATGTATATAATAGGATAAAAATTAATGGAATTCAAAGATGTAACCAGGAGAGAAACAGCATCCAATTATTTACTTTCAATGTTTTAAAATAAAAGAGAAAGTAACAGCTAAACAAAAACTAAGCTATTCATTGTATTGTAAGTATGCATGCTAAAGAGCCTTGTTAGATGTTGCATTTAGAAATTGCTTAGATGTTGAATCCATTAAAAATTTTCATAGTTCAATTAATAGCTTCTCTGATGGCTCAGATGGTCAAGCATCTGCCTGCAATGCCAGAGACCTGGGTTTGATCCCTGGGTTGGGAGGATCCCCTGGAGAAGGAACTGGCAACTCACTCCAGTACTCTTGCCTGGAAAATTCCATGGACGGAAGAGCCTGGTAGGCTACAGTCCATGGGGTCACAAAGAGTTGGATAGGACTGAGCGACTTCACTTTCACTTTCAATTAGTGTTTTTTGGGAAGGGAGTTCCGGTGAAAAATCAAACAAGAGATTTGCCTAGGTATTCAAGAAAACATGGGATCAACTTTTAAAATAACTCATTTTACTAAAATGTAAAGTATAAATTTCCCATTTGGAGTCAGTTTCTACCAGCTGTCTTTTAAGTATTTATGATTATAGCATCAAGAAAGCTAAAAATGAATAAAGTAGCATGATTCACTTTCTATAAGTTATTTCAAAGATTATAGACTTTCATCTGAGATTTGTGCTAGGAACACATTTTACTTTTGATCATTATGAATATGTTCAGACTTACAATTAAAATTTTGAAAAATGCTGATGATATATGAAAGAAGAAAATAATGGTATAATGCTCTGTATTTTTTAGCAATAGGAAAATCACATCATTAACTATTTTCATTTATACAAAATGCACTCTAAAGTTCTACCCTTAGAATCATTCCAATACTATTTCAGATCAGTGTACTCGGTATCATTCGAGTGTTCAGATAACCTTGAATCTGTTGATGACCTGGAAATCTAAAGAAGCTGAAGAAAGATGGATGCTTAAAACATTTCAAAGAGACATGTGTAGCAGATTAATGCTAAATAAAACTTACAGAAAGTAATTATCAATATAGAAAGTTAAGAGAAAGAAAAGGAGAAAAATATTTAAATGAGGCACTTGCTGTCAGTCCTAAGCCATGATATCAAATGATGAAGTATGTTTACAATCTTTCACTCATCAACTGAAAAGAAAGGCTGCTTATTCGTCCTTCCTCTACGAGATTTCACTGTGGTGCCACGAAGTGCTTTTCCTCTCAGAATGCACTCACCTTGTGTCCCGTTCCTTCAGGAATCATTGCAGAATTTGGTTGGACATTGTGGACATTGATCAATTTATTCCACTATATTAGCAATGCAGAGAAGTTAAAATACTTATCCTTTAAAGAGAAGTTTTGGAAAGGATGCTTAGGCTGGAAGCTTCTAATCCTGTGACAGTAAGCATTGAGGAAGCCTTTCTTCACCTTTCTGGCAAATGAGCCTGAGCAACTTGAGACCTCATTGTCTCATATGAAGTGAAGTGAAGAGAAAAGTCGTTCAGTCATGTCCAATTTCTTTGGGATGCCATGGACTGTAGCCCACCAGTCTCCTCTGTCCATGGAATTCTTCAGGCAAGAATGCTGGAGAGAGTTGCCATTTCCTTCTCCACTCAGCACTATTGAGAGACAGTAAAGTATCAAGTTTTAGACAAATGAAATATTTTGAGTCCTCACATGAGAATCCTAAGGAGAGTTCTATTGTTTTAGAAAAGTAGAATGTAAGATGTATGGGTAAAAATTGATCCTTTTCATCAGTAGTCATTGATTCTATAAATGTTAGTAGAATCAGTATCAGATACTCCAGTGTTTTTGATCGGACTACTCTAAGTGAAAAAATAATATAAATACAATCAAAATTGTGTTTAAAAATAGAATAGGTACCATTTCAAGCCAGTCAGAATGGCTGCTATCCAAAAGTCTACAAGCAATAAATGCTGGGGAGGGTGTGGAGAAAAGGGAACCCTCTTACACTGTTGGTTGGAATGCAAACTAGTACAGCCACTATGGAGAACAGTGTGGAGAATCCTTAAAAAACTGGAAATAGAACTGCCTTGTGACCCAGCAATCCCACTGCTGGGCATACACACTGAGGAAACCAGAATTGAAAGAGACACGTGTACCCCGATGTTCATTGCAGCACTGTTTATAATAGCCAGGACATGGAAGCAACCTAGATGTCCATCTGCAGATGAATGGATAAGAAAGCTGTGGTACATATACACAATGGAGTATTACTCAGCCATTAAAAAGAATACATTTGAATCAGTTCTAATGAGGTGGATGAAACTGGAGCCTATTATACAGAGTGAAGTAAGCCAGAAAGAAAAACACCAATACAGTATCCTAATGCATATATATGGAATTTAGAAAGATGGTAATGATAACCCTGTATGTGAGACAGCATAAGAGACATAGATGTACAGAACAGTCTTTTGGACTCTGTGGGAGAGGAAGAGGGTGGGACGATTTGGGGGAATGGCACTGAAACATGTATAATATTGTATAAGAAATGAATCTCTAGTCCAGGTTCGATACAGGATGCTTGGGGCTGGTGCACTGGGATGACTTGGAGGGATGGTATGGGGAGGGAGGTGGGAGGGGGGTTCAGGATGGGGAACACGTGTACACCCTGTCGGATTCATGTTGAACCACCCGTGGCAGATGCATGTTGATGTATGGCAAAACCAATACAATATTGTAAAGTACAAAAAAAAAAAAAAAAAAAAGTAAAGTAATTAGCCACCAATTAAAATAAATAAATTTAAATTAAAAAAATTGAATATGGACTCTTTTTGCATTTTGCATTGTTTTCAGCTTGCATTTAATTTTTGAGTACAATAAACATTTAGTGGACTAAATATGCATAAGGGGCTTCCCAGGTGGCACTAGTGGTCAAGAACCTACCTGCCAATGCAGGAGACATAAGAGACTCAGGTTGGATCCCTGGGTCGGGAAGATGGCCTGGAGGAAGGCCTGGCAACCACTTGAGAATTCTTGCCTGGAGAATCCCATAGACAGAGGAGCCTGGTGGGCTATAGTCTATAGGGTCGCAAAGAGCCTTACATGACTGAAGCGACTAAGCACACATGCACACATGCAAGTATGCACAACCAAGACTAATCTTATTTTTGAAGAGAAACTGTTGTCATATAAATTTTCAGGCCTATATCAGAAATGTTAACATAGGTGAAAGATGTTATGAGCTACAAATTGAGTCTGATTAATAAGGTCTTTCCTGCCAGCTAATGTTAAATTCTAAGCACTGGTATTTTTCTATGTTTATATTTTTGGCTTTTGGTTAAAATCGGGAACTAAGATAGTGTAGAAACATCAGCCTTATTTCAGTTAATATTGTAGAAATAGCAAGTTTTTCTTGAATGTCTTTTGGGTTTACAAATTTTCATGTATTATACATTTTAAGTATCAGATATAGATTGAATGATTTGACAGGGAATGATCTGTACTCATCTAAGGCTTTGTTCCAGTGAGCCCAGATGGTTTGATAACGTGCTACTTTCCTGACACTTGGAGGCTATGAGGTTTGCCCTTGCAGCATCTCTGCTGGAAGTTCGTGACTGCACACAGCTGTTCCCTACAATCTTTACTGTCTCCCAGGTGCTACTGGAAAGTGATGATGTTTTGATACAAATCTTGATTTGGCCTCCAAAATATAAAAATTTCAAGTTATTGGTTGCTGTTAGGCATTCAAGAGTCTTCTATTGCTGTAGGGAGGGTAGTGAAATGTTGGATATGAGCACAGATTTTGGAGTCAGAGGTTTGGATCACTAGCTGTAAATTGATTAACTGCTCTGAGCCATAGTATTTTCCTCTGCAAAGTGGAAATTTGGGATAGTTGTATGCATCTTATAGGGTTGCAGAGGGGAGTACATTTGGTGATGGATGGAAAATGCTGAATCCACAGCTTAGTTTATTGTAGACACACAATATTCCTTTTCCTCTCCTGGAGTCTGAGAGCCAGGTTAACTCACTGTGAGCCCTTAGTTGGGTATCCTGTTCTCATGAGTCTTCTAGGCTTTGCTCCTCAGGGAGCAATATAGATAGCATTGTAAATGCTTAGTAAATAGGGATAAACCAACACTGATCTCAAGACAAAATATGGGATAGATATATGTGTATACCATATATATATGAGAGACTTCATAACATATGGCTCATGCAGTTATAGAGGCTAAGAAGTCTCATGATCTGCTATCTGCAATTTGGAGACCCAGAAAAGCTGGTGGTGTAGCTTCAAGGTTGGAAAGTTTAGGCAGTCTGAAGCCCTGGTTTACAGGTTCCTGTCCCCAAGGACAGGAAAAGATTGATGTTCCAGCTCAAAAAGTCAGGGAGAGAGCAAAAGAAAGAGAATGAAAGAGTGAGAATTCGACCTTCCTCTGCCTTTTTGTTCTATTCAGGCCCTTAGTAGATTGAATGATGCCCACCCACATTGGGCAGGATCATCTGCTTAATTCAGTTTGCCAATTCAAATAATATTCTCGTCCAGAAACACTCTCACAGACATATCCAGAATTAATGTTTAACTAGATATCTGGCTGGGGCTTCTCAGGTGGCTCAATGGTAAATTATCCTCCTGTCAAGCAGGAGGTGAAGGTTCAATCCCTGGGTTGGGAAGATACCGTGGAGAAGGAAATGGCAACTCACTCCAGTATTCTTGCCTGGGAAATCCCACTGACAAAGGAGCCTGGCAGGCTACAGTCCATGGGGTCACAAAAGAGTCAGACATGACTTAGTGACTGAACAGCAGCAGAAGCAGCAGCTATCTGGTATCCCATGACCCAGTCAAGTTGACACATAAAATTAACCAACAGTCTGCAAAGAGCAAATGTTGTATCAATTTACATTATCACCAGCAGAGTATGACAGCGCCATTTCCTAAAATGCTCACTGACAGGGGATATTTTAAATAATTTAAAAATATATATAGTCATGACTGTGGAGAGAGGTGCAATTTTTTTAGGCAAAAAAAATTGTAGCTTGTTATTATGGCTAATATATGTGAAAGATTTTGGTCTCTATTTTGTGAATTCACTATTAGTTTGGAAAAGATTTTTAATATCATTATTATATTGAAGTATTTTAAATTATATCCCTAGAGGCTTCCCTGGTGGCTCAGACAGTAAAGAATCTATCTGCAATGTGGTGACCTGGCTTTGATCCCTGGGTGGGAAGATTCCCTGGAGGAGGGCATGGCAACCCACTGCGATATTCTTGCCTGGAAAATCCCCATGGACAGAGAAGCCTGGTGGGCTACAGTCCATGAGGTCACAAAGAGTTGGACATGACTGAGTGACTAAGCACAGCACAGATTTAGAGGACAAAATAGATGCTGAGTTTTACTAAATATTTGTTTATTCTCTATTTAGATGTTTTCTCTGTCTTGATTTTATTTTTTAAAAGCACCTATAAATATTTGCTTGTGCTTAGTTTGTATCTATTCAAACTAGAGTGCAGCAGCCATAATCTAGTTCCTCAAGGGTCTTGTACAGTTGGGTTTTATGAAATGAAGTTTTTTACTTATCAAATTTCAGTTTCATTCTCTGAATATTCAAATACATTTGTCAACTGCTTTTAGAGAAGAGACTGTGAAAGGATGATGATAAATCTGGAAATATAATTCTGATTTTTTGAAACAGAAAATTGTGATACAAAGAGCAGGGGTCCAGGAGTTCCAACTCTAAACCCTGTAAGAATCACCAAGGGGAAGTAACAAAATACCCAAGCCTCAGGCCTGCCCCAGATTGACTATGAATTTATAGAAGAGCTAAGATTTTATTTTGTCAAATCTTCCCAGGTTATCTCATGGGCAACCAGGATTGAAAAACAGGTAAGGTAAGTGGATGCAGACTCAAAGACTAACTCTGCCCCTACCCAGCTGTGGCATCTCAGTCAAATTATCCAAAATGCCAGGGCCTTCGGAGAGATAAGGTGAGGGTAAAGAGCTATTGAAATCTAAGCTCTCTACCTGTTCTACAAGAAACCAGTACTTCCATGATACATGACTGTCTACAGCCTGATGGCATCCGGAAGAAATGTTAACATTGCAGGTACACATCTATGTATTTGATGGAGCATATTTGTGTGGTTTATATACAGAGTATATCATTTGAAATTAAAATAGAGGAAGTTTTAAGTGATTTCACTTCAGGGTCCTTGCTAAAGGCCGGGTAACGCTGCCAGTTCTTCTGTGAGAATTACAGATTAGCAAAGTGAGAATTGTAGCAGTTTGGCTGTAAAGATATTAAAAAGTCTAGTAAGTTTAAGTTATTTTCACTCCAGGAAAACTATAATCACTTGAAAGATCGAAGAACAAGAGTGAAATTTAAAATAGGATTACATGTTCACAAATCACTGGTAAAGAAGACATTGATGATTGTTTACCTGTTTTTCTTTATACTAATGGGCTAATATCTTTATATTAAAACCAATTTGCAGATAGCTACTATAAATTCTTGAACCTTATAAGATTTAAAAACTTCACTTGACAGACATTTTGGTGTAGGTGGTGTTGTAGGGAAATCATCTCATTTCATACCAAGAATAGCTTTACTTTTATTGAGATATCAATGTATTATTGGACCTAAGCATTAACAGGTCACTGAGTAACTTCTCTGTCTAGTTCTCAAGATCTGAGCAAATACACTATTCGCAAGTAATCTTTTGCATAGATATTCCAGAATTGAGAGTTTGCTGACCAAACAACTCAAAAAGAAACACATTATAACATAACATTTCAAAGTAGAGCTTAAAAAAAGCCTAGCAGTTAGAAGTGTCCATATGTCTGAATTTATGTGTTGATGTGAGTTGATGTAAGTTTGCATGGCCTTATTATTTAATCTTTGTAGATGTGCATCATTATTAAGTTTTTATGCAACAACTGTTCCTGTATTGACTCAACCAGTACAAGAGGCGGAGATACTGGAAGTGGCAGGCACAGATTTCCTGATCCAACTCTTAAAGGGATGTTTGTGAGGGAAGAAACATGAAAGATGGAAGAACCCAGGTTTCTCATGAAATTTAAATTGTATAAATTCATATACTAAAATTCCTGCTTTTAGCTCCCCTGTTTTACCGGTATATTTTCTAAACTAGGGCAAGTCAGCTAAAATTCATAATTTATAAACAGTCTGTGGAAAAATTAGTGAATTATTTACAACACTTTTGAAAAATGTGTTTGTATCTTATACAAAAATTAGCTAGTCTGTTAATCACAGTGGTGCCACAAATATGCTGGAAATTAGGACTTGCAAAAGTGAGTTTTGAAAAAGAAAAAAAAAAATCCTGTAACTCAATCTGAGATTGGAAAACCAAACTGATTCTGAATGGTCTATTTAAACAAGTGCCAATTATTGAATAATTCTCTGACCTAAACAGAAAGTTATTGTATATGGAAAGATTTTTTTTCTCTTGGAGTGCTTTATTCCAGATGCCCTCTCAAATTGTTTTTAATTCTCTGTGGGCAGTAGATAACTAAACCTACAGAATGTAGTAATGGCAAGGAGGAAGCAATCACGTTGGCCACTTCTAGTTAAGAGTCATGGAAATGGCATCTGTTATATATGAATTGCAGACTATAAGGACTTTGACAGTTCATAGACCAGACCTAATTTATTAAACTAAGTTTCTAATATAAACAGTAATTTGTTTCAGGCACTGACACTGCAGGTCTGGATTATGTGAACCAAATATAAAGAACTGTATTTCCCTTTAGGAAAGTGTGTGCCTTTCGAGCACTGAACGAAAATAATCTAATATGTCATAATAGTAAATATGATGAACATGGCCCACCTTCCTGAGCATGGGGCTGATTCACACTCTCTCCTTTTCAAATTTTCCGGAGGTTATTTTAAAAGTACTGAGGTATGGTTTATAAACTTCAAAGCACACCTGTGTGTTATATTCCAACGGGTGAGAAAACAGTGAGCCTACTTAGAGAGGTTCAAACTTTCCTGCACTTTCAATTTGAGATGTAGTTCGGTTTGATTGCCAAAAGCATTCTCACTACAAAATCAACTGATCATAAAAATATAAAGATTTCTTTCAACCATTTTGGGTTATTTTGCAGACAATATTTGATTAAATATGAATCCTGAAATTTACGTATAAAAAAGTCTGGTTGCTTGAAAAAGATTATGGACTAAATAAAGCTTTATTTCAAGACTTTTGAAGATATGCTTCAAATAGGTCAAATAACATGTGGCTAGATTTTGAAGTGCTGTATTCTTTGTTTGTGAAAGCACTAACATATATTCTCATATTTACCCAACACCCCTTATTAAATTGTTTATATGCTGCCAATTCCTATGTAAGGCAGGAAAGAATCTACAAATTCTTATTTTTTTCTTGTTTTAAAGGGCAGCATATTAGCTAGGATGATTTTGGCTGCAAGTAACAAACTCATTTTTAAATATGGTTAAAACATAAAGGGCACTTTATTATCTTATAAGAAATAAATTGGATGGAACTTCCGTGACTGGTTTAAGTCAGTGACTTTCTTCTCGTGTCACACTAAACGTTGCCCGAAGTAAGAGAGGGTGAGTTTCTGTGATGTTTCCCTATGTAAGGAAGAAGAAAACTTTTCCTGTAATCTTAAGTCAGACTCACAGGTCTGTGGCTGGGTCTGCAGCCACGCCTGTGTTGACCATAGAAAGAATAATGGAATTACCCTGATGGATTAAACTAATCGCCATTCTACTACCAACCATGAACGATAAAGTTATTGATACCTAACAAAATCGGGGTACATTTAACAAGGAAGTGGAGGAAATTGCCATTAGGTAGCCAAGGAGTACTGTCTGTCAAAGGTAGGAATAGGAAATAGAATTAGTTTAGTTCTGATATTTGAACAATAGATGGTCCTCATGAAAGTCTGTACAATATAGACATGAATCTGGAAAGAACTGCTTTTGTATTTTTCTGTGACACATTCTATATGATGTAAATAGAAATCTTTGTAGTATAATACATATAATCATAAAGTGAAATTCCAGGAGAGGCAGTGTGATATAATTGGATTGAAATATTTAGAGCATTTTGGTTGAACTGACTCTGCAGTTGATCCCGAATAAGATTAGTTTTTTTTCAGGCCGTTTTGGTTTATGCACCCTAGAATTGACACATTTTTGACTGAATACAAGTAACCAATAGGTTGTTTTCATGTTTCAGAAAGCCATCTGATTTTTTCCTTCTACCTAATCACTTCCTTGTCAGGGGTAATGTTAACTTTATATGGACAAAATGACAGAGAGATGGGAGAGGGAGATAAAGAGGGAGAAAGGGAAGGGAAGAGAGTGCGAGCAATGTCAGAGGATCCAGGTGTTGGGCACGGTGAGTCATTCAAGGTTCCTTTATTTTACTATATTGGGTGGTAGATATTTTTGTGCTTGCTTGTAACACGTCAATTTAAATAACTTTTCTTTTAAAAAAAAAATGTTAGGTTCAAGGTACAACTTGAACTCAGATATAATACATCTGAGACTTCTCTGGTAGTCCATTGGTTAAGATTTCACCTTCCTATCAGGGGGTGCAGGTTTGATCCCTGATTGGGGAGCTAAGATCCCACATGCCTCATGGCCAAAACACCAAAAAACATAAAACAGAAGCAATATTGTAACAAGTTCAATAAAGACTTTAAAAAATCCACATTAAAAAATCTTAAAAAATATATAAAACATCTGATGTGTTTTAAAAATTTTATTTTATTTTTCCTTAGGAAGTGCCTCTTCTTACAGACAGTGACAGTGATCTATTGGTTAATGGCTACAACACCTTAGGGTCTTGAAACAATAGCTTAACGGAATTATCACCTTCAGACAATAAATGTTGACCTACTAGAACTACAAGGAGCAATACTAATACTAGGTATTTCTTTCTGTAGCACAGAAATTATATGCCTTTCATCTTGGAAATTATTTTAAAAGGGTAAGAGAGATATAGACAGAAAAAAGGAAAAAAAAAAAACCCTGCTCTAATCAAAAACAGACACTAACTTAGGGAACAACTTTAAACAGAGAGATGATGTATAGAAAATAGCTTCAACTCTTTTCCCCAGCTATACTAGAAATAGCACTGGTCTGTCTGTTAGTTTTAGAGTGGTGACTCACCTGGCCATTGATCTGATTCTGCCAATAAATATGCTGCGTCCATGAGGTATGGTGCACAAAACAAGGAAACTGGAAAACACAGGAACAAACAACAACAAAAACAAACCCAGTCTTATTTTACAGCTGCACAGGTTTTTGGGTTTAGATGTGCATGTTTACATATGCAGGCAATTACTTGGGGAAGGCACATTAGTTATACATAGGTTTGTAGTTCTTAAGACTAAAATTTGCTTTGGTTGAGGTTATTACTGCTTTTTGTTTGTAAGAACTTGTTTGTTTCTTTAAAGTATAACTTTAAATATTGTCTTTGGATTGAAAAGTTCGGCATAATAGCATCCATCTAGAGAAAAGTTAATCTCGGGTTTAAATCAGTCAGGAACTCACACTAAAATAAGCTCGTGTAAAATATCAATTTATTCAGATGCCTCTCTGTTTCCCACTCCCCATCCCCTAATATTCTTCTTCCCTTGTAATAGCATTATAAGAGAAATTTGTTTAGAAAAAAGCACTTTACTTGGAGTCAGGGCACTTGAATTCTTGCTCTGCCATCTCCTTGGTTTTTACTTCCATTCATGCTTTATTTATTCATCATCCACACTGATGCCATTTTGGACCCGAGACAGCCTGTTTCCGTTTCCTCATCTGTAGCAATAAGACTGATTCTTAGATGCTCAGATTCCTGTTTATGGACTAATGATCTTTGTTTTGCATGCTATGCTTAGAATCAGGAGAATTTTTAGCATTTCAACGGAAGAATTTCAACTACAGGTTCGTTCTTACTGCTAAGCAGCTACAAGGGTGTTCAGTTGGTGAAATGAGGGGCACCTGTCCTGAGTGTGATTTTTCTAATTAGAACAGCTCATTTCGAATATAGATTTTCTAAAACCTCATTTCAAATATAGATTTGCTAAAACCAAGTAATTTCAGATGTAGAATTCCACCTGCAAAAAATTCTAAATTTGAAAATTTTCTGTGCATTTGTTTAGCAGTGAATTTGGTTGAAAAGAAAGTAAATTCTCTAAATTCACTATGGTGTTCTTATTAGAATGCTTTTATTTGAGCTTCTTTTTGCTTCTGTATTATTTCTGGATTCAGTGTAAAACTGTCAAAGGAATTTAAAAAGTCTGGTGTTTGCATTGCTTGTTTTCTTTGAGAGAGCCAAAAACAAGATACATTTTTAGGGTTATACAAGTTGTGCATTTAAGTTAAATAAACCTTTAATGTACAAACTTTTGAAGGTATCCATTTAAATCGATATTTTAAAAAATTCCACTTCTTAGTTTTAAGACATAATTATTTTAAAATAAGGGAATTAAGATAGTTCTGATATATCTTTAAGCACATGATTCCTTTATTTTTTCACTGAATCTCAAACAAAATGAGTAATCATTATTGCCCATTAGTTGCTGCTTGGAACATAGAATTTAGTCAAACACAATGTAACTTTTATTTGTGATTATTTTTAAATTTTAATTGATTTTCAACTTTTTGATAGAGCATAAGAAACAGATGCAAATGATAAGGGAGATTGATCAATTATGTTTAAAAACTTTGGGGTCAATCACATCAAAAAAGAATAAAGAATCATTCCAAGTATGGAGGAGATTAAATATGATTTCTAAAGTTCCAAAAATTTATCTTCAATAAAATTTCTGCTAAGTTTTGCTTTTGTTTATACTTTATTTGGGAAAATTGGTGTGTTTCTAATTTATTCTCACGATAAACTATTTTTTCTTAAATCTGTTGTTCATCTTTTAAAATTACCCTAATAGCTATATATTTTCTTACCAATGATTATATTTTATCAGTTAGAAAAGTAGCTAAATATCAATATGTGGAACTTGATGAAATACCCTAAGTGTGGCAGGGTTGCTATTAGACTAATAGTCACCTCATAGTCTCAAGGAGCAAAAAATGATGTTAGTTCGCCACTTATGGCTTGGCTTTCAAATCTTGGTAGTGGAATACCAGATTCTGGTGTGGATTTCAGTACTTCAATCTGTCTCTACCTAACTTGATCTTTAGGGTTAATAGCCAGAAATGCTCAGCAGTTGCTTTGGGTCCCTGAGAGAGGACCTGGCAAAAGCAGGCCTTGTTTTTTAGTGCCTTCCCCACCAACTCCTCTGCTACCTGGGCTTGCCCATCCTGTGCCCCACCAACTCCTCTGCTACCTAGGCTTGCCCATCCTGTGCCCTTGGGGTGCTGAGAGGTTGTTTCTAACTCATTCTTACAATGAATCTCTCCCTTACCCCATGCATTGTGCTTCCTGAACTGGGAGATGAACTAGGTAAATGGTGGTTATAGGGGTGAGAGTGGGTAGGGAACTGATTACACTTACTTCTTTGCAACAAACTGATTATCTAATTTTGAATATTATTTCCAGAGATAGCTTATAAAATAGGGCTTCCCTTGTAGCTCAGCTGGTAAAGAATCCTCAAGCAATGCAGGAGACCTGGGTTTGATTCCTGGGTTGTGAAGATCCCCTTGAGAAGGGAAAGGCTACCCACTCCACTATCCTGGCCTGGAGAATTCCATGGACTGTATAGTCCATATTATTTCTGGAGATAGCTTATAAAATGACACTAGTTTATGTATGTTATAGAGATCAGGATAGTAAAAATAAAGAAAATATGGTACCATGGTCTGAATATCTCTATGTATTCAAGATTCATATGCTGAAGTCCTAACCCTGAAGGTGATTGTTTAAGAGGTGTGTGTGTGCTAAGTTGCTTCAGCCATGTTTGACTCTTTGTGACCCTATGGACTGTAGCCAGCCAGGCTCTTCTGTCCATGGGATTCTCTGGGCAAGAATACTGGAGCGGGTTGCCATGCCCTCCTCCAGAGGATCTTCCTGACCCAGGGATCAAATCCGTGTCTCTTATGTCTCCTGCATTGGCAGCTGGGTTCTTTACCACTAGCGCCACTTGGAAATCCCCTGTATTGGGAAGTAAGGCCTTTGAAATGTGATTTGATCATGAAGCCAGAGCCCTCATGATTAGGGTTAGTGCCTATATAGTAGAAACCCCAGAGAGCTAGCTGTCCCTTCTATTATGTGAGGACACTGGGAAAATGTGAGGTCTATGAACTGGGAAGTAGGTCTGTACCTGATACCTGCCTGTACCATGATCTTGAACTTTATAGCCACCGGAATTGTGAGAAATAAATGCTTATTGTTTATAAATCACTCAGTTTATATTTTTGTTATAGCAGCTCAAATGGACTCAGACATATGGTAAACTATTTTGACTCTAATTCTTTAAAAAATTTTTTTAGGCATTTATATTTTGCAAATGGTGCTCTCTTTGAAACTTTTGGGAACAACCTATGTGGAATTTATCTTCTGGAAAGAAAAGTAGAATAGAAATGTGACCTTTCAAAATTAACAGCAATAGCAAAATGATTTCTGGATTGAAATGAGTGCTGGCTTTCTAGATACCTGTTTTGATTGTTCCAAAGCAGAGAAGAGAGGCTTAACTTTTTCCATTGCATTAAATATAGGGAAAAGGAGAGGAGTACAAAATAACAGGGCTATAACATAATATGATATAGACTAATATCTACTTTTTGGCAATGGATTTTTCTAGACTTTTTTTTCCCAGAACACTGTAAATATGGCCCCTCAGATTAACAGGGGTGCAATAGTGTCCATATGCTTAACCCAGCCTCCCTTATGCTCTCAGCATCTATGTATCCAGCGCACCTATAGTTCAGGGTCAGAAAGCTTTAGTGCACTCATAGGCCCAAGAAATTAATCTAAATGAGCCAAACGTGTTGAGTGCAAGCTGTAACCACATGGGGAACATGAGCTCCTTCTCAGCTGGGTACCGGTGACAGCTTTCTGTTGCCAAGTGGGAATGCAATTTTTGAGAGAAACCACAAGTTTGGATTTTATAGAAAAATACGGACTTTTCAATGTGAAATATAACAATTTTTAAGTGTTGACAATTGAGTACGGTTTAGAAAAAGGAAAAAATGAACCCACCTACCAGTTAGATGGAAGTAATGAGTTTGATAATTGAGATGTAGTCTGGCTGTTAAAAATGCTAACAATGATGGTTACCAGTCAGTTGACTAATATTTTTTAGATTTTCAATACCTAGAATTAACAATACTATTTTTTTTAATATTCTAGTGCATGTTTTTAATGCATTGAAATATCAATGTTTTGTTAGAATAATACCATTATTTTGGCATTACAAATCTGAAACTTGAATCACTTGCATTTTAAGGAATATACAACACGAAATATTTTAAATAAGTTTACAAAGTGGTTTTCTGTACTTGCATAGCCTTCAGAAGGAGGAAGAAATATAATAATTAACAAAACAAAAATTTCTTTTGCAACAAAAATGTACATAGTCATAGTCTACTTCATAGATTTATAAACCACTGGAATATGTATATTAAAATTACACAAATAACTACATCAGAATCTCTATGTAATATGACAACTGATGATTATAAAGTTAAACTGGAAATGCTTTTTTAAAAAAATTAAATTATATTTTGCTGCTAATACAATGACTACAGTGGTAGAATAGGTGTTTTAATATTAAATGAAATAGCGATTTATGGCACTGCTATTTGCTCTGTATTATAACCAACATATGTACTGAACAAATTGTGGCTAATTTGAATGAATGGATACATTATGTACAAGTGACGTTTAATAGGAAAAAGTTACTAGTATGATTTTTTCCCTTGTCTTTTCCTTCTAGTGATTATAAATAAATAAATATATGTGTGTATGTATATATATATATATATATATACATACATACATACATACACAGGGTATTATTCACTTCTTAAATGAACTCACATACTTTCACCTAAGTGGCCTATTGTAGATAAATATTCTAGTTAGCTTTCCTAAACCTTGCATGAAATTTTGTAATTTCTATTTCCCTAGACAGACACATTTCCCTAACGTCTACTATCTGAATAATTGAAATACATCTGAAGTGTATTTTTGTATGTATATGCTTTCAATATCCAGCAACCCATTTTCTCTTTGTAATTCACATAAAATTTTGTCATTTTTCTTGAAGCTTTAACTAGGTATTTCAGGTTGTAAGAATAGTGAAAGTGTTAGTTGCTCAGTCGTGCCCAACTCTTTGCACCCCCATGGATTATGTCCCACCAGGCTACTCTGTCCACGGAATTTTCCAGGCAAGAATGACTGGAGCGAGTCGTTCCCTTCTCCAGAGGATGTTCCTGACTCAAGGATCAAACCTGAGTCTCCTGCATTGCAGGCAATTACTTTACCGTCTGAGCCACCAGGGAAGCCCCTGTGAAAATAGTACATTATACCAAACAGTACTAAGTTTCTTTGTGAAAATGAATTGTATAGGAGAAAATATAATACCAAAACAATAGTAATTATTAGGAAGAGAATGCAATTCCATTTGTGGGGGGGGGGGAGGGCTAAATCTTGGATCAGGCAGATTTAAGATTTTCTGATGCTCAGATTTTCTCAGGTGCTTAGCTGAGCTGCTCTGTACATCTTTCAACTACAGAGCTCACTCCTGGCAGTATTGACCAAATCTAGAGGTGAGTGTCAGCACATGGAAAAGCATGGAATGTTTGACATTTTTGAATAGACTCTAGTGCTTATGAATACTCCATTGTACTTTTACAGAGATTATTTATTTTTTAATTTATATATCTGCAATATGTTAGTTATTTTGCTTTAAAACATCAGCATTGTTTACAGCTAAAATAGAAAAAACTAAGGTCAAAATAAACAGCTCTGTTAAGTAGCATATATAAAGCAAATATCACTGTGATTTTTTTTTAAAATGTGTAAATCTCAAAGGGTTGCCTCCAGATTTTCAGAGCAAAAAGTGATACTGAACAAAAACTAGCAAACTGCAAAAAAAAAATGTAATCTAGCAATGTGTAAAAATTGCCTTAAATTTAATAGAAGTCTTTCAATATTGACTAATACATCAGGCTAAACTCTCAATTAGCACTAAATATTTTATATATGCAAATGTAACACATCTGAGGCTAATTTGACATCAACATCACCAATAAGAAAACAGCCAACAGTTATAATTATTATGTTTAACACTTGCAGTGATATTGTAGAAGTAACATTTTTCATCATAGGTTTTATTAATTCCCTTCTTTGATCCAGTCCCCAATGACATTAAAATAATTATTTCTTATTATTGGGCAGTAGGAAAATAGACCACCTATAAGTCACAGAGAGTTTGTACCTACTGGTTGTAAGTCCATTTTAGTGCTGATATACATGAATTAAAATGAATTAATTTTTATTTCTGACTCTTCCAGATGCTTAGTATGTGACCTTGGAAAAGAAAAAGGCTGTGAGAATTTCAATAGAAACACCCAGAGCACTGCTGGTTATGCTGCTGCTCTGAAAGGTCATAGGCGGTATCTTCAGACAAGTCAGGCCAGGATGAAGCCATACATCCCACTTGTAGACGAGCATGGAGTTGAGGAAAAACAGAACTCCTCTCCTCTCTAGTTGGTGTGGAGGCTTCTGCTTAGAGAGTACTGACCTGACATACAAAGTGTGGACATTTATGAATTGTTGCCTTAATGATTATTTTCCTTTAGAAACTACCAGTGGAAAGTGGAATAATCTTAGATTGTCAATGAAAAGGTGTTAAAGAGATCATTTAAGAGTTTCCTCTATTTTTAAAATATAAATTTATTTATTTTAATGGAGGCTAATTACTTTATAATATTGTATTGGTTTTGCCATACATCAACATGAATCTGCCACAGGTGTACATGTGTTCCCCATCCTGAAGCCCCCTCCCACCTCCCTCCCCATACCATCCCTCTGGGTCATCCCAGTGCACCAGCCCCAAGCATCCTGTATCAAGCATCGAACCTGGACTGGCGATTTGTTTCATATATAATATTATACCTGTTTCAATGCCATTCTCCCAAATCATCCCACCCTCTCCCTCTCCCACAGAGTCCAAAAGACTGTTCTATACATCTGTGTCTCTTTTGCTGTCTTGCATAAAGGGTTATTGTTACCATCTTTCTAAATTCCATATATATGCATTAGTATACTGTATTGGTGTTTTTCTTTCTGGCTTACTTCACTCTGTATAATAGGCTCCAGTTTCATCTACCTCATTAGAACTGATTCAAATGTATTCTTTTTAATGACTGAGTAATACTCCATTGTGTATATGTACCACAGCTTTCTTATCCATTCATCTGCTGATGACATCTAGGCTGCTTCCATGTCCTGGCTATTATAAACAGTTCTGTGATGAACAGTGGGGTACATGTGTCTCTTTCAATTCTGGTTTCCTCAGTGTGTATGCCCAGCAGTGGGATTCCTGGGTCATAAGGCAGTTCTCTTGAGAAACCTATATGCAGGTCAGGAAGCAACAGTTAGAACTGGACATGGAACAACAGACTGGTTCCAAGTAGGAAAAAGAATATGTCAAGGTTGTATATTGTCACCCTGCTTAGTTAACTTATATGCAGAGTACATCATGAGAAACGCCGGGCTGGAAGAAGCACAAGCTGGAATCAAGATTGCCGGGAGAAATTCCAATCACCTCAGATATGCAGATGACACCACCCTTATGGCAGAAAGTAAAGAGGAACTAAAAAGCCTCTTGATGAAAGTGAAAGAGGAGAGTGAAAAAGTTGGCTTAAGGCTCAACATTAAGAAAATGAAGATCATGACATCTGGTCCCACCACTTCATGGGAAATAGATGAGGAAACAGTGGAAACAGTGTCAGACTTTATGTTTTGGGCTCCAAAATCACTGCAGATGGTGACTGCAGCCATGAAATTAAAAGATGCTTACTCCTTGGAAGGAAAGTTATGACCAACCTAGATAGCATATTAAAAAGCAGAGACATTACTTTGCCATCAAAGGTCTGTCTAGTCAAGGCTATGGTTTTTCCAGTGGTCACGTATGGATGTGAGAGTTGGACTGTGAAGAAAGCTGAGCACCGAAGAATTGATGCATTTGAATTGTGGTGTTGGAGAAGACTCTTGAGAGTCCCTTGGACTGCAAGGAGTTCCAACCAGTCCATTCTAAAGGAAATCAGTCCTGGGTATTCTTTGGAAGGAATGATGCTAATGCTGAAACTCCAGTACTTTGGCCACCTCATGTGAAGAGTTGACTCGTTGGAAAAGACTCTGATGCTGGGAGGGATTGGGGGCAGGAGGAAAAGGGGATGACAGAGGATGAGATGGCTGGATGGCATCACCAACACGATGGACATGAGTTTGAGTGAACTCCAGGAGTTGGTGATGGACAGGGAGGCCTGGCGTGCTGCAATTCATGGGGTCGCAAAGAGTCGGACACGACTGAGCGACTGAACTGAACTGAACTGAAGGCAGTTCTATTTCCAGTTTGTTAAGGAATCTCCACACTACTCTCTATAGT
Organism: Bubalus bubalis; assembly: GCF_019923935.1. Lineage (NCBI taxonomy): Eukaryota > Metazoa > Chordata > Mammalia > Artiodactyla > Bovidae > Bubalus > Bubalus bubalis. Next base: position 139,118,885 of record NC_059158.1, read on the forward strand.
GGCTGTACTAGTTTGCATTCCCACCAACCGTGTAAGAGGGTTCCCTTTTCTCCACACCCTCTCCAGCATTTATTGCTTATAGACTCTTGGATAGCAGCAATTCTGACTGGCGTGAAATAGTACCTCATTGTGGTTTTGATTTGTATTTCTCTGATAATGAGTGATGTTGAGCATCTTTTCATGTGTTTGTTAGCCATCTGTATGTCTTCTTTGGACAAATGTCTGTTTAGTTCTTTGGCCCATTTTTTGATTAGTCATTTATTTTTCTGGAATTTAGCTGCAGGAGTTGCTTGTGTATTTTTGAGATTAGTTGTTTGTCAGTTGCTTCATTTGCTATTATTTTCTCCCATTCTGAAGGCTATACCTCAACATAATAAAAGCTATATATGACAAACCCACAGCAAACATTATCCTCAATGGTGAAAAACTGAAAGCATTTCCCCTAAAGTCAGGAACAAGACAAGGGTGCCTACCCTCACCACTACTATTCAACATAGTTTTGGAAGTTTTGGTCACAGCAATCAGAGCAGAAAAAGAAATAAAAGGAATCCAAATTGGAAAAGAAGAAGCAAAACTCTCACTGTTTGCATAAGACATGATCCTCTACATAGAAAACCCTAAAGACTCTACCAGAAAATTACTGGAACTAATCAACGAATATAGTAAAGTTGCAGGATATAAAATCAACACACAGAAATCCCTTGCATTCCTATACACTAACAATGAGAAAACAGAGAAATTAAGGAAACAATTCCATTCACCATTGCAACAAAGAATAAAATACTTAGGAATATATTTACCTAAAGAAACTAAAGACCTATATATAGAAAACTATAGAACACTGGTGAAAGAAATCAAAGAGGACACTAATAGATGGAGAAATATACCATGTTCATGGATTGGAAGAATCAATATAGTGAAAATGAGTATACTACCCAAAGCAATCTATAGATTCAATGCAATCCCTATCAAGCTACCAATGGTATTTTTCAGAGAGCTAGAACAAATAATTTCACAATTTGTATGGAAATACAAAAAAACCTCGAATAGCCAAAGCAATCTTGAGAAAGAAGAATGGAACTGGAGGACTCAACCTGCCTGACTTCAGGCTCTACTACAAAGCCACAGTCATCAAGAGAGTATCGTACTGGCACAAAGACAAAAATATACATCAATGGAACAAAACAGAAAGCCCAGAGATAAAGCCATGCACCTATGGACACCTTATCTTTGACAAAGGAGGCAAGAATATACAATGGAGAAAAGACAATCTCTTTAACAAGTGGTGCTGGGAAAACTGGTCAACCACTTGTAAAAGAATGAAACTAGAACACTTTCTAACACCATACACAAAAATAAACTCAAAATGGATTAAAGATCTAAACGTAAGTCCAGAAACTATAAAACTCCTAGAGGAGAACATAGGCAAAACACTCTCCAACATAAATTACAACAGGATCCTCTATGACCCATTTCCCAGAATATTGGAAATAAAAGAAAAAATAAACAAATGGGACCTAATTAAAATGAAAAGCTTCTGCACAATAAGAGTTTCTTCTTATGCACATGGAATTTGCTGTCCTACAGGGTAGAAAGTGGCAGGGAAGAACTTTTGAATGTAGTGTGAGCAATGGAATACTGAAGGGCACTAAACTATGATTCAGAAGCCCTTGGTTTTAGAGCCACCTCTTATATTTATTTGCCCTTTGTTCTTCTTTGAGCCTTGGTTTCTTTTTTGATAAAAATGAGATTATGAATCCTTACTTTGCCTGTGTCATCACATTGCTATCAGGTTAAAGTGAAATATAGTATGTGAAAATTCTCTGAAAGCTTCTGAAAAACTACACAGATGTAAAGAATTATGATGAAAAAATAATAGTCTTCTGCCAACTTTTCGAGGCATTTTTCCTCTACTTTTAGAAAAAAATAATATCCATTTAATTTATGAATTTTTCTTTTAAAATAGTAAACCAGTGTATTTTTTGAACCTGATAATCCCTGGTGTCTAATTGTATTCTGCTACTAGTAGACTAAGAGCTGGCCTGGCTAGTCAAGCATCAAAGTTATTATAAACCAGCTGTAGCTAGATCTAAAGATACAGCATGAGGAAGTCCCTACCACAAGGGAAGGAAAAACTTCTGTCCCTTCCATCCTTAGAGGAATGTGGGAAGAACAAAGGAAGGTTGGGTAGGATAAGAAAATCACGTGATGAAGTCCTCATTACTCCTAGTTTTGAGCAAGGGCAGAGTGCTGGAAAACTACTTAGAAAGATGTGAGAAAATGATAGAACACCAGAACGAATGATTCCATTTCCTAAGCATTCTTCTCAGTGCCATATGCAATGTAGCTTTGACAACTAGGGTAACTCTGGCAGAAGGAGGAGTTGGGGTGAGAGTTGAAGCTTCTCACATGGTGAACCCGCACATGGTCTTTAGGAGACTGAAGTGTAACTGTATAGTACCCTATTGAGGGTTGGGCAGGGGCAGTAATCAGGGATCAGGAAGAGGCATGGTCAGCCTTTAGCACCAGTGGTTACTATCCTATACTAAAAGGCCAACAGGAACTGGCACATCACCAAGGATGCAGGAATGACTGGGGCTCCTGCATAGACCCAAGAGGGGAAGAAAGTCTGCAGCCTGAGAACACTGCATAGCATCTTTGGTTTTTCTTTGGTCACTGTCATGAGAACACATGACATCCTCGCTCTCAATATGGCAGCAACGGAAGATAGAAGAGAAAACATACATGTTTACCTATTCATCCAAAAATATCTTCTGAAGAAAGCAATTTAAGAAAAGTTGGAGATAAAATTAATGGGAAAGTTTTTATTGTCTCCACTACCTTCTTGTCTCACCTCCATCTAACAGGGTAGAGGCTTATGAGGAAGATAAATCTGTTACAGAAAAAAGAAATTGCATAGTTTAAGAAAATGTGTTTCTCGTCTATGTGCGCATTTGTTTCACTCCCATGTCATTTCTTGAGGTTTATCTTGTCAGTCATTCCTGTTTGTTTTTCCCACAGGTGTTAAGACCATCATTTATGGTCACTTAACTTTTTTTAAAGACAAGTTTTTCAAATAAAGTTAAGATTTGCAATTAAAGTGAGAGGAAAGTATAGAGATTTACCATACACTCACTGCTTCTCTACATGCATAGCTTCCACCCTTATTAACATCATTCACCACAAAAGTACATTTTTTATCAAGGATGATTGCATTGACACAACATAATCACCCATATTTTATATTAAGGTTCACTCTTGGTGCTATATATTCTATGGATGTGGACTAACACATAATGACACATATTTATCCATATAACATCATATAGAATAGTTTACTGCCTTGAAAATCCTCTGTGCTCTGCCTATTTGTCCTTCCTGTCCATTGTGGTAACCACTGACCTTTTTATTGTCTACATAGTTTTGCCTTTTCCAGACTGTCATATAGTTGGCATCTTATAGTACAAATCTTACTTTTAAATGAATGCTTACCTAGTCTTTATTATGTGCTATGTACTGTTCTAAATGCTTTCCAAGTGGTAATTAATTTAATCCTCATAATAGCCCGTTGCATACTACTACAGTGCCCATTTTTCAGGTGAGAAAACTAAATTGAGGCACAAAGAAGTTAGTTTTGGAAAAACAAAAACAGAAAACGTGGTTGTGCCAGCATTCCAACACAGAAAATTTGGCCTCAGTATGCGGTATACCACATGACCTTTTCTTCATGCCTATTCAATCTCTTTAACTTTCTTAATCCTTTTAAGTTTAAAGCTCAAGGTAGATCAATATTAGTATTGGATAGTTTGATTTGTACATATCCAGGAAATATTGAGTTCTTATGTGACCTCAAACATGCAGCCCTATGTTTGAGGGGCTCAAGTAGTATATAATATTTGCCCCAATAGGCCAAATGTTGGTTAGTAGTTGATTGTCATAAAACTCACCTATTAAAAGCCACTTATTACATTCTAATAAAAAATGCATGTAGAGTAAGTATGTGACTTGTAAGCACTTGTAAGTTTTTATTTGGTCATTTTACCAAGGTTTTGTTTTGATTTTCATTATTTACCTAGAATCTCTCCTGAGACACATGAAATACAGGTTTTACGTTCCATAAAATTAACATGGAATTGCAACAGAAGGATATTTCTCATAAGAAGAAAACTCCCTTGTGAAGAAATATACATGCTAAAAACAAAAATGTCAAAGAAAGTTTATACATTACTTTAACTCTGTGGCCATACGCATAATAATCTAAAATAATTTCTGTACATAATTATTTTTATCATATAGAATGCAAAATAATATCCAATTACTAGGAAGTTGAAAATGTTTTTAGGAAGTAAACTTGTAAACTTGGTGCTTATTTACTCAACCAGAGAAAAGAAATATTTTGCTTACAAATGTGAAAAATAGAGGGCTATTTTGACAGAATAGTCTTGGTTCATTTCCAAGACAAACTATTCAACATCACAGTAACCCAAGTCTATACGTTAACCACTAATGCTGAAGAAAATGAAGTTGAACAGTACTATGAAGACCTACAAGACCTTCTAAAACTAACACCAAAAAAGATGTCCTTTTTATCATACAGGACTGGAAAGCAAAAGTAGGAAATCAAGAGATAACTGGAGTAACAAGCAGGTTTGGCTTTGGAGTACAAAATGAAGCAGGGCAAAGGCTAACAGTTTTGCCAAGAGAATGTGCTGGTCACAGCAAACAATGCCGATAACATCATTCTACTGGCAGAAAGTGAAGAGGAACTAAAGAGCCTCTTGATGAAGGTGAAAGAGGAGAATGATAAAGCTGGCTTCAGTTCAGTTCAGTTCAGTCACTCAGTCGTGTCCGACTCTGTGACCCCATGAACCGCAGCATGCCAGGCCTCCCTGACCATCACCAACTCCCGGAGTCTACCCAAACTTGTGTCCATTGAGTCGGTGATGCCATCCAGCCATCTCATCCTCTGTCGTCCCCTTCTTCTCCTGCCCTCAATCTTTCCCAGCATCAGGGTCTTTTCAAATGAGTCAGCTCTTTGCATCAGGCGGCCAAAGTATTGGAGTTTCAGCTTCGACATCAGTCCTTCCAATGAATATTCAGGACTGATCTCCTTTAGGATGGACTGGTTGGATCTCCTTGCAGTCCAAGGGACTCTCAAGTGTCTTCTCCAACACCACAGTTCAAAAGCATCAATTCTTTGGCGCTCAGCTTTCTTTACAGTCCAACTCTCACATCCATACATGACCACTGGAAAAACCATAGCCTTGACTAGACAGACCTTTGCTGGCAAAGTAATGTCTCTGCTTTTTAATATGCTATCCAGGTTTGTTATAACTTTCCTTCCAAGGAGTAAGCGTCTTTTAATTTCATGGCTGCAATCACCATCTGCAGTGATTTTGGAGCCCCCCAAAAAAAGTCAGCCACAGTTTCCGCTGTTTCCCCATCTATTTCTCATGAAGTGATGGGACTGGATGCCATGATCTTATTTTTCTGAAAGTTGAGCTTTAAGCCAACTTTTTTACTCTCCTCTTTCACTTTCATCAAGAGGCTTTTTAGTTCCTCTTCATTTTGTGCCATAAGGGTGGTGTCATCTGCATATCTGAGGTGATTGATATTTCTCCCGGCAATCTTGTACTTCTTCCAGCCAGCGTTTCTCATGATGTACTCTGCATAGAAGTTAAATAAGCAGTGGCAATATACAGCCTTGACGTACTCCTTTTCCTATTTGGAACCAGTCTGTTATTCCATGTGCAGTTCTAACTGTTGCTTCCTGACCTGCATACAGATTTTTCCAGAGGCAAGTCAGGTGGTCTGGTATTCCCATCTCTCTCAGAATTTTCCAGAGTTTATTGGGATCCACACAGTCAAAGGCTTTGGCATAGTCAATAAAGCAGAAATAGATGTTTTTCTGGAACTCTCTTGCTTTTTCAATGATCCAGTGGATGTTGGGAATTTGATCTCTGGTTCCTCTTTTTCTAAAACCGGCTTGAACATCTGGAAGTTCACAGTTCACATATTGTTGAAGCCTGGCCTGGAGAATTTTGAGCATTACTTTATTAGCATGTGAGATGAGTGCAATTGTGCAGTAGTTTGAGCATTCTTTGGCAATTAGACATTAAAGTCAAATAAAGAATAATACAATTGTCTTGATATATGATACTTATTATTAAATTTAAATAAATTAAATGGATAGGGAGCCTGGTCTTTAAATATTATGGTTAAACAGTAATTTCTTGTGTTTCACTTTATTTTAGCTCCTGTTAATTAGAAGGCATTACTTGGTTGCTAATCCCTAACAACAATAATTATCCCTTATACTAACAATAGGTGGATAAGCCTGAGAATGCGATTTTCCTCTTTAACTAGCATTTCCGAGTATCAAAATCAAGGTTCAGTAGTCATTTAATAAAGGCAAAGTAATCCACATTAGATGGATTTAAAATGACAAAATGTGGTATGACATTTCATCTTTTCAGGTGTATAATTGTAATAGAAAGACCTGGTGGTTTTAATAAGATCAGGACTGTTGGTGGTTAAATACCTCATTTTTGCAAACGGGAGAAATTCCCCTAGATAGGAATAACAGATGGATTGTTCTGGGTTTAAAGTAGTCTAAGACAGATGACAGAATGGACAGATATGCGCTTCATTGAGACCAGGCACCTTAGGATGAGATAATTGCTGGTCTTTGCGTCCCTTCTGATGGAGGCTGTGACAGAGGCTCTATAAACTCATGAATGAAATCACCGTGTCAAATAACCATGCCGCCAACATCCCAGCACGGCCTTCCAGATCCAGTGCTTGTATGCTCATCGTTGGAAGGATAAGCTGTTAAACGGAATCTGCTCTTTGAAGCAAAATCCTTTTTTCCTTTGCTTTTTATAAAGTGTTAAAATGTTATAATATTTGACTCAAGTGAGAATTTAGTGTATGTTTTCATACATAAGTTTCAGGGTAGGATCTACAAGGATTCTGGTAAGGGCAAGACAGGGGTCTTACCTTCAATATGCTTGTATTAGAAGGGAAAATAAGGTAAGTAAATTCTAACAATAAGCATTTCATTCATTCATTCAATAGTTATTTCATGAACCCCAGGATGTGCCTGGTAGCACTCTGTTGGCCAGAAATTTAGTGGTTAAAGAAGATCAAGTTCTCGTTTGGAGCTTTAACTTTGTGGAGGCTGTGAGCATGGACTTCGATAAAGACAAAGAGCTGGAATGAATCAAGGGGCAGAGAACTTGGAGCCATCTGGGAGGGGCAGGACTATTAATTTGAGTTAAACCAAGGGAATGAAAGACCACAGTGGTCAAAGTGATGGGGAAATAATGTGCAACAGACATGGAAAAATAGGTTAGGACTATGTTGTTGAACTCCAGATTAAAGAATTTAATAGACAATAAGTAGTCATTGAATAATTTTGAACAAAGTCACAAAATAAAAACACTTTAGGAAGGTTATTGTGGCAATAGATATAACATAGATGGAAGTGGAGAAATCAAGGGCGAGGTGACCACATAAAGAATTATTGCAATATTGGAAATGAGTGGTCATCAGGCCTAATCTTGTGCAAGCAAAGTGAACAGAAATAAAGATAAAAAGTTAGAGTCTATGGGATGTTTTTGATGACCTGAGGCTTTGATAATTCTTTGAATTAATGCTTGATGCCAATATTATGGGTAGTATTATTGCCCTTTATGTATTCAATCAATATTCTCAATTTCTTTATAACTCATCTGGATTGTTTGCAGCTATCTGTAGCATTTCCAATTCCTGCTCTTTATCTGATTGCTATCAAAGAGTTCTCCCTGTGAATCATTCTTTGCAGTGTTTGTGTTGCAGCTTTACTCTATGTTTTGGAAAAAGAATATACACTAAGATTTCTACCACTTAAAGACATAATTTGGAGAAGGCAATGGCACCTCACTCCAGTACACTTGCCTGGAAAATCCCATGGATGGAGGAGCCTGGTGGGCTGCAGTCCATGGGGTCGCTAGGAGCCGGACACGACTGAGCGACTTCACTTTCTCTTTTCACTTTCATGCATTGGAGAAGGAAATGGCAACCCACTCCAGTGTTCTTGCCTGGAGAATCCCAGGGACGGGGGAGCCTGGTGTGCTGCTGTCTCTGGGGTCGCACAGAGTCGGACACAACTGAAGTGACTTAGCATAGCAAAGACCTAATTAACCCTTATTATAAATTTCTCACTATTTTCTACTTTTTTCCTAACTTTTTTCAATGTAAACTTGTGACATTCAGCTCATTCCTGTGGCATGAGGGAAATTTTCCTGTGGATGTGAGAGGTGAGGAAGGCTCATGGAGTGGAGGGTGGGAAGAGGGTGCAAGACTGCCAGGCTACCCAATGCTCTGGAGGCATCTCGCAGTTTCACAGAGGCATGGTGTATGCAGAAACATTCAGCTGTCTCTTGGAGTGGCAAATTCTTGCTTTTTTTGTTTTTGTCTGTCTGTCTTTCCATCTTGTTGTCCTTCTTTTGTTCTTTCTTCCCTTTCTCTTCCCTCTTTCCCCATTCCTTTCTTCTTTAGTACACAACTAGAGTATAAGCATCTTAGACATGAAAATAATCACTCTAGTCCAAACAGAGTCACATGCTTGGTTGCTCAGTCATGTCTGACTCTTTGTGACCACATGGATTGTAACCCACCAGGCTCCTCTACCTGAACTTCAAATAGAGTAACAGACAAGTTTAATGAAGTTCAGGTGGCAGCAACAAAAGCAATTGCATTCACCACCGTTCTTCTCTCTTGTATCTTTTGGTTTGCTTTCTTAAGGCTACAGATTCATAGAGTTCTCTACTACGTGTTTCAGTAGATAAACCATGAGCAGTTTTATTTACTCTTCTAGTGGACCCCAAGTATTTTCTGGTCACAGATCCACTTCTGGAAAAATATTTAGAGTACTCGATATCTGACCCCTTGATAAATGCATGTGTTTGTATTATTTAACTTTAAATAATAATATATTTTATATATGTAATATAATAAATATAATAACATAAGAAAATAATATTTGAAATAATGATTAAGAAGAAATATATTAGTGTATCCTATGATAAATGTACTACTTACCTTCGGTAACATCTCAAAGCAAACTGTAGCTTATAGTGAAGTTTATCATCAGCAATAGTAAATATAAATCCATATTTCAAGTAGTCTTTTCTAAGGTAGCAAAAAATTGACCCTACATCATCTCAGATCTTGTTCATCCTTGCTTTTATCCCAAAGAGTGGTGGGTAAGCTCAGCAGAGGGAGAAAAGAAATGGTGCCTTTGTCTTTTTTCTGTGGTTTGCTTGTGCTTACTTTGTGGTATTTCCTTTGGTCCACAGTTTCTTTCCAATAATCTCTTATGCTGTTGTTATTTTTGAGAAGGTTAGTTTATGTAAAATTTGATAACAAAGTCTCTAAATTCACTCTCTAAATCTCAGCCCACATACATTGCCATCCACTGGATTATGTTGATGGCTAACAAAAGGATTGTGTTTCTCTGTCATCCATTTCGATTTTCCCTTCAGAATATTGTGAATACCACAAGGTCCACACTACCCACCAAGAGAGACCAAACAAAAGCACTAGTATCAACCTGAATGTAAATATTAGTAAAGCTTTATTTCTTTCTCACATTTCTGTGAATAGTAAACATAAGTAAGTATTATAATAATAATCCTACTGTGCCATGTTTGTGCTATCCATCTCCTGAGGTTTAACTCTCTTCAACCCACCTTACTTGCACATAGTTTGACTACATGCATATGATAATGCATTAGTTCTAAACTTCTTTTATCTGGAGAAAGAAATGACAACCCATTCTAGTATTCTTGTCTGGAGAATTCCATGGACAGAGAGGCCTTTTATGGACTTCCTTGGTGGTTCAGTGGTAAAGAACTTGCCTGCCAGTAAGGAGAGGTGGGTTTGATCCTTCTGCCAGGAAGATCCCCTGGAGAAGGAATTGGCAACCCACTCCAGTATTCTTGCCTGGGAAATCCCATGAAGAGAAGACTGGCAGGCTGTAGTCCATGGAGTCACAAAAGACTCAGACACGACTTAGCAACTAAACAAATGTAACAGCAACAACAAATGTATTTTATACACTGTAGACATTCCCAAGATGATTTATTCTTTCCAGGATTCTACTCTGTTTTATAGTATAATCAGATTAGTTTTTCAAGCTTAATTTAACACACACACACCTTTTCTATGCTGCTGTTGCCATCAGCAGTCTGCAATGGGTAGCTCTCAGCTTCTACTTCCCTGAAGCTGCCTTTTAGATGTTGATTGATTTCCTGAATATTTCTATTCCTTTTAGGACAAAGACCACCAATACATTTTAAAATATATTTTTTTAACCTAGGCTATGTTGGTATGTTATGAGTTAGAATATTTTCCTTTCTTTCCAAATGACAGAATTTTGGTTTGTATCTATGAAAATAAACTCAATTTGGTAAAATACAGGGAACTAGTAGCAGAGGCTCATAAAAACAAACAAATTAACCAAATAAATATGTACAATTATCTTTGATTCAACTGTGTTTATGTAACATAAATGGGTATAATGGAAACATGCATAGATTCAGATTTCACATGTTGTTCAGCTTTGTAATCAGAGAAAAGAAAAAATGTACAATGGAAATACTGCATTGACCTAGGTTTTCATAAAGACATGAATCTGGTCTCTAAATAAGGATTCAAAGATCTAGTTTCTGTGATAGAGAAACTTTTATACTAATTCATATCCAGACTGAAGAAGTTCATTTGCTTGAACATATTACCCAGGATTTTTTTTTTTTTTTAATCTTGCTGTCTAAGTGGGTGGATAGAGAGAACATTTACTCCTTGGAAGATTTATTGTGACTTTTGGTGAAAAACTGTTAAATTTTAGATTTCTCTTAACTCTCCATTATTTTCTGTGTAACTGAAATAAATGATTCTGTTAATTAGTGATTTATTGCTCTACTTGCAAGATAGTAATGATAATTATTTTCACAGTTACAAGAGAAAAATTTCCAAATCCTCACACTTGACTGTTTTGTCTTCAGACAAAAAATAAGTTGCATAATGAGGTGTGTAACCATTAGTTTTATCAAGTAAATTCTGTTTCATACAGAATATAGACTTAATATTTTTGAATAAAGAAAAATTTAATATGAAACTAAGTAAGCAAGCCATCTAAGTGAACTAAACTATCTTACATTCAATATTTAACCGATTTTGAAACAAGCTAGTTTTTAGATTACAGTTTTTAGACTGAAGCATTGCTGCATCTTGATTACACTGTCCTAGTTCTAAAGGTGTTTTTATACCACTTCCCTGTCCATTAGGCAAAGACTATTGAATGCTCCATTACAAAGAATGAACATTTTTAACAGTTTTTCCTTAAATTAACATGACAGGTACTGCAGTGCAATGTTGTTAATCTTTTCCTAAAAGCTTAATGTTGCTATTTAGTTGTTTACTAATAAATCAAAGAAAACATTCCTTGTCATTTTAACTTAGACATAGATGGATGAATCTTCATTGTCTTTGGAGATGTAGAGAAGATCTTACAAGAGAAGTAATGATCAATTTCTTACAAAAAAAAAGAAGCATACACACATTCACACTGCCATGTATTGCTGAAAAGCATACACACTCACTATACTTAAAGAAGATGAAATTAGAAGAAATCATGTGATGGAAACTCTTGTAAACTACAAAAGAGTAGTATAAATGTCGTTTTATTTATCTTCCCATCTTTGCATTTATTATTTGATCTTTTTGCTTGTTTGCTGCTTTCTGGAAGATCAACTAGAATAAAGCACTTCTTGGTAGTTTTGCAAGTTTTTGTTTAGTGTCTTTTTGATCACATTTCAGGCTTTTGTGTCCATTCCCTCTGGAGCTTTGTTTGTTTGTTTTAAAACTTTCATACAGGCCTATCTTCAGTTTCCTGAAGTTTTCTTTGATCTTAGTTAAAAATTATTCTGGTTGGGACTGATAATTTGGTATTGCAGGCTACTAGGAAATAAGATAATATGTACCTTTAGGCTAACAATTTTATTTTGTTTATTTTTGTATTTCCTCTCAGTGCTCTGTGGTAATAGAGGCTGAGCAAATACTAATGAGTGAGGCAGTGAATGAAACAAAGAAAGAATAGGCAATTTTGGAGGGTTGAATTATGAAACATCACCGAATATCTAAACTTAGGTTATCCTTTTTCAGGAGCATCTGAATTCTTCATAAAATTCTTGCTTTTTTTAATGGGTGATGACAAAATTGGAAATACAATATCTTTATTATATCAGACTAATATTTAGTCAGGTTTTGCTTTCATTTTAGTGCTTCAGCTCTTGTTTTATGCCACAAAAACATATAAATTGGAAAGTCTGATTAAAACAGGAAAACTTGTCCTGAAGACTGTCTGTAGCTTGGTTTCTCCTAAAGGAGTTAATCTTTGAAACAGTCTTATAGAGTTGGTATTGGCTGATAAAGTTTTGGCCTGATAATTACATAATAAGCTGATGCCTTCCCAAGTCATTAAGTTTTTAGAATCTTTTTCAAAATTATGTTTATTGGGTTCCATAAAATGTTAATGTTAGTTATGAACTATTCAAAACCTCCAGGAATTTCAGCATTTCTCTGGTGTTCAAGAATCAAGAAGATTTAAAAGTAAACATATTGAGCAGAATAAGTAATACCCCAAACTAAGTATTTTCATCACTTTGAGCTATGTTATCATCTCTATTAATAGTAATTTATTGACAGTCTTTTGGCAGGATTAAGTAGTTGACAAAATTTAACTATTAGAGCAATTTTTGTAGAACTACACAAATTTTGTAGTTTAAGGAAAAAAACTATTAATAATGCAGAATAGAGGATCCAGTTTATTGGTAGGAAAGTCACAACAATTAGAAACATGTGAGAGGTTTTGAAGACTCTGATGCTGGGAGGGATTGGGAGCAGGAGGGGAAGGGGACGACAGAGGATGAGATGGCTGGATGGCATCACCAACTCTATGGGCGTGAGTTTGAGTGGACTCCGGGAGTTGGTGATGGACAGGGAGGCCTGGCGTGTTGCAGAGTCGGACACGACTGAGTGACTGAACTGAGAGGTTTTGATGGGCTTCTCAGGTGGCACTAGTGGTAAAGAACTCACCTGCCAATGCAGAAGACATAAGAGATGCGAGCTCAGTCCCTGGGTCTGGAAGATCCCCTGGAAGAGGGCACCAACCACTCCAGTATTCTTGCCTGGAGAATCCCATGGACAGAGGATCTTGGTAGGCTGCAGTCCCTAGGGTTGCAAAGAGTCAGATGTGATGGAAGTAACTTAGCATGCACACACAAGAGGTTTTGATATATGGTTTGTTTATTTTTTTCCCAACTACAATTTTATTTTATTTTTAAACTTTACAAAATTGTATTAGTTTTGCCAAATATCAAAATGAATCTGGATTCATTTTGATATATGTTTTAAAATGTTGTGCTTTCAGCTACAAGAAGTCTTGGTTAGTCCAGATCAGCTCCCAGATATTAATCTTGTTCCTCCTATTTCCTGACTCAGCAGCTCTTGGGATGGTGTGGGGTTGGGTCAAATGGTAAAGCTTCTTCTTAGGACCCAAAGAATGTATTCCTTGTGTCAATGAAGTGGATTCACCCTCTCCTTTAGAAATATCTAGTTTTTTTCCCTTTTTTTAAAAAATTAAATTTTAATTGAAGGATAGTTGCTTTACATAATTTTGTTGTTTACTGTCAAACCTCAACATGAGTGAGCCATAGGTATACATATATCTAGTTTGATTTAAGTATTTGAGAATCAGAGAGGGCAGTTCAAAGGAAGGAGGGACTGGATGTGGCTGTCCTGCAACAAAAATGCTACCATGGGCAAGAGGGAGGGCCAGTGGGAACAGGGGAGCTGTCCATAGTGAGTGGTAGGAAGAAATAATGTTTAACGTTATCTCTGAGGCCACTAGGAATACCATTTAAGCCTAGAAATTCGTTTTGCCATAGGAAAGCATTTCAAAGAAAACTTCTTCTCCCCATAAACTTGACCCTCTTTCTCCTTTTCTCCTGATCGTACCCCTAGTATCCTTTCTACCAAGGCTAGACACTTTACAGTTTTTCTGGTCCTTCACTTTCTTTTTTTTTAATTTTTATTTATTTTTTTTTTGGTCCTTCACTTTCTACCTTATCAACATCACCGAATATTTGCCAAGATCTGAAGACTGAATATGATACACTCATTACTTCTTTTCCTTTATTTGGCCATCCCTCATCTAGTCTTTCCTTCCAGTGCTTCCTTATACTCTGAAAATCTAGCTTCTAAAACACTTCCAGACTCATCTCCAAAAGCATAAACCCTACTGATAGCCTTCCTTGATGACAGAATAAAGTGGTCCAAGCTATACCTGAACTGACATACAAGGCTCTTCATGATCAGTTGATCAATACTCTCATCATCTGTTATTTTCCATTACTCCTTCATGCCACTTTAACCATGAAGTTAAAATATAGGAATGCAAAAATATAGGAATTCAAGACCAGGGCATTGTGAATTTCACATTTAAAAACTTAGACCTATAGATGCCTGAGAACCTTGGAAGTTCTATCAGCTGGGAAATGAATGAGCAAAGCCCCTGCTTTCAGGTATATGCAAAATGTGGGTGTGAAGGGTAAACTGGATATATGAAAAGCTAGAGATGAGAAAACAAACAAACAAAAAAGATCTACTGTGATAGGCAGGCAGACTCTATCACTAGTGCCAACTGGGAAGCCCTGATAGGCTAGGCAAGAAGCCCTGAATTGGATAATCAGGAGGGCTGCATTTTTGGAGTTGTGGCAGAGGAAGACTGAAAGGGTGTTTTGTTCTCAAAGTGTTGGCAAATCTTCCTGATATTTCCAGCATGGGTTATAGGAAGGACAGGGCACAGTGGATCTGGGGATCACAGGAGGATGGAAAGGTGGGAAGCTAAGAGGATGAATTCAGTTTCTGGCCCATTGAATCTGAATTCAATTCAGATTGTGGACATTGTTATGTAGAGTATCAAAAATTAAGAAATGGAATTCAAAAGATAAGGGGTTATATATTAAGATTTAAAAATAATAGCATAGATCTGATTGTCAAAACTCAGGGAAAAGCTAAAAGCAGCCAAAGGTTTTAATAGCAAGAGGAAAATGATAGAATAATAATCCCCTATAAACCGGTGAAGGGAGATGGAAGGAATGATGAAGACTGAGAAGAAACTCTCAGAGTTCATGGAAAGGGTGAGGTTACCTATGCTAGGTGGGGGTAGAAACGAGGTTGTAGGGTGAATGGCAGTGGTTCAGGAATGCCCTACTCTTGCCTATGAATGATCGATGATTAAGCATTTAACTTGTTTTCACATATTGGAAAATTGTTAGATGTTCTCCTTCACTTGTGCTGTTTTTTAGGCAAAAATGAGTCACTTTTCTGTAGCCTAATAAAGCATAATCTTGAAAACATTTAGCAATTTCTTCTTAGGTTCCTTAAATAATTGCCTCCAACCTTTCACATCTCATTTCATATATGATCCCCTTATACATTAAAGAGGACTTGATTAGCTGAAGATCATGAGGCCTCTTTTCCTTGAACTGCCACTAGTTATAAAATTCCAGTTTGGTGTTTACAAGTCGCAGCATCACTGGACAAGCACATATTTGGTGTTCACCAACTTTCTCTTGACCTTGGTTCACAGTATAACACTTACCACAGGTTCTCTTTGCAGGTGCATATAGAGCATGAAATACTGCAATGGATCCTGAAATGAATTTAGTCTTAATCAACTTAATAGTTGTTTTTAAGGTGGCACGGTGTACCTATAAATGTGTACCTGCAAATACGAGTTTAGAGATGAATTAGTCATCAAACTGGTCTCGTTAATAAAAACATAATTAAGGTTAAATTGATAACTTCTTCTTATTCAGACCTTCCATAAATGGGCCTAAGAATTATAAAAAAGATAGGCCAAATAAGCTTGAATTACAACTTTTTTTTACACAGTCATTTAGATTAGCTCATTCTTTCCTGGTACATGAATGTGTTTGTGTATTTTGCTGTATATAGTCTTGGGTTTTAGGGCACATTTTGTACATTCTCTCATTATATTCATTCTATATTCAAAATAGTATTTATTTTCATGTATACTTTCCACCCTTCTTCATCATAAATTCCTTTAGAAGCTGGGGCCAGTGTCTTGCTTTCTCTGTGATCTCTATAGCACTCACCCCATGCTTTATTTAAAAAAACATACTTAATAAAGATTTGTTAAAAGAATTAATCCAAATAACACCCTCAAATAGTGTTGAGTTGCTATCTCCATTTTGTATGTTAGATTGAGATTTATTAGATCCTTGAGGTAAAAAGATCAGTCCTGAGTGTTCTTTGGAAGGAATGATGCTAAAGCTGAAACTCCAGTCCTTTGGCCACCTCATGCAGAGTTGACTCATTGGAAAAGACTGATGCTGGGAGGGATTGGGGGCAGGAGGAGAAGAGGACGACAGAGGATGAGATGGCTGGATGGCATCACCGACTCGATGGGCGTGAGTTTGAGTGAACTCTGGGAGTTGGTGATGGACAGGGAGGCTTGGAGTGCTGCAATTCATGGGGTCACAAAGAGACACGACTGAGTGACTGAACTAAACTGAACTGAGGTAAAAAATGTTTCTAAATTATCTTTGTGATCTTTTCTCTTGCATCTAAAATATTACCTTGCCCATGGTAGATGTTCAGTTCAGTCAGTTCAGTCTCTGAACTTTCTGTCATTAACTTTCTTTAACATTGCATGTTTGTTAATTCCCATTATAATGCCTTTGCATGTAAAGGCTGTAATAGAGACTGGGATATGTGCTTACTCTAATGCCCATTCTTTCTTTGCTTCTTAGCAATGGGTCCTGCCTTTTAGCTGGATACATTGCCATCTGAAAGTCTCTATCTCCCAATTACCTGCATTTAGGTATCCATGTGATACGACTCTGACCAATAAGATATACGTGAAAGTAGTTTGTGAGTTTTCTGGGAAGGCTGATTAAGGGAAGCTGTCTCAGCTGAGAGGACCCAGTCTTAGGCCCTTCATCTTTTCTTTTTATTCTGGCTTGTAACACTGATGTAATGACTGCAGCTCCAGCAGCCATCTTGGGCCATGAGATGATGTTATACTATAAACCATATACTAGAATGATGGAACAGAAAGGAGATTGGGTCCTTGATGGAGCCGCCTTACCAGTCTCAGACTGCTAATCTCCAGATTTCCTTACATAAGAGAATAAGTAACTTCTATTTGTATACACTTCATTTATTTTAGAATTTTCTAAGCCTCATTAGCACAAAGGGCCATTTAAGACATTTTGTATTAATCTCCTTTGAGATGTAGAAAAATTTTATAGACATAATAGTTCCTCTTAAGGCTTTGATTTCTTAAACTTTGATTTCTTGGTACATAAAACTATCTGAGTGAGGCTATCACCCAAAGATTGTTTTCACCTGAGGATTGTTTACTCTGGTTACACAAAAAGACTTAAAATATAATTTCTTAGTTCCATATCTTGAGCAATATCTTGTGCGGGAGGGCTATGTGTACAGTAAAAAATGGACCTTAGTTTGAATTCTTTCCAGCAGTGTGACTACAAATAAATCCTGGTCTCATCTGTAGAAAATCAGTTGCATCTAATGCCTCTCTGGTTATAAATACTAAATGATTAAATGAGTAACATAAGAAGGAACATAATGATTTTATTATCCCTATTTTCCTCTAGGAATAAGAAATTAGAAAATGATAAAATAAGCCAGGTGGATTCAGATGATTAAAAAAGGCATTTTTCTTAAATACTGATAGTGATCTCTTTTGGTGCTAGTAGTGTATGTTTTGTCAACAGTCAGGTTTTTGAAGCTTCAAATTATCTTAATTGCCTTTTGCAAATATACAACTTTGCTTTCTATTTGTACTATATAAAAAGTTGGGTTTGAAAATTCAGTTCAGTCATTCAGTCGTGTCCGACTCTTTGTGACCCCATGGATGGCAGCACACCAGGTCTGTCTATCCATCACCAACGCCCGGAACTTGCTGAAACTCATGTCCATTGAGTTGGTGATGCCGTTCAACCATCTCATCCTCTATCATCCCCTTCTCCTCCTGCCTTCAATCTTTCCCAGCATCAAGATTTTTTCCAAAGAGTCAGTTCTTCACATCAGGTGGCCAAAGTATTGGAGTTTCAACTTCAGCATCAGTCCTTCCAATGAATATTCAGGTCTGATTTCCTTAAGGATGGACTGGTTGGATCTCCTTGCAGTCCAAGGGACTCTCAAGAGTCTTCTCCAACACCACAGTTCAAAAACATCAGTTCTTCAGCACTCAGCTTTCTTTATAGTCCAATTCTTATATCCATACATGACTACTGGAAAAACTATAGCTTTGACTAGATGGACCTTTGTAGGCAAAGTAATGTCTCTGCTTTCTAATATGCTGTCTAGGTTTGTCATAGCTTTTCTTCCAAGATACAAACATCTTTTAATTTCATGGCTGCAGTCACCATCGGCAGTGATTTTGGAGCCCAAGAAAATAAAGTCTGTCACTGTTTCCATTATTTTCCCACCTATTTGCCATGAAGTGATGAGACCAGATGCCATGATCTTAGTTTTTTGAATGTTGAGTTTTAAGTCGGCTTTTTCACTCTCCTGTTTCACTTTTATCAAGAGGTTCTTCAGTTCATCTTCACTCTCTACCATAAGGGTGGTATCACCTGCGTATCTGAGGTTCTTGATATTTCCCCCTGCAATCTTGATTCCAGTTTGTGCTTCGTCAAGCTTGGCATTTCACATGATGTACTCTGCATAGAAGTTAACTAAGCAGGGTGACAATATACAGCCTTGACATACTCCTTTTCCTATTTGGAACCAGTCTGTTGTTCCATGTCCGGTTCTAACTGTTGCTTCTTGACCTGCATACAGATTTCTCAGGAGGCAGGTAAGATGGTCTGGTATTCCTATCTCTTGAAGAATTTTCTACAATTTGTTGGGATATATACAGTAAAGGCTTTGGCATAATCAATAATGAAGAAGTAGATGTTTTTCTGGAATTCTCTTGCTTTTCCTATGGTCCAACTGATGTTGGCAATTTGATCTCTGGTTCCTCTGTCTTTTTTGAAAATTATGACTAAACAAATAGGGATACTTTATAAATAATTATGATGATGTATAGCAACTGATCATTTGATTTTTCATAAAATTTGGAATGATTCTAAGTCAGCATTATAATATTTGTCCCAATGTACTGTCATTAATACTGATTAATAAGCCATTTTTTAACTAGCTTCCTCATCTGATTCCATATGGAATTGTTAGTACTAAAGCTATTTTAATGACATTAACTTTTAAGAACTATATATTATGTCCTTGTAAAATTTTAATTCTCATCTTACAACAAACCCAATTTTACCATTCTTATTTAAACATAAACAATATCTTGTTAGATTTATTTCCAAAAGTGTTCAGAAGTACTCATTTTTTTCTTATGATTTGAAATTCATATATCTACCAAGATATAACAGGTGGCAATAGAGAAAACAGCTATCCTGAATTTATTATTTTTACCATATATTTAATATTTGGAAATTAATTACTTTTTATATGAAGGGAAAATAGAACAGAGTCTGGTACAGATTAGAAAAATAGAGGATGATATGAATAATTAACATATGAGTTTTAGAAGAGATCTTCATTAATCATTAGCAACTGTTATAAATATTTTAGATTTTTATTAAAAATCGAATGCCAAACATTTTATAATTTGCATGTTGAGGAGTGAGAGAGTGGTGCTTGGGAAATGTTTCATAAAATAAATTCAGTCAGCTGGAATTTCAGAACTGAACTTATAAACTCAAGTTTTGTTCACTTGATCAGTAATTGAATAAGCCTGTAAATAACTGCCACAAATAAGCATAAATATTCCTTCTGAAACCTTGGATTGCTTTTTTATTCCAAATGTGATGCAAGCTTTGTATAAAATATGCAATTTTTTTCTTAAAGTATAAAAACTTTAAAATTATATAAATTTCATTTGAAGATTTTATTATGAATAACTTTTGTTAGGTAATTTTAAAGAAAGGGTTTGGAGGATCACTGTCAGAAGAAAGTGAAATCTCAGAATGGCTTGCCCACCTCTTCATGCTTGCTGGCTTCCACTTTCTCTCACTTCCCTCCACACTCTACCAACCATCATGAGCTCCTGTGCTTGCCTTGGGCAGCTGTGCTTTCTCTTCCCTCTGTTTTGCAGACTTGGTCCCTCTGGCCACAACTGTCCGTCTTCCACTTCCCACTCTCCCTGCCTTTGCCTGGTTTGAATCTTCTTCACCTGCAGTGTCAGCAAAGAGGTTATTTCTTCCACAAGACTTCCTTAAGCCTCAGCCTAAGCTAGGAGTCCTGCCTCTGTGTTCTCAAAGTGCCCTCTGCTTCCCTGTAATTGGAACTCCCATGCCTAGGCCACACTCTGCAATTGCCTCTCTAAATCTGGACTGTAAGCCCGTGAGCAAAGTCCCCACTACTCCATGACCTTTGCTCCCACAGTAAGCCTGCATCTTCTAGAATACTAGCTACATGGTAGGCCATCAATACATACAGCAAATGAATGAATGAATGAATGAAAAGGAAGAAAATGCAACATCCTCAGCTTCAATGTATATATGCATGTAAAATGCTAGCTCTGACCACATTTGTTCCCTGTTACTGAACTGGATTTCAGCATGGCCAATTTGATTATAACCACCTTTAAGACTATTTCTTGATTTATTTAGTCACAGTTTTGGTGCCAATTGTGAGGATGACTGTGATTGTCAGAATGACATTCACATAGCATTATGCTTGAGCTATTGCATTGAGATAGATCAAAATCAATATACATTAATAAAATATATAATTTATCAAGGTTGAGGGAAACACTAATCTTTATAAATATGAATTCAAATCATTTTTAATGAATGGCAGGATATTTTAAAGGAAAGATTTAAATAGAAGAAGTTGGTAGCAAAGTAATTTAGATATTTTGAGTAAGAATTTAATTAAAAAAACCTTTATCTCAGCATTATCTGCATTTTTACATCAGATTTATAGATGATTAATTGCACTTAAAATAAAGTTAGGGTACATGCAGGAAACTAAACATACCACAAAATATTGCTAGACTTTCCTTTCAAAATCTACAGTGGTTTCTCTTTCGTTTCCATATTTATCCTTCAACAGTAATAACAGAATAAGTTGGAAGCATTGAACGATGTAATCACTCTTCCATGGCCCCATTTCAACAACCCCATGGGCTTCCCTGGTGGATCAGATGGTAAAGAGTCTGCCTTCAGTGAGGGTGACCCGGGTTCGATCCCTGGGTTGGGAAGATCCCCTGGAGAAGGAAATGGCAACCCACTCTAGTATTCTTGCTTGGAAAATCCCATGGATGGAGGAACCTGGCAGGCTACAGTCCATGGGGTCCCAAAGAGTCAGACATGACTGAGTGACTTAACTTTCTTTCTAGTAGACTTCTGGGCTTGTCTCCAGCCCAGAACCAGGTTGGGCACATCTTCAGGCTGCCAGGCCACCAGGTTGGACACTGAGGTGGCAAGGTTACCAGGGGTGACAAGCAAATCTACATATAAGATCTGCAGCTTAGAAACTGCACACATCCTCAGAAACTTCTGTGTTGAACATTTAGAGACAAATCTTCACGTCCTTTCTGATTTTCTTTCTCTTTCTCTGTGCTCCCTTCATCCTGCTCTGCCCTTGTTTATTTTCTTTGCATTTTCTGTCACGCTCTGTTTCTATCTCCCATTATCTGCCTGATCCATACAATTCTATTACTCCCATAGTAAGTGATGTATCACTAATGCTTTAAAGGAGGAACCCACCTGCTGTCAAGGGCTGCGGACTTGACAAAACCCACAGCCGCAGTGTCAGAGGAATGTCAGAACAAAGAAGGAAACCTGTTCAAAGGGATAAATAATCACATTGATTACTTCTTCACACTAGTTTGCACCTGTGTGCTTTGTTCTGAGAAAATGCCCCTTGAGTGGAGAAAGCCTGGGGCAGACCAGCTGCTGCAGGTGACAGGTGGGGCCCCAGCAGTGGTGGCTGTTATCTGGAACAAGGCTCTGGGACCTACACACCAGGCTTGTGAGACAGTGTGAGTAAGGAATCTGAGCCCACAGACAGGAGAGGCATTGTAGACTGGCTCACACGTCTTTGGGTGGGATAGGGCTGTAGTGAGAATGGTTCCCTATAGCTCTATCCTAGATCAGAAAGAAGTTGAAAGGGAAATTCACACAGTGAATTTTGTGTTTAGTCCTCCTCTCATGCTCAGATTTACCTGCCCCACCCCACCCAGGGCAGCTTCTTCTGCTGCAGGGCACCAGGAAATTTCAAGGGAATCTCTTAATGGCACTGAATATGTTGTCCCTGTCTGCGGCATAACAAAGGTGCCAACCAATTGTCCTGCCCTGAATTCCTCACACCAGTGCTACTGAGTCTTATTTACCACTGCATGCTATGGTATTTTTTAGCTATGGAGATTCTGATATCTGGTGAAAGCAGAGGGTGGTGGAGGTGAGGACAGGCAAGCAGAGGTGGGTGGGAGGGAGTAGAGGAAAGAGAAGTAGAGCAAGATCTTAATGTTAGGGACATAACAAAGAACACATTTTCCATTTCTTCATTAAAAAAAAAACTAAGTATATAATCTTCTTGAAAGCACTTCTTAAATTTTAATTCTTCACTTATCCCTTTGATGAAAGGATAGCATATAATTAGAACATACGACTATGGAAAAAATGACTTTATATTCCTCAGGACAGATACAGTCAGAAAAACTAAAGCGGCACAAGTTTTGCTCATAAGCATTCCATTCTCTATTTTATCATTGAGTCTAACTTTAAGCCTGATTCTAGTATTCTTTGTCAGGGAGAAATTACTTATAATACTTTTGTTCAATAGGAAAATTGTTAGTTTATTACTCAAAAATAAGAATATAATGGCTGCTATGCAACTGTTGTTCTGCGTAATTCTTTAAACCCTCTTTTCCCTCTTCCATTCTTAAGGCTTTATTATACACAGCTTCTCTCTGCTTCTACATTAGATCTTTCTGCTGCTCTGGCTCCTTGGGGGACTGGACATAAAGGTGACACAGGGAAGCGTTGTTCTGGCTGGGCCCATACAAGTGCTAACATTTGTTTTTAATTCTCTCGGTTAGGGTCTGAAATGGTTGGGAAATAAGCTCATATGTGACAAGTCAGATAGATATCTGTTCCCATTGAAAACATTACACTACGGGATGAGGTTGAAAACTTCTGAGGTTCTCCTCCTGCATCTCCATCACCAGCCCCTGGAAATGGAGCTGTTTTAGGAACATAGACTGTCCACCAGCACTTTTCCAAAGTGGACAGTCAGTATGGTGTTAGTATGGTAAATGGTACATTTACCAAGTCCATCTGTGACTATTATTGTGAGCTTGTAAGAAGCTTGGCCACAAGCAGAAAATTCAGATGAACTATATGAAATTTATAGCGAGGATTCTATTTTATAAAATCTCTCTCAGACAGAGCCAGATAAATTAAAATGGAAAAGACAGTATATTTTGTGCAATAAAGTCTAGAGTAAGATGCTGCCACACACCGGCATTCAGTGATGCAGCTCATCACCGTCATTATTCTGCCACTGGCCAGAAGGAGCAGCTGCTCTAGCAACCGACATATGACAAAGCATGTTCTAGAATTTCTCCTGGTTCTTGTTGAAGAAATAGAATCGAGAATATCTTCTCTAAAAGAGTAGCGATTTTAACAGGTCCCACTTCCCACCTGATCTCAGCCACTGCTTTCTAGTCCCAACTCTACAGTACTGTGTCCATTCCTCCTCCCTTGGACTTCATCCACATCCCACCTCCCCAAACTCTTCCAATCTGTCTATCAAACATCCCTTTGTGTGTCCAGCAACTTCCCATAATTCCTCAATCTTCACTTGGAACAGAACTCTGTCTCCTTGCCTTGAACAGAAAACTGACTATCCCACTTTCTCTGCAGCCTCTCTCAGGTACGTCCTCAGGCTCCCTGGGTAAAGTAGGCACCCTTCTGTCTCTTGGTAGCCTTTATTCACCTTGAACTCACCTCACTTCTGCACAAGCCATTGCTACTCTAGCATGTCCATCCTCCAGCTTTCCTCATTTGAAACCAGGGGATCACACTTGATTTTTGCTTTCTTCACCTCCACCTGTAAACCATCAGAAAGCCCTGTTGATTTTACTTTCAAACTATATTCTTGAGTGTCCCTCCCTCTGTCTCTATGCCCACCACTACCTGGCTAGTCCAAGCAAGATCATCTCTTCCCTGAATACCTGCACAATAAAAGCAGGCAACTTTTCCTCTTCGGCTGCTTCTACTATTGATCTTTAAAAAATGTCAATCAGATGCTGTGGCTTTACTGTCTACAACCCTTTAAGATTTTCTTACTCCTATGAAATAAAATCCAGCCTTCTATGGACAATAGGCTCCTAAACAATCTGAAGTCTGCCTACACCCAGAGTTTCACTTTAGTTTGGTCTTCTCCTTGGTAACTATACTTTACTGACTTTGACTTTCTTTTTAAATTACTTGAACACACAATTTTCTTTCTTAGCACAAGGCCTATCTATGCTTATTCTTCTACCAAGACTGCCTGACCTCTCCTGCTGTTTCAAAAACAATCCCTGATCTCTCATAACTGACCCCTTATGGTCAAGGTCTCAGTTTAAAAGTCAATCCCTCAGGGAAATTTTCCCTGACTACACTGTGTAACACAAATTCACCCTTGATAATCTTTAACATATTATCTTGGTTGGTTGGTTCTTTTATGAAAATTATGCTAATTTATACTTATTTACTTAAAAAATATGTATCTAAGTTACCATATCCCTCACTAAATTGTAAATACGATGAGGTCAACCATGTCTCTCTTGCTCACTGCTGAACCTCTAGTCATAGCACAGTTTCTGGTATATAGTAGTTGCTTGATGAAATCTAGCAACTACTAAATATACTTGAAACAAGTAGAATTTTTTTCTTAAATGTCTTCTCTTAATTATATTAAATCATATTCAGTAAAATATTTTACCTGTTTTTTATATATATATATATATATATATATGTCACGATGGAAGCCCCATACACACACACACACACACACACACATACATATGTATATATGTATACATACATAAGTGGCCACAGGACTGAAAAAGGTCAGTTTTCATTCCAATCCCAAAGAAAGGCAATGCCAAAGAAGGCTAAAACTACTGCACAATTGCACTCATCTCACAGGCTAGTAAAGTAATGCTCAAAATTCTCCAAGCCAGGCTTCAGCAATGCGTGAACCGTGAACTTCCTGATGTTCAAGCTGGTTTTAGAAAAGGCAAAGGAACCAGAGATCAAATTGCCAACATTGCTGGATCATCGAAAAAGCAAGAGTTCCAGAAAAACATCTATTTCTGCTTTATTGACTATGCCAAAGCCTTTGACTGTGTGGATCACAATCAACTCTGGAAAATTCTGAAAGAGATGGGAATACCAGACCACCTGACCTGCCTCTTGAGAAACCTGTATGCAGGTCAGGAAGCAACAGTTAGAACTGGACATGGAACAACAGACTGGTTCCAAATAGGAAAAGGAGTACGTCAAGGCTGTATATTGTCACCCTGCTTATTTAACTTGTATGCAGAGTGCATCATGAGAAACGCTGGGCTGGAAGAAGCACAAGCTGGAATTAAGATTGTCTGGAGAAATATCAATAACCTCAGACATACAGATGACACCACCCTTATGGCAAAAAGTGAAGAGGAACTAAAAAGCCTGTTGATGAAAATGAAAGAGGAGAGTGAAAAAGTTGGCTTAAAGCTCAGCATTCAGAAAACTTAAGATCATGGCATCTGGTCCCATCACTTCATGGGAAATAGATGGGGAAACAGTGGCAGACTTTATTTTTTGGGGCTCCAAAATCACTGCAGATGGTGATTTGCAACTATGAAATTAAAAGACGCTTACTCCTTGGAAGGAAAGTTATGACCAACCTAGATAGCATATTAAAAAGCAGAGACATTACTTTGCCAACAAAGGTCTGTCTAGTCAAGGCTATGGTTTTTCCAGTGGTCATGTATGGATGTGAGGGTTGGACTGTGAAGGAAGCTGAGCCCCGAAGAATTGATGCTTTTGAACTGTGGTGTGGGAGAAGACTCTTGAGAGTCCCTTGGACTGCAAGGAGATCCAACCAATCATCCTAAAGGAGATCAGTCCTGGGTGTTTATTGGACGGACTGATGCTAAAGCTAAAACTGCACTACTTTGGCCACCTCATGCGAAGAGTTGACTCATTGGAAAAGACTCTGATGCTAGGAGGGATTGGGGGCAGGAGGAGAAGGGGACAACAAAGAATTAGATGGCTGGATGGCATCACCGACTCAATGGACATGAGTTTGGGTGAACTCCGGGAGTTGGTGATGGACAGGGAGGCCTGGCATGCTGTGATTCATGGGGTTGCAAAGAGTCAGACATGACTGAGCGACTGAACTAAACTGAACCGAACATATATGTATATAAAACCTACCTAAATTAGGTAGTTGCTGCCTAAAAGCTGCTAGAAAAACACTTTAGTTGCTTGTATTCTATTCCTCGCAATTAAGTCTCCACTCAAGTGAGTTTTCTGAAACGACACAGACTGCTTGAAACGACTTGCTAGGAACTCGTCTCAGAAAACCTAGGCTTAACCATGGTAATCACAAGTATGCCACACACTCCACAGAGAACACCATGCACACACGTTTTTTTATAGAGGGTCTAGTGTGGCCTATGCATGTGTTTTCATTGCTCAAAAGCTTCAGGGAAACATGCTGTGTGTTAACTTGGAAATTGGGGCCTGCTGGCAAATGCAATATTTTATCCTTTGAATGCTAGGTAGTTGCAGTCTCAAAACTGTGTGAAAAAAAATTTTTATATATATATATATTCAAATATTTATATCAAATATATATATTCAAAATAGATTCTATATAGATTTTCTTTGGATAATTGTGGCTTCACAGGTGGCACTAGTGGTAAAGAATCTGCCTACCAATGCAGGAGGTGCAAGAGATATAGATTTGATCCTTGGGTCAGGAAGAACCCTGGAATAGGAAATGGCAACCCACTCTAGTATTCTTGCCTGGAAAATTCCATGGACAGAGGAGCCTGGCAGGCTACAGTCCATGGGGGTCCCAAAGAGTTGGACATGACTGAGCTACTGAGCACACAGCACAATCTCTTATTATACATGCTTATATGTTCTCTGATTATGTGACACCTATTTTAGGGGTCTACAAACTTTAGAAATAATAGTCAATAAACAAGCAGTTTTAGTGATACTAGGTCATTAAAATAATGAACATATAGACTTGATATGGTCATTTTACATATAAATCCTACTTGCTTTCTTAAGAACCCTTCTCTATCTAACATACATGGAGTTTCTGATTCAAGACTTACAGTTGACTGCTTTGACTTAGTGATCCTCATTTAGTGAATTATGTGACAAGCTGAAAATCAACCAAGTAAGGTTTTATAATTAAAGATCCATGGGGTACTTTCATTGATACCCATGGAGTGAAAGATTCCTAATTATCGGGGAAATGATTAGAATAATAAGAATAATAATCAGATAATTATACTCCTTTTGTCTGACATTTATGCAGTACCCATTGTATGACAGAAAGCTTCCTGGACTCTGGGACTGTAACACTGAATGTGACATGGTCTTTGAATTATTGTGGTGGGGAGACCTGTCTATCAACAAGAAATTATAGTACAGAGTGGTAGGTGCCTTAGAAGAGCATTGTATAAACTCCTTTGCTACATAAAGAAGTCAGGAAAGGTTCCACACATGAGACTTTTGGACTGCTATTTGAGAATGAGTAGGAGTTGGTCAGGTAGAGAAGGTGAAAAAGAGGAGGACATTCTCAGGAGAGAGCCATGCAGATGAGAAAGTGTGTGATGTGTTGATGAGAATGATCACTGGGGTTGGAACAGAGGATACAGAAAGGGAAATGTCAAGGAATGGTGCCCATATCCTAGCTGCACCGATGTTTTTGCAAAAAATGATGAGGATTTAGCATGCTCCATAAGTAAGTGAAAAGGCTGTAAAACATGAAAACTTCATTCTGTGTAAGTTATCTTCATTTACATTTTAGGTTAAAGTCATGATTTAAGAGTTCATAGTCTCTATAATGTTATTATAAAACTGTTTAAATAACCAGCCTGAGCATTTCCTGCCATTTTTCTTTAAGAACAGGGGTCATTAAGTCCACTCAAACATGGTGGTCTTTTATCTATATATTTCTGCATCTTTAGATGATTTAGGTCCTAAATTTTAGGCTATCAGTTTCAGAATCATTTAAGGATTAAATTGAAAAAGTTTGGCTTATCAAAGCTCTTGCCCATGACTTGTTTTTTACATATGTGGAGTGGGTGGTCATCTGTGTTACATGATGGGGAGATTCCAGCAATGCCTTCTCACGCATATTTTTGCAACCCATGAGTCACAGTGATAAACCTGCCATATTAGAAATTCCTTAGGGTAAAAATATTATCCCCAAAACCGAGTTTCTTTATGTTTCTTTTCTTGTTCTTTTTAAGACACAAGTGGCTTTCTAACTGTCACATTCCAAGGACATTCTTAAATTGTCATCTTACTTGACTTCTTCTGCCAAATTTGAGATTCTGAGTACATCATTTTTCTTGAGATTTTTTTGGTTTTTTATGTTCTCTAAATAGTCTTGGATTCTTTCAAACTCATGCTTAGAAGATATGAGCCAAGGTTCAGAAAATAGATTTGTATTTAATCCCACTCATTTTAATATGTTGCCTCACTGCAGCCTTCTGTTTGTTTGGTGTCCCCAAGACAGAACAATTTAACTTTTCCAGAGAGTCCACCTTCTCTCTTCTTTCTGGAAACCAGAGGGCTTTGGTTCTGGCTGAATTCCGGATGGTGAATGTGAATCTGAGATTTAAGTTCTTCTTCCAAGTTTCAACCAATCTTCCTGTTTTTGTTTGCAGCCTCCTTTCCTATTTCCAGAGGTATTTGGTTGCTCTGATTCATGGCCTTTCCAGGTTTTGATAGAGCAGGTCCATTTTTTTCCTTATTGGCTTCCTCTTCTTTGGCACTAAAATCCCTTTCAGCTTTTTAAAATCAATAGCCACTTGCTGAACTTCTTTTTGTTTTTCATAATATAGTTGATATCTGCTGTCAATGCCTCTTCCATTCTTTTGATCTTCTGGGATATTAGTGGTTTTATTCCTTTTAGTAGGGTTTTTAGAAGGATCTAAGATAGTTGTCTGGCTTTAGGCTACCATGTTTAATTGGAGCTCTTCAGGACTATTTTTCTGACATCAAAGATGATCCTATTAATCCAATGTTTAATTCTTTAAATGAATTAAAGAATTAATTCACCTACCTACAAAAGTTAAGTCTGAACTCCTACTGGATGCTTTTCAAAGTGTTTCAGGCTCTTGGCCTTTATTTATCTATATTCTAGGAATGTCCTATTGCCTCTTTCAATTTTGGTCCTGTTAAAAAATCATTTCCGGTATATGTTTTAATGTTTCCGGGTTGAAAGGTACAGAAAAGTAGGAGGAAGACAGTGAATAAGCTTTTAACACAACTTATGAAATAAAGACTTTGGAAGCTTCTTGGTATATTAAATAGTGAAAACATGAGCAATGCAGAATGTGTAGAAGAAAATTTTCAGCAGAGGAAAGAGGCATAGGATACTCACCAGAACACTGAAGAGGATCCAGAATCAGGTACAACAGGTATAATGGAGGACATGAGAAGGAGCTGGCATAAAAATGACTTTATTTGTGACATTGTCTATTTATACCATTTTAAATTCTATCAGTTTTTGCTTCAGGTGTTTTGAAGCACTGATGTTGAGTACATAAATCCTTAGCATTGCTAAGTTATTTGATTAAATGAATTCTTTATGAAAAGAACTTCTTTATCCCTGGTGCTATCTCTGATCAGAAATAGATTTGTCTGATTAAGTTAGGCTAACCCTCTTTTGATTAGCATTCACATGGCATATCTTTACCTATCTTTTTCCTTTTATTGTGTATGTCTTTATATTTATTTATTTAATTTTTAAAATTGAAATGTAGTTGACATGCAATATTGTGTTTTAGGTTTATTACACAATGACTTGACATTCATATACATTGTGGTTAGCCTATCCCTTCTCCAGGGGATATTCCTGATCTAGGAATAGAACTGGGGTCACTTGCATTGCAAACAGACTCTTTACCAGCTGAGCTACCAGGGAAGCCCACATTGTGAAATTATCACCATGATAAGTCTAGTAACCATCTGTCCCTATACAAAGTTATTACAGTATTATTGACTGTATTCCTGTGCTATATATTACAATCCTATGTCTTATTCATTTTATAACTGGAGGTTTATACCTCTTAATCCCCTTCACCAATTTTGCCCCACCTCACCACCCTCCCACATGGCAATCACCTATTTATTCTTTGTATCTATGAGCCTGCTTTTGTTCTGTTTCTTGATTGGTTTTGTTTATTAAATTGCACGTATAAGTGAAATTGTATGGTATTTATCTTTCTCTATCTGAGATTCCACTTAGCATAATATCCTCTATATCCATCCATGTTGTTTCAAATGACAAAATTTCATTTTTTATGGCTCCAATTTCATTTATATTTAAAGTAATTATTGACAGGTTTGTACTTATTGTCACTTTGTTTTTTTAAATTATTTTTATAGTTCTTTTGCTCTCTTCTCTTGGTACTTGATGACTATCTTTGGTGTTATGTTTCGAGTCCTTTCTTTCTTTGTGTGTGTGTGTGTGTGTATCTTTATAGGTTTTTGATTTGTGATTCAGTTCAGTTCAGTTCAGTTCAGTTCCAGTCGCTCAGTCGTGTCTGACTCTTTGTGACCCCATGAATCAGATTTCCTTTTAAAATTTCTTGTTGGGTGTGTTTACTGATGATGAAAACTTTCAGCTTTTGCAGATCTAAAAAAGTCTTTATTTCACTTTCATATTTGAGGATTTTTGGTGAGGTAAAGAATCTAAGTTCTTATTTTTTTCTTTTAATAATTTAAAGAAGTTGTTCCACTATTCTCTCATTTGCATTGTTAATGACATGATATCTGCTGCCTTTCTTAATTTTTTCAATACATAACACATAAAAAATTTTTTTTCCTGGCTGCATTTAAGATTTTCCATTTATCAAAGGTTACAAGCAACTTAATTATACTGTGCCTTAGCATAATTTTATTCATGTTTCTTGTGCTGTAATATTTTTGAGCTTGGATTTGTGTATTTATTATTTTCATCAAACCTGTAAAACTTCCTGTCACTCTTTCTTCAAGTATTTTTCCTGTCCCCATTCTCGCTCTCCTTTCAAGAACTCTAATTACATGTGTTGTTCTCTAGCTCACTGATATTTTTTGAAAATTTCATTTCTGTAGGTATCTATATATAGTTTGTCTTTTTAGTATGGATATAATTTTATTATCAGAAAATAAGCCATTTATGTTTTGAAAAAAGTAAATATGAATGCCTAGACTGATGGCTCAGGTGGTAAAGAATCTGCCTGCAATGTGGGAGATATGTATTTGATCCCTGAGTTGGGAAGCTCCCCTGGAGGAGGGCATGGAAACCCACTCTAATATTCTTGCCTGGAGAATCCCCATGGACAGAGAAGCCTGGAGGCTACAGTTCATGGGGTTACAAAGAGTTGGACACAACTGAGCAACTAAGTGCATACATTATTAGAAAAATAAATGCTGGCCATCTATTCTTAGAGTGGTACATGTTTTCATTATATAACAGCAGAGACAGAAACCCTAATTAAAATAATTGATAAATTTCAGATAAATCTGAAAGCACTCATGTGCTTCATAAAAATAACATAAGCATCTTCAAAGCAAATGACAAACTAACATATTTATAAAAAGTTAATATTTTTTATATAAGAACCATTTACTTAAGGTAAGCAATAGAATGATGGACATGAATATTGACTAAAAAATTTGTAAAACAAGGATACAAATTCCAACCAATATTAAAAAAAGGTCATTACTATTAGTCATTTAAAATGCAAATAAAATACTGAAACATTGAATATATTTATTAAAAATATGGTATAATAGTCTCTTTCTGGACTATTATCATGATGTTGAACTTCTGGGATACATCATGTAAACATTTGGGAGGGTTTTGACACACACTATGTCATTTTCAGTGTAAGAAACAGTGCCAGACATAACAATACAGTACTTGTATGAGTCTGTATGTGTCTGTAGGCTAGAGAAGCAATATGATATAATAGTAGAAACAACAGCCTTTGGAAACAGACTCCTGGGCTGAGTCCTACCTTTACTACTTACCAGACATTACCACATATTATTACTAGCCTTTGGCCAAGTTACATTGTTGCTCCAGGTCTTATTTTACTGAGCTATAAAATAAAGGTATTAAAATAAGGATTAATTAATAATTTATGTCATAGGGTTCTTTTATTTTATTTATTTTAGAAATAAATAATTTAGTACATGTAAAGCACTTAGAAAATTATGAGGCACACAGTAAGTGTACCAAGTATTTACTGATTATTATTATAGAAAGCTGCTTACATTGTCAATCAACCTGTAGAATAATATTTAATGGCAAAATTTTGAAAACTATAGTCTTGAGAGAGAAAAGTAAATTATTATATATGTTAAATTCATTTTTAAAAAACAGATTATGTGCTAAAACAACAAATATTTCAATGAATATTTCTGGTATGAATTTTTTGTACGTGCATGCTAAATCACTTTAGTTGTGTCTGACTATTTGTGACTCTATAGACCATAGCCTTCCAGGCTCCTCTGTCCATGGGATTCTCCAGGCATAAATACTGGAGTGGGTTTTTCATTTCCCTGTATTTTCTGCACAAGCTTTATAATTAGAAAAATCACTCAATTAAACATACACAAACAGCTTGAATGTCCTCTCTTTAGGTGCTTTCCCTAGCTTCTTAGTCAAAGTTAATTGCTCCCTCGATTCTCACAGAGCTTCTGTTAAGGAATTGCATTCTAACGGCTTGTTTACATTTCTGTCTCCATCACTAGACTCTGAGCTCCTTGAACTTGTTTAACTTTACGTCCCCATGTCTGACACACAACAGACATGTTGGGTATTAAAATTACCCTTAATAAGGTAAAACCCAAAACCCCTATAGCAGCAACTTTCAATCAAGTTGTAGAGGGAATGGTGCTTGTGGTATTTAAAAGGCATATTCTATGGTAAGACATAATTTTATATGTGGAAAATGAAAAAGATGCCAATTGCAGAAGGTTAAGTTCAACAAGTCATCTTGGGTGGTGGTGATAGACTGATGTGTTCACTAGGGTATGGGATAAGCCACCCTTGAAAGGTTAAAGAATATGGGCTGGTGAGATATAGGGTGTGTGTGTGTGTGTAAAGTATTTACATTTAGGAAAAAGGAATCTTGGCTTTGAAAAATACTGCTCTTTGATATGCCTTTGGAAAGAGAATCTCTAATTAAGAAAAGGGCACATCTTAACCTCCTGAGTTCTTTGAATGTCTTCCATAGTCAGTCAGTTCAGTCGCTCAGTCATGTTCAACTCTTTGCGACCCCATGGACTGCAGTATGCCAGGCTTCCCTGTCCTTCACCAACTCCCAGAGTTGACTCAAACTCAAACTCACCTTGAGTTGGTGATGTCATCCAACCATCTCATCCTCTACCATCCCCTTCTCCTCCTGCCTTCAAACTTTTCTAGCATCAGGGTCTTTTCCAATGAGACAGTTCTTTGCATCAAGTGGCCAAAGTATTGGAGTTTCAGTTTCAGCATCAGTCTTCCCTAGAGTCATGTCCATATTGATCTCATGGGGTGTACTGCTCTAAGTAGATTATGTCCAGAGTCAAAATCCTTTCCTCTGGGGCTGAGGTATCCCCATGACTCCAGCTGGTTTTACTAAATATGTAGAGGGACAAGAAAGTACATATCAGTAGTCAGCAGGGATTCCCAGCCTCTGAAATCTAAAAGGCCTGATGATCTGTGGTGGAGCTGATGGAATAATAATAGAAATAAAGTGCACAATGAATGTAACGTACTTGACTCATGCTGAAACCAATCCTCCCACCCTAGTCCATGGAAAAATTGTCTTCCATGAAGCCAGTCCCTGGTGCCAAAAAGATTGGGGACCACTGGTCAATTGGGAGTGTAAATTGTCTCACAAAAAATAATTTTTTTTATCCTGACTCACTTTGAAATTTACATTAGAATTTGGGAATGGAATAAAGCCAACCAGGGAACCCCACTCTATCTCCCATTCCTTCCCTAATTTGCCCTTAGGATTCAATACCTTTCTTTCAGGCTTGTCCTCTGGCCTGAAATACAGTGTCCTTCTCGCTAACTGATATCAGAGGCAACTTATTTTTAGGTGAGACACCGCTTCTTAGCAGTAGGGGTGTGGACTTATTCTGGAGTGTTGATCATAGCATTCTGAAACAAATATTGAGCAGAATGTTAACTGACCAAAAATTCCCTCATAGCTTGCATTGTGATTCTATAAAGGAGAATAACTATATTCTTTTATTCATGACCTGCATAGCTAAAGAAAACATTTTTGAGGTGCTGACTGATATGTTTTGTTCTTGGTATCTCTTTCTACTCCCTCACCCTCTTAAACTGGCATTTTATCCTCATTGCATCAGAAGTGAGGACACAGAAGAGGGGGTCATTCTTGACATTAGTCTCAAAAGCTTGGGCACTTCTGAACCAGAGTAAAAATGGAATATGGCATATGTTTCTACCTGCCCAGGTAAGACCCCAAGGAAACAACAGGCCAGCAGGTTCTCTGTACCCAGAATGACACTGAAGCAGGGATAGCATACGTGATACAGGTTGTCACGTGCACCCTCTTCTCAGATTTCCCTGCGACACAGTGTAGGCAGAAGGTACAGAAAATATCAAGGCTCTGGAGTGGTGAAGGTGCCATTTACTGAATCCCAGAGCTGTGCCAATGTGGGAACAACATTTTCCAAGGCTTGAGGGTGACATGTTTGTGGGACAGAGATCACAGAGTGCGACCAGGTCTTGTAGTGGAGAACGAAAGTGAAAGTGTTAGTTGTTCAGCCGTGCCAGGCTCTTTGCGACCCCATGGCCTACAACCCACCAGGTTGCTCTGTCCATGGGATTTTACAGCAAGGATACTGGAATGGTTTGCCATTTCTTTCTCCAGGGGATATTCCTAACCCAGGGATTGAACCCAGGTCTCTTGCACCACAGGCAAATTTTTTACTGATAAACCCTAGATATATTTGGGCTCCTTTGAATCATTTAAAACCCATGCTTGTTCTTTGGGATCATATCAGATTATGAGTATAGAAAGAAGCTAGAGATCAATGTAGAACAAAATTTCTTTTCTGATTTGAAAAGTGCATTTGATACAAAGAGCAGCATGCTAAACAGAGAAAATAAAAGTGAAGTGGAAATTTATTGAAAATAGTTTTGCTTATAAATGGTAGTCATATAATTAGCCTAGCACACAAATGCAGTATAATTAATGCTATTAACATACATTTAATAACATACATTTATGTTTCAAATGTATGTTTTAAAATATCTAGGAAAATTATATAAATATAATGTAATTGAATCCATTTAAAGTAAAGCTTTGCCCCCTTCTCTTTCATCTTGGAGATTCCATTGTCACACCCACATATTCTGATACAAAAAGGTTAAATATGTTGAGGTATTTCAGATCTCTAGGCTTCTTTTCCTCTGATAAACTGACTTATACTTAGCTTGTTCTTATATCGTTGTTACCCATGATCCAGTGTCATTTTTATGAAATGTATAACTAATCTCAGCATTATATTAAAATGCCATACATTGTTACAAAAATAGATAATAGTATGAGTACTATGAATAATCAGTGTTTCTATGGTTAAAGCAGTGTCAGTGTTTTCATTATAGTCCCTATTTCAAAAATTATAACTTGACCAAAGGATTTTATACTAAGATTTGATGTGGTTTTTGAACTCTCAACCAGAGCAATTTTTTTCAAAGTGCTTTTTCAGAAAGATTCGCCATTTCTTAGTATTAGACATGTATAGAGGCAGGGCAGATTCCCATTGCACCATCACTTCAAATGTCCTTTTGTTACTGAAACATGCTTGCCTGCAAAAATAGAGGGATAAGCCACAAAGGGCTACCTGTGTCCTTGGATCTATGTCATGGGCTGTCTTATAAGGAAAACAACTTTCCAATGATGAAGTTGACTGGTATAAAAATGCACATTTCCTGTGTTACTAAATTGTTATTTTTTTATCTGAAGTTTCTGCAATAGTTCCTTAGTTCTTTATTTCAAAATCCATCAATTCTAAGGATCCTTTATCCCTCTGAAATCCTGTTAAGTCAATAGGTCATCTCCCTAAAATTATAAGGCCCTTTCTGTTATTGACATTCTTTTGCTGTTTGTTTTCAGCAGATATATTCCTACCATTTTTCGCTTTTGAAGACATGGGCTAAGTGAGTTTCTCCAAATCTAAATTCCTACTGACATAACTCAGTGCCTTATAGCCTTATATACACGCAGATCTAATACCTCCTAAGGACTTAAGCTCCTAGGGCCCATCAGTTAGAATGGAACTTTTAATGAAAGCAATAATTATTATTATTAATTTTGGGGTCCTATGTCCTCAGTGTTCTCATAACATTTTGTTCATGTAATTTCTATAACACTTGGTCATGTATAGGACTTCTGCCCTGGGAACTTCTCAAAGGGAAATTCTGTCCTAATTTTGCCCCCTTTCATGGGTCCCCTTTACCTATAAATCAGAGGCTAAACATAAAATAAAGACTTTTGACTTTGACCTACTCTTGGCAATTGCTTGGACTCTTAAAAGTAGCTCTGCCCGAGTTGTTGCTATGTGAGACACAATTTGAACTCACTGATTAGCATCTCATATCTTACCATGGAGGATCTCTATAATACCAACCATGCACTTCCTTCTCTCCCTCAAAGTAGGAACTGGATAGGGATCAATACTTATTCCTCTCTGTATGTCTAGAACTATACTTTTTGTGACTCCATGAACTGTAGCCCACCAGGGTCCTCTGTCTATGGTATTTTCCAGGCAAGAATACTGGAGTGTGTAGCCATTTCCTTCTCCAGGGGATCTTCCTGACCCAGAGATCCAAACTGAATCTCTTGCATTGCAGGTTGATTCTTTACCATCTGAGCCACCAGGGAAGCCCTGTATCTAGAACTAAGGACATAGCAAATGTACACTCTATATTTTCTGCATAGATGAAATAATCTACTAATCAACAAATTGATATTTGTTTGTCTGCCATTACTGGTAATTAATGTAATGAGTCATTAGAATGAGGGACCATCTCTCTGGTCATGAGGCAGAATGAATGGGAATTAAATACATGATTCTATCTGTATTAGCTCTGTTCACCAACCAAATGAGCTCGCCATGTGCAGACTGTTCTGCGTAAGGTGTTAATTCACAATGATTCAAATTAACATTAATATTTGCAGACATTGCTGTTCATTTATCTTAGCTCATTTACTTTATCATGAAATAAAGCTGAGTTAAACATTACTATATGCAGAAGAAATTTAAAATGGTTATGTAGTACAGCAAACCTTATAAGGCATTCATCTTCATTACTGAGGAGACGTTTGATAATTCCCTTAAGGATACACCACTTGAGTTACAAGATTCCTCCAGGGAAAAGATGAATGGTTTGAGATATAAACATCCTGTATGTTATAGGATTTCTTACAACAGATAGAGGATTTCTTATGATAGATTTGAGGAGCCCAGGAAAAACTGGAAAGTTTATGTGCTAGATGGATTGAATTGATGGCCCCAACTTTTTATATATCCTTGTACCCATGTCCTTTGCTATCACCCTCCCACACTGATCTTAGCCTTGGCCACATAACTTTCTTTGACTAATGAGACAGAATAAACCTGACATAAGCAGCTTAAAAAGTATTTGCACATTTCCGCTTATGCACTTAAACTTTTGCCACTACCTAGAGAACATGCCCAGTGTGGTTGATTGGAGGAAATGGCACAGTGTGGAAAAGATGAATTGTCCGAACTGAAGCTTCCCAGACCAGCCAATTCTGGTTGACTCACCAACTGACTGGATACATGGGCGAGCCCATCCTAGATCAACTGAACTCAACCCTGATCAGCAAAACTGCTCACCAGAGCCATAGTTTTGTGAGAAATAATTAAAGTTATTGCGTTAAGCCATTAACTTTTAGGGCAATTTGTCAAATAGTATCATGTGGCAATAGACAAAATCGATACAGTGGCCAATTTTCCTTAAGATAATTATGAAAGTTACAATTCTTATAAGATGTATAAGGAATTTAGATTTTAAACTTTCAGTAATTTCAAGTAGAGAGTAGGCATACAAATTAAAAAGTTGAGCTAGAAATTAAAAGTTGTTTTGTTTTCAGAAGGGATAAAAAAAGATTGGAGAAAATGAGATAATTTTCAGAGTCAGTTTGTTGTTTCAGTAAAATATAGGCTCTGGAAGCAGATTTTGTGGGCTAGAGCTCTGAGTCCAACTCTTTCATGGTAGTGTGACCTTGGTCAAATTACTTAATCTCTCGATGCTTCCTTTTCCTCATCTGTAAAGTTGGAATACCTACTGATGGTAGACGGTTTTGAAAGTTATATGAGGAGATACATGTCAGATACTTTGAATAGTTTAACATATAATAAGCAATCAATAATGTTAGCTTTTATTGTATAAGAGGTAAAGTGGCTAAAATAGAGTGACACCAAATCATTACTGTGTGTCAAGTTTCAGGATATAAGGTCAGTTCAGTTCAGTCGCTCAGTCGTGTCCGACTGTTTGTGACCCCATGAATCTCAGCAACCCAGGCCTCCCTGTCCATCACCAACTCCCAGAGTTTACTCAGACTCACGTCCA
Organism: Bubalus bubalis; assembly: GCF_019923935.1. Classification (NCBI taxonomy): domain Eukaryota; kingdom Metazoa; phylum Chordata; class Mammalia; order Artiodactyla; family Bovidae; genus Bubalus; species Bubalus bubalis. The sequence goes on from NC_059158.1 coordinate 139,157,912, forward strand.
TCGAGTTGGTGATGCCATCTAGAACTTCAAATAGGACTTCTGGAAAGTAAAAGTACTCAGTCTTGTCTGACTGTTTGCAACCTGATGGACTGTAGCCCATCAGGTACTAATTGTTTCTTTTCTGGGTATTTTTAAAGGCTGGTATCAGTTGCAAGGGGCTTCCCAGGTTGCTCAGTGGTAAAGAATCTGCCTTCCAATGCAGGAGACTCAAAGATGCAGCAGACAGGGGTTTAATCCCTAGGCCGGGAAGATCCCTTGGAGAAGGAAATGGCAACCCACTCCAGTATTCTTGCCTATAAAATTCCATGGACAGAGGAGCCTGGTGGACTACAGTCCATGGCCTTTCAAAGATCTGGATATGACTGAGCACACACATACCACACATCAGTTGCAAAATTATTAAACAAAAGAGGAGTAGTGGATTATAGGTGATGGCAAATATGAATTTGAATTATGTGATGATAAGCAAGTCATTGAGTCTTCCTGAAATTTGGCTTATTATATAGTACATGAAGGCCTGGCTGAACAAGATGGTCTCTAAAGAACTGTACACCTTGATAATTTGTTACTCCTGAATTTACAGTGAAAGTAAAAGTTGCTCAGCTGTGTCCAACTCTATGCAACCCCATGGCCTATACAGTCCATGGAATTCTCCAGGCCAGAATATTGGAGTGGGTAGCTGTTCCCTTCACCAGGGGATCTTCCCAACTCAGGGATCAAGCCCAATTCTCCCACATTGCAGACAGATTCTTTACCAGCTGAGCCACCAGGGGAAGCCCCTTATAGTAGCAGAACTTATCCTAATTGAGTACTAAAAATAAACAACCGATAATTTTCTTAATGCATGAATAGTTTAAAATGGTAAGAAAGAATAGCAGTGATAACATTTTAGGTAAAATTCCATGGTTTTATACAAAGATAAATAATATAATATGTATTGGTGATGTTTCCTGGGACCTGCAATATGCCAGATTCTGTGATAGATGCTGAAGACTAAGAGATAAAACATATTTCCATTGAGTACCTATGAGTATCTATAGGTACTATAGTGTGAAGACAGGAACAGCTGAAGGAGAGAGAGAGAAATAATTTTCTACTTAAAAAATATGCTATATCTTATTCTTCATTAAAGGTTGACTTTGCTGACTTATATGAGATAGTCAAAACTTGTGTTTATGGCCACTAATATATAGATCTGGAGAAGGCAATGGCAACCCACTCCAGTACTCTTGCCTGGAAAATCCCATGGATGGAGGAGCCTGGTAGGCTGCCGTCCATGGGGTCACTAAGAATCGGACACGACTGAGAGACTTCACTTTCACGCATCGGAGAAGGAAATGGCAACCCACTCCCGTGTTCTTGCCTGGAGAATCCCAGGGACGGGGGAGCCTGGTGGGCTGCCGTCTTACGGGGTTGCACAGAGTCGGACACGACTGAAGCGATTTAGCAGCAGCAGCAGTATATAGACCCTCCTACAGTCTTTATGTATTTTAATATTTTTTCCGTAAGAGTACAAATGTGGAAAATTTTATCCTTAAACAAATAATTGTGTCTAAGCAAACAAACAGAATATGGTGGTGCTTATTATTAAGATGTCTCTCAGCTCTCAGCATTCCAAATTTAGCTTTATGGTGCAGGAGCCAAGTCTCAGATTTTATCTTGCCAGAAACTCCCTGTAAAACACTGCCAATAGGGGGCACTAGAAGAAAATGAGGGTGCTGAGGAAGAAAGAAGGAAACTTCCTGTTCCTTGTGAGCTTCTAGAGGGCTTTCTGTGAGTTTATCACTTTAGTAACATTGAAATCCAGTTTGCCGTTTTTCTAGCATGTCAGATCCAGTTTCATGATGTATCAATACATAGACACCAGCCCCAGCTGATCAATACCCCTCACAGAAGTTGGAGGTTCAGCCACCTTGGGCCCTTTCTTGACAATTCTGTTATGTAATTATCTCAACCTCTAGTTTTTGTCCCATAGTCTGTATGCTGTTAGCTGCCTCTTGCACTTGCTATTTTTGAGATACTTTGTGATAATTCTTTGTACTTTTTAAATTACTTAGTTAACAAGTTTATACACAATTATTAACTCTCTATATAAATTTTTCTCTATACAAAAACTGGTGTAGTTTCTGTTTGGGGCAAGTGAAGACCTTAACAATGTACTTTAAAAACTATTTTTAGTTGAAATAAAATTGTGTACAGCAAGTGTGTGTCTTTGTTTTGGCTGCTATAACAGAATACAGTTGACCCTTGAACAATTCAGGGGGTTTGGGGTACTGACCCTCCACACAGTTGAAAATCTCAGTATAACTTTACAGCCTGCTCTCTGTATCAGATTTTGCATCTGTGGATTCACACAATTGTGAATTGTGTAGTACTGTGGTATGTATTTAGTGAAAGAAATCCATGTATAAGTGGACCCCTCCCGTGCAGTGGAAACTGTGCTGTTCAAGGGTCAACAGTACTATAAACTGGGTAGCATATGAAAAATAAAAGTTTACTTCTCCCAGTTCTGCAGTCTGAGAAGTCTAAGACCAAAGGCACTGGAAGCTTTAGTGTCTGGTAAGAATTCACCTTTTGGTTCATATATAACGATCTTGCTGTGTCCTTATCTGGTGGAAAGGGTATGAGAACTCTCTTTTATAAGAGCACTTACATGACTTGGATCTCATTTCTAAGAGCAACAGTCCCATTCAAGAGGGCTAACCTCAATCCATGACCCATTCACCTTCCAAAGGTCTCATCTCTAAATACCATCATATTGGGGATTAAATTTCAACATGAATTTTGGGGGTCTACTAACATTCAGTTAATAGTTCAGGTACTCAAGTCATGTCCAACTCTTTGCAACCCCATGAACCGCAGCACACCAGGCCTCCCTGTCCATCACCATAATATAAGTGTATAAACCTAAATTTAGAAATTGATGTTTTTGTATATATATATTCAACATCTGACTGAAAACTAAGATCATGGCATCTGGTCCCATCGTTTCATGGGAAATAGATGGAGAAACAGTGGAAACAGTGACAGACTTTATATTTTGGGGCTCCAAAATCACTGCAGATGGTGACTGAAGTCATAAAATTAAAAGACACTTGTTCCTTAGAAGATAAGTTATGACCAACCTAGAGAGCATATTAAAAAGCAGAGATGTTACTTTGCCAACAAAGGTCTGTCTAACCAAAGCTATGGTTTTTCCAGTAGTCATGTACGGATGTAAGAGTTGGACTATAAAGAAAGCTGAGCACCGAAGAATTGATGCTTTTGAACTGTGGTGTTGGAGAAGACTCTTGAGAGTCCCTTGGACTGCAAGGAGATCCAACCAGTCAATCCTAAAGGAAATCAGTCCTGGGTGTTCATTGGAGGCACTGATATTGAAGCTGAAACTCCAATACTTTGTCCACTTGATGCGAAAAGCTGACTCATTTGAAAAGACCCTGATGCTGGGAAAGATTGAAGGTGGGAGGAGAAGGGGAAGACAGAGGATGAGATGGTTGGATGGCATCACCAACTCAATGGACATGATGAATTTGAGTACACTCTGGGAGTTGGTGATGGACAGGGAGGCCTGGCATGCTGCAGTCCATGGGGTCGCAAAGAGTCGGACACAACTGAGCGACTGAATGGAACTTAACTGATTCATCACCTGGATCAACACATAGAAAAATTATAGTGCTCAGATGGTTTTGTGTGTCCTCACCTAGTTAATACTCCCTGCAAAGATAATTACTATTGAACTATATATTAATAGAATTATAAAGTATGTAATTATGTGTCTGGTTTCTTTTATTGAATGTAATATTTTTGAGATTCATTATGTGTAGTTTTTGGTTCTCTTTTATTAGTGTGCTTTATTTCATTTATGCCTATCATAATTTGTTTATGAATTTTCTTGTTGATGGACATTTCTTTATAGTTTTTGACTTTTGAAAAAAGCTGCTATAAGAAGTCTTGCACAAGCCTTTTGGTGAGCATAAGCCCTCATTTTGGGGGTATGTGTCCCGAAATGGAATTGTTGGGTCTTAGAGTATATATTTGTTTAGTTTTAGTAACTACTGCCAAACTGCTTTCCAAGTCAGTTGTACTACTGTACACTCCCACCTGCACTGCATAAAGTTCCAGTTGATAAGCATCTTTGCAATTATTTCTTTAAATATTACTTCTTTCTCAATTTCTCCTTCATTTCCTTCTGTGATGGGATAAATAGAGGTTGGAGTTGTGTACCACATGTTACTTATACTATGTTATTTTTTAAATTTCTTTTTTCCTTTATGTGCTTCAATGTATATATTTTTCAGAGAAGGTGATGGCTCCCCACTCCAGTACTCTTGCCTGGAAAATCCCATGGATGGAGGAGCCCGGTAGGCTGCCGTCCACGGGGTCGCTAAGAGTTGGACATGACTGAGCGACTTCCCTTTCACTTTTCACTTTCATGCATTGGAGAAGGAAATGGCAACCCACTCCAGTGTTCTTGCCTGGAGAATCCCAGGGATGGGGGAGCCTGGTGGGCTGCTGTCTATGGGGTAGCAGAGAGTCGGACACGACTGACGCAACTTAGCAGCAGCAGCACCCAGTCTTCTGTTGTGTCCAATCTGATGTTAAATTCATGAGTTCTGAATTTCAGATATTGTATCATTCAGTTCTAGAATTCCCATTTTATCGTTTTGAAATTCATTGGTAAAATTCTCCATCTTTTTATCTATTTTGTGCATATGATTTATATATATTAATTATATATCAATTACAATTATTTTAAAGTCCTTTCTGATCTGTTATCTCCTTTATCTGAAATACCTTTAGATTTATTTTGATTTTCTATTTCAGTTGAGATAAGTACATTGTTGAAATTATATATTGAGTTTGATTACCATTTAAAATATCTCCTGAAAGATTAGCCTATGACTTAGTGTTGAAATGCAGTTATTATGTATTTGGTAAGGCACAGAAGCTGGAATAAAAGGATACTCATTTTTTTTTGAAGGACCAGTTTTTGGTTTTTGTTTCACTAATTTTTCTCTATTGATCTTCTGTTACTCACTTTCATTGATTTGGCCTTAGTCTTTATTATTTCCTTTTTAGGGCTTGATTTCAGTTTAAATTTTTTTTTCCTTATTCTAGTTTCTTAAAATAGATATCCTGATTTGAAACTTTTCTTCTTTTCTAGTATAAGCACGTTCTTCTACAAATTTGTCTCAAACAGTGTGTTAGCTACGTTCCACATATTTTTGATATATTATATTTTCATTTTAGTTCAATTCAAAATATTAAAAAATCTCCTTTGAAATCTTATTTTGAACTCCAGTTATTTGAAAGTATGTAGTTTAGCCTCCAAATATTTGGGGGTTTTCCAGATTCTTTTTCTCTTAATGATTTCTAGTTTAATTCCATTATAGTCCAAGAGCATGCTCTATATGATATCTATCCTTTTAAATTTGTTAAAATTTGTGGTTTTTTTTTTACCCAGTATATGGATTGTTTTACTGATTTGTTTTATGTGTACTTTAAGAGAATGTGTATTTTGATATTGTTGAGTGGAATGTTCTATAACTGTCAGTCAGATCAAGTTGGTTGATAGTGTTGAAACCATCTGTATACTTAGCAATTCTACCAATATTTTTTATTTGCTTTACCAATTACTGAGAGAGGATTATTGAAGTCTTCAACTCTAATTGTAGATTTGTCTGTTTTTCCTTTTGGTTCAATTTTTCCATCATATATTTTAAGGCTCTTTTATTAGGTGTGTGCTCATTTAGGATTCTTGCGCCTTCTTGGAAAATTGACTACAATTTGTAATGTCCTTCTTTATTGCTAATAAATATCACTGTCTTTCTGTTTTCCTACCTTCTCTGGTTTTATTGCATTTATAATTTAATTTTGTTTTTTCTGCTGACTTACTATTTATGTCTCTTTAAAATCATAGTGGTTGCCCTAAAGTCTAAAATATACACATTTCATCTATCACAATCTACCTTCAAAAAATATTACACTATTTCATATATAGTGTAAGAACTTTATAATAATATGCTCTCAATTTATTCCTCCAATTATTTGTGTTATTGTCATATATTTAAGTTGTAAATTCACTATAATTATGCAATAAATTAAATGGTATCATATTGTTTCCCTATGACAGAAGTACATTGCTTCTATATTTCTTAGAGAGGAAGATATTTGGTATTGAATTTTCTCAGTAATTATTTACCTAAGAGAATCTTCACTTTTGTTTGGAAATATATTTTTGTTCAGTGTAGAATTCTGGGTTGAAAGATTCTTTTCTTTTTCTCCCAACAATTAGAAAATGTCATTCATTGTCTTCTAGTTTGCATGGTTTCTAACTGGAAACTGCTATAATTCTTTGTTCATCCATAGGTAATAAATCATTTTCTGTCTGATTGCCTTCAAGATTTTCTCTTGATCTTTTTAACATTTTGCTTATAATATGTAGTTTGCTTTTTTGTATATACCTGGTCAATGTTTCCTGAGTTTCTTCAGTCTGTGGTTGATGTCTGTTATTATTATTGCAAAACTCTTGGCCATTATTTTCTCAAATATTTCTTTTGCCCTCTTCTCTCTTTTTTCTAGGATTTGAACTATGTGTATGTTAGAGCTACTGATATATTGATATTGTTCCATAGCTTTGGGACACTCTGTATTTTGTTTGTTTACTTTTCTACTCTTTTCTTTTTTGTTTCAGTTTGGGTAATTTCTATTGACTTATCTTCAAATTATCTTTAGGTTCACTGATTTTTTTCCTTGTCTGTGTCAATCTTAATAATGCCTGTCAAAGACATTCTTCATTTCTGTTATTGTATTTTAACTTCCAGCATTTGCAGTTGATTCATTCTTATAGTTTTCATCTCTGTCCTGAAATGATCCAGCTAATCTTACATGCGGTTGACCACTTCCATTGGAGACTTTAACACAGTTACCTTACCACTTTTAATCACAGGTACCTTAAATCTTACCTTAAATTTTAATCACCTTGACCACTGTTAATCACAGCTACCTTAAATTTCCTCCCTGGACATTTTACTACCTGTGTCATACTTGAGTTGGATTCTGATCATTACTTTTTCTCTTAGAAGAGTATTTTCTCTATATGTATTTTTGTTGTTTGTCTTATAGTTTTTGTTGTTGAAAGTCATCTGTCTTATAGGCTCTTTTGCCTAGAAATCAGCATGCTTTTCCTTCTGCTAGACCTAGATTATGGGAATTTGAATTAATGTAGTCAGGAGGAGGGCCTAGCTTTAGGGAAAGGCACCCTTTGGGCACCACAGCTTTTGAATTCCTCCAGATTTCTTGTGTTAGAGTGGTTTTCAAGAGGCTTCCCCTCCCCACCCCCCCACCAGTGAGTGCTCCTGCAATAATTTTAGAGTTTTCATTGTACTATGAATGTTTCTTTATCTGCTCTTGTTCCTCCCTTTTTCTTTTCCAGCCATATTCTAATGTTGTTACTTGGTGTTTGTTAGCTTGTCTCTAGGATGTGGTAATGGGTATCTTCTCTTATTCACATGAAGTCTTAGACTGGAATGATATCAGGTCCCAGGTCCTAGAGTGTGGTCTCAGTGATGCTCCTTTCCAGGCTCTGGCCATGGGCACTGCATGCAAGCCCACACTCTCTTATGAGAGGTAGGATTTGTTGCTGTTGTCATTCCTTCCCCCTAGCTGCAATTGGTTTTCATCAGTGTCCTAAGGGTGACATCTGCCCTAGCAAGCTATTTCTTATGTCATCACTTTCCTAGATTTTGAGCTAGTTGGTTGCCCTGTAATCTCAGCTATCCATAGTTTCAAGAAAACTCATGAATTTTTTTGGCTCTTTTACATTATATGGGGTGTAAATGACACTTTTTATGGCTTTCCACATTGCTGGATGGAAAATAAGTTTTATATGAATAAAGCATCATTGTAGAAATGATCAGAACTTCATAGTTTCTTACAAATTAACAACCAAGGGTTTTATGGACCTAAAAATGGAAGATATCCACAAGTAGATGAAGATGTGTTATGTTTTGTTCCTGAAATACTTGCAAAAAAGATTATTCTCACACTCTAAGCACTGCAACTGAAGGTAGGGTAGATTGCCAAGTTCTTTGGAATAGATGAAATCATTTCAAAGCAATGAGGGACTGATGTTATCGATTTGTGTGTTGTACAGGATTATCATTATGGCATCATGTCATGGTTTAAATAGAAGCATTTTTCCTCCTTGGTGGTTTATAAAATAAAGGTGTGCCCTAAAATTGACATTCTGTGTACTGTTAACAGTATGGTGGAACTTCATGTAGGTAGGGTGACAGATGACTTTCAGATTAGGCATTGAGGCTTAATACCTACAAAATAAAAAATATTTGTGTAATACTGCCACTTTAAATCCTTTTCATTCGTGATTTCCTGAAAATAAACTTATTCATGAGGTTACAGCTGATACACTGAAAAATGGATAAAGGTTTTATTGACTTGGAATGCAGATCAGGCATATTTTCAATGAGAGAAACTAGATTAAAAGTCAATACAAAGTCCAGGTGAGTCAGTGGTAAAGAACTTCCTGCCAATGCAGGACACACAGCAGATGCATGTTTAATCCCTGGCTTGGGAAGATCCCTTGGAGAAGGAAATGACAACCCACTTCAGCACTCTTGCCTGGAAAATCCTATGGATAAAGGAGCCTGGCAGGCTTTAGTCCATGGAGTCACAAAAAGTCAGATACAATTGAGCAAATGAACATATTGGCATAGAAGAAGTACAGCATGGGACATGGGTGGCCTGGAATAGAAAGGAAGGAAAAGGACTGAAACAGAACAGAAGGGCTAGTGAATAGAGATATGCTAACATCAACAATTTTCAGCTTCTCAGTGTTACCTGAATTAGTCTCTTCTTCAAGCATTATCTTGTTGATAATAAAGTGAGTATGAATTTATGGGACTGATCCCTTTACTATATATCCAGAGGAAGTCTAAATCTTTTCGACAGCCTTGTGGAAGGGGTGTCTTAGTCAGGGGAAGGATTCTTAATCAGTAAATTGACTTTTGTTCAATCTGCTTTGCCAAAGAGACGTCAGTGTACTGTGGAATTGTATTTGCCGACTTCTCTAAGTAAACTGGTTCATGGTTAGAGAAAGTCTTTACTTACAAAAATAATCCTTTAGCATTTTACCAAATCTTTTCAGTTTTTGACATTAAAACAAAAACTACATCTCTATCCCAAAAGCCCATTATAATTTTTAAGGCAAAAAAAAAAAGTAAGAATTGTGTAATGCTGACACTCTATCCTCCAAGGGATGTTTGATATTTTTGTTTTACATTAGGATATTGCCTTTAATCTTTGAATCTAAACACATGTAAGATGTGTACATATATGTTATTGAATAAGGTAGACTTAAGACCAGAAAATATTTGATTTCCTTGTGTCTAGTTAGTTTTATCATTCATAAAAATTCTAAGTGAAAAGATATGCCACATGCTAGTGTATTTTTTTAAATGTATTTCTTTGGTAGTATTTTAAATAACAGGGAGTACCAAAAAACTGATCATTATGGAGGGATTTAACCTCAGCTAGCTATTTTATAACCAATGCTTTATTCCAGCTCTATAATTAACATCTAAAATTAACATTTTTCAACATGACTTTAAACATTAAGGAATCAAAGTAGATATAAATACTTAGAGTACTATTGCTTTGCACTTTTTAGGCCTTTCAAAACGGAACTGAAGGCAGTCTCTCTCCACATGAAATATGGCACAGTACATGCTTTGGAACTGTTTTATAGTTTTAAATGTTTTTTATGCAAGTGGGTATAATTATTTCCATATGTTTATAAAGAATAAAAGGAGGTAGTAGTGGAGAGTGCCGAAATAGTCTATGTCCCTTTCTTTCACCAGACACATAAGAGAACTGGTCCCTTCTTATCTCTAGTCTATTGGTAAATAGAATTTATTCATTTTCCCTAATACTAACCTGAAGATGCTGTTTAATGCACCAAAAACAAATCTTATTAATTTTTTACATGATTAAAATGGTCACAACTGTCCAATGTTTCTTGCTGATTGAATCTGCCACTTCTGTTTACTAGGAAAATAAATAACACATGTTTGCTCTCTTTCTAAAAGGTTCCTATTTATTCTGTGGTCATTTCCCACTTATAATATTTCCAGCTTAATTTCATAAAACAGCTTTTATATGACTTGAAAAAAAGCCCTTATTGTGCACTGTCTTCAAATATTTTTTCCCATTGAGCACTGGACTTTTATTGAAGAAATATCCAGCCATCCAGTTTTTCTTTTCTTTCTTTCTTTTTTTTTTTTTTTGCTTGAGCTGGAATTTAAAAAGTGAAACAGTTGCATGCTTTGCATACACACACAGAATAGGCAGAATTCAGCTGTTTGAGAACTTCTTCCCCTCACCTCCCTGCCCACCATATCAGCAATGCATGTGCCCAATTTCTAGTTGTCAAACAAACAAAAGCAAAGTTTACAGGGCATTTGTCTTCCAGAGTGCTCATTAAGATGAACACATATGCAGAGAAAACTGTCTAGCAGGAAAACTCCCACTGTTATCATTTCTTAAGGCATGGCTGCCATAAGAAATGCTTTTTTTTTTTTTTTTTGTCCCTTGCCCAGTGATTTAGGGCCTCAATGAGTTCAGTGAACATGGCTAAATCATATCTTCAATATATAAATTTGTGGTTTGTCATAGACTCTGTGTCATAAACTAGACATATGTTCAAATTGAAAGTCAAGGTCTGTTTCTTTACCTTTGCATTTATGTCAAAATATGAAGCATTTTGGATACGTGTTTCAAGGCTTTTCTCAAATTACATCTCCTCTCAGATGCTTTCCTATTATATCTGTTCGATATGACCTCAAATTTTTATGTGACATGTTCTGCCTTATTTTGTGATTATTTGTGTATTTGTCTTGTTTTCTTTCAATTCTGCCACATCATTTTCTACTCTTTCTTTTCCCATCTCTGCTACCTTGTACAAAAATATCTCTCTTGGTAATACTCCTTTGATTTAGAGTAAGGTTAAATGTAGGTGTTCTTTGTGCACAGAATTGAAATAATGGTCCATTGTTTCCTTTTATAACTTTTGATAATATCCTAATGTTGGGAAAGTTCAATTTTAATGCAAATAAAGAATACATGTAATATAATAATACACAATATGTATCATAAAGATCAATTAAAAGTGTCAATTATGTAACAAGCTTAAGCTGACATTTCTAAGTAATTGTATGATTTTCATAAAAGTCATTGAACTCTAGAATGGAAAATATTTTAAATTCAAGCAACTCATGTTGCAGAAAGAGCAAACTGACATTCAGATTTTAGAAACACATAAGAACTTTATTTTGCTTTCAGTTAGGAGTATTGTAAGACAATAACAATGGACTTCTGATTCAATTACTAATGACTCTTCTTTTCCTTGACAATTTTCTCTGTTAACCTTGATGAAGTAGGAATTATGCCATTAGCACCCTGCTGCATTTATTGTTGAACTGTACGCCCATGATTTAAAGCCTTAAATTACTAAGGCTTTAAGAAGCAATACTATTACTATTATTTTTTATTCCTGCCCTATTTGATTATAGGTGTTTTCCAAGTGATTCACATGGAACTTTAGCCAGTCTACTTCTGCCCAAAAGTCTGATATATCTTGGTGTTGCTAACTGATAAGGATAATCACTTTCCAGAGACTCATGATAAGAAGTAGAGTCCAGAGTAATCCAGCTACTTTGGTAGCATGTGAGCCAAATTCAGCTCCTAGTTACTCCAAAGCCTCTGCCCATGTAAGGAACACATCCTGTTATGGACCAAATTGACCTGAAACACTTTACCTAAACCATGGGGTCCACAAGAGAAGGCGATGGCACCCCACTCCAGTACTCTTGCCTAGAAAATCCCATGGATGGAGGAGCCTGGTAGGCTGCAGTCCATGGGGTCGCTAAGAGTTGGACACGACTGAGCGACTTCACTTTCACTTTCATGCATTGGAGAAGGACGGTTTTAAATTGCTTTGCTATAAGTGAGATATTATAAGGTTTGCTATGAGTGAGATTACCCACTGACAAACGGAAGAGAGTTTTGCCTGATATTTTTCCAAACTTTCTCTTAGAAGTTAAATTTTCAGCTAGGTTTATACATTATATTTGTGTGTGTGCTGACACAGTAGACTCAACTGTGTGAGATTCTAACAGAAGTATAAGAGCCTATGAGTGGTACTAGTATTGATCACATCAAATATCCTCATACATACTCTACTTGTTATCTCACTTAACTTTCATAATAACCCCGTGACTTTGGTGTCATTCCCATTTTACACACGAAGTGCCTGAGGCTAGTCATGTGAATTAGTGAACGATGGCATCAAACAGATCTAGGTTTGTCTTATCTGAGACTACATATTCTTCATTACATCAAGCTGAATTTATCCTAAATTTAGTTGTAGGTCTCTCACCACTTAGAAATCTCAGCTTGATTCAAACTCATTTGTGTGAAGGAAGAGGCAGAGTTAGTCTGATTTGTAAGTGGAGTTGTCATATTATGTTCCATAATCAACACAGTCTGCACCAACTGCCTTTTGCATTTCCAGACGTGGCAAAAAAAAATGGGTTTTGTGAGTTATGTGAGATTGAGTTATTTAACAATTAGCAAGTTGCATGCTATAGATATTCTGTGGAGTTTATAAAAAAAATGAGAATATGGAGTGCTTTTATCTTTCAGGAGCTTACATTAAAAGCATCATGGGAGAAACCGAAACTATGTAAGTAAGATTTAAGGTGGCTGAGGGAGTAATGTCCTTCCTGGAAGAGTGAAAAGCCATTTTCAGGGCCAAGTCAACAAGATAAGGTTGCCTGAAGGGCCCTGGGGAAGTATCACAATATGGCTTTGATTGTGGGATGATGTGGCTTTGACGGTAACAATTGAAGAGAATGAATTAGATAAGCAGCTGATCAAACCCACTCCAGTATTCTTGCCTGGAGAATCCCATGGATGGAGGAGCTTGGTGGGCTACAGTCCATGGGTCACAAAGAGTCGGACACGACTGAGCGACTTCACTTTCACTTTGATGTAAGCCAACCTTGCCATGGACAATCATTTTGTGTTTTTTGTAGTTAGTATGAGCCAACAACTATTAGTACAAGTGTTAGATAGTGTCCTACAAGCTCTAACCACCCATCCTTATCTTTCCCCTATATTCCACCTTTCTACCTCCTTCCATATATAAAATATTCCTTCCTTTCTAAAGCCAGTCTTCCACTAGAGCAGTTCAGTTCAGTTCAGTTCAGAAGCTCAGTCATGTCCAACTCTTTGTGACCCCATGAATTGCAGCATGCCAGGCCTCCCTGTCCATCACCATCTCCCGGAGTTCACTAAAACTCTCGTCCATCAAGTCGGTGATGCCATTCAGCCATCTCATCCTCTTTCATCCCCTTTTCCTCCTGCCCCCAATCCCTCCCAGCATCAAAGTCTTTTCTAATGAGTCAAATCTTTGCATGAGGTGGCCAAAGTACTAGAGTTTCAGCTTTAGCGTCATTCCTTCCAAAGAACAGCCAGGGCTGATCTCCTTCAGAATGGACTGGTTGGATCTTCTTGCAGTCCAAGGGACTCTCAAGTAGATCCCATTATATCTCTCTTACTCAATGATACTGCTCCAGAATTCTCCCCTCTTTCTCCTGCTCATCGTTTTTAACTCTCTTCATATAAATCTGATCTTATTTCTTCCTGTCCATACTTTCCCTGCCATATATTGATCCAGTTATTAAATAGTCAGTCTTTGAGGAAGATGATGTATTGAAAAGGAGAAGTAAATATTTTGACATTTGAGAATGATTAAATTTATAAAGTTTTTTATAATGAAGTGGATGAAAGAGATTTGAACCTTGAGTGGCTGATTCTTGCAGATTTAAGATATATAAATGAAAATTTCCTTTGAGAGGTGAAAAATCATGAGGTCTGATGTTGATTCATAGTTCAGCTCAAAGCATGATAAAAAATACTCCTGGAATATACTATTGCTTAAGATGAGAAAACTCTAAAGATAAAAAGTCTTCAAGTGAATGACATGAAATAATGGAATAGTTCTTCCCTAAATGTACTACAAGGAAATGGACGATCTCCTGAGTCTGAAGACTGTCTTAGAGTTAAGGAATTTAGGATTTCCCACTACTAATGATGGCAAGAGTGGCAAGGGCATGTGAACAATGAAGGAACTCCATCAGAGTAAACACCGTAGCTTCCAAGATATACTGGTGATATATTTGTAGTAATAAAATTGGAGCTGCCTGAGTGTCAGATCAGATCAGATCAGTTGCTCAGTCATGTCCGACTCTGTGCGACCCCATGAATCACAGCACGCCAGGCCTCCCTGTCCATCACCATCTCCCGGAGTTCACTCAAACTCACATCCATCAAGTCGGTGATGCCATCCAGCCATCTCATCCTCTTTCATCCCCTTTTCCTCCTGCCCCCACTCCCTCCCAGCATCAGAGTCTTTTCCAATGAGTCAACTCATCACATGAGGTGGCCAAAGTACTGGAGTTTCAGCTTTAGCATCATTCCTTCCAAAGAATACCCAGGGCTGGTCTCCTTTAGAATGGACTGGTTGGATCTCCTTGCAGTTTAAGGGACTCTCAAGAGTCTTCTCCAACACCACAGTTCAAAAGCATCAAGTCTTCAGCAACTCAGCTTTCTTCACAGTCCAACTCTTGCATCCATACATGACCACTGGAAAAGCCATAGCCTTGACTAGATGGACCTTTGTTGGCAAAGTCATGTCCCTGCTTTTGAATATGCTATCTAGATTGGTCATAACTTTTCTTCCAAGGGGTGTCTTTTAATTTCATGGCTGCAGTCACCATCTGCAGTTCTTAAAAACGACAGAATGATCTCTGTTCATTTCCAAGGCAAACCATTCAATATCACAGTAATCCAAGTCTATGCCCCAACCAGTAATGCTGAAGAAGCTGAAGTTGAACAGTTCTATGAAGACCTACAAGACCTTTTAGAACTAACACCCAAAAAAGATGTCCTTTTCATTACAGGGGACTGCAGTGCAAAAGTAGGAAGTCAAGAAACACATGGAGTAACAGGCAAGTTTGGCCTTGGAATATGGAATGAAGCAGGGTAAAGGCTAATAGAGTTTTACCAAGAGAACGCACTGGTCATAGCAAACACCCTCTTCCAACAACACAAGAGAAGACTCTACACATGAACATCACCAGATGGTCAACACCAAAATCAGATTGATTATATTCTTTGCAGCCAAAGATGGAGAAGCTCTATATGGTCAGAAAAACAAGACTGGGAGCGGACTGTGGCTCAGATCGTGAGCTCCTTATTGCCAAATTCAGACTTAAATTGAAGAAAGTAGGGAAAACCACTAGACCATTCAGGTATGACCTAAGCCTGAGTATAAGGCTAAGCAATAGGCCTGGGACAGTTATAGCTGTTGCACCTGGCAATGACAGCACATGAATGAATCTTCAATGATTTTGAAGGATGGGAGAATCCCAGAGAACTGGTACTATGAGAAACTCAGCATCTTTAATTTAGAAGTGGAAATGATGATAATAGATCTAGCCTTTAGATGAAAAAGCAACATTATTTCATTTCCCAATTTGTGGATATTTGCTAGGAATCTATGTGCAAAAAAAAGCTATGAGAAGTAAAAAAATATATGAAAGAAATGTCTCCTGATTTTATTGTATAGGTAAGCACATAAGCATGTTCACAGAGCCAATCACAAAGATTAAAAACTAAGTCCTCTAGAATTGATTAAGCAGCTGCTATATGCCTATTAATATTCCAGGTATCTTTCTTGGATCTCATTTAATTCTTGTAGCGCTCCTGAAATGTTGATAACTCCATTTCTATAGAAGGCAGTCAAGTAACTTCTTCAAAGTAAGGCAAAATTATCTGTTTTTCAAGTTTCAAGGGGGAAAAAAAATTCACTCTAGACTGAGAGTGTCAAACATTTAAGCCTTATATTGGACAATGAAGAATGAAATAAATAGGTAAGAGTAGTGGAAAAATATTAGTCAGTGTATGGAAGGACTATCAAAGGCCATGAATACCAACCTGGCTGGAGGAAAGCATATGTTTAAAAGCAGATAGAAAATACTTTGGAAAGGGGAGTTGAACTTAAATTACAATGAGTCTATATACTTTTAAACAGCTCCTTCCTATCTCTCATCTTTCTAATTTTTCAGTTCTGTTGAAAGGAAGGTGGTTTAATTTTATACTTTCCATTTTATAGCTATTTGGTTGATGAAAGAAGAGGATTTTTGTTTAAGATCCTCTATCTTGTAGTGATTTTGTTTTATAAAAAGATGTCCAAGCTACACTATTTGGATCTAGTTCATAATTTGTGCCTAATATAGTCTACACCTCAGTTATGTATGCATATAAAACCAATTCCAAGCAACTTAAAAGTAACACAGGAAATTCAGGTTAACATTTGTCACAGTTTCCAGTGGAAACAGCCTCTTCTATTTAACTTGTGATGAAATGAAAATGCTACACCTTGTTTCCTCTCTCTCAGTGTAATGCCTTCTCCCTCTGTTCTAGCCAAAATCTCACAAACTTGGACATTACAGAGAATACTCTCTTCCTGGCCTTTCTTGTGAGACACTGAGAACTATTTTCTGTAAAGGACCAAAAAATATGCATTTAAGGGATGATGAATGTTGCTCAGTGGTAAATCTTTGTGTAAAAATGTGTTAAATTTTAGTCATTTTCTGTGGGATTGTAGCATCAGCAACTGGCATGAGATGAATCAGAGTGATGATTCCAGTTCTTTGCAAAGCAGACAGCATGATATAATGGCAATGAAAAAAATCTCCCTTGGCAACTTTTGTAGCCACGAAGTGCAAAAGAGGTGTTAGATATTACTATACTTGGAAAGAGCAGGAGTCCTCATTTCAACTATTGAAATTATTTGAAGCCATCTTTTACCATTTCCTTTAATGCTCATAACATGGCTATCATCAGGATTTGATTTCTTGAGCAGGACAGCCTTACCTTGGTTTTCTGTGGAGTCTGGTGCCCTAGAAGTCTAAGAATCTATCAAGGGATTGTTTGAGCAATATGTATCCATATATATATGTGTGTAATATATATATATATATTTTTTTTTCTTTGCATACAACGTTGCCAAGTATCATATCAAGAATTGAATGTTTAGTTTTTTTGCAACTGCCGTAGTTTAACTTGCAAGGTCACCTTCTGTGAGAGTTGAATAGATGAAGTTCTTTCAGGGAAGAATTTAAGATGGGTTGTGTATTCATAATTTAAAGAGAAACACACATGTTACAGAAACCACATAAAGCAATTTTACTCAAGTGAGAAGTTGTAAATGTTGTCAGTATATGTTAACTTGGGTGTTGCAAGGATTAACTGACCACCAGGAATTTTCAGTCTGGTGGTCAGAGTGATGAATTCTAACACAGAATTGTTATCAAAGTTCTATTGGAACGTAGAGCAGAAAGAAACTAATTCTAACCAACATGGCATAATTGTCTCTTGCTTGATATTCTGAAGCTATTGACTATTATAGAAGTGGAAAAACTGTTTTTAGCCACAGTTGGCCTACAGCGGCCAACTCTACTTCCCTCTATCCTAACCAGACTAAATCCTGCTGCTGCTGCTGCTGCTAAGTCGCTTCAGTCGTGTCCGACTCTGTGTGACCCCATAGATGGAAGCCCACCAGGCTCTCCCGTCCCTGGGATTCTCCAGGCAAGAACACTGGAGTGGGTTGCCATTTCCTTCTCCAATGCATGAAAGTGAAAAGTGAAAGTGAAGTCGCTCAGTCGTGTCCGACTCTTAGCGACCCCATGGACTGCAGCCTACTGGGCTCCTCTGTCCATGGGATTTTCCAGGCAAGAGTACTGGAGTGGGGTGCCATTGCCTTCTCCGAGACTAAATCCTAAGGAACCAAGTTTAGAAACCATGTGGCTTAGAGTTTTGAAAAATAGTGCTGACACCAGGTGACTTCAACATCTACCGTGCTACTGGCCTGTTTTTAAGTGACAGAAGCACCTATGTGCCAGTTATGAAGAGTGTAGAGTGCTCTCCAGCTGCTGCTGTTCTTTTTTGACTATTATTGCCGTTCTGTTTTCCATGAAGCTTTGTCTGTCTATTCTTATTTTTATAACTATGGAATATATAACTTCAAAAGCTTTCTCCTTATGTTCCTCATTCATATTCTGTTATTCAGAAAGCCACATACTGTGGCCTTTTTAACATTATTCAACAATTTTAAGCTTATTGCTGACAGGTGCTGTATAAACAGTCTTTTTGTAATACTGATATCTTAGATTTAGAGAGAGATTTCATTTTAATTATTAATAAATATCATTTCATATTAAGGGGTGCTTTTCAAAGTAAGGGGCTTCCCAGGTGGAAGCACTTTGTGCATTTATCATAGTACATACTTCAAAGGCCCAGTTCTTGCAAAAAGACCAAAAGGTGCTATATGCAAGTTGTTAATCTCTTCTTCAGACATTCTGTGAATTGGTGTAGTCTTTAATATTTGGCAATTTGCCTCCAAAAATTGCCAAATATTAGATAAGATCAACAAGTTCATTTCTTACTCCTATGAGAGTTCAACACAAGTATTTTAGGAGTTGGCCTTTCATGTGTTGATTCAGGGACTCAATTTCCTTCCATTTTCTTATACTACTGTCCTTTAGAGCCTCATAGGCCTTTGCTGAATCCTTTTCCTCCAATTATCAAAGGGATGAAGAAAGAGTGGACCATTCCATGGAAGGATATTTATAGATCAAGATATAAGTGGTGTCTGTCACTGTGGTCCACATTCAATTAGTTAGAATTCAGACTCACATTCTCACCTACTTACAGTGGAGTCTGGGAAATGTCTGGTTGTAAAGAAGCAAAACAGAAAAACAAGGTAGTCTCTACTACAGCCATTCTACCTGGATTTGCTCAGCTTACATTCCTGGTAGTGAATAATTTTTATTAAATTTTGCTTTCATATGGTAGTAGCTTTACATTGCACCCTGATCTTCCAAAAAAATACCTTAACAATCCAATCTTTAAAAATAATTTATTGAAAACTTTATTATAAAAAATTACATTCTCAACCCCTGCTAAGTATGAGAGCTTTTCTTTAAAAGGATAATAAATGTCCCTTGTGGTCAAATAATTGGATTATTTCTGGCTAAGATTGTGAACTTGTTAAACATTTTTTGGACAGTTTCCTCTTTGACTTCTTTCTAATGGGTCCACAGTTTACTAAATCTCCAAAATCATTTACCCATTGCTGTAGTGTTCCCTCCCAGCTACTAAGATCTTCATTTGGACTTCCATTCTGGCCCCACTTGTTAAGGATATTGACATTAATGGATATTTACTGCTTGAATTTTAAAGGTGAATTTGGGAGTTTAATGACTAAGCTATTTCCTCTCGTGCATTCCCAGGAGCACAGATTTCCATGGAATGTTAATAGATGTACAAAAATATGCATATATAGACAAACACACAGCCACATCCTCACATGGATTCTATGGCCCTCTACATTTGGATATTAAAAACAAATTTTTAATTTTAGTTTTATTGGAGTATAGCTGATTTACAATGTCATGTTAGTTTTAGGGATACAGTGAAGTGATTCAGTTATATATTCATTCTTTTTTAGTTTCTTTTTTCATATAAGTTATCATGCTAAGTCGCTTCAGTTGTGTCCAACTCTTTATGACCCTATGGACTGTAGTCTGCCAGGCTCCTCTGTCCATGGAATTCTCCAGGCAAGAATACTGGAGTGGGTTGCCATTTCCTTTTCCAGGGGATCTTCCTGAACCAGGGATCGACCTCACATCTCTTGTGTCTCCTGCATTGGCAGGTGGGTTTTTTACCACTAGCACCACTTGGGAAACCCATAGGGAAATATTGATTTAAACAAAATTAAGCAGATTTATCTTTTATATACATATTAATGTCTTATATGATATATTATGTTATATATAATATCTGTATATATGTTTAGTATCTTAGGGCCTATAGTGTGTTAAATGTGCATTTTGATACTGCAATAATTAAAAACATGTGTGCTCAGTTGCTAAGTCATATCCGACTCTATCTGACATGAACTGTAGCCCACCAGGCTCCTCTGTTCATGGAGTTTTCCAGGCAAGAATACCTGAGTAGGTTGCCGTTGTCTTCTCCAGATGATCGTATCGACCCAAGAATCAAACCTGCAGTATCCTGCTTTGGCGGGCAGATTCTCTACCACTGACCCACCTGTGAAGCTGAATAATTCCCAATTCTCACCTACAGAGGCCTGCCACAGCATTTAATGTTTGCTATAAAAACCATTTCTGTGTATTAAAGTGATATTATCCAGTATTTTACTGCAGGCTGATCCCTTGAGGTGAAAAAAGTAAGTTTCCAGGGTCAAAGAAATTTTTGAAATACCACATATTATTTTTGTTTTTATTTTTTTGAAATATTGAGATTTTTAATGCAAGATTTTAAATCCTAATACAACTACAAATGAAATGGACATTTTTTTAAGTTTTATTTATTTTTTAATGTTTTATTTATTTATTTTTTAACTTTACAATATTGTATTGGTTTTGCCATACATTGACATGAATCCACCATGAGTGTACATGTGTTCCGCATCCTGAACTCCCCCTCCCACCTCTCTCCCCATCCCATCCCTCTGGGTCATCCCATCACACCAGCCCTGAGGACCCTGTATCACGCATCAAACCTGGACTGGTGATTCTTTTCACATGTGATAATTTACATGTTTCAATGCCATTCTCCCAAATCATCCCACCCTCTCCCTCTCCCACAGAGTTCAAAAGACTGTTCTATACATCTGTGTCTTTTTGCTGTCTCACATACAGGGTTATTGTTACCATCTTTCTAATTTCCATATATATGCATTAGTATACTGTATTGGCGGAGAAGGCAATGGCACCCGACTCTAGTACTCTTGCCTGGAAAATCCCATGGATGGAGGAGCCTGGTAGGCTGCAGTCCATGGTGTCCCTAAGAGTCGGGCACGACTGAGCAACTTCACTTTCACTTTTCACTTTCATGCATTGGAGAAGGAAATGGCAACCCACACCAGTATTCTTGCCTGGAGAATCCTAGGGACAGAGGAGCCTAGTGGGCTGCCGTCTATGGGGTCGCACAGAGTTGGACACGACTGAAGAGACTTAGCAGCAGCAGCAACATACTGTATTGGTGTTTTTCTTTCTGGCTTACTTCAATCTATATAATGGGCTCCAGTTTCTTCCACCTCATTAGAACTGATTCAAATGTATTATTTTTAATGGCTGAGTAATATTCCATTGTGTATATGTACCACAGCTTTCTTATCCATTCATCTGCTGATGGACATCTAGGTTGCTTCCATGTCCTGGCTATTATAAACAGTGCTGTGATGAATATTGGGGTACACGTGTCTCTTTCAATTCTGGTTTCCTTGGTGTATATGCCCAGTAGTGGGATTGCTGGGTCATATGGCAGTTCTATTTCCAGTTTTTTAAGGAATCTCCACACTGTTCTCCATAGTGGCTGTACTAGTTTGCATTCCTACCAACAGTGTAAGAGGATTCCCTTTTCTCCACACCCTCTCCAGCATTTATTGCTTGTAGACTTTTGGATAGCAGCCAATGGTGTGAAATGGTACCTCATTGTGGTTTTGATTTGCATTTCTCTGATAATGAGTGATGTTGAGCACCTTTTCATATGTTTATTAGCCATCTGTATATCTTCTTTGGAGAAATGTCTGTTTAGTTCTTTGGCCCATTTTTTGATTGGGTCAGTTATTTTTCTGGAGTTGAGCTGCAGGAGTTGCTTGTATATTTTTGAAATTAATTCTTTGTCCATTGCTTCATTTGCTATTATTTTCTCCCATTCTGAAGGCTGTCTTTTCACCTTGCTTATAGTTTCTTATGTTGGGCAGAAGCTTTTCAATTTAATTAAGTCCCATTCATTTATTTTTTCTTTTATTTCCAATATTCTGGGAGGTGAGTCACAGAGGATCCTGCTGTGATTTATGTTGGAGAGTGTTTTGTCTATGTTTTCCTCTAGGAGTTTTATAGTTTCTGGTCTTACATTTAGATCTTTAATCCATTTTGAGTTTATTTTTGTGTATGGTGTTAGATAGTGATCTAGTTTCATTCTTTTACAAGTGGTTGACCAGTTTTCCCAGCACCACTTCTTAAAGAGGTTGTCTTTTCACCATTGTATATTCTTGCCTCTTTTGTCAAAGATAAGGTGTCCAGAGGTGCATGAATTTATCTCTGGGCTTTCTATTTTGTTCCATTGATTAATATTTCTGTTTTTGTACCAGTACCATACTGTCTTGATGACTGTGGCTTTGAGGTAGAGCCTGAAGTCAGGCAGGTTGAGTCCTCCAGTTCCATTCTTCTTTCTCAAGATTGCTTTGGCTATTCGAGGTTTTTTGTATTTCTATACAAATTGTGAAATTATTTGTTCTAGTTCTCTGAAAAATACTGTTGTTAGCTTGATAGGGATTGCATTGAATCTATAGATCGCTTTGGGTAGTATACTCATTTTCACTATATTGATTCTTCTGATCCATGAACACGGTATATTTCTCCATCTATTTGTGTCCTCTTTGATTTCTTTCACCAGTGTTTTATAGTTTTCTATATATAGGTCTTTTGTTTCTTTAGGTAGACATATTCCTAAGTACTTTATTCTTTTCATTGCAATGGTGAATGGAATTGTTTCCTTAATTTCTGTTTCTGTTTTCTCATTGTTAGTGTATAGGAATGCAAGGGATTTCTGTGTGTTGATTTTATATCCTGCAACTTTACTATATTCATTGATTAGCTCTAGTAATTTTCTGGTGGAGTCTACTATATTCATTGATTAGCTCTAGTAATTTTCTGCTGGAGTCTTTAGGGTTTTCTATGTAGAGGATCATGTCACCTGCAAACAGTGAGAGTTTTACTTCTTCTTTTCCAATCTGGATTCCTTTTATTTCTTTTTTTGCTCTGATTGCTGTGACCAAAACTTCCAAAACTATGTTGAATAGTAGTGGTGAAAGTGGGCACCCTTGTCTTGTTCCTGACTTTAGGGGAAAGGCTTTCAATTTTTCACCATTGAGGATAATGTTTGCTGTGGGTTTGTCATATATAGCTTTTATTATGTTGAGGTATGTTCCTTCTATTCCTGTTTTCTGGAGGGTTTTTATCATAAGTGGATGTTGAATTTTGTCAAAGGCTTTCTTTGCATCTATTGAAATAATCACATGGTTTCTACCAAAAATTTAGAGAAGAGCTAACACCTATCCTACTCAAACTCTTCCAGGAAATTGCAGAAGAAGGTAAGCTTCCAAATGCATTCTATGAGCCCACCATCACCCTAATACCAAAACCTGACAAAGATGCCACAAAAAAAGAAAACTACAGGCCAATATCACTGATGAACATAGATACAAAAATCCTTAACAAAATTCTAGCAAACAGAATCCAACAACATATTAAAAAGATCATACATCATGACCAAGTGGGCTTGATCCCAGGGATGCAAGGATTCTTCAGTATCCACAAATCAATCAATGTAATACACCACATAACAAATTGAAAAATAAAAACCACATATTATTTTTGATTGTTAATTATTATTGTTTTAATTATTAATATAATATGTGGTATTCCCCAAATTTATTTGACCCTGTTGGAAACTTTATTTTTTTTCACTTCATGGTAACAGCCTGCAGCAAAACACTGTTTGGAAAATACTACTTTAATCCATAGAAGTGGTCCTTATATCAAATATTTAGATGCTGTGATAGGCCCGTGTAGGTGAGAATTTGGTACAAAAAGTATTTTTGTGAAAGGAAAACCATCCACATGTCATATCAATTCTTTCTTCTGTTCAGGAGAAATTATTTCACCTGGAGTATGGTTTGTTCACAGTAGACACTACAGTTGAGAAATAGCATGATTTCAACTTCTATTTAAAAAAAAGCAAACTAAAGTATTCTTGTAAAGTAAACTAAAGTCTGAATTCCATAAACAACAGTTACTTAATACTTTAAAGAAGAACCAAGAAATTCTGACTCTTCTTATTTTTAATAACTTTATATTGTCCACATCTTTGAGATATAAAAATAAGAAACATTTAATTTTACAGAGCAAGGCAATTCTAGTGGACTTAAAGAAGGTTTCTGGTCTAAAGAAGGAACTCTAATAACTAGTTGATAAGAGAATGAAATGTTGCTACTCTTTTGAATCTAAGTAGCAAGGTTTTGGTGAAGGATTTCAAATCATATGCTATTTGTAGCCAAAACTGGGGGAAATGACATTATTATATTTTCTGACTTATAGTGCAGTTACAAGTGCCAATTTCATTAGCTATGTACTTGTAGTTGGTATAGAATAATTTAAATTATTTATTTGCTATTCATTTTCTTTCCATATCAAATCATTATAAATCAATTTTCCCATTCTTTGGTCAGTAAACAGAGTTATCAGTATTAGGCAACCAATCAAATACATTTCAATTTGAAGAAATATTGAATTCTAAACACTTTATTTGTATTTCTTTGTGAAAATGCCAAGGACTTTTAAAAAAATCATTTTCTCAAATCTTCTTTGGCTGAAGATTATATATATTTGAATAAAGATCAACATTCAAAGACTTTTTAAAACTAAATACTGTAATTTTACCAGTAGGCTAAACAGAGTGCTTTGGAGAAAACACCCTGGGGCTTGAGAATCTTTCCAGAGACTGAGCTTAACATTTTAACAAGAGACTAAACAATGCAAACTACTCTTTTGTTAATGGTTGGGCAGAAAAGAGGATAAATGAAAAACACTAAAAAAGTGTAATTGAGTCTATTTCTTGGACATCAATTGATGACATGTGAGCAAAACTTAGGCATTTTCAAATAATATATTTGTTGACATCAAAGAGTCTAGGGAAAAGTGAAATATCTATGTAATAGGAATATTTTGAACTTTATATTGGCCACTGAAACATCCTTCATTCACGGCTACCAGAAGAGGAAATTGCTGATTTATTCACTTAGTTAACATGGCAAATATGTATATACAAGTAGCATATAGTGTTTTCCTGCCAATAATCCACACTGTTTTCCATTAGAGGTTTTACTTCTATGTTTCTCACAAGTATGGATAAAAAAATTTACATTAAATATAATTCTTTTATTTATAGAAAACCTTCTTGACTAGACATTAAAACCCTGTCAGCCATCATGTAACTATACTATAGGGAAGATGGCAAATGCTTTAAATTTAGGAAATCATTGGAAATACCTAAAACTATTATGTTCTCATAACTCCTCAGTAGCCAAATAATATCTGATTTTCTATTTGATCATTGAAAATAAAATTTATCTAATTTGATTTTATCATCTTATCTAACAGTTTGATTGTATTAAATAGGATTTTCACAAATTTTATCATGTTAAAGTTTTAGAATTTCACAGCCTTGTAAGATAGTGAGCAACCTTGTATTCGTCTATTCTGACCTATGGCACCCCACTCCAGTACTCTTGCCTGGAGAGTCCCATGGACGGAGGAGCCTGGTGGGCTGCAGTCCATGGGGTCGCTAGCAGTCGGACACGACTGAGCAACTTCGCTTTGACTTTTCACTTTCATGCATTGGAGGAGGAAATGGCGGCCCACTCCAGTGTTCTTACCTGGAGAATCCCAGGGACAGAGGAGCCCGGTGGGCTGCCATCTATGGGGTCGCACAGAGTCGGACACGACTGAAGCGACTTAGCAGCAGCAGCAGACCTATATGTTGGAGTTATTTTAGGTAAAAATGAGGCCATCCCTATTTTCTAGTCTAAGACAGCTTTCATCTTTTTGAAATGGATGTTACTCCAATAGTTAAGGACATATCAATAGGCATAAAGGATATTTTTACTCAAAGTTAGTAATCAAACTTCCTTTCAGTTCAGTTCAGTAGCTCATTCGTGTCTGACTCTTTGCAATCCTGTGAACTGCAGCATGCCAGGCCTCCCTGTCCATCACCAGCTCCCAGAGTTCACCCAAACTTATGTCTATTGAGTCGGTGACGTCATCCAACCATCTCATCCTCTGTCATCCCCTTCTCCTCCTGCCCTCAATCTTTCCCAGCATCAGGGTCTTTTCAAATAAGTCAGCTCTTCTCATCTGGTGGCCAAAGTATTGGAGTTTCAGCTTCAACATCAGTCCTTCCAATAAACACCCAGGACTGATCTCCTTTAGGATGGACTGGTTGGATCTCCTTGCAGTCCAAGAGACTCTCAAGAGTCTTTTCCAACACCACAGCTCAAAAGCATCAATTCTTTGGCACTCAGCTTTCTTTATGGTCCAACTCTCACATCCATACATGACTAGTGGGAAAACCATAGCCTTGACTAGATTGACATTTGTTGGCAAAGTAATGTCTCTGCTTTTTAATATGCTGTCTAGGTTGGTCATAACTTTCTTTCCAAGGAGTAAGCATCTTTTAATTTCATGGCTGCAGTCAGCATCTGCAGTGATTTTGGAGCCCCCCAAAATAAAGTCAGCCACTGTTTCCATTGTTTCCCTATCTATTTGCCATGAAGTAATGGAACCAGATGCCATGATCTTAGTTTTCTGGCTTTCAGTACTGTTCTATTCATCTATATTTCTGTTCTTTTTTGTGACAGTACCATACTGTCTTTTTATGATGGCAGCTTTGTAGTATAATCTGAAGTCAGTGAGCCTGATTCCTTCAGCTGTGTTTTTCTTTCTAAGATTGCTTTGGCTGTTTGGGGTCTTTTGTGTCTCCATTCAAATTTTAAGATTTTTTTTTGTTCTAGTTCTATGAAAAATGACATTGGTAATTTGATAGAGATTGCAATGAATCTGTAGATTGCCTTGGGTAGTATAGGCATTTTGATAATATTGATTCTTCCAATCCAAGAACATGATATAGCTATCAATCTGTGACATTTTTTAATTCCCTCTCCAGAGTCTTGGAGTTTTTGGAGTACAGGTCTTTTGTCTTCTTAAGTAGGTTTATTCCTATGTATTATAGTCTTTTTGTATGTAATGGTAAATGGGATTATTTCTTTGATTCTCTTTCTGATTTTTCATTGTTAGTGCATAGAAATGCAACATATTTGTTTTTCATAAGGGTAGAAAAAGAGAAAAAGTAGAAAAGAAACAAACAAGGGTTTCCCTGCTTCTGTGAGCACCATGTGCAAAAGCCTACAGGCAGGAAAGGGCACATGGTGCTCATGGGAGAGGAAGGGGCCCCACCTGGCCCACATTGCTCTTTCACACTGGAGACTACCCTCTTCTGTGAGGGCTGCCATAACAAAATACCAAAGACTGGGTGGTTTAAACAACAGAAATTTATTTCTCATAGTTCTGGAGTCTGGAAGTCCAAGGTCAAGGTGAAGGTAGGCTTGGTTTCTCCTGAAGCCTTTCTGCTTGGCTTGTAAATGGCCATCTTATCCTATGTTCTGTCATGGCTTTTTCCTTGTGTGCACCCCTGGTATGTCTTTCTCTTCTATAAAGACACTATCATATTGGAGTAGAGTCCCTATACTTATTGGCCTTTTTTTGGCCTAGTCCCCCTTTTGAAGGTGCTACCTCCAAATACAGTCACATTCTAAGGTATAGAGGGTTGGAACTTCAACATACAAAATTTGTTTGGTTGGGGAGGGTAATTCAGCTTATAATAGGAATTCTGGGAGAGAGAATAAAGAATATCTTAAAAACTTTTTTCAGTTAAAGCATAGTGTACTGCTTCAAAAACAAGGAATTTTGACCAATTTCTGTGATGCATTTGTATCAATAGTATCTGAACACAGCCCATTGAAAGTTGCTTCCAGTTGTGCCTCATTAACCTTCAATTAAAGCATCTTGTCCTTAGTCCTTATCATCACTTTGTAGGCATAAAGACAGTTTGAGCAGATGACTGCCAAACCTAAAGCATCTGAAACCTAGACCCTAAAAAAGAAATACTAGTAAGAGCAGCACTTTTCCTTCAGGGAAAATGGGAAACAATATTAAAGAGTTGTTCGATCTGGAGTTTTCCCCTGAATTGTTACTAAAAGAAATTTCTGTAACATGTTCTCTAGATTCTCTTTTTTTTTTTTTTGTAAATATTTTTCTAGTCAAGAGGTATTAGAAAACCTGGGAGAACAAAAATCGAGTGGAGGTGATGGAATTCCAGTTGAGCTATTTCAATTCCTAAAAGATGATGCTGTGGAAGTGCTGCACTCAATATGCCAGCAAATTTGGAAAACTCAGCAATGGCCACAGGACTGGAAAAGGTCAGTTTTCATTCCAATCCCAAAGAAAGGCAATGCCAAAGAATGCTTGAACTACCACACAATTGCACTCATTTCACACGCTAGTAAAGTAATGCTCAAAATTCTCCAAGCCAGGCTTCAGCAATACGTGAACTGTGAACTTCCAGATATTCAAGCTGGTTTTAGAAAAGGCAGAGGAACCAGAGATCAAATTGCCAACATCCGCTGGGTCATTGAAAAAGCAAGAGAGTTCCAGAAAAGCATCTATTTCTGCTTTATTGACTATGCCAAAGCCCTTGACTGTGTGGATCACAAGAAAATGTGGAAACTTTTGAAAGAGATGGGAATACCAGACCACCCGACTTGCCTCTTGATAAACCTGTATGCAGGTCAGGAAGCAACAGTTAGAACTGGACATGGAACAACAGACTGGTTCCAAATAGGAAAAGGAGTACATCAAGGCTGTATATTGTCACCTTGCTTATTTAACTTCTGTGCAGAGTACATTATGAGAAACACTGGGCTGGAGGAAGCACAAGCTGGAATCAAGATTGCCTGGAGAAATATCAATAACCTCAGATATGCAGATGACACCACCCTTATGGCAGAAAGTGTAGAGGAACTAAAAAGCCTCTTTTTTTTTTTTTTTTTTTTTTGCACTTAGATTAGGGTTTCATTTATTTTTTTTTAAATTTTATTTTATTTAACTTTACAATATTGTATTGGTTTTGCCATATATCAAAATGAATCTGCCACAGGTATACATGTGTTCCCCATCCTGAACCCTAAAAAGCCTCTTGATGAAAGTGAAAGAGGAGAGTGAAAAAGTTGGCTTAAAGCTCAACATTCAGAAAACTAAGATCATGTCATCTGGTCCCATCACTTCAAGGGAAATAGATGGGGAAACAGTGGAAGCAGTGTCAGACTTTATTTTTTTGGGCTCCAAAATCACTGCAGATGGTGATTGCAGCCATGAAATTAAAAGACGCTTACTGCTTGGAAGCAAAGTTGTGACCAACCTAGATAGCATATTAAAAAGCAGAGACATTACTTTGCCAACAGTTCCGTCTAGTCAAGGCTATGGTTTTTCCTGTGGTCATGTATGGATGTGAGAGTTGGACTGTGAAGAAAGCTGAGCGCCGAAGAATTGATGCTTTTGAACTGTGGTGTTGGAGAAGACTCTTGAGAGTCCCTTGGACTGCAAGGAGATCCAACCAATCCATCCTAAAGGAGATCAGTCCTGGGTGTTCATTGGAAGGACTGATGTTGAAACTGAAACTCCAATACTTTGGCTACCTCATGTGAAGAGTTGACTCATTGGAAAAGACTCTGATGCTGGGAGGAATTGGGGACAGAAGGAGAAGGGTATGACAGAGGATGAGATGGCTGTATGGCATCACCAACTTGATGGACATGAGTTTGAGTAAACTCCAGGAGTTGGTAATGGACAGCGAGGCCTGGCATGCTGCGATTCATGGGGTTTCAAAGAGTTGGACACAACTGAACAACTGAACTGAACTGAATTGAAGAAAAAAGAAGAGCCAAATTTATTCCTTTAAGAAGTGAAAGTATTTAGGTCCTGGGAGACTAGAATTATAATGTAATTTTATGTTCTAGTCCATATAACGATGGAACTCATGACATCTCTTGGATGTTCTCAGACTCAGTTTCTACTCATTTCCCTTGCATCCTGTCCTAATACAGGTATGAAGACATTGCAAGAACTCATAATTCAGCTGATTAAATATTAGCCTGAATCCTTATGCTATGCATCTCAGAATCAGCCATGCTCAGAAGAAAGAGGCATTTATACATCACTTCTCTTCTTTTATTGGTCAGTTTTTGTTCCATGGACTTCCAAGCTGCATGTGGGTAAGTGTCAAAGGAATGTCCCATACCAAATTCTCAGTGAAATTCTGGGAAAAGAAGATGAAGCTGATCAGATGCTGTTAGGTTGAATCTAAGTAAAAGGAGTCAAAACAGATACAGAGTAATCACCACATGAATGATTGGGAAGAGAATGTTGTGCTCCAGAGGATGTGAAGTGAGGCGCAGGTGTCCCATACATCAGGTATATTAAAAAAAAGTGAAAGGTGGAATTTTATTCAACCCTACAATAGCTATTAGGGAATGAATTATGTCAGAAAAATGCAAAACA
This sequence comes from Bubalus bubalis, assembly GCF_019923935.1. NCBI lineage: Eukaryota > Metazoa > Chordata > Mammalia > Artiodactyla > Bovidae > Bubalus > Bubalus bubalis. The sequence goes on from NC_059158.1 coordinate 139,188,319, forward strand.
TTGTGGTTTAAGTTACTCTTGACTACTCCATTACTGTCAATAATATTTAATGTTACTTTTGCTTACAATCAAGCAGAAAACATATTTAGGCCCCAGGGTGCCTGCTGTGAATAGGGTGCTTGAGCATATGTTTCCCTAGAAAATTCAACTTGCTTCCCATTGAAATCATGGACTCAACTATGAGAGTACTTTGATCAGCCCCTACCCCACCAAAAAAAAAAAAAAAAAAGCAACTGATCACCATTTCCAGATGGAAAGTCTGCTTGGAGTATTTACAGTTTAAAAAATGAGTTTTGTATTAAATTAGCTGTATGTTATTGGAGACACTTTTAAATTCAGCAAGTGACAGGGAATTAGCCAAGTGATAGAACCCTTAAAAACAACCCAATTATATAATGAAAGATGAAGATGACTGTTTTTTAGGGGATAAAAGCTTAAATAACTTTTCCCCTGAAAGGCAGATATCATAACACATTTGATTGAACCTAAGCATTTTTAGTTATTGTCTTCTAAATGTTTTTAACATTAACTATTATGAAATTCGGAGAAGGCAATGGCACCCCACTCCAGTACTCTTGCCTGGAAAATCCCACGGATGGAGGAGCCTGGTAGGCTGCAGTCCATGGGGTCGTGAAGAGTCGGACGCGACTGAGCGACTTCACTTTCATTTTTCACTTTCATGCATTGGAGAAGGACATGGCAACCCACTCCAGTGTTCTTGCCTGGAGAATCCCAGGGACGGAGGAGCCTGGTGGGCTGCTGTCTATGGGGTCGCACAGAGTCGGACACGACTGAAGCGACTTAGCAGCAGCAGCATTATGAAATTATGGCAATTTAGAATAAAATGAAATATTTCCTTATGTCACAAATACCATCTCTTCCATACTGCAGAAATGGTTTAGTGAGCAGTTGTGAAGGGTTTATTCTCCAAATATAAATATTAGCCCACTTTCATACAGATTTTTCTACCAGTACAAGGAAGGCCTAGGCTTCTTTCCTACATGGCTGAAGTATTAGAGCAAATGAATACCAGTTTTCATCATTATAATTTGTCTCTCTTCTACTACTATACCCTGCAGCATTACCAAAAGTCTTGATTCATACAATAGTGCAGATTTTAGAGATTATGATAGAATCTCTATAATTTTTTTGGTGCTTTTGGAAATAGTGTTTGGAATCCCTGACCCATTGAGGTTAGGTTGCAGGTTAATATCTATTTGTCTATCTGTCATATAAAAAGATGCTATATTTTAAATCAAGATCATCTGTAGTTTAGCAAAGTAAGGATTTACATTTAGAACAGCAAAGAATTAAAAAAAAACAGAATAATTAACTACTTAATTTATTGTCTAAAATTATGTAAATAATTTTTAATTTGTAGCTAAAAGATTATTGCATCTTATTATTTATGAAACTTGTTCAACATTAACAACTGGACATTTAAGCTTCTTGTAAATGTTAATGTGCTGAAAGACCTTTATTATGTCCACTTGTCATTTAAATTAATAGGACAGTGATTATTAAAACTAATATTTTTCTTAGGAAAATTAGTGTGGTTATTACTATTTGATAATTTCTTTCTACACAGTTACAGTTCTGTGCAATTTCTCACAACACTATTTTGTAGACACCATGATTAGATTTGAATCAAGCTTAGAGTAGGCTGGTCATATCAACAAATTACATGATTAAGTAAAGTTTCAAAGATCTATTAGACATTTTAAGAAAAATTTACTTGTATTAAGCCCTATACTTCTGGACTGCTCGACTTTCAACATTTTTTGGTATATTTTATTTTAAGGGGCAAATATATTTAGAAGTGTTCCTGAAGTGTCACTTAAAAATATATAAAGAGAAACTAGATGAGGTTTATTTTGCAAATTTATGAACGAAAGAATAATTTTTAAGAATCTGGTTTTCTAGAGTAAAATTTTAAATGAAAGGAACCATCAAGAAAGGTTTTCAATTTCTTTTTGATCCTATACATTTTGTCCTGCTTATCAGGGAACTCTGCTAAATATTTTAAAGGCTGTTAAGAATTTTAGAGGGAATAACAGAAACAAGATTTATCTTCCTTCTTTAAACAACTAAAAAACCCCAGGCAAATGTATATGTTTTTAAAAAAGGATTTGGGTATTGGAAGGCAGGTAACTCTGGAGAGTATTCCTGAGACAAATGCTTCTACATGCAACTGTCTTAGCCCACTGCATGAACGGTGCTGCAATACAGGGAGAGAGAATCCCCAGATACCCCGGTGGTCTCTACAAGATGAAAGTGAAAGTCGCTCAGTTGTGTCTGACTCTTTGCGTCCCCATGGACTATACAGTCCACGGAATTCTCCAGGCCAGAATACTGGAGTGGGTAGCCGTTCCCTTCTTCAGGGGATCTTCCCAACCCAGGGATCAAACCCAGGTCTTTCGCATTGCAGGTGTATTCTTTACCAGCCAAGCCACCAGGGAAACCCAAGAATGGGACTGGGAAGAGACAGAATTTGGAGTGGCCAAAAGGGCTACACTTTGGACAGAATGCTGGGGAGACAAAAGAGACATAGTGAGAGAGAGAGAAAGACAGACAGAGACAGAGACAGAGAGATCTAGAGTGCAGTCTTTAGCTGAGTATTGATCACTAGAGAAGTGTAAAGAAACTCTATGAAGCTAAAAAAAGAGCCAGGAATCCTGAGTTAGACAATTCTTGGTGCTATACCAATTTTCTACAATCTCTTTAAGAGGTTAACTGCACAGGGAATACTTCCTAACTCACTCTATGTGGCCAGCATTATTTTAATATCAAAATCAGACAAAGATATTATAAGAAACTACAGGCCAGTATCTCTCATAAAAATCTTCAACAAAATCTTAGCAAAATGAATCCAAAATAGTGTAAAAAGAATTCTACTTCATGACCAGGAATTTATCCCAGGTATGCAAAATTGATTCAACATTCTAAAATCAATAATGTAACCTATCACATCAAGACTGAAAAAGAAAAATCACATGATCATATAAGAATGGATGCAGAAAAGCATTCGACAAAATCCAGAACCCATTATGACAGACGGCTGCCCAAACAAAACTCTCAGTAACCTAGGAACAGAGGTAAACTTTTTCAACTTGATAATGACTACAAAACATGTACAGCTAACAGCATACTTAATGGTGAGAAATTCAGAGCTTTCCCACTGAACTCAGGTACAATGCAAGGATGTTTTCTCTCATCACTTTTTTTTCCACATTGTATTGGAAGTCCATGTTAATCAATAAGGAAAGGAAAGGAAATAAAATATATTTCCTTTGGGAAGGAAATATTGGAAATGAAGACACAAAACTGTCTTTGTTAGACAGCCAGATGACATGGCTGTCTAAGAAATTTGAAAGAAGCACCAAAAAACCTGGAACTAGTAACCAATTATAACCAGGTTGCCAGATGTAAGATTAATATATAAAAGTCAGTAGCTTTCCTATACACCAGCAATGACCAAAGCAGAATTTGAAATTAAAAATGCGATATAATGTACACTAGTATCCCCCACAAAATGAAATGCTTAGGTATAAATCTAACAAAGTATGTACAAGATCTATATAAAAAAAACTATATAATTCTCGTGAATGAAATCAAAGAACTACGGAAAAGGAGAGATATCCTTATTCGCAGACAGGCAACTCTGTCAAGGTGTCAGCTCTTCCCAACTTGATCTGTAAACTCAATACAGTCACAATCAAAATTCAGCAAGTTTATTTTGTGACTATCAACATACTCATTCTAGAGTTTATACAAAGAGGCAGAAAGATCCAAAATAGCCAACACGATATGGAAAGAGAACAAAATTGAAGGATTGACTTTAGGACTTACAACGAAGCTATAGTAATCAAGATGGTGTGGCATTAGCAACAGAAACAAAAACAAAACCAGCAAATAGATCAGTGGAACAGAATAGAGAACCACAAAGTAGACCCACATAAATATAAGCAATGAATCTTTCATAGAGGAGCAAAGGAAATACAATTAAGCAAAAATAGTTTTTTCAACAAATGTTGCTAGAACAAGTGGACATCCACATGCAAAAGCCAAATCTATATGCATACTTACAACCTTAAGCAGAATTAACTCAAATGAATCATGTACTTAAATGTACAACTGGAAACTATAAAATTCCTAGATGATACCATAGGAGATGTTATGATTTGGGATATACTGTTGTCCTTGCAAATATAATACCAAGAACTTAATCTATGAAAGAAATAATTTATAAGCTGGACTTGAGTTTCAAAAAATCTGCTCTGTAGAATTAGAAAACAAGCACAGACTAGGAGAAATTTTTCGCAGAAGACTGTCATCCAACATATATAAAGATAAATTTTTTTTGTTGTTTTTGCTACAAAAACCCTACAACAAATATATATGATCTGATTAAGTGCTTTTTCCCTTCCTAGGTGCCTCAGTGGGTGAGGAATCCATATGCAATGCAGGGGATGTGAGTTTGTTCCCTGAGTCAGTAAGATCCCCTGGAGGAGGGCATGGTAACCCACTCCAGTATTCTTGCCTAGAGAATCCCATGAAGAGAGGAACTTGGTGGGCTACAGTCCATAGGGTCACATAGAGTTGGACATGGGTGAAGCAACTAAGCATGCACGTACTCTACTCTTTGGAAAAACGTATAGATGTATGCTCTTGCCACTTTTTTTCAACTTTATGCTAAAGGTCCTGGCTAGTTCTGTTAAAATGGTGAAATAATTAAAAAGCACGCAGATGTAGAATACCAACATTGCTAAATAAATGAGCATAGGGTAGCAAGTGTTCATGTTTAATAAAACCTTGATTTGTTTCTGGTGCAGATGAATATAGATTTCTCTATTTTTGCAAATTTAAAGTTCCTATTCATCATTAGAAAATATAAAGAGGTAAATGAACTTCACAGTGGTATTTTTCCAAATGAAACCTTTTTTTCTTCTTCCAGTGAAGAAGTGTTTTTAAAAGGCTGATGTCAAACAATGTCTGTGTTACAAGCCTGTTTTATAAAGTCTGTTAATATTGACCAAATAAGTATTTTCATATTCTTATATGGCAGTTAGCCTACTAATTTTTTGGCTAGCTCTATAATATCCTAGTATATTCTTATAGACATAATAACTGCCAGGAAAATGCTTGGCCAGGCCTCATTCAAGCAAGGGAAAGGATATTCATGATTATGTGACATGTATATTTAGAATATAATATTTCAAGTTAGATTTGGCAAGAAAATAGTCATGCACTAAAACATGTGAGATATCTTGAATCCTTCTGGAAAAACCCTCAAAGGAAAATGATTTAGGAGTTACAAACATTTCTCTTAACTCTGACTTCTCAATAAACTTTTGGTTCATTTGCATTTCTGTTGACTGGTTTCCTAACTAAATGGTCATTAAACATGCTTTTCTTTCCAAATGTTTTTTGTTGTAAGAGATCATGTGATTTATATTTTCATACGAATTTAAGTGAACAGAAATCATTTTATGTATTTTCTTTGGGATACTATCCTGGTAACAGGGAATTTCTCTCCTCTAATTATGTAAAAATAACCTGAGGATTAGGAATCTAGGTATAGTTGCATCTATACTTGGAACATCATAATAAACACATTTCTTGTGTTGGTTGACTGCAATTAGAAACCTAGGACATCAACTGTATTGCAGTTCTGGCCTCCAATTGTCTTCAAGCTACATACCTGGAGCCAAATTTGGCAAAAGACTTTGCAATCTGACATACTACTTGCTGCTTGAGATTACGTCTCTCTGGTCGAATTTGAAGTAATTTTGTAAGTTTTTGCATAGTATATTGGAGCTACAAAAAAATAAATAAATAAAATAAAATCCAGCTGGTTTGATTTCAAGTTGTTTTGACGTCATCTCTCTCTTGTAGTATCTCTTGTCAAAACCAATTCTAGTCTTAGGTAATAAAAAAGGTACCAAAAATCAAGGAGACATTGATAATGTGATCATTGAAGTGTTGGTGACTGTTGGAAATATTAGAGAATGTAAACTTGATAGTGAGGGCTTGAAAAGGCTTATTGGTATGGAGACTGGAAGATAAAGAGACCAAGCCCATTTGTCTCTTCTGGCTGTGTGTTTGTGGAGACAGATCTTCAATTCCACTAACATCAGTCAAGAATATGCCTGGGGAATCTAGCCTTCTATGACTTTTTGCCAAAACAGCTTGGGAAACAGCTGGTGATAATTCTGGCTTCCTTCCCCCGCTCAGCAGCTGATGTTCAGAAGCAGGGAGGCAATTGAGTGGGTGTGTTCTGAGCCATCGTATCACTGCTTCCCCTTCAGCTGCTCCTGCTCCCACGCTCAGGAGCAGATCGGAAGGCTGACTTCCTAGAAGTGGCCTCAAAGGGAGGACAGTCCTACAGATTTAGGTATGGGGGGCGGGGAATGATTTTGGCAAGAAGAGGTCCAGGGGCAAGGGTAATTATCAAGAGCTTCTATCATCTGCAGAAGGAACCCTTATTTCAGATACACTGTTAAGAATTTATTCTCTTACAGTAGAACAAGAAGTATGGAATTTGGCGAGTAATTATCCAAGACTAAAAGCTCTCAATTAATACTTTTCATTAATTATTTTAAATGTTACCTTTTCTGAACCCTAGGCCCTATTGACTAAAAGGTGGTAGCTTTAGATAAGCATACTCTTGTCAACGGTCCACTTTCCCTTTTACTAGTCTCACATGGTGAAAAAAGCCCCTCCTTAACTGGAAGTTTTTAGGCATATATTCCGGTCTCAAGCTTACCAGCATCTAAAAAGTCACTGTGAATAAATCACTTTATTTCTACAGCTGAATTTTCTCCCAATAAAATGGGAGAATTAGTTTAAAATTAATTCTAACTGTTAAGCTGATATTAGTACATTGTAATGATGATTTTGGATCAATGTAGAATTTAATCCCTCTTTTGCTTAATAGCTTTCCCCATATTTGAAGAATGTACTTTTGTGTTTTTTATATTTTCTTCCTGGAGCTCATATTTGTTCTTCTTGCATATCTTTTTCTCACAAATCAGTTTCTAGTTATATGAGTTTGAACATGCTCAAGAATATCAGACTGGTTCTTAAACCATATGCGTGTTTAGTCGCTCAGTTGTGTCTGATTCTTTGCGATCCCATGGACTATAGCCCACAAAGCTCCTTTGTCCATGGGGATTCTTCAGGAAAGAATACTGGAGTGGGTTGCTATGCCCCCCTGCAGGGGATCTTCCCAACACAGGGATTGAACCCAGATCTCCTGCACTGCAGGCGGATTTTTTATGGTCTGAAAATATAGCTTCAAATATTACAGATGATGTTGCAAGTGTGCTCTGGTCAACCCAGAGTAACATTAATTTGGGGGCAGTTAAATCATTCTCTTGATTTTTACTGAGCTTTTAATCAACCCAAGTCAGTTTAAGATGTTATCTTTTATTACTGTTACGTTTTGAGCCCTACTTTTTAGATTTTAAGTGCAGATATTTTGTCTCTATTTAAAATGTAGACTTCACTTCCATTTTAAGAGGAACAGAAGTTTTTGTTTAAAAAGCAAATATTTTTCTTGTCAGACTTCTGTTTAAATCCTAACTCTGATGCTTCATGTCTTTGGGACATTATTAAATCTAGTTAAAATCTTGATTCTCTCATCTACAAAGTGAGAATATCCCCTTAATAGTTTTGGGTGAGCATTTCGGAGTCAATGTGTGTGCAGCACTTTGGTACAGCACCTAAAACTTAGTGAACTGTCACTAAGGATAACCGTTACCATCGCCACTAGTTCCATTTCCCTTTGTAACAGTGTATGGAAAAAACCCAAATGAACATTTTGGCCAACCCTATATTTTCTATCTCATTGAAGTTTTCTGAATAAGTCATCTATATTTTCATCTAGGGCTGTGATACAAATTTTTAGTATTTTAAATTCACTGAAGTGTGAATCCTAAAATATGCTATCTGTGATCTCTAGTCAAGAAGTGAGGTTTTTTTCTTTGTTTGTAGTACTTTTTATTAAGCACTCCTTGGACCACATTCAGTCATTAAACATCTAATGGTCATCTGAGTTAAATTCACCCATTCCACTCCATCTTAGTTCGCTGATTCCTAGAATGTCGACGTTCACTCTTGCCATCCCCTGTTTGACCACTTCCAACTTGCCGTGATTCATGGACCTAACATTCCAGGTTCCTATGCAGTGAAAAAGTTGGCTTAAAGCTCAACGTTGAGAAAACTAAGATCATGTCATCTGGTCCCATCACTTCATGGCAAGTAGATGGGGAAACAGTGGACACAGTGGCTGACTTTATTTTTCGAAGCTCCAAAATCACTGCAGATGGTGACTGCAGCCGTGAAATTAAAAGACGCTTACTCCTTGGAAGGAAAGTTATGACCAACCTAGACAGCATATTAAAAAGCAGAGACATTACTTTGCCAACAAAGGTCTGTTTAGTCAAGGCTATGGTTTTTACAGTAGTCATGTATGGATATGAGAGTTGGACTATAAAGAAAGCTGAGTACTGAAGTAGATGCTTTTGAACTGTGGTGTTGGAGAAGACTCTTGAGAGTCCCTTGGACTGTAAGGAGATCCAACCAGTCCATTCTAAAGGAGATCAGTCCTGGGTGTTAATTGGAAGGACTGATGCTAAAGCTGAAACTACAATACGTTGGCCACCTGATGTGAAGAGCTGACTCATTTGAAAAGACCCTGATGCTGGGAAAGATTGAGGGCAGGAGGAGAAGGGGACGACAGAGGATGAGATAGCTGGATGGCATCCTCGACTCAATGGACATGAGTTTGGGTAATCTCCGGGAGCTGGTGATGGACAGGGAGGCCTGGCCTGCTGCAATTCATGGGGTCGCAAAGAGTCAGACACGACTGAGCAACTGAACTGAACTGAATCATTTAATAGTATTTTCCAAATCTCATATCGTTATCTGTCCATAAGAAACATGCAGTTCTGACCTAATGTATTCGTCATGATATTATTCCAGCTTCAAGTGACATCAATTTCCATTCTAGGTTCTCACAAGCAATCTTTTAATAATTTGTTCTAAATTCTTGTCCAAATTTATGGCAAGTTTAATGACACTGTATACTGCAGCATTTCCTTTATTCCTCATTTCTACTCTTTGGCACTGCACACCATCATTCCTGCAAAACTGTTGCTCGTAATGAAATGATTTCTTCCTACAGTATTTCTAGTTCCTTGGGACAGGTCAGAAAACCTGCCTCTGAGAACATTTAGATGTTCTTGCTGTAAACTCACTGATTTGGGTTTCAAATTTCTCCTACCTGTGTTTTTTAAAACTATGCAGTCTGGTGATACTTCTCTCTTAATGTTTACCTACTTCCTTTCTTTTCCTTTCAAAATCATTTTGTTTTGAGAAGCTTGGAAGCTTCTTTCGTAAAGCATTATGAATTAGTTAGGGTTCTTTTGGATGCCAGTAACAGAAAATCCAATCCAAGGGAGTTTATTGGGAAACAACTGAACAGTCTAGGGACAATATGGCTCAGATATTATTGGCAAGAGGGAGTCAAACACTGTCTTCAAGATCTAGCTTATCTTTCCCTGTATGTATGCTTGTTACCTTTTAAAATTTACTCCATTTACAGATATTTGTCATCCTGTGTATTAAAGTCTGTGACCATTCCAATATGTAGGTTCTCTCAAGATCAGTGGAAAGGGGCACCTGGCTTTCTGGCAACTTTAGCAAAGATTTACTGGTGTCTCTTTTGGCTCTGCTGAGATCACATGCTCATCCCTGAACTAATCCATGTGACCAGGGAAATTTAAAGTTCTGTTCACTAGGCCTGACTATCTGCTATTTCATGATATAGGAAGGATCCAACTTCAACAGAATCATGTGGAATGTGAATGAGGACCAAGCCACATTACAATACTATCTCTCTAAATTGATGTAGTAAACCAGAGAAGCAATGTATAATTATAATCAAACAAAAACCTTATTTTTCCTGGTTATAATCCCTCTCAAAGGCATGTGTGCACACATATTTATACACATGTGAGTGTGCCAGATAATCATTCACTTGTTTTGCTCTTCTAAGTCTTCTGTGTATCTGTTTATCCCTTTTGTTATTAACTGGACTTTTGCAAACAAAGAAATATCCTTGTTCTTAACATTAAAGTGATAATTAGCAGTTAAGTATAAAAGCTTGAATAAATTTACCTCTGTTCCCTCCCCAAACTGGAGTGAAATTACAGTAATGTAATAAATACACAAAGAAAAAGAGAGTAGGAGTAGAGACAATTGAAGACTAGAGATGTAAACAAAATTTTGGAAGATGGAAATTTTGTAGACAAGCAAAATGAAGAAAGTAAATATCTCATGCTTTAGTGAGAGAGGCCAATATGAAATAAGAGAACTGGAGAATATGCATTGGAGAACTACAGAAAGAGTCAAGAAGTGAAGATATACACATCTGAAAGCTTCAGTGTGAAGTTGGGCTGAAAATGAGATGGTTGATTGAGACTCTGTGTTAAGAGTTCTTACCGCTCATGTTTCTTCTCTTGTACCTACAGAAGACTGATCGAGGGTGCATTCTATATAGAGATGGACTCAGGCCTTGGAAGTCCCTGGCACAGAAGATGGTAAGGTGAGGTTCTAGAATGAAAATGTGAAGATTAATCCTTCTTACTGAATCTTGAGATTCAGCTTCCTTTTAGCTGTGGAATGCTGGTAGCCCAGCTTGTAACACCAGAGAGGGCATTGATGCGTTCTGTAGGAAAATTACCAGTGCAAGAGAAAAAACTTACATATATTAACATTTGGAAATCCTTTAATAAAGCTTGAAAATCTTGCCAATGTACTTAGAACTTACAATCAGCATTTTAGAACCTTACCCTTAAAAAGTGAATGGTGAGTTAAGGAGCACAGATGTATGAGGAAAGCCCATAACTTAAATGGCAAAGATCAAAATATATAAATAGAGAAAACAGGCAATTCAGAGAGCACAGAAGACTAAGAGTAAAATCTCTCAGAACTGGAGAACATGGAATCCAGATTAAGAGCTCATGTCCAGGATAATTAATAATAATATATATATCACCACATTGCTACTCACACATGATAGGGAATAGTGTCTATTCGCATCAGCCAGAATGAAAAAAATTGTATGATCTATGGGACATTTGGTATAGAACAGATCTTGCCTCAGTAGTGGGCCCTTGACTAAGAAGTACTCTGATCCTACACAATAGATCTTAAAATCAAGAAAGGATCATACTGTTTCCAAGTAACTAAACCACACCTAAGAACAAAGATCAAGAACATTATAAAAGTATCTAACACCCAATAAGGTGTAATTCATGTATGCTGCCCAATCAAAATTAAAAGTCAGACAAAGAAATAGGGAAACATGATCCATATTGACTCACGATAGGGAGAAAAGTCAGTCAATTGAAATTAACCCAGAATTGATACCAATGTTAAAATTGGCTGAGAAGAACATTAAAAGTCATTATAATTATATTTCCCAAGTTCAAAAAGTTAAGTAGAGTCATGAAAAATTTTTAAAAGTTCTAAATCAAACTTTTAGAGGTGAAAAGTATAAGGTCTGAGATGGAAATTATCCTGGATGGAACACACAGTAGAAGGGAAAAAATAGCCAAATTTAATGAGTAATCAGGGATCAATGCAAAGAAATAGAGGAAAACAAGAAAATGGGAAAGACTAGAGATCTCTTCAAGAAAATTAGAGATACCAAAGGAACATTTCATGCAAAGATGGGCTCGATAAAGGACAGAAATGGTATGGACCTAACAGAAGCAGAAGATATTAAGAAGAGGTGGCAAGAATACACAGAAGAACTGTACAAAAAAGAGCTTCATGACCCAGATAATCACGATGGTGTGATCACTCACCTAGAGCCAGACATCCTGGAATGTGAAGTCAAGTGGGCCTTAGAAAGCATCAGTATGAACAAAGCTAGTGGAGGTGATGAAATTCCAGTTGAGCTATTTCAAATCCTAAAAGATGATGCTGTGAAAGTGCTGCACTCAATATGCCAGCAAATTTGGAAAACTCAGCAGTGGCCACAGGACTGGAAAAGGTCAGTTTTCATTCTAATCCCAAAGAAAGGCAATGCCAAAGAATGCTCAAACTACCGCACAATTGTACTCATCTCACACGTGAGTAAAGTAATGCTCAAAATTCTCCAAGCCAGGCTTCAGCAATACGTGAACCGTGAACTTCCTGATGTTCAAGCTGGTTTTAGAAAAGGCACAGGAACCAGAGATCAAATTGCCAACATCCTCTGGATCATCGAAAAAGCAAGAGAGTTTCAGAAAAAAACATCTATTTCTGCTTTATTGACTATGCCAAAGCCTTTGACTGTGTATCACAAGAAACTGTGGAAAATTCTGAAAGATTTGGGAATACCAGACCACCTGACCTGCCTCTTGAGAAACCTGTATGCAGATCAGGAAGCAACAGGTAGAACTGGACATGGAACAACAGACTGGTTCCAAATAAGAAAAGGAGTTCATCAAGGCTGTATATTGTCACCCTGCTTATTTAACTTATATGCAGAGTACATCATGAGAAATGGTGGGCTGGAGGAAGCACAAGCTGGAATCAAGATTGCCTGGAGAAATATCAATAACCTCAGATATGCAGATGACACCACCCTTATGGCAGAAAGTGAAAAGGAACTAAAAAGCCTCATGATGAAAGTGAAAGAGGAGAGTGAAAAAGTTGGCTTAAAGCTCAACATTCAGAAAACTAAGATCATGTCATCTGGTCCCATCACTTCATGGCAAATAGATGGGAAAACAGTGGAAACAGTGTCAGACTTTATTTTTGGGGGCTCCAAAATCACTGCAGATGGTGATTGCAGCCATGAAATTAAAAGGCGCTTACTCCTTGGAAAGAAAGTTATGACCAACATTGATAGCATATTGAAAAGCAGAGACATTACTTTGCCAACAAAGTCTGTCTAGTCAAGCTTATGGTTTTTCCAGTGGTCATATATGAATGTGAGAGTTGGACTGTGAAGAAAGCTAAGCTCTGAAGAATTGATGCGTTTAAACTGTGGTGTTGGAGAAAGACTCTTGAGAGTCCCTTGGACTGCAAGGAGATCCAACCAGTCCATTCTAAAGGAGATCAGTCCTTGGTGTTCATTGGAACGACTGATGCTGAAGCTGAAACTCCAATACTTTGACCACCTCATGTGAAGAGTTGACTCATTGGAAAAGACCCTGGTGCTGGGAGGGATTGGGGGCAGGAGGAGAAGGGGACAACAGAGGATGAGATGGCTGGATGGCATCACTGACTCAATGGACATGAGTTTGAGTAAACTCCAGGAGTTGGTGATGGACAGGGAGACCTGGCGTGCTGTGATTCATGGGGTCACAGAGTCGGACATGACTGTGTGACTGAAATGAACTGAATGCGTAATATTAGAAACTATGCAAAATGATAATTAAAGGAAATGATAATTAAAGTGAACATAGCTTCAGTAAGCTATGAGAGAAATTCAGACAGTCAACTGGAGTCTTTAAAGCACTAGAGGGAAGGTGACAGGAAGAATACGTGAAAAAATTAATGATTATAAGAGTTCTAAATTTAGTAAACACTATAATCTTGGATATATAAGAACTCTAATGAACTTCAAGTTTATAAAACCTGAAGAACACTACAGGGAGGCAAATTTAACAAAATTAGTTAAAACCAGTTATGAAGGAAAAGAACTATTAAAAAAGCTAAAGGAAAAAACCCCCACATGTTACATATAGAGAAATAAAGAAAAGAATGAGAACATACTTACTGTCAAAAAAATTGCAGGGATAAGACAGTAGAACAACATACTTAAATTACTGAAAACAAGAAGACAAAATAAAACAGTACAAAATTATTATTAATAACATAGAATTTTCTACCCTGCAAAAATGTATTTTAATAACACAGGTGACATAAAGGTTTGGCAGAAATATCCTCACAATGAGAAAGTCTGTCAGGTACAAGGAACATGATTCCAGATGGAAATGTGGGTCTATAAAAGGTAGTAAAGCACATTGGAAATAGAAACAAACTAGGTGAAGATATAACATCCTTTCTTATTTGAATATATTTAAAAGATAGTCTACTATTTAAAAGTAACATAGTGAGAATTTTACAACATGTAAAAAATGTGTAACAAAGATCAGCACAGAGATCAGGGAGGGAATAATGGAAATGTAGTAATATAAAGTGATTGCTGCTAAGTTGCTTCAGTCATGTCCTACTCTGTGCGACCCCATAGACGGTAGTCCACCAGGCTCCCCCAACCTTGGGATTCTCCAGGCAAGAATACTGGAGTGGGTTGCCATTTCCTTCTCCAATGCATGAAAGTGAAAAGTGAAAGGGAAGTTGCTCAGTTGTGTCCGATTCTTAGTGACCCCATGGACTGCAGCCTAGCAGGCTCCTCCGTCCATGGGATTTTCCAGGCAAGAGTACTGGAGTGGGGTGCCATTGCCTTCTCCGATTAAGTTATTATACATATACAAAGTGGTATAATAGCACTTGAAGTTAGACTGTGATAAGTTAAAAATACATAAGCCAAGAATCCTCTCAAATAATTAAATGTTATAGCTAATAGGTCAACAAAGGAGATAAAATATATTCAATTAAACCAAAAGAAGAGGAAAGAAAAGAACAAAGGAACAAAGTAATAGGTGGAACAAAGGAGATAATATATATTCAATTAAACCAAAAGAAGAGGAAAGAAAAGAACAAAGGAACAAAGTAATAGGTGGAACAAACAGAAAATAAAATAGAATGTAAAGATGATAGTTTCAAACCTAACTATATCAGCACTCAAATTAAATACAAAATTCAAGTATCTAATTTAAAAGAGAATAATTTTCAAATTATATAAAAAATCAAGACCCAACTATGTGTTGTCCATAAGAATGTACTTTAAATATAGGACACAAGTAGACTAAAAGGATAAAAAAAGATATGTCACACTAACACTAATTTACAGAAACTGAAAAGGCTATATTAATATCAGAAAAAGTATATTGCAGAGAAAATGATGTTACTAAAGATTATTTAATAATGTTTTATCATGTAGAAAAAGCAAAGTCAAATTTTTATGCACCTCATAAGAAAGCTTCAAAATATCTGAAACAAAAAGAATAAAATTTTAAGTAGAAATAGTCAGCTCCAAAATACATTTGGGAATTTCTCTACCCTTTCTCAACTATTGATAAAATGAGTTCAGTTCAATTCAGTCACTCAGTCGTGTCTGACTCTTTGCGACCCCATGAATTGCAGCACGCTGGGCCTCCCTGTCCATCACCAACTCCCGGAGTTCACTCAAACTCACTGTCAATAAGGATATAGATTTGATCTGTACTATCAATTACCCTGACCTATTTGACACTGTTTGTCAAATTTAATAATTTGAATTATTAAAAATTCCATGTCCAACAACAGAATTCATATTCTTTACAAGTGCACACAAAATATTTATTGACATTGATCATGTTCTGGATCAAGTCTCAGTAAATTTAAAATGATTCAAGTCATATAATGCCTATTTTCTGAGAATGATGTAATTAAGTTTAAAATCAGTAATTGAATAATCTTGGAAAATGTCTACATACTTGTAAACTAAATAACATAATTCTATATAACCAACTGGTCAAAGAAAAAATTACAAAGAAAATTAGAACATTTTTTGCCCTGAATGAAAATTAAAATACAACATGCCAAATGTGTGGAGTGTACTAAAATAGTAATAAAGAGGAGATAAAAACAGACACTTAGTGCATGTATTAGAAAACAAAATTGTCTCAAATCAGTGACAATTCCATCTAACTTCCTTCTAACTTCCATCTTATGAAGTTAAAAATGTAGAGCAAATTAATCCCAGTGTGGGCAGAAAATAAGAAATAAAAACCTGAGCATCAAGCAATGAAAAAACAAAAGAATTACAGAAAAGCAATAAAGAAAATCAATAAATCAAAAAGGTATTTTTTAGGAAGATTAATACAAATGATGAATGTCCCAGCTTTATTGACCAAGAATAAAGGAGAGGGTACACATTACCGACATCCAAAATGAGAGGAGTGACATTAGTACAGTTTAGAGGTACTTAAACATAATGAGAATATTATGAACATTATAGCAATAGTTTGACAGTTTAGTTGAAATGAGCAAATTCCATGAAAGCCACAAACAACTAAAGCTCACTGAAGAGTAAATAGATAATATGAATAGGTTATTCTCTTGCCCCACTTAATCACAATTCCAACTTTGACTTATTGACTATAGAAATTCTTTTTATATTCTGGATATTAGTCCTTTTGTCATATGTATTGAAAATAATAACTTCCCTATGTTGTATCTTACTCTTTTCACACTCTTAATAGTGTTTTTGATGAAAAATTAACATTAGTGAAGTCAAATTTATCAACCTTATGCTTTATGAGTTGTGCTTTTCTTGCATATCATTTCAGAAACTTTTTACAAGATAATACAGATATTTCCAATGTTAGTTCAAGACGCCTCATTATTTTATATCTCACATTTATTACGGGTCTACAGCAGTCTGCAATTGATTTGGGAGTATAGTAAGAAGTAGATGTGTATCTACCCCTTCCCCCAGTATACAATTGCCTCTATCATCACCATTTATTCAAAAGATTTTCTCTTTCCTCTGTACTTAAGTGACAATAAAGAAAGGAAGAAAGAGAAGAATTTAAGAGAAAGAAAGAGAAAGAAAAAATTAAAGGAAAGAAAATGAGAAAAAGAGAAAAGATTAAAGAGAATAAATAAGTTGGGCTATTGATTATTATTTCAGTCTTATTTATATTTTCTTGCAATGCCTATTGGAATTCTCCAGAGAAGCAAGTTGGTAAAGAATTTGCACATGACTATGTAACTAACTTTCACTTTTCACTTTCAGAGAAGCAAAACCAATGTACACACACACATACATAAAAATATGTAAGTGAAAGTGTCACTCCAGTCATGCCCAACTCTTTGTGACCCCACGAACTTTAGCCCACCAAGCTCCTCTGTCCATGGGATTTTCCAGGCAAGGATACTGGAGTGGTTCGCCATTTCCTTCTCCAGGGCTCAAGCCCTGGTTTCCTGCACTGCAGGCAGTTTCTTTACTGACTGAGCTACCAGGTAAGCCCAAAATATGTAGAAAGACATTTATTGTGAGGGATTGATTTTGGTTAATGGGATTATGGACTAATAAATCCCATAATCTATTGTCTCCTGGAAGGCTAATGGTATAATTCCGGGTTAGACCCCAGTGACTGAGAACCAGGTGGACAGAGATAAATCCCAGTCTGAGTCTGAAAACCCAAGAACCAGAGACTTTCTCCCCTTAGTTAGGTTGGTGTTATATAGAAAATCTTGACTAATGAACTGTGAATAGAAGTGAATTGTGCCACTTTGATCTGAGGCAATTAAGGGTGGGCATATGTTCCCCATGTACTTTTCTCTTTCAGTGATGCAGCAAATTCTGATGCTGCTTCTTGATATAGCAGCATCACAAGATGATGTTAGTCTGGGATTCTAAATTACTGTGTAGAGGAGTGTTGCCTGCCAACCCTCACTGAACATATAACATGAGCAAGAAATATAGTTTTGTTTTATTAAGCCACTGAGAATATATGATACTTTGTTTCTCCATCATATCCTAGACTCTCATAGTAACTTTATGAGTAATCATGGCCATGTAGTATGTATTCTTTATGAGAGAGTTGCTATTTGAGTGTTATGATACATATGAAACATACCTTTTTGGAGCTTTGAAGTTTTAAAGTGTTTTAACATATTATCATTTGGCTTCACAATAATCATATGAGGTAAGTAGAGAGGTTTTACTTTCTCTGTTTTACAAATTAAGAAAATGCAGCACGAATCTGTTAAGTGACATATTCAAGAGCCCACTCATAGGAGCCAGAATCAGAATTGAGACCTAGACATTCCAAGTTCAAGTCTAGAGATCAAATATTTTAAGTTTATAGCAGACTCTGTATTCTAAATTATTTTTCTACAGTGAATATTTACTTATTTATTTTTAATTTAAATTTATTTATTTTAATTGGAAGCTAATTACTTTACAATATTGCATTGGTTTTGCCATACATCAACATGAATCTGCCACGGGTATACAAATGTTATTTATATTTCTCACCATCAAAAGTCACTTTTGTAAAAAAAAACTCATTTATCTAAAGAAAATTGATTTTCCATTGTTTCCTGCCCTTTGGGACCTGCTATTCATATTTAGGAACTGCACATTCCTTGAGAAGCATGTAATTAATAAATGGTTCATTTCACTATATGATATATATATTAGTACAATATCCCTTTCGAGACTTTTTGCATCTTTATATATTGCAACAAATTTAAATATTTTTATATATTCCTACTGAATTCAACTAATATGTGAGTTCTTATATTTGCTTCTGGGATAAAAATCTTAAACTTACTCACCAAAGATATCTCAGTCACAACCTATTTTAAAGGTGATCAATCTGATTTATCTGATTTAAATTGAGTCCAATAGACATTTTCTATTGCCTCTTTTTTTATTCTTCCCTGGGCCAATCTGCATGGCGAGTGCAATCAGGTGGAGAATGAGTTTACACAGCATCCTTCATCAGAGACTGCATGGGAGTAGAAGAGCTTCTGGTCAGAGAGGGGACCTTGGGACCTTGCTGATTTCTGCTTTTTCCATCTGGTCCATGGATATGCCATGCTGCCATCTGCTTCCAATGTCCATAGTCCTTGCCATGATCCTGGACACAATGTTAACCACCCCTGTCCACCTTGTCCCCACCTCAGCTGCCTTCTGTCCTCCTCAGCCTTCTGAAAACTTCCCTGCCTTAGTGTGGGGAGAATTGCAGTGGGGAGAGTTTGGGACAATTTAGGAATTCTTTTCCAAGTGCCCAGCTCCACTGAGCTTCGAAAAGGCTGCCCTCAAGACCCCATGTAAAGATACCTTCATCTAGCAGTGTCTTGGACATTCAGCTTCTCTAAGTGACTTAAGCTTTCCTGGGCTATGCCCTGGCTTTCATTTTTATCAAGCTCCTGCTTCCTAGATCTTAAAGATCAAGAGCTTCAAAGACTCATGCTTTTAAATGATAATGCTAAGCTGTGAGGGGGGAAAAAAGAAAAAAAGCTAAAATTTCATTCTTCTCAACAGACTTCTTTGTCAGTAGCTGTTAACTGCTTTTCCCCGAGGATGATTATATAGGAAGCTAGCTTATTGGTAAGAGTATTAAATGAAAACAGTTTACCATCAGTATACTGTTCTTCAGTATACCTAGATTTTTCTTGTCATCAGTGCTTTCGTTTTCTCCATGTCTTAAATTCTACTTTTTGGCATTTATCCTAAGAAGTTGTCCTTGGCATCTCTTGTCTCCGGTGCCTACTAAGGTACATAGTAGCTACTTAATTCATATGTGCTGATTGTGCTTGTTAGGATGGGTGTCACATTGTACCTTTATGTACTGTATCTAAACTCTTTGATCCTTCCAAATGCCTTCAAAAGGGGTGAACATAAGTAATCATGTATGTTTACTGATTCATCGATAGCTGAATCATAAGTCTTTTGACTATAAGGATTAGAAAGATGACTTTATATGAGGCAGAAGTAAATTACTTGAAGGATACTGCAGTATTCAGTATAACTCAGAACAAGAGTCCAATCAGCCCTCAGGGTTAAAGATATCACAGAAGTGAATCCTCCAGATCACTGTCTGTTCTCATCTCTGCTCTAAATACTGGCTTCAGTCTCTCAGTCCATATGGCAGGAAACATGACCACTGAACTCCAAAACCTCACGTATCACAACCTGACCCCCAGAGAGGAACTATTCTTCATCCCTTAGTTCATTTTTAGAGCCTGTAGGGTAAAACATTAGTTGATTTATATTGGGTCAGGTGTTTGCCTCAGGAACAATTAACACTGATAATACGTGGATATTACTGATCCCACTGGACTTCCCTGGTAGTTCAGATGGTAAAGAATCTGCCTGTAATGCAGGAAACCCAGATTTGATTCCTGGGTCAGGAAGATCCCCTGGAGTAGGAAATGGCAACCTATTTCAGTATTCTTGCCTGGAAAATCCCATGGATGAAGAAGCTTGGTGGGCTACCAGTCCATGGGATCACAAAGAGATGGACAGGATTGGTTGATTAACAGTTTTTTCACTGATCTCACTAAAGCTAAAATGGTTGCTGTTTTTTTCTTAAATGAGGTGACCTGGAATGAACAAATAATAACGACATTGTAACCCTGTGTTTTTAACAGGGTGATGAATACATAGTGAGTGTTCTTTGTGCTTAGTTGCACAGTCATGTTCAACTCTTTGTGACCCCATGGATTGTAGCCCACCAGGCTCTTCTGTCTATGGGGATTCTCCAGGCAAGAGTACTGGAGTGGGTTCCCATGCCCTCCTCCATCTTTCCAACCCAGGGATTGAACCCAGGTTTCCCTCATTATAGGCAGATTCTTTACCATCTGAGCCACCAAAGAAGCCTGAACATGTGGTAGGCATTTATAATTATTTGCTGATTAATTGAATATCTTGTTGATTGATTAAAGTTTGTCCGTATGGCAGTATCATTTAAAGGAACATTATCTTTTTGTCATTGTGTTTCCTCACATGGATCCAACTTCCTTGTGCACTTTTTGAAAATCCATTCTCCATATAACTTATGAAAATAATCACTGAAGCAATAAATATCCATTAATATGGATTAATAAAGCACATCTAAACCAAGCCCATAACGGTTTAATTTGAAATGCATTCAGATGGATTTTCCTTAGTTTTGAAGCTTTTACAATTCCCTACCAGATCCTTCTTTTTGGATAAAAGCCCAAAATACTCCCTTTGGGGTTTATTTAAGTAACTGATAATAAATGACTATTTCTTTTACATATATGGTAAAAAAAAAAAAAACCATCTTTCCTAGTGTTTGTGGGCTTAATTTCCCCACCATATACCTTAGCACTACATGTGCATGTTGTTTCACAGGACATGGAGTTTGGTCACTAGTTCTACTTAAATACTATAACACAATTTCCTTTGACCTTTTAAAGATGTGCCACTCTCCTTTTGGGGGCTTGTATACTTAATGTAATTTAAATAAGACTGTTGATTAATTAATTAGGTTGCCATTAGCTATGGTTTTTCTAGTAGTCATGTATGGATGTGAGAGTTCAGCCATAAAGAAGGCTGAAAGCCAAAGAATTAATGTTTTGAACTGTGGTGTTGAAGAAGACTCTTGAGAGTCCTTTGGACTGCAAGATGATCAAACCAGTCAATCCTATAGGAAATCAACCCTGAATAATCATTAGAAGGACTGATGCTGAAGCTGAAGCTCCAATACTTTGGCCACCTAATGCAAAGAACCAACTCATTAGAAAAGACCCTGATGCTGGGAAAGATTGAACGCAGGAGGAGAAGGGCACAACAGAGGATGAGATGGTTGGAGGGAATCACTGACTCAATGGACATGAGTTTGAGCAAGCTCTGGGAGATGGTGAAGGACAAGGAAGCCTGGCATGCTGCAGTCCATGGGGTCACAAATAGTCAGACATGACTGAACAACTGAACAACAACAACAACAACCCTTGTTCACAGCTAAAATGACAGAGGATTAGAAAAGAGAGCATCTAAATGTTCATGGAAAAGAAGAGATGGAGATCAAGGATCTCATTCTCATGCTCAGATATTAATACTACACATGACCTAAATTGTTTTTGGATTCTAGATGAAAGTATTTCTAATTAAACTTCTCATTTAGGGATAAAGTTGTGCACATTAATCCCAAACCAAGGTAGTTTTTACTTAGGATAGCTGTTATGATTGTGTAAAATGCTAAAGTAGGCTATGTGTAGGTATGTACATATACACATGCATATATATATGCATATAATACATATATTTCATATATGCATACATATATCTGTATCTATATTCAGTGTAAGCCATGTCTCAATGTTGTTTGATAGTCTGCCAAAGGCATCAAAGAATTTTTTTTTATTTCTTCTAAAATTGTGAAAAATTAAGTAGGTCTTGGGAAGCAAAGATTGTTAGTCACTTAAATTTCCCTGAAAGGAGGAATTGAACATATCACTATTCAAAGGCTTTGTTTCTTAGGATGAGGATGTTGGGATTTTGTTAAACCTAGCATGCTGTTTTATTTGATCAAATTTATGGAGACACCTAAAAAACTTAAAATTATATGACAACATAACGTAATTGACACTGTGACACAATATTAGGATGATTCATGGAATAATAATTACTTTATTCCAAACAACTATCAGTGAAATTCTTGGCATCTAACCAGATTTTCTATATTTCCCAATTGCAATTTATCTCTAGAATCTGTAAGGCTAAAAATTATTTCCTCAGAATTAAGGAATTATTACATAATGGAAAAGAATTAAACTGTAATTCATTCTCTAATTCAGTGTATTTTTCATCACTTTCCTTTCCAAAAATCAAATGTAATTGTTTTTCTAACTTTATTTTTGTGAAATGCAAATTAGAAGTGTTATAGCTAATCAATGGCACCAAAATAGTTCTTTTAAATAACCAGGACATGAACCCTTTAACAAGATTCAGTTAGTTCTATTTATAGTTCCCCTAAGCTATGAACTATTTGTACACCCATGTTTCTGCATAATGACTTTTCAATGTGGTTTCAGTAATCATTCCAGAAGGCACAATCTCAAAATATCTATATGCATAAAGAATATATTTAAAATAAAGGCTAAATTGGCTGGCCATGCATTAAACCATTTGCTTGCGAAATCACTTTGTGAAATATCTCCATACAGGAGATGTTCCAGCCGAGTATAGGACATAGCAAACTTTTTTTTTTGCTTACCATATTGTATCACCATAACTTCTTTTGGAAACACTTCTTTCTCTAAGTGTCCTCTTCAAACACTTCTTCCTTCTTTCTCTAAGATGACAAGCCATTTTGAGAATTTGGACTTAATTTAGCCCACACAGGATTAGCAAAAGAGATTCTCAAACAACTTGCCCTTAAATACTTAATAGCTGAAATGAGACGTGCTGATGGTTTTGGGGGGAAAAAAAAGTGTGTTAGCAACAGACTCACTCCCTCAACTTCAGAGACAAGAAGTGCAAAGAGTACTTTTGCAAAGAGTAAAAATTATGAGTTTCCTCGGAAGACTGCAGAATGAGAAACTGTTCTTCCTTTTTTTCAAAGACTTTGGAAGGAAAGGCATTTAAAAGAACCATATTTTGAATTTCAAAACAAGAATAATTCATTTATTTTTGAGCTTTTTTTTTTTTATTGAGAATGTGAGTGAAATCTTTTGGCAGAAATGAATAACACTCTTAAAAGACAATATCAAGGTAAGTACATTGTGCTTCTTACTGCCCCTTTTCTATCCTTGTGAGTGTGAAGAGAGACATTAGATCCAGACTTGCTTATGGTCTCAAATCTCTAGGCATAGAGAAAAAACTTCCTGCATTATATCCTTAACTTTCAAATTTGATCCCTTGCCTCCACCCAAATAACATCATGTTCTTAAATTATTGCAATCAGATTGGCCAGAAAATAATTCACTGTGCTTATTGTATTACATTTTTCTAATTTTTAAGCAAATCCATTCCCTGACATTAATCTTTGACCAGTGTTTACAGAGGGAAAAGATAATTAGTAAATTCATTATGATCTCTTCTCAAAGTAAGTTTTATTTACTAGCCTCTGTTGTTTGTGTGCCTTTGGAAAATAAAAATGTAATTCTACAAACCTGGCTATTTCCTGAAGTCTTGTTTTCCCTACCATGGGTGAAGGGTCCATACCAACTATACACTAGGGATCTTAATCAAGATACTGGAATATGAGAGAATAAAGACTTGCAATTTTGAATTTGATAATTTTTCTTGCTGCCATAAAATAGTTTTTATATGTATATTCTGGCGGGCTACAGTCCATGGGGTCACAAAGAGTTGTACATGACTGAGCGACTAAGCACAGCACAGCATTCTTATCTCTGCTATCTATCTATCTATAAATATGGACATACATATTTTTACATGATATATGATGGTAAAAATTGTGAATGTGTCGAAACATGTAATTTAGCTTTAGGTGTACATGTTTATAGCTTCTAAATGGAGATACCTGCTCACTGTCTGTTTTAGGTAAAAATCGTTATATACTTTCCCATCCAATGACTACACCTATTTTCCTTATATAAACACATGACATCATCGTTTAAATCAAACCGATTTCGAAGCACCACAGCTGTTACTAGTTATTTAGAAGTCTAATTTGAGCAGAATGTGTCACGCCAACTTTGCACACACACGCTCACACAGGCAGTATTCACATTAAAACTTTCACCTCTATTAAATAGCAACAGTTCTTCAAAAATTCCAACACTCTACTCTTAACAACTAAATAAAATATGTGTCTTTGAAGAGTAATGTGCCTATTTTATTTTTATTCCTAGAGGCAAATCTTGTAGCGAGTGGTGCAGTTTTGTTACCCTGCTGTCGCTTTAATCCGCTCTCAAAGATGCATGTGACAAGGAGTGAGTGTAGTCTTCCAAAAGCATTGTTTCACTCTTCCTGAATTAAGGGTAAATCTCTATGACTTTGTTTTCAATGGAGGTCACATAGACATAGCCATCAATATTGAAACAGCATTTTCTCATGCAGACAGAAGCTTTAATAGCCTCTACAAGGGTTTGCTCCTTAGGGAGACTAAATTCAAAATGGCACAAGCCATCTGTCGTGGGGGGATTTTCAGTTCCCTTCTGTTGTACCTCTCTCTCTCTCTTTCTTCCCCTCTCTCTTTCCCTCTCTGTCTCCCTTCCTATCCCTTAACTGTATAAAGTGACAGTTTTATAATCCATTCTTTCATGTTGACTAACTCATAAAAATATAACAGTTCCACAAACCTTTGTGGAGAGACACATTGCATACCCAGATCAACTGAAAAAACAAATCTGCCATATTGAGCCCAAATAGTGAATTCAGTGTCTACTGGGGAATCTTCCAATCTCTCCAGCCATGGAGTACTTTGGGAGACAGGGAAGCTGTGGACGGGTCCAAATGGATGTCTGTTGCAGGATCTTTTTATTGGGTACATCCCTAGATCCTGATCTCAGAAGACTTTTAGCTGATCTGGAATTAATATGAAAAGCATTTTTTTAGAAGAATTTTTCTTTGACCCAAAGCAACTGTTTTTCAAAAATTCCAACTCTTTGCCTGTCTGACTCTTTGCAACCCTATAGATTTTATCCTGCCAAGCTTCTCTGTTGATGGGATTTTCCAGGCAAGAATACTGGAGTGGATTGCCTTTTCCTTTTCCAGGGGATCTTCCCCACCTAGGTATCAAACCTGTATCTCCTGACTGCTGCATTGCACATAGATTCCTTACCTGCTCAGCCATCGGGGAAGACTTCCTTTGGGTAGACCTTAGGGATTTCCCCCAAATTTAGAGATTAAATAATTGATGAATGAAAATTTTTAAATCTTCATATCCTGAAATTGTACCACTAATCCATACAAAAAATAGAAATAATTGTATATTAGTATAGGCTTTCACAGGTAGATTGTAAGCTTAATTCAAGCTGACACTGTCTCATTCATTATATAGCACTAGTCCCTAGCAGGGTACCTGGCACATGTTAAGTATATAGGTAACATTTGTGGAGAGAAGGAAGGAGGGAGGGGGAAAAGAAATGAAAGTAAGGGAAGAAGGAGGGCAAAGATGGGAGAATAGGAGAAAGGAAAAAAAGAAAATCCACAATGGAAAGTTAAAAGCTCTCAGCTCTTTAGAAAGCATTTAACCTATGGAATTCCAACTGTAAGCTAAAATACTAAAAGAATGGTGTAAAAAGTGAAATGTACAAGTTATGGAAAATGTTCTTAAAACTAAATAACAGAATTTGTATTACACTAGGTATGATACAGAATTGGCTTCTAGATTTGACATCTTTTTCTTGGAGTCATTGGCTTCCCAGGTGGTGTGGTGGTAAAGAATCTGCCTGCCACTGCAGTAGACACAAGAGATGTGGGTTTGATCCCTGAGTCAGGAAGATCCCCTGGAGTAGGAAATGGCAACTCACTTCAGTATTCTTGCCTGGAAAATTCCGTGGACAGAGGAGCCTGGCGGGCTACAGCCCATAGGGTGTCAAAGAGTCAGACACGACTAAGCATGCACACACACATGTCTTTTGAGTCTAAAACTGGAAACAGTTTTTGAAAAACTTACAACTTTAGCTGGTCTAAGATCATGTCCACAATAAGAATGGGACTGGACAATGCTTTGAGTCAAAGTATGATTACTCCTGTTTTATAAATCTCCGTGTTATCATGAGGGATCCACCAATCACCATTAACTTTCAAACTTTATTAAAAAAAAAGAAACTCTGGACTATATCTAATTCAATTTTCTAGACTGTGTTTTTGTATTCTAATTAATTTTTAGTGACAATATTTGCAGGATATGCCAAAATACATTATTTCAGACTATATGAAAAATGTTATGCATTTCTATACAAGTGCAATATTTTCTTGGGACATGTGCCTTAATTTTCATTTTGTTTCATTAGAAGGGCATGAGAACTAGAAGTCACAAGCTGTATAAGAAATATAGAACATACAAAAGGGAACAATGGTAATCATAGAAAAACAGACTGAGGCCAATGCGCTGGTGTTTCACTGTGTCATGCCTTAGCCAGTCTTCCATATTTGACCTGGTTTTCATCTGGCATACAGTTAGACTAGCATTCAAGCCTCCACGCTCCCCAGCCTGATGTTATGCCATTTCACTGGACTAAAATAATACAACATTAATCTTGAAAGAATGAGAGAAAAAGACTTCTGAGATCATCCAGTAAATGGTAGAATGTTTTTTGGCAGCCAAATTATTTCTTCAAAAGGTTTTTTTTTCAGAAGACGCACACAAAAAACTGATAAATTCCAAGTCACTCTGGTTAAAGCCGAGGTGGGCTGTCACCCTATTCTCTTGTTGTAGCCCAGCTCAAATCACTTCTTCCAGGTGGACTTCTGTGATAGAATTGTTTGACTTTTCACCCCTTCTCCATGAAGCTCTCCATTATTTTCAACTCAACCTATACAGATGTTATTTTGTTGATGTGTTCAGTTGTAGTTGGGTACTTTATGATCCAAATATATGTGCTACATTGTTCACTAAACTGTAAATGCTTTTATGACAAGGATGGGCCCTGGTGACTCATGCTTCCTTAATGCTCACCTTTGCTTCTGCCACAAGCAACTGAGGGCTATGGAGGCTTCCATTTTTGTTCTAAAATAATGACAGCTCTTTAGAGTTCATAGTAATTAGTGATACACAGACTTAACTTCAGCACTTATCTGCATTCACTACATGGGACATGGCTTTAAAATTAAACTATAAAAGTTCTGGAGATCTTTATTTAGGCCTGAATATGCTTGACCCTAAACAAGCATGATTATTTAGTAGTATTTAAGGAGAAAACTCTTACCATTATGTTTAATATATAATTTTTATTGTCTAAAGTTGCACAGTTTAGGGAGTAAATAGGGGCACTATTAGTGATTACCAGACATACAAGATTATACCAGGCATATTACCCATCCTAGAATATTGGCTCACTATCTTTCATCTATTTATTCAGCAAATAGTTGTTGAGAGCCTATTGTTGTTAATATGATTCCAGGGTGTTGTAGTAGAAAGTAAAAGCCCTGAATGGGAATTTAGAGACTCTAACTGTGTGAGCTTTGGCTAAGCCACTGAATTTATAGGCTTTGCTTTCCCAAAAGGAGCCTTTCAATTCATATAGTAAAACTTAGTAACTCACTCAACCACAGAGAAGATAATGGCTAAGCCTAGAACTTGGACCTCCAGACTCTCCTGAGTAATCTTGGACATGAGGACCACAGGACATCATTTCCTGTCACTGTATCATCTCTCACTTAGTTTTCTCATCTGTGAAATGGAAGTGCATTATCCAATTGCACCTAGGGTTGCTTCATGCTTCCAAGAACTAGGATAAAAGATCAACTTGAATGATGACTTCTTTAGCAACATAAGGTTTTCCACCTGATATTGGTTGGAAAGTGATTAAATACTAATGCCTGAAGGTGCCATTACACAGGAGCTGCTGAATGATAATATACAGGAATTGCTTAAATTGAAGACTCTCATTCATTATTTGAGTTCCATTAACAGAGATGTTCATTGTTAACAATGGAAACAGTGACAGACTTTATTTTCTTGGGCTCCAAAATCACTGCAGATGGTGACTGCAGCTGTGAAATTAAAAGACACTTGCTCCTTGGAAGAAAAGCTATGACAAACCTAGACAGCATATTAAAAAGCAGAGACTTTGCTGACAAAGGTCAATCTAGTCAAAGCCATGGTTTTTCCAGTAGTCATGTATGGATATGAGAGTTGGACTATAAATAAAGCTGATTGCTGAAGAACTGATGCTTTGAATGGTGGTGTTGGAGAAGAATCTTGAGAGTCCCTTGGACTGCAAGGAGATCCAACCAGTCAATCCTAAAGGAAATCAGTCCTGAATATTCATTGGAAGGACTGATGCTGAAGCTAAAACTCCAATACTTTGGCCACCTGATGTGAAGAGCTGACTCATTTGAAAAGACCTTGATGCTGAGAAAGATTGAAGGCGGGAGGAGAAGGGGCCGACAGAGGATGAGATGGTTGGATGGCATCACCGACTTGATGGACATGAGTTTGAGCAAGCTCTGGGAGTTGGTGATGGACAGGGAAGCCTGATGTGCTGCAGTCCATGGCGTCACAAAGAGTTGGACATGACTGAATGACTGAACTGACTGAACAGAGACTTTCAACTAAAGGCAGGTGAACCCAATCTGGTTTTTTGCTTCAGATTATTTCACTTAGATATGTTAGCTGTTCACCAAAATCCATTACCCACTTTTTAAAACATAACATCTGGCTGACCATATGATTGTCCTGCTATAGGGTACATTTCCTGGCCTGTGTTTCAGCTAGGTGGTTCAATGAGATAAAATTCTTGTCAAGGGAATGTACATTCAGGTGATGTGTTCTGTTTGTGCACAACATGTTCCACTATGTTATTTACACAAAAAGAAACTGCTTTATCCCATTTTATTTTTTCACTTCTATCCCATGTGCTAGAGATGTGACCATGACCCAGCTTAATCAAGCAGATGACAGTGATGCCCTAGGAGACTGGGGAGGAACAAGATAAAGGTAAACTGAGTCCCGAATAACTTCCTGGAGCAGAGCTGTGCCACCCTTCAGAACTTTCCATCTATTTCTAGTCTGGTACTTAAAAGAGAAATAGAATGTCAGTCTTTCTCAATTCACTCTTTGGGGTCCATTTATTACAGAGGCTTGGACTGTAACCTGATTAATGGTGTATAACTCCCAGCTGGAGGAGAGTGCATTCACCAAAGCTAGAGACAGAGTGTTGATTCTAACATGTGAGAGAGGCAGTGACCCAACTGCCCTTCTATAGCCAGTGTGTGTAGAGCAACAGTCCCTCATGAAAATCTCAGTTCCTAAAGACTAAGCATTGAGCAAGTGCTAAATCAAAGATAGGCCTTCAATTGAAAAACAGTAATGATAGGGCAACGCAATTGTACTGAATTAAAGCAAGAAGAACTATATTAAGATAAAAATGTTGCATAAAATGTGCCTTACTCATATCGGTTGAAGGTTATCATCTATTCCTTGGTGAGGAGGAACTGGAGAATCCCAAACTCCTACATACCCTTTATAGTTCATTGGATAGATGAACTAAACATATTTTCATTACTGATGGAATTTACTTTCTTAATAACGTCACTGTTATCATCATGACTCCATGACTTTGTTCATTAAACAATTCATATGGGAACTGCAATATTTAGATACCTAGTCAACAAACCCCATATGACATTCAGAGTTCATAAACATAATTAGTCAATATTTGTTTTTCTTTTTCTGGGAGTTCTAGGTTTAAGTTTTATGGAATATGGTGACCTTATCTTCACTTTGATAACAGAATGTAATTAATATTCATTCATTTCTTCATACAAAGAATCTTTTTTGTCCAATGCCTATTGTCTAGCCTCCAGACAGTGTCACGGATACTAGAGGTTCAAGGTAAAATCATGGCCCTCCCAGTATAAGGAAGAGGATGATAGCATTCACTCTAACTACTGCCATAAAGATTTCTGGACTTCTTCTCCTGATTATTTTTGTTTTCTTTATCCTTTATTCCAATCACTTCAGCAAGGTGTTTTCTAAGTACTGTAGTAGTCATAAATCAAAGGTGATGATCATTCTCTACTCATTATTTAAATTTTCTTATTTTGTAGTGCTCATATTGATACTGACAACAGTTTTAATTGGGATCTTTATTGGTGTCCTCATAAGTAGCTGATTGTAAGCGGTGGTCATTTGGGGAAGTATTTCCATTAAAAAATATTTCAAATATTGAAGTTGAGATGTATATATATGTCATATTTTTATGTTTAACTGATTAGTTCAAAGATAAAATAAGCTCACATTGTCTTTTTGGATGTCCCAAGCTCATATACTTATTTCAGCTTTAGTATTATTGCTGTTGCTACAGCTCAGTTGCTTCAGTTTTGTCTGACTCTTTGCAACCCCATGGACTCTAGCCCTCCAGGATCCTCTGTTCATTGGATTCTCCAGGTAAGAATACTAGAGTGGGTTGCCATGCCCTCCTGCAAAGGGTTTTCCCGACCCAGGTACTGAACCCAGGTCTGCTGTGACTCCTGCGCTGCAGGCAGATTCTTAACTGCTGAGGACTGGGGAAGCCCTCTATATTACTTGGTGAAGGTGAATCAGGGGTCTTAGATATTACTGTTGATTATGTGTTATAGCTAGTTGGTAGTTTGGGGAAAGTAGATTGTTTCTCAAGGTAGGTTTTCCTCATCTGCATGCTCCAGGCATCCCAATAGTTAATACCTAACAACTTATATTGGCTGAGTTCCTTCTTCCATTTGATAGCTCAACTGAAGCTTGATGTTTATGGTGGAAATTGTCTTGATTTCTTTAGATGAGATGAGCATCCAAGGAGTTTGAAAATGTGTTTTAATTAAGATTCTGCTAAATTTTACCAGACACCTACTTGGAAAACAAAGCAACTGAATAATTAACTCTGATGAGAGCAGATGCTGATCTAATGACAACCTGTTACTGCTCAAGTGCATCATTAGTTGTTTTACTGTGCTCCTTTAATATGTCCAGAGCTCTACCCTGTTAATGAATACACTGGTAGCTGTGTACTTAAAATAGTTCCCCATTCTGGACTGTTGTAAAAGATATTTCTAGCATCTGCAAAATTCTTCATTTAAATAATTTGGTCCCCACCCACTAACCCCTCTTCCTTCATCTATGTGGCATGTGCTTGGAACTAAGCACTTCTTTAGTTTTCCTTGTGGGATTATTTTAGCCATACATCAAGCGAAGCTTACAAATTGATGAGAAACTAATGATGCATTTATTTACAGATGTGCATTTCAGTTCCCTGTTATGTTGTTGAGGGGTAGAAGAGTTTAAAGACTCTCTCCTCGCTCTACCCCCACCAGCGTTATGGGAATAGCTGAGCACTTGACAGAATAAGAAATAAAAATAGCCTCATGTTTGATTTTTACATAAAGTTGTCAAATTCGAATTGGTATCAAATTCTTGTTAAGTGCATAGTCCATCTTTTAAATTAGCCAAAGACTATCTTATTCCTTTTTTATCCTTTTTAATGCTACACCATCACTATGTTATGGTTTCCTACTATAGCATACAGTATTTTTATATGAAAAATCATAGGCTCATTTATTAAGCCTTAGTCACAGCACAAAATAACCTGACCAACAACAGTCATCAAACTGCTGCAAAACAAGGACATGTAGAAACCAATTTGGATTCTGTGTTCAGAGCCACAACATATATACTCTCATTTTGAGACATTTAAATGGTTTTAGGGAAACTCATGAATAAAAGATGAGTATGAAGAAGAGATGTTTTAGAGCACATTAAATATCATGCTAATCAAACCAAGGCAAGGAGCACAGAAATAGGTGTGAAGGGGAAAGATAATGATTTAGACCTACTGTGTTCTATGACATTCTGTGCTATGCTTCCTTTATTTTTACCTTATTATTTGTTTCTATTTAATTTTTGGTCATGCCGGGTCTTTGTTGCTGTGTGTGGGATTTCTCTAGTTGCAGCAAGTGGTGGCTATCTCTAGTTGCAGTGTGCGGGCTTCTCATTGCAGTGGCTTCTCTGGTTGTAGAGCACAGAATGTAGGGTAGATGGGCTTCAGTAGTTGTGGCTCATGGAGTTGGTTGCCCTGTGGCATGTGGAATCTTCCCAAACCAGGGATCGAACCCATGTCACCAGCATTGGCAGGTGATTCTTATCTGCTACACCACAAAGGAAGTCCTATGCTTCCTTTAAATCTGTCAGGAAATTTCTTGGGAGTTGGTCAGACACTGTTCGGGGCCAGGAAGATTACAGAAGAGTGACTTCTCTTCCCTTGTGTATCCCAAACCCAACCTGCCTTCATTTGATAGAAGTTTTAGCATTCTTTAAAGATTTTTTTTTAACAGGAAAAAAATAAAAAAAGACCTATACATAAAAATGGGTGAAGCGTTTTACTTTACCAAATCTTACTTCAGAATGGTCCTCTATCTGTAGTAAGCAAGTTTCAAAATATTTCCAACTCTTTTTGATGTGGAGAGCAAAGGGAAGCAAAGCACATCAGTAGTTTGTTTTATGAAATATGCTTTAGAAATGTTTAACACATTCATAATGATATATAACTCGCTTTACTCATTAAAAATTCTGGTTGATAGCCAAAAACATTTTAATATAGATAGTGTGGGAAAAACCACCTTTCTGCTTTTGCCTTCAATCTGTCTATGGCAAAGCTGTGTTTAGAACGTGCCTGCAAAAGCTGGTTTCCCTCCTGCTAAACAATAGTGATTTCACTGCTAGAGCTGGACGCAGCAAGGAACCTGCTGTTTCCTTATTCTCCTGGCAGAGAAGGAGAAGACACCACTGACTGCTTCAATTCCATCCTTTTCTACCTAGGGTTCCATACGATGGCACTCAGAGGTCATTTTAACTTTCTACGTTTTAAAAAAAATGGGCAATGTATTCCTTGTCACAGATACATGACGTACATTCTGTTTTATGTGGCTTATTGTATGTTCCATCCTGTTTCAAATGGTTTTCATTCTTCCCCTATTTTGAAATGTGGAACGTGGGGAGATTATGGAAAGAATGGAAGCTAATGTGATGGGGGTTGTGAAGAGTCACTATGATCCCATGAAAAGCACCAAGCCCAGAACAGGTGCCGAGGAATGTACTTCACTCCTAGATTCACTCCCACCCTTTGGTGTAGTGTATCCTCTGATCCCAGGAGAAGCAGATGGTGAAGCAGCCTGACCTTCAAAATCTCAGTTTAGCCCAGACGTTTACACCCTGTCCAATTTTGAACTCCGGAAAATTTTTATCCTCATTTATAAGATGGAAAGAGTAACATTTAATCCAACCATCTCATAGAATTAAATGCAAATATGCTTTATTGACTGTCACACACCTTACATATTTGAAGTATCATCCTCATGAATCACTGGAGTAGAAAGAAACATTGGGCAGTTTTCCCACTCTGCACAGAAGAAATAGTAAGAAACAGAACAAAATGCCCCCTTTATGTTTAAGAAAGAAGGAAAACAGATTTGGTATACCAATCTATTATGGTTTATGGTGGTGTATATGACTTTAAAACCTACCATTCACATATGCTTTCAGTTCAGTCGTGTCCAATTCTTTGTGATCCCATGGACTGCAGCACGCCAGGCTTCCCTGTCCTTCATCTACTCCTGAAGCTTGCTGAAACTCATGTCCATCAAGTTGGTGATACCATCCAACCATCTCATCTTCTATCGTCACCTTCTCCTCCTGCCTTCAATCTTTCCCAATATCAGGGTCTTTTTAAATGAGTCAGCTCTTTGCATCAGGTGGACAAAGTATTGGAGTTTCAGCTTCATCAATCCTTCCAATGAACACCCAAAACTGATCTCCTTTAGGATGGACTGGTTGGATCTCCTTGCAGTCCAAGGGACTCTCAAGAGTCTTCTCCAACACTACAGTTCTAAAGCATCAATTCTTTGGCGCTCAGCGTTCTTTATAGTCCAACTCTCACATCCATACATGACTATTGGAAAAACCATGTGCTTTATATATTATATTTACATATGCTTTACATATTATAAAAGTTCTAATATTTATATGTATATTTCAGGTGATTTTTCTAAACTGCAGGAAGAGGTGATTGGTTTATTTAATGACTAAAAATATTCTTTAGTTTCAATCCTATAAAATCTTAGATTTGTTGCCTCTGACATTCACATAAGGACATGGAAGCAACCTAGATGTCCATCAGCAGATGAATGGATAAGAAAGCTGTGGTACATATACACAATGGAGTACTATTCAGCCATTAAAAAGAATACATTTGAATCAGTTCTAATGAGGTGGATGAAACTGGAGCCTATTATACAGAGTGAAGTAAGCCAGAAAGAAAAACACCAATACAGTATACTAACGCATATATATGGAATTTAGAAAGATGGTAACAATAACCCCGGGTACGAGACAGCAAAAGAGACACTGATGTATAGAACAGTCTTATGGACTCTGTGAGAGAGGGAGAGGGTGGGAAGATTTGGGAGAATGGCATTGAAACATGTAAAATATCATGTATGAAATGAGTTGCCAGTCCAGGTTCGATGCATGATACTGGATGCTTGGGGCTGGTGCACTGGGATGACCCAGAGGGATGAAGTGGGGAGGGAGGAGGGAGGAGGGTTCAGGATGGGGCACACATGTATACCTGTGGCGGATTCATTTTGATATTTGGCAAAACTAATACAGTTATGTAAAGTTTAAAAATAAAATAAAAATAAAAATTAAAAAAAAAAAATGTGATGCCTTGGGGAAAGACTCTCTTAGGATGGTATTTACTAAGGAAACACACAAGATGGCATTTCTGGGGAGTAACAGTCCTGTCCTATGACCTCATCTACTTTGTAAGTGATCTGGATTATGCATATCTCCTCTATGTGCCAAGAAAATAAACACCATTATTAAGTATTAAATAGTGAATTAATATATACTGTAGTCTGTAATTTTTAATATATATATCTCTCCTTGTAGATGTGCAGTGTATTTGAACCATCAAGAACCTCAGCGATCAGGTAGTTCAGTGTACTTAGCTTACAGAGAAGGAGAGAGATGAAGGGGTTTATGCCGGGTCACACAACCTCTTAATGGCGGAGGAGGACTAAAAAGCTTGTGATCTTTTGTCAATCTAATCCGTGTGCAGTGTGCATTGAGGACCTGAAGGATAAGTAAACTGTTTTACATTCTTATAGTTATTGTGGCTGCTGAGTTTACCTATTATCGCCTAATTTTTTGTCATAGTTTTGATTTATGTGGTGTGACTCTTGGTTAAGAATGCAAAACTCCAGTCATCAGACCTCTCTACAGAGCACGATCTACTTTATCACACCCTGTTTCCTGGCAGTTTCCAGAGATCCCTTACAAGCAAAGGGGACAGCCTGGGAAATCAATGTCTCCAATAAAATAGTCTCTAGTTCTACAGTTGATAGCTCTTCTTGCATACATATGAGGTCATGAATATGCCTTCCTTTGGCTCTGGCGCTGTGGGTTAGGACAGACTGATAGGCGCATGCGTGGTGGTTAATGCAACATGACTTGAATCATTTTCAGTTTCCTTTGGTCAGGTTGTACCCAAGAATCTGAAATCAGGAGCCTGATTTTCATTTTGCCTCTTCATCTGGCAGATTTCCTTTAGGTCCAAGGTTACCATTACTTCAAAAGGAATGCTCTTCGTAGAGGAGGTATCCAGTAAAGAAAGAAAAATGAGATTCCACCTCATTATTTAAAAGATGGGTAAAATAAATTGGCAATGCATGTTTTCTTTTAAACTGCATTTGTTGTCAAAGAAGTTTAACTTTAGAGGCTTCTATTATCTGATTGCCACGTGAAGGGGATCAAGTATATTTTTCGTTTGATGAAGTTGGGTAGAAGTTGTACTGAACTGAATTACACTGATTGCCATTTTCCATAATTTCCAACAAACTTTTAAAATACACTTACCTATTATACCCCTTCATTTTCTATAGCTTCAGAAGAAGGAAAAAGACTTGTACAGATACAGAAACTCAAAAAAGCAAGCCAGTCACTTGTTTTTATACAGAACCCAGCATACTGACATTTTAATGATGCTGGGCTACTGCCATAGTGTGAAATTTTGTATTCAGAGCATTTAAAAAGGGAGTGGTGCAAAGACAAGTAAGCCTCCCATGGAATGGATTCGATGAATTTATGTAGGAGATAGGTACCAGGTAATGCTCAGCCTCCGTGGGTCACCTTTCCTCCTTAAAAAATTAGAGGAGTCCTTTAAATTTATGGGATTCACAGCTGACTGTAGTGCCTTTTATGGAGACCTCTTTGGGTCTGATTAATTAGTAATTGGGGCGAGAGCTATGCACTTCAGTGACTCTTGCTGCCTTGATTGTAAATCACAATCTGGTGCGAAATCTCAGCAGGTCACATTGCTGTTTTTGCTGTACCCCAGTGACACAACTGATTAAATCTGTGTAAACAGTATCATTATGAAAATATTTTTGTTATAGGCATGAGGAGTTAACACATTTTTATTTTGGATGGAAATTAAAATTATTTGTGGGAGCTTTGTATGTTTTCATCAATTGTCAGTCATCCCAATAGAGCATGTAGCGAAGTAAACTGTTTTAATTTTCACAAAGGGGAAAAAAAAAGCTCTCAAACAGAGGGCTTTTAAAACTGAGAATTATGATCATTATGTCATTCATAATACACATAGAGACATTACAGGCAAGTATTATGTCACTTAATAGTTAGTTAAACAAATAAACAGAAATATGGGAATTCACCAGCATATTCCCCTTGCAATGGGGGCACTTTTTAATGAATAGATATGTTTTAATGGCTGCCAGCACACACACACACCATCTCACACACACACTCCCGGATGCCTCCTTTGTATTCTACATGTTTCTTAAATTAGCTTTAACAGAACTTTGAGTTGCCTGTGGATAGGAAAACCAGGAGCTCATCTGTTCCTACAGTAGACACAGACTGGGGATGATGACTCAGGGATGCTTAGGGACCAAAAGGGAGTTCAGTGGAGGGATAAGGTGAGCCATTAGATCACCTTGAGCAGTTCGTGTAATGTGTTTACACTTGATTATGAATCAAGCAAGTTTGATTTTTTTTTTCACTATACCCACTTGGCAATCTGACCCCTGGCACCTCTCAAAATTTTTTTTTGCAGAGGGGTAATAAGGTTGAGCAAATGTGTAGTTTGCCAGGATTGTAAACTATGTAAACTTCATGTTTCTTTTGTTCTGAATGGTGACCTAATTATAAGGGAGCAAAAAATTATATTTGATAACAATTGCACTCATCTCACATGCTAGTAAAGTAATGCTCAAAATTCTCCAAGCCAGGCTTCAGCAATACGTGAACCATGAACTTCCAGATGTTCAAGCTGGTTTTAGAAAAGGCAGAGGAACCAGAGATCAAATTGCCAACATCCGCTGGGTCATTGAAAAAGCAAGAGAGTTCCAGAAAAACATCTATTTCTGCTTTACTGACTATGCTAAAGCCTTTGACTGTGTGGATCACAAGAAACTGTGGAAAATTCTGAAAGAGATGGGAATACCAGACCCCCTGACCTGCCCTTTGAGAAACCTGTATGCAGATCAGGAAGCAACAGTTAGAACTGGACATGAAACAACAGACTGGTTCCAAATAGGAAAAGGAGTACGTCAAGGCCGTATATTGTCACCCTGCTTATTTAACTTCTATGCAGAGTACATCATGAGAAATGCTGGGCTGGAAGAAGCACAAGCTGGAATCAAGATTGCTGGGAGAAATATCAATAACCTCAGATATGCAGATGACACCACCCTTATGGCAGAAAGTGAAGAGGAACTAAAAAGCCTCTTGATGAAGGTGAAAGAGGAGAGTGAAAAAGTTGGCTTAAAGCTCAACATTCAGAAAACAAAGATCATGGCATCTGGTCCCATCCCTTCATGGGAAATAGATGGGGAAACAGTAGAAACAGTGTCAGACTTTATTTTTTTGGGCTCCAAAATCACTGCAGATGGTGACTACAGCCATGAAATTAAACGATGCTTACTCCTTGGAAGGAAAGTTATGACCAACCTAGATAGCATATTCAAAAGCAGAGACATTACTTTGCAACAAAGGTCCGTCTAGTCAAGGCTATGGTTTTTCCAGTGGTCATGTATGGATGTGAGAGTTGGAGTGTGAAGAAGGCTGAGTGCCGAAGAATTGATGCTTTTGAACTGTGATGTTGGAGAAGACTCTTGAGAGTCCCTTGGACTGCAAGGAGATCCAACCAGTCCATTCTGAAGGAGATCAGCCCTGGGATTTCTTTGGAAGGAATGATGCTAAAGCTGAAACTCCAGTACTTTGGCCACCTCATGTGAAGAGTTGACTCATTGGAAAAGACTCTGATGCTGGGAGGGATTAGGGGCAGGAGGAGAAGGGGACGACAGAGGATGAGATGGCTGGATGGTATCACTGACTCGATGGACGTGAGTCTGAGTGAACTCCGGGAGTTGGTGATGGACAGGGAGGCCTGGCGTGCTGCGATTCATGGGGTTGCAAAGAGCCAGACACGACTGAGCGACTGAACTTCATCTCTATTTGTTGAGGCTGGTGGTAAGTCAACCCAAGCAGATGGATGCTCTCCTGTTTGCTTCATTTCACAGAGCACTTATTAGGAAAGGCTTAATTGAACTTTAATCAAATATGTCTATTAGGTTACTGAGACTCAAATTGCTGGTCATCTACTTGCTAGCAACTAGAACTTAGATAAAAGGAAGATAACTTTTTTTTCTTACCTTGAACTTGTGAATATCATGATCAAAATATCAAGGGGAAAAAGAGGGAGCTAACAAATCAGCAAATTTGCCATGTGCCAACTTCTAGATTTAAACAAAGAATTGGCTGTATACATTTCAAATGACTGCCTTCATATTATCTAGGCCTAAAAACAAAAAACAAACAAAAAAAAACCAAACTGCTTTTGAAGAGAAGAGGAAGCATTTACCATACCCTTTAATGCTGTACAGATGTTGTAACTGCTTTTGCCAAAGGTGGGAGTAACTGTGTATGAATGGACTGACTACAGGATATTGGTTATCAGTAGAATATTCAGAATAATGAAATTGTATGTTATTACTTGGGGCATTTGCATTTTCCTGATAGGTAGTTTGCTTGAAGTTTCCAAAGATCTTTGAGCATGGGTCCCTCTAGAGAAATCTGTTTGTTCACAACTCTCAGGGTTTTTTTTTTTGTTGTTATTTTTTTGTTTTGTTTTACTGTATCCTATTTGCAATATTTGTAGCTAATGGGAACTCTGAGAATCAGCTGATTGGATTATATTAGGAATTATTTTTTGCATGTTACAACTATCTTTCCAGACAGCAATGGGTGAAGATGTTTTTGAGGATTAGTATAGAGGGAGAGGTAGAAAAGAAAAATGTTATTAACATAATTGACTTTTTTTAAACTACTCACCAACCTAGTTCAAAGCACAAAGCTAAATATAGATTTAGCTTCTAGAAGAGAGATATTAAGGAAGAACAGTGCAAATCTGAGTTGCTCAAACAGGAATGAAGACTAAGAAAATGTGAGGATAGTTTATTGTTAAATATAAACAAATTCAGAGTGATTCTATTTTCTTGTAAAATATTTTTTTGCTAATTCCAGCACTCCACCTTTGTAATGTAACTTATGCAATGCCAGTAAAGTTTCATCTAACTAAAATCTTTGAGAAATAAGATTTTACAGTCTACAAAGCAACTTTCCATCAGCACTATATGCAAGATAATTGAATTTTACTTTCCTATTCATAAAATCATTTTATACAATATAAATAAAATAACTACTCTTTCCTAGTAAGTATTTGCACAATATTTTTTCAGAATATAATACACAGAAAGGTCAGGATACAAACATATATACATCCTATGTAATAATGTACATTTACATATTTCCTTCTCCAGAACAGCCTCTGTGGCATAGAACAAGGAAAATAAGTTCATCATAGTTTTGTTTAAAAGTATTGTTTTCTATTATAAGAATCATGCAAGCTTATTAATGTTTCATAAATGATAGTAAAATACCACTACAAGAATCAGTAATGGTAATTATTATAAAGCAATAAACCCAGCAGGGCTCCAGCTCCCACAAATAAGGTGTTATCTTCTAACAGAAGTTGTGTGTGCATTGTGTGTGGATTTGTTGGTCCTATTGTATATGAGGCTTAATCCTTCTTTCCAAACTCTTTAGTAATCTAGGTTCCTTCCATTATGGATAGATGAACTTCTTTTTGACATTTTCAGATAATGCTTCCTTCATTTAGAAAAGACAATGAAAACTGGCAGATATATGGTATTATTACAATGAAAGTTTATTGGTATAAGGTCTTGGAAAATGAAGTCTTTTAAAAAAAAGTACTATACAGAGTGAAGTAAGCCAGAAAGAAAAACATCAATACAGTGTACTAACATATATATATGGAATTTAGAAATATGGTAACAATAACCCTGTAAGCGAGATAGCAAAAGAGACACAGATGTATAGAACAGTCTTTTGGACTCTGTGGGAGAGGGAGAGGGTGGGATGATTTGGGAGAATGGCATTGAAACATGTATAATATCATATATGAAACAAATCGCCAGTCCAGGTTTGATGCATGATACTGGATGCTTGGGGCTGGTGCACTGGGATGACCCAGAGGGATGGTACGGGGAGGGAGGAGGGAGGGGGATTCAGGATGAGGAACATGTGTATACCTGTGGTGGATTCATGTTGATGTGTGGCAAAACCAATACAATGTTATAAAGTAATTAACCTCCAATTAAAATAAATAAATTTATATTAAAAAAGAATTAAAAATAAAAAATAAAAAAAATTTTTTAAGAACTTCACACTTATAAATCACAAAACTGTTCTTGAAACCAGACTTTAAATGTAGGGAGAATATTGGTGTAGAAAAATAAGAAAGAGCCCCTCTTGTATATATTTTACTGATTCTGCCGCTTCTCTCATTGTTCACACTTGTGCCCACTCTCATCCATTAAGGAAATTCAGTAAGCAACTGTAAGGATATAACAAACACAAGGAAAATTGCGAATCCCATAAAATTAATTAGCTGCTTTATAGTTGTGGAAACTTCAGGAAATTTGCATACAACAAACTTAGAAGAAACAACAGATTAGTGGTTTGAAGTTAAGTGGCAGGAAGTTGGAGGGTAGTGAAAGTGGCTGTAAAAGGGCAACATGCAGGATTTGTATGATGATGGAAATTTTTTCTATCTTAATATATATATATGATATATATCATATAATATAATCTAGCACAATATTCTGGCTCTGAACTGAACCATAGTTTTGCAAAATGCTGCCTTTCAGTGAAACTGAGTAGAGGGTACATGGGATCTCTATGTTATTTCTTACAACTGTAGGTGTATCTGCAATTATCTCAAAATGTTTAACAAAGAACATAAAATTGGTTAGTTATTTTGTCTTTATAGAGGCTTAATTGCTAAGTTGTGTATGACTCCACAACCCCGTGGTCTGTAGGCTACCAGACTGCTCTGTCCATGGAATTTTACAGGCAAGAATACTGGAGTGGGTTGCCATTTCCTTCTCCAGGGGACCTTCCCAACCCAGGGATCGAACCCAGGTATCCTGCACTGCAGGCAGATTCTTTTTTTTTTTTAATATAAATTTATTTATTTTAATTGGAGGCTAATTACTTTACAATATTGTATTGGTTTTGCCAATACATGAATCCGCCACGGATGTACATGTGTTCCCCATCCTGAACCCCCCTCCTACCTCCCTCCGCATACCATCCCTCTGGGTCATCCCAGTGCACCAGCCCCAGGCATCCTGTATCATGCATCAAACCTGGACTGGTGATTCGTTTCATATATGATAATATACATATTTCAATGCCATTCTCCCAAATCATCCCGCCCTTTCCCTCTCCCACAGAGTCCAGAAGACTGTTCTATACATCTGTGTCTCTTTGCTGTCTCACATACAGGGTTATCATTACCATCTTTCTAAATTCCATATATATGTGTTAGTATAATATATTGGTGTTTTTCTTTCTGGCTTATAATAGGCTCCAGTTTCATCCACCTCATTAGAAGTGATTCAAATGTATTCTTTTTAATGGCTGAATAATACTCCATTATGTATATGTACCACAGCTTTCTTATCCATTCGTCTGCTGATGGGCATCTAGGTTGCTTCCATGTCCTGGCTATTATAAACAGTGCTGCGATGAACATTGGGGTACACGTCTCTTTCAATTCTAGTTTCTTCAATGTGTATGCCCAGCAGTGGGATTGCTGGGTCATATGGCAGTTCTATTTCCAGTTTTTTAAGGAATCTCCACACTGTTCTCTATAGTGGCTGTACTAGTTTGCATTCCCACCAACAGTGTAAGAGGGTTCTCTTTTCTCCACACCCTCTCCAGCATTTATTGCTTATAGACTTTTGGATCGCAGCCATTCTGACTGGCGTGAAATGGTACCTCATTGTGGTTTTGATTTGCATTTCTCTGATAATGAGTGATGTTGAGCATCTTTTCATGTGTTTGTTAGCCATCTGCATGTCTTCTTTGGAGAAATGTCTGTTTAGTTCTTTGGCCCATTTTTTGATTGGGTCATTTATTTTTCTGGAGTTGAGCTGCAGGAGTTGCTTGTATATTTTTGAGATTAATTCTTTGTCCATTGCTTCATTTGCTATTATTTTCTCCCATGCTGAAGGCTCTTTTTTCACCTTGCTTATAGTTTCCTTTGTTGTGCAGAAGCTTTTAAGTTTAATTAGGCCCCATTCATTTATTTTTGCTTTTATTTCCAATATTCTGGGAGGTGGGTCATAGAGGATCCTGCTGTGATTTATGTTGGAGAGTGTTTTGCCTATGTTCTCCTCTAGGAGCTTTATAGTTTCTGGTCTTACATGTAGATCTTTAATCCATTTTGAGTTTATTTTTGTGTATGGTGTTAGAAAGTGTTCTAGTTTCATTCTTTTACAAGTGGTTGACCAGTTTTCCCGGCACCACTTGTTAAAGAGATTGTCTTTTCTCCATTGTATATTCTTGCCTCCTTTGTCAAAGATAAGGTGTCCATATGTGCGTGGATTTATCTCTGGGCTTTCTATTTTGTTCCATTGATCTATATTCCTGTCTTTGTGCTAGTACCATACTGTCTTGATGACTGTGGCTTTGTAGTAGAGCCTGAAGTCAGGCAGGTTGAGTCCTCCAGTTCCATTCTTCTTTCTCAAGATTGCTTTGGCTATTCGAGGTTTTTTTGTATTTCCATACAAATTGTGAAATTATTTGTTCTAGCTCTCTGAAGAATACCGTTGGTAGCTTGATAGGGATTGCATTGAATCTATAGGTTACTTTGGGTAGTATACTCATTTTCACTATATTAATTCTTCCGATTTATGAACATGGTAATATTTTTCCATTTATTAGTGTCCTCTTTGATTTCTTTCACCAGTGTTTTATAGTTTTCTATATATAGGTCTTTTGTTTCTTTAGGTAGATATATTCCTAAGTATTTTATTCTTTTCATTGCAATGGTGAATGGAATTGTTTCCTTTATTTCTCTTTCTGTTTTCTCATTATTAGTGTATAGGAATGCAAGGGATTTCTGTGTGTTGATTTTATATCCTGCAACTTTACTATATTCATTGATTAGCTCTAGTAATTTTCTGGTGGAGTCTTTAGGGTTTTCTATGTAGAGGATCATGTCTTATGCAAACAGTGAGAATTTTGCTTCTTCTTTTCCAATTTGGATTCCTTTTATTTCTTTTTATGCTCTGATTGGTGTGG
This sequence comes from Bubalus bubalis, assembly GCF_019923935.1. Taxonomy (NCBI): domain Eukaryota; kingdom Metazoa; phylum Chordata; class Mammalia; order Artiodactyla; family Bovidae; genus Bubalus; species Bubalus bubalis. The sequence goes on from NC_059158.1 coordinate 139,232,334, forward strand.
CCAAAACTATGTTGAATAGTAGTGGTGAGAGTGGGCACCCTTGTCTTGTTCCTGACTTTAGGGGAAATGCTTTCAATTTTTCACCATTGAGGATAATGTTTGCTGTGGGTTTGTCATATATAGCTTTTATTATGTTGAGGTATGTTCCTTCTATTCCTGCTTTCTGGAGGGTTTTTATTATAAATGGATGTTTAATTTTGTCAAAGGCTTTCTCTGCATCCATTGAGATAATCATATGGCTTTTATTTTTCAATTTGTTAATGTGGTGTATTACATTGATTGATTTGTGGATATTGAAGAATCCTTGCATCCCTGGGATAAAGCCCACTTGGTCATGATGTATGATCTTTTTAATGTGTTGTTGGATTCTGATTGCTAGAATTTTGTTAAGGATTTTTGAATCTATGTTCATCAGTGATATTGGCCTGGAGTTTTTTTTTGTTTGTTTTTTTTTTTTTTTTTTTTTTTTTTTGGTGGCATCTTTGTCAGGTTTGGGTATTAGGGTGATGGTGGCCTCATAGAATGAGTTTGGAAGTCTACCTTCCTCTGCAATTTTCTGGAAGAGTTTGAGTAGGATAGGTGTTAGCTCACATGTATACCTCTGGCGGATTCATTTTGATATTTGGCAAAACTAATACAATTATGTAAAGTTTAAAAATAAAATTAAAAAAATAAATCATACTAAATGTTAAAAAAAATAAATAAATAAATTTCTGGAAGAATTCAGCTGTGAAGCCGTTTGGACCTGGGCTTTTGTTTGCTGGAAGATTTCTGATTACAGTTTCAATTTCTGTGCTTGTGATGGGTCTGTTAAGATTTTCTATTTCTTCCTGGTTCAGCTTTGGAAAGTTTTACTTTTCTAAGAGTTTGTCCATTTCTACCAAGTAGTCCATTTTATTGGCATACAATTGCTGATAGTAGTCTCTTATGGTGGAGAAGGCAATGGCACCCCACTCCAGTACTCTTGCCTGGAAAATCCCATGGATGGAGAAGCCTGGTAGACTGCAGTCCATGGGGTCGCTAAGAGTCAGACATGACTGAGCGACTTCACTTTCACTTTTCACTTTCATGCGTTGGAAGGAAATGGCAACCCACTCCAGTGTTCTTGCCTGGAGAATCCCAGGGACGGGGGAGCCTGGTGAGCTGCCGTCTATGGGGTCGCACAGAGTCGGACAGGGCTGAAGTGACTTAGCAACAGCAGCAGCAGTATCATATGATCCTTTTATTTCTGGGTTGTCTGTTGTGGTCTCTCCATTTTCATTTCTAATTTTATTGATTTGATTTTTCTCCCTTTGTTTCTTGATGAATCTGGCTAATGGTTTGTCAATTTTATTTATCCTCTCAAAGTACTAGCTTTTGGCTTTGTTGATTTTTGCTATGGTCTCTTTTGCATTTATTTCTGCCCTAATTTTTAAGATTTCTTTCCCTCTACTAACCCTGGGGTTCTTCATTTCTTCCTTTTCTAGTTGCTTTAGTTGTAGAGTTAGATTATTTATTTGACTTTTTTCTTGTTTCTTGAGGTATGCCTGTATTGCTATGAACTTTCCCCTTAGGACTGCTTTTACAGTGTCCCACAGGTTTTGAGTTGTTGTGTTTTCATTTTTATTCGTTTCTATGCAAATTTTGATTTCTTTTTTGATTTCTTATGTGATTTGTTGGTTATTCAGCAGCGTGTTGTTCAGCCTCCATATGTTGGAACTTTTAATAGTTTTTCTCCTGTAATTGAGATCTAATCTTACTACATTGTGGTCAGAAAAGATGCTTGGAATGATTTCAGTTTTTTTGAATTTACCAAGGCTAGATTTATGGCCCAGGATGTGATCTATCCTGGAGAAGGTTCCATGTGTGCTTGAGAAAAAGGTGAAATTTATTGTTTTGGGATGAAATGTCCTATAAATATCAATTAGGTCTAACTGGTCTATTGTATCATTTAAAGTTTGTGTTTCCTTTTTAATTTTCTGTTTAGCTGATCTATCCATAGGTGTGAGTGGGGTATTAAAGTCTCCCACTATAATTGTGTTATTGTTAATTTCTCCTTTCATACTTGTTAGCATTTGTCTTACATATTGTGGTGCTCCCGTGTTGGGTGCATATATATTTATAATTGTTATATCTTCTTCTTGAATTGATCCTTTGATCAGTATGTAGTGTCCTTCTTTGTCTCTTTTCACAGCCTTTGTTTTAAAGTCTATTTTATCTGATATGAGTATTGCTACTCCTGCTTTCTTTTGGTCTTTATTTGCATGGAATATCTTTTTCCAGCCCTTCACTTTCATTCTGTATGTGTCTCTTATTCTGAGGTGGGTCTCTTGTAGACAACATATATAGGGGTCTTATTTTTGTATCCATTCAGCCAGTCTTTGTCTTTTGGTTGGGGCATTCAACCCATTTACATTTAAGGTAATTATTCATAAGTATGATCCCATTGCCATTAACTTTGTTGTTTTGGGTTGGAGTTTATACATTCTTTCTGTGTTTTCTGTCTAGAGAAGATCCTTTAGCATTTGTTGGAGAGCTGATTTGGTGGTGCTGAATTCTCTCAACATTTGCTTTTCTGTAAAGCTTTTGATTTTTCCTTCATATTTGAATGAGATCCTTGCTGGGTACAGTAATCTGGGCTGTAGGTTATTTTCTTTCATCACTTTAAGTATGTCCTGCCATTCCCTCCTGGCCTGAAGAGTTTCTATTGAAAGATCAGCTGTTATCCTTATGGGAATCCCCTTGTGTGTTATTTGTTGTTTTTCCCTTGCTGCTTTTAATATTTGTTCTTTGTGTTTGATCTTTGTTAATTTCATTAATATGTGTCTTGGGGTATTTTGCCTTGGGTTTATCCTGTTTGGGACTCTCTGGTTTTCTTGGACTTGGGTGGTTATTTCCTTCCCCATCTTAGGGAAGTTTTCAACTATTATCTCCTCAAGTATTTTCTTATGGTCTTTCTTTTTGTCTTCTTCTTCTGGGACTCCTATGATTCAAATGTTGGGGCGTTTAACATTGTCCCAGAGGTCTCTGAGATTGTCCTCATTTCTTTTAATTCGTTTTTCTTTTTTCCTCTCTGTTTCATTTATTTCTACCATTATATCGTCTACCTCACTTATCCTATCTTCTGCCTCCATTGTTCAACTGTTGGTTCCCTCCAGAGTGATTTTGATCTCATTTATTGCATTATTCATTATATATTGGTTCTTTTTTATTTCTTCTAGGTCCTTGTTAAACTTTCTTGCATCTTCTCAATCCTTGTCTCCAGCTATTAATCTGTAACTCCATTTTGTTTTCAAGATTTTGGATCATTTTCACTATCACTATTCGGAATTCTTTATCAGGTGGATTCCCTATGTCTTCCTCTTTTGTTTGGTTTGGTGGGCATTTATCCTGTTCCTTTACCTGCTGGGTATTTCTCTGCCTCTTCATCTTCTTTATATTGCTGTGTTTGGGGTGGCCTTTTCGTATTCTGGCAGTTTGTGGAGTTCTCTTTATTTGTGGCATTTCCTTGCTGTGGGTGGGGTTGTCTAGGTTTCCTGGTTAGGGAAGCTTGTGTGGATGTTCTGGTGGGTGGAGCTGGATTTCTTCTCTCTGGAGTGCAATGAAGTGTCCAGTAATGAGTTATGAGATGTCAATGGGTTTGGAGTGACTTTGGGCAGCCTGTATATTGAAGCTCAGGGCTATGTTCCTGTGTTGCTGGAGAATTTGCATGGTATGTCTTGCTCTGGAACTTGTTGGCCCTTGGGTGGTGCTTGGTTTCAGTGTAGGTATGGAGGCGTTTGATGAGCTCCTATCAATTAATGTTCCCTGGAGCCAGGAGTTCTCTGATGTTCCCAGGATTTGGACTTAAGCCTCCTGCCTCTGGCTTTCAGTCTTATTCTTACAGTAGCCTCAAGACTTCTCCATCTATACAACATTGATGATAAAACATCTAGGTTAATGATGAAAAGTTTATCCACAGTGAGGGACACCTGGAGAGGTACAAAGAGTTACATGGAAAAGAGAAGAGGGAGGAAGGAGATAGAGGTGACAAGGAGGAGAAGAGGGGGAATCAAAAGAGGAGAGAGCAAGCTAGCCAGTAATCAATTCCTTATGTGCTCTCCACAGTCTGGATCCCTCAGAGATGTTCATGGATTTACACAGATAAGAGAAGAGGGAGGAAGGAGACAGAGGTGGCCAGGAGGATAAAGCAGGGAATCAAAAGGAGAGAGACAGATCCAGCCAGTAATCAGTTCTCTAAGTGTTCTCCACCGTCCAGAACACACAAAGAGATTCACAGAGTTGGGTAGACAAGGAAAGGGGGAGGGGGGAGATAGAGGGGACCTGGTGGAGAAAAAGGAGAGTCCAAAGGGGGAGAGAGCAGTCAAGCCAGTAATCTCACTCTCAAGTAAAAATGGGTACTGAAGATTGGGTTCTTAAAAGTACAAAATTGATAACAAATACCAAAAAGCAATTATTAAAAATCTAGAGTAGAGGTTGGATTCTCAAAAATGCAATATTAAAGAAAAAAAAACAAAGTCACAAAAATTATAAAATATATATATATGAAGTTTGCTTTAAAAAATAGAGTCTTTTTTTTTTTTTTTTTTTTTTTGCAAAGTAATCAGATCAGGTCAGGTCAGATCAGATCATTCGCTCAGTCGTGTCTGACTCTTTGCGACCCCATGAATTGCAGCACGCCAGGCCTCCCTGTCCATCACCAACTCCCGGAGTTCACTCAGACTCATGTCCATCGAGTCAGTGATGCCATCCAGCCATCTCATCCTCTGTCGTCCCCTTCTCCTCTTGCCCCCAATCCATCCCAGCATCAGAGTCTTTTCCAATGAGTCAACTCTTTGCATGAGGTGGCCAAAGTACTGGAGTTTCAGCCATAGCATCATTCCTTTCAAAGAAATCCCAGGGCTGATCTCCTTCGGAATGGACTGGTTGGATCTCCTTGCAGTCCAAGGACTCTCAAGAGTCTTCTCCAACACCACAGTTCAAAAGCATCAATTCTTCGGCGCTCAGCCTTCTTCACAGTCCAACTCTCACATCCATACATGACCACAGGAAAAACCATAGCCTTGACTAGACGGACCTTTGTTGGCAAAGTAATGTCTCTGCTTTTGAATATGCTATCTAGGTTGGTCATAACTTTCCTTCCAAGGAGTAAGCGTTTTTTAATTTCATGGCTGCAGTCACCATCTACAGTGATTTTGGAGCCCCCCCAAATAAAGTCTGACACTGTTTCCACTGTTTCCCCATCTATTTCCCATGAAGTGATGGGACCGGATGCCATGATCTTCATTTTCTGAATGTTGAGCTTTAAGCCCACTTTTTCACTCTCCACTTTCACTTTCATCAAGAGGCTTTTGAGTTCCTCTTCACTTTCTGCCATAAGGGTGGTGTCATCTGCATATCTGAGGTTATTGATATTTCTCCCAGCAATCTTGGTTCCAGCTTGTGTTTCTTCCAGTCCAGCGTTTCTCATGATGTACTCTGCATATAAGTTAAATAAACAGGGTGACAATATACGGCCTTGACGTACTCCTTTTCCTATTTGGAACCAGTCTGTTGTTCCATGTCTAGTTCTAACTGTTGCTTCCTGACCTGCATACAAATTTCTCAAGAGGCATATCAGGTGGTCTGGTATTCCCATCTCGTTCAGAATTTTCTACAGTAATAGTAGGTTAAAAAAGCGAAAATTAAAGGAGTAATGCTGCTGCTGCTAAGTTGCTTCAGTCGTGTCTGACTCTGTGCGACCCCATAGATGGCAGCCCACCAGGCTCCCCTGTCCCTGGGATTCTCCAGGCAAGAACACTGGAGTGGGTTGCCATTTCCTTCTCCAATGCATGAAAGCCAAAAGTGAAAGTGAAGTCACTCAGTCGTATCTGACTCTTACCGACCCCATGGACTGCAGCCTACCAGGTTCCTCTGTCCATAGGATTTTCCAGGCAAGAGTACTGGAGTGGGGTGCCATTGCTTCCTCTGAAAGGAGTAATAGAGGACTTGAAAAAAAAAATTAAAAGAATGATAATAGTAAAAATATATCTAAGACTTTCTCTGGTGTTGTTGTGGACAGTGTGGTGTCAGTTCATTTTCAGATACTTCCTTGATCTGGCTTATACTTCACAAGATCTATAGGCCCCTTCCTATGTAGTCAGTGCTAACTACAGGGTTTTAATCTATTGCATCTGTCACTTCCAGGGCGGTTCCTTCTGTTTAAGCTTCTTCTGTTTGCTGGTCTCTTCAGTGTCTAATTTCCACCCTGACCCAAGGGGGCAAAGGTGGTCATTTTTTTAGGCTCACCTGTTCAGTCGTGCTGTGGGGAGGGCGGAACACTGCAAACAAATAACACTGGTGTGTGCTCGCAATGTCTCAGCCACACTGGGTTTGCCCCTGCTCACAGCATGTGTGCTTTCCCAGTCTATACTGCTCAGGCTCTAGGTTGCTCTGCTGGGAACTGTCCGAGGCAGGCCCTGGGTTGCATGCACTTCCCAGGTCTAAGCCACTCAGGTTCGGGTACTCAGGTACTCCTCAAAGGTGCAGACTCCATTCGGCCTGCGTTTTGTGCCCTTCCCAGGTCTGAGCCACTCAGGTGACCAGGTGTTTGGCGAGCATGGTAGCTGCAACTTATTGCCTCCCCCATCCCTGCTGCTCGGTTTTCTGGGTGTACTACTGGTGCACCTTCTCAGGCGGATGTCAACCATCGAGAATCCCAAGAAGTCTTGGTTAGCAATGAAGCCTGCTTACAGTTTGGTAGATGATGCCTCTCTGGGGCCGCAATTGCCCCCTTACAGCTTGGGCTGCCCTCGCCTGCAGGCAGATTCTCTACTGACTGAACTACTAGGGAATTCCACCTTTAGAAAGATGGATATATGCATATCTACATGCTTCTGTGTAGATGACCTGCCTAAATTCTTTTCAGACTACACACTTTTATTTCAGCAAAATGAAATACGTAAACACTTGCCCATGTATTGTTTATGTTGAATATATTAAACTTGACTTGATATTTTATTTAATTTGAAAAGTTATTTATGTATTATTTTGAAGACCTTAAGAAAGATTGTTTCTGAAAGCATGGAGCAGTGTCATGGTTAAAAAAGCATGAACTTGGAAGTCAGGTTGCCTGGTTTGAATCCCCTCTATCACATAAACAATGAATTTGAGTAGGTTATTTAATCAGTCTTCTCAAATTTGCTCCTAAAATAATGACAATAGTAACTATCTCATAGCATTGTTATCAGGACTAGACAAATTAATACACAGAAAACACACAGAATATAGCCTGACATACAGTAGAACTATGTGTTAGCTGCTGCTATTAAGATAATGATGATGCTGTTTTACAAGCATGAACTTATAGAAAACTCATGTCAGCCCTAGTTGTAGATACCATGATTGGTCTCATCTTAGATGACTAGATGATCTTGCCTAGGTAAAGCTTCTCCTGTTTCAGTTCAGTTTAGTCGCTCAGTCGGGTCTGACTCTTTGTGATACCATGAACTGCAGCATGCCAGGCATTCCTGTTCATCACCAACTCCCCGGGTCCACCCGGTCCACCCAAACCCATGTTCATTGAGTCGGTGATGCCATCCAACTATCTTATCCTCTGTTGTCCCCTTCTTGTCCTGCCTTCAGTCTTTCCCATTGAAAGGGTCATTTCCATGAGTCTTTTCCAATGAGTCAGCTCTTCACATCAGGTGGCCAAAGCTTTTGAGTTTCAGCTTCAACATCAGTCCTTCCAATGAACACCCAGGACTGATCTCCTTTAGGATGGACTGGTTGGATCTCCTGGCAGTCCAAGCAATTCTCAAGAGTCTTCTGCAACACTACAGTTTAAAAGCATCAATACTTTGGCACTCAGCTTTCTTTATAGTCCAACTCTCACATCCATACATGACCACTGGAAAAAACCATAGCTTTGACTAGACAGACTTTTGTTGACAAAGTAACGTCTCTGCTTTTTAATATGCTATCTAGGTTGGTCATAACTTTCCTCCAAAGGAGTATATGTCTTTTAATTTCATTGCTGCAATCACCATCTGTAGTGATTTTGGAGCCCCCACCCTCAAAATAAAGTCAGCCACTGTTTCCACTGTTTCCCTATCTATTTGCCATGAAGTGATGGGACCAGATGCCATGATCTTAGTTTTATGAATGTTGAGCTTTAAGCCAACTTTTTCACTCTCTTCTTTCCCTTTCATCAAGAGGCTTTTTAGTTCTTCTTCACTTTCTGCCATAAGGGTGGTGTCATCTGCATATCTGAGGTTACTGATATTTCTCCAGGCAATCTTGATTCCAGCTTGTGCTTCCTCCAGCCCAACATTTCTCATAATGTACTCTACATAGAGTACATTAAATAAGCAGGGTGACAATACACAGCCTTCACGTACTCCTTTTCCTATTTGGAACCAGTCTGTTGTTGCATGTCCAGTTCTAACTGTTGCTTCCTGACCTGCATACAGGTTTCTCAAGAGGCAGGTCAGGTGGTCTGGTATTCCCATCTCTTTCAGAATTTTCCACAGTTTATTGTGATCCACAGAATCAAAGGCTTTGGCATAGTCAATAAAGCAGAAATAGATGTTTTTCTGGAACTCTCTTGCTTTTTCGATGATCCAGCAATTGGTAATTTGATCTCTGGTTCCTCTGCCTTTTCTAATTCCAGGTTGAATATCTGGAAGTTCACGCTTCACTTATTGCTGAAGCTCGGCTTGGAGAATTTTGAGCATCACTTTACTAGCATGTAGGATGAGTGCAATTGTGGGGTAGTTTGAGCATTTTTTGGCCTTGCCTTTTTTTGGGATTGGAATGAAAATTGACCTTTTCCAATCCTGTGGCCACTGCTGAGTTTTCCAATTTTGCTGACATATTGAGTGCAGCACTTTCACAGCATCATCTTTCAGGATTTGAAATAGCTCCACTAAAATCCATCACCTCCACTAGCTTTGTTCATAGTGATGCTTCTTAAGGCCCACTTGACTTCGCATTCCAGGATGTCTGGCTCTAGGTCAGTGATCACACCATCGTGATTATCTGGGTCGTGAAGCTTTTTTGTACATTTCTTCTGTGTATTCTTGCCACCTCTTCTCAATATCTTCTGCTTCTGTTAGGTCCATATCATTTCTGTCTTCTATTGAGCCCATCTTTGCATGAAATGTTCCCTTGGTAGCTCTAATTTTCTTGACGAGATCTCTAGTCTTTCCCATTCTGTTGTTTTCCTCTATTTCTTTGCATTGATCCCCAGGAAGGCTTTCTTAGCTCTCCTTGCTATTCTTTGGAACTCTTCATTCAAATGGGGATATCTTTCCTTTTCTCCTTTGCTTTTCACTTCTCTTCTTTTCACAGCTATTTGTAAGGCCTCCTTAGACAGCCATTTTGCTTCCTTGCTTTCTTTTTCTTGGGGATGGTCTTGATCCCTGTCTCTTGTACAATGTCACAAACCTCTGTCCATAGTTCATCAGGCACTCTATCTATCAGATCTAGTCCCTTAAATCTATTTTCACTTCCACTGTATAATCATAAGGAATTTGATTTAGGTCATACCTGAATGGTCTAGTGGTTTTCTCCACTTTCTTCAATTTAAGTCTGAATTTGGCAATAAGGAGTTCATGATCTGAGCCACAGTCAGCTCCTGGTCTTGTTTTTGCTGACTGTATAGAGTTTCTCCATCTTTGGCTGCAAAGAATATAATCAATCTGATTTCAGTGTTGACCATCTGGTGATGTCAGTGCATAGAGTCTTCTCTTGTGTTGTTGGAAGAGGGTGTTTGTTATGACCAGTGCATTCTCTTGGAAAAACTCTATTAGCCTTTGCCCTGCTTCATTCTGTACTCTAAGGCCAAATCTGCCTGTTCCTCAAGGTGTTTCTTGACTTTCTACTTTTGCATTCCAGTCCCCTATAATGAAAAGGACATCTTTTGGGGGTGTAAGTTCTAGAAGGTGTTGTAGGTCTTCATAGAACTGTTCAACTTCAGCTTCTTCAGTTTTACTGGTCAGGGCATAGGCTTGGATTACCATGATATTGAATGATTTGCCTTGAAAACAAACAGAGATGATTCTATCATTTTTGAGATTGCATCCAAGTACTACATTTCGGACTCTTGTTGACTATGATGGCTACTCCATTTCTTCTAAGGGATTCCTGCCCGCAGTAGTTGATATAATGGTCATGTGAGTTAAATTCACCCATTCCAGTCCATCTTAATTTGCTGATTCCTAGAATGTTGATGTTCACTCTTGTCATCTCCTGTTTGGCCACTTCCAATTTGCCTTGATTCATGGACCTAACATTCCAGGTTTCTATGCAATATTACTCTCTATAGCATCGAACCTTGCTTCTATCACCAGTCACATCCACAACTGGGTATTGTTTTTGCTTTGGCTCCATTCTTCATTCTTTCTGGAGTTATTTCTTCACTGATCTCCAATAGCCTATTGGGCACCTATATGGAAGGACTCTAAGCACTCTACTATCAGTTTGCTAGTGAGATAGTCCAGAATTTTATTTTGTTGTAAGAAAATAATGTTATGTTTTATTAGGCAAAGAAACATCTGATTTTCTATTTAAATAATAATGATTTTAGAAACAACACTAGAAAACAATTTTCAAAAAGCCAACAGGTTTTCTTCTTAGGTTTCCATTATTGATTCTGCTGGTTTTGGAAGGCATCTTCCCTCTGGTATTTTGGTATTTCAGTTTTTCAGCCTGGATAAACCCAAAGTGAAGAGGTGTAGAAAAACAAAGGAGAGGAAGCCAACCCAAAGTGCATTTTCAAAGCTCTGGAAAAGCTGAGGTTTGGTTTCAGTCCAAATAGGGTCAAGATTCAGGTCAAATCTTATTTTATATAAAATGACCGGCTTCGTTTTAAAGCAATCTAGTAGTTACAATTGTGGTAGTTTCTGGTTTTAGCTATCCTTTGAGAAGAAATGCTGAAATTAATCTTTTCAGTGGAAAGGGGACTCATCAATGTACCACAGCTACCAAAACAGGGACTTCCTGGCAAAGAATGACCATTTGTTAAACTGATTATCATGTGTAGTAAAGAGATTTTTTTGTTGCTGTTGTATTGAATAGTGAAAGTGGGCATATGTTTGCCAGGTATATATGTGTGTGTAAAAAACCATTTCCAAATTGGAAAATTGAAATCTTCATCAAATGATAGTGTAGCATGATTATTAAAAGCTCAGACTTTGGGCCCAGACTTAGCTTTGTACTTAAACATATGTGACCTTATGAGAATGAAAATAAAATAACAGTAGCTGCCATATCAACTGGTTTTAGAGAATAGTGAATTTATATAAAGCAACTAGAAGACTGTATGGTAAATATTTAGAAAATGCTTAATAAAATTTAGCTGTGCTACAAAATGCATAATTAACTGCTGACCATGTGCTGAGTTCAGACTACCTTATTTATATAAATAATTTTCCTTAATATTAGTCAATTCATTCTAGTTATAGCAGTTAAACATATGCAAAACAATATATAATAGGATAATTAAAGACACAGAAGAAATAAAGTGAATCAGTTAGAAATGCATTTGGCTGCAAATTACAAAAGACCTGCACTATAGTTTTTTTTTTTTTTCAAAACAGGGATTGAATTTCTCACATAGGGAGTTTAGGACTAGTTTACTGCTAGTGTTACAATATTGACTATTGCCAATATTTTTGCAAGTTTCTCAACATCTTCCTAATAGGCAGTCCATCATCTCTTCCTTTAAATCAGGAAGATATTAGGAGAGGCAGTGCAAATGTTTAGGCAAGCTAAATCTTTCCCAGAACCTACACTCTCTGGCAGACTTTTCCAAATGTTTTCCAACATCCATTAAAAATGCAAATAATGTTTTTTTCCTGAGTTACATGACATGCTTAGTTGCAAGATAATCTTGAATGGGAGATCCCAAGGTAACCATGATTGACCTAACTCATTTATGATCCATTACTTTGGGTCTGGACATATTTTCAGGAAAAAAAAAATGAAGAAGAAGAATAAGGAAAGAAAGCAGAGCTCTGTTAGCAATTATGAGGAAATCACTGTTGAGGAGACAGCCAATGGTGTTTGCCATTCATAGCCTTAGGGAGCACACTGAAAGAGAATATGGGTTAATGAGATAAGGCTTTCAAGGGGCAAAAGGTAGAAGAAAGAATGCTTTACATGAAATGTTGACTGTGAATCAGCAGAAATATCTTCAGGGCAAAACAGAGTCAAGAAGAAGCCTTAAGGTGTTTGAAATGAATAAATGTGAAGACATGTGGAGGAGTTAGTTTTGGAGGAAACCATCTATTAATTTCCTTGTTTCACTCTATCAAACTGACCAGCCAGTAAATGGTCAAGAATTTGAGATTTCCAGACAATAGATGTTTCTCCAAAGAAGACATACACATGGCTAACAGGGACATGAAAAGATGTTCAACATTGCTAATTCTTATCAGAGGTATGCAAATCAAAACTACAATTTGTTTCTGAGGTACCTTACACTGGTGAGAATGGCCCTCATCAAAAAGCCTAAAAATAATAAATGCTGGAGAGGATGTGGAGAAAAGCAACCCTCCCAAACAGTTGATGGAAATGTAAATTGTTACAACCACTATGGAGAATATATGGAGGTTCCTTAAAATAAAAAGAGTTACTATATAATCCAGCAATCCCACTTCAGGGTATATCTGTGGAAAACACAAAAACTGTAGCTCAAAAATATACATGCACCCCAATGTTCACCTCAGCACTATTTACAATAATCAAGACATGGAAGCAACCTAAATGTCCATTCCTCTGTTTATGAATATATTTTATATATATATATATATGCATGCATATATGTCAGGGAAAGTTTACCAGTAGGATTCCTGTGTGCTGTTTCCTGTCTCTCATGAGCCCTCTGTTCCTTATTAGTTCTGGGTAACAGAAGCTAGTGGAGTGGCACGCTGCTCCCAGGACTGAGGTCATGAGATGGAATGCATGCATAGGATTTTCTTCATTAGCTTTTCCATGTGGTGAAAGTGATTATTTATGACCCTCTTTTTTTGATATGGATTGTCTTCTGGTTTTATGATCTCTATTACTCCTTGTTTCCTTCGTAACTTGTAAAGTCTGGTCTTTTGGTCTTTATCTGAAGAAGCGACCTTATAAAACAGTATATATACTCACACAGAGCTCAATAAAGCACCCTTGTTCCATCAGAACCTGGGTCGTAGGTCCTTCTTTCTTTTTTTCTTTCTCTCTCTCTCTCTCTCCCTCCCTCCCTCTGGCTAATTCTCTGGAGCATGGAAGCCTGCCGAGCTCACTTTCCTGCCCAGGATTTCAAGACCTCTTGGAGAGGATTCCCTGTGCCTATGTGAGTGGTACAAGTCCTGTCCTAGGGCTTTATTGGTTCTCTGCATAACCCAGGGAATATTAGCCTCTTTCCTTCTTTCACTTTCTTATCATTGACTCTGGACCATCAGGTTCTGGTCCATTAAAGGACTGCAACACATATATATTACACAGCCATAAAAAACATATGAAATAATGCCAATGCCATTTGGAGCAACATGGATAGAGCTAGAGATTATCATACTGAGTGAAGTAAGTTAGAGGAAGGCAACTATCATATGATATCACTTATATGTGGAACCCTTAAAAAATGATACAAATGAACATATTTATAAAACAGATACAAACTGACAGACATTGAAACCAAAATTATGCTTACCAAAGGGGAAAGGGGAAGGGGAGAGATTATGAGTTTGGGATTAATGCACTAGTTTATATATAAAATAGATAAGCAACAAAGCCCTACTGTATAGTACAGGGAATTATATTCAGTATCTTGTAATAACCTATAATAATACTAATTAAAAAAAACCTAAATCACTTTCTGTATGCCTAAGACTAACACAACATTGTAAATCAACTATACTTCAATTGAAGCCATGAGATTAGAAGATGCTTACTCCTTAGAAGGAAAGTTATGACAAATGTAGACAGCATATTAAAGAGCAGAGACATTACTTTACCAACAAAGGTCTGTCTAATCAAGGCTATGGTTTTTCCAGTGGTCATGTATGGATGTGAGAGTTGGACTATAAAGAAAGCTGAGCGCCAAAGAATTGACGCTTTTGAACTGTGGTGTTGGAGAAGACTCTTGAGAGTCCCTGGGACTGAAAGGAGATCCAAGCAGTCCATCCTAAAGGAGATCAGTCCTGGTGTTCATTGGAAGGACTGATGTTGAAGCTGAAACTCCAATACTTTGGCCACCTGATTCAAAGAGCTGGAAAAGACCCTGATGCTGAGAAAGATTGAGGGGAGGAGGAGGGGGGGATGACAGAGGATGAGATGGTTGGATGGTATCACCGACTTGATGGACATGGGTTTGGGTGAACTCTGGGAGTTGGTGATGGACAGGGAGGCCTGGTGTGCTACAGTTCATGGGGTCGTAAAGAGTCGGACATGACTGAGCAACTGAAATGAACTGAACTGATACTTCAATTAAAAAAAGCATTTGGGATTCTGGAGATACGCAGATAAACTGGAGATACGCTTTCTTTTCAAGCATCCACGATTTGCAAAAATGGAAAACCTCAATAAATTTCAACATTAAACTGTATTGTCTAATAACAACAAAACTAGAAATTAGTAACAGATGTATGAAAAATACTTCAACTTGGATATTAAGTATATGTATCCATATTTATACACACATAGTACATATAAATATATACATGTATGTGTATTAATTAAAAAATAAATCACAAATGCAATTATAAATTATTTACAAAATAAAAAATTATTTGAAGCTCTTGGTGTCAAGATATGTGAGCTATAAACTAACACTAAAAAAAAAAGCTCAGGTGGCTGCAACGGGTGCGCTAAAGCGCAGGCGGCTGTGACAGGCATGCTAAAAGCACAGCCGAGAGGAGCTACCCCACGTCTGAGGTCCGGGGCAGAAGCCGGGAGGACCCCATGCCCAAAGGGCAGCAGCCAAGAGGAGTTACCCGACGTCCGAGGTCAGGGGAAGCGGCCGAGAGCGCCAGACTGTGACAGCACAGGAACGGCAGAGAGGAGCTACCCCAAATCCGAGGCCGGGGGAGGCGGCCGAGAGAAGATACCCAGCGTCCGAGGTCAGGGGCGGTGGCTGGGAGGACCAACCCCACGTCCAGAGAGCTGTGGCTGTGCGGGTGCAGGAGGGCCTAGAGGAGCTATCCCATGTTGAAGGTCAGGAAGGGCAGTGGTGAGGAGATATCCCTTGTCCAAGGTAAGGAGCAATGGCTGCACTTTGCTGGAGCAGCCATGAAGAGATACCCCACGCCCAAGGTAAGAGAAACCCAAGTAAGATGGTAGATGCTGCAAGAGGGCATCAGAGGGCAAGCACACTGAAACCATACTCACAGAAAACTAGTCAATCTAATCACACTAGGACCACAGCCTTGTCTAACTCAATGAAACTAAGCCATGCTGTGGGGCAACCCAAGATGGGTGGGTCATGGTGGAGAGATCTTACAGAATGTGGTCCACTGGAGAAGGGAATGGCAAAACACTTCAGTATTCTTGCCTTGAGAACCCCATGAACGTATGAAAAGGCAAAATGATAGGATACTGAAAGAGAAACTCCCCAGGTCAGTAGGTGCCCAATATGCTACTGGAGATCAGTGGAGAAATAACTCCAAAAAGAATGAAGGGATGGAGCCAAAGCAAAAAGAATACCCAGCTGTGGATGTGACTGGTGATAGAAGCAAGGTCCGATGCTATAAAGAGCAATATTGCACAGGAACCTGGAATGTCAGGTCCATGAATCAAGGCAAATTGGAAGTGGTCAAACAGGAGATGGGAAGAGTGAATGTCGACATTCTAGGAATCAGCAAACTAAAATGGACTGGAATGGGTGAATTTAACTCAGATGACCATTATATCTACTACTGCGGGCAGGAATCCCTTAGAAGAAATGGAGTAGCCAGCATGGTCAACAAAAGAGTCTGAAATGCAGTACTTGGATGCAATTTCAAAAACGATGGAATGATCTCTGTTCATTTCCAAGGCAAACCATTCAATATCACAGTAATCCAAGTCTATGCCCCAACCAGTAATGCTGAAGAAGCTGAAGTTGAACGGTTCTATGAAGACCTACAAGACCTTTTAGAACTAACACTCCAAAAAGATGTCCTTTTGATTATAGGGGACTGGAATGCAAAAGTAGGAAGTCAAGAAACACCTGGAGTAACAGGCAAATTTGGCCTTGGAATATGGAATGAAGCAGGGCAAAGACTGATAGAGTTTTGCCAAGAAAATGCACTGGTCATAAAAAAACACCCTCTTCCAACAACACAAGAGAAGACTCTATACATGGACATCACCAGATGGTCAACACCGAAATCAGATTGATTATATTCTTTGAAGCCAAATATGGAGAAGCTCTATACAGTCAGCAAAAACAAGACCAGGAGCTGACTGTGGCTCAGATCATGAACTCCTTATTGCCAAATTCAGACTTAAGTTGAAGAAAGTAGGGAAAACCACTAGACCATTCAGGTATGACCTAAATCAAATCCCTTATGATAATACAGTGGAAGTGAGAAATAGATTTAAGGGCCTAGATCTGATAGATAGAGTGCCTGATGAACTATTGAATGAGGTTTGTGACATTGTACAGGAGACAGGAATCAAGACCATTCTCATGGAAAAGAAATGCAAAAAAGCAAAATGGCTGTCTGGGGAGGCCTTACCAATAGCTGTGAAAAGAAGAGAAATGAAAAGCAAAGGAGAAAAGGAAAGATATAAACATCTGAATGCAGAGTTCCAAAGAATAGCAAGAAGAGATAAGAAAAGCTTTCTTCAGCGATCAATGCAAAGAAAGAGAGGAAAACAACAGAATGGGAAAGACTAGAGACCTCTTCAAGAAAATCAGAGATACCAAAGGAACATTTCATGCAAAGATGTGCTCGATAAAGGACAGAAATGGTATGGACCTAACAGAAGCAGAAGATATTAAGAAGAGGTGGCAAGAATACACAAAAGAACTGTACAAAAAAGATCTTCACAACCCAGATAATCACGATGGTGTGATCACTCACCTAGAGCCAGACATCCTGGAATGTGAAAGCAAGTGGGCCTTAGAAAGCATCACTATGAACAAAGCTAGTGGAGGTGATGGAATTCCAGTTGAGCTATTCCAAATCCTGAAAGATGATGCTGTGAAAGTGCTGCACTCAATATGCCAGCAAATTGGAAAACTCAGCAGTGGCCACAGGACTGGAAAAGGTCAGTTTTCATTCCAATCCCCAAAAAAGGCAAGGCCAAAGAATGCTCAAACTACCGCACAATTGCACTCATCTCACACACTAGTAAAGTAATGCTCAAAATTCTCCAAGCCAGGCTTCAGCAATACATGAACCGTGAACTTCCTGATGATCAAGCTGGATTTAGAAAAGGCAGAGGAACCAGAGATCAAATGGCCAACATCCGCTGGATCATGGAAAAAGCAAGAGAGTTCCAGAAAAGCATCTATTTCTGCTTTATTGACTATGCCAAAGCCTTTGACTGGGTGGATCACAGTAAACTATGGAAAATTCTGAAAGAGATGGGAATACCAGACCACCTGATCTGCCTCTTGAGAAATTTGTATGCAGGTCAGGAAGCAACAGTTAGAACTCTACATGGAACAACAGACTGGTTCCAAATAGGAAAAGGAGTTCGTCAAGGCTATATATTGTCACCCTGTTTATTTAACTTATATGCAGAGTACATTATGAGAAACGCTGGACTGGAAGAAGCACAAGCTGGAATCAAGATTGCTGGGAGAAATATCAATAACCTCAGATATGCAGATGACACAACCCTTATGGCAGAAAGTGAAGAGGAACTCAAAAGCCTCTTGATGAAAGTGAAAGTAGAGAGTGAAAATGTTGGCTTAAAGCTCAACATTCAGAAAACGAAGATCATGGCATCCGGTCCCATCACTTCATGGGAAATAGATGGGGAAAACAGTGGAAACAGTGTCAGACTTTATTTTTATGGGCTCCAATATCACTGCAGATGGTGACTGCAGCCATAAAATTAAAAAACGCTTACTCCTTGAAAGGAAAGTTATGACCAACCTAGATAGCATATTCAAAAGCAGAGACGTTACTTTGCCAACAAAGGTTCGTCTAGTCAAGGCTATGGTTTTTCCAGTGGTCATGTATGGATGTGAGAGTTGGACTGTGAAGAAAGCTGAACGCCGAAGAATTGATGCTTTTGAACTGTGGTGTTGGAGAAGACTCTTGAGAGTCCCTTGGACTGCAAGGAGATCTAACCAGTCCATTCTGAAGATCAGCCCTGGGATTTCTTGGGAAGGAATGATGCTAAAGCTGAAACTCCAGTACTTTGGCCACCTCATGTGAAGAGTTGACTCATTGGAAAGACTCTGATGCTGGGAGGGACTGGGGGCAGGAGGAGAAGGGGATGCCAGAGGATGAGATGGCTGGATGGCATCACTGACTCGATGGACATGAGTCTGAGTGAACTCCGGGAGTTGGTGATGGACAGGGAGGCCTGGCGTGCTGTGATTCATGGGGTCGCAAAGAGTCGGACACGACTCAGCGACTGATCTGATCTGATCTGATCTGATTCTAAGAGAAGATTCTTTAACTGAAAGGTTTTTCATTATTAAGCAGAAATCAAAGGAAACATCATTAAGCAAGAAACCAAACAGGAAGAAAAGTGACTTAATTGATCCCACTTGTAGAAGTTGGAAAAAAGCAGGAGACAAAAGCAAGCTTGAAAAGGGATTACTAAAAAAGAAAATAAAGTAACAAATTCAGTTAAGTACAGTCGATTAGTCATGTCCTACTCTTTGCGGCACCATGAATCACAGCATGCAAGGCCTCCATGTCGATTACCAACTCCCGGTTTAACCAAATCCATATCCATCAAGTCGGTGATGCCATCCAGCCATATCATCCTTTGTCATCCACTTCTCCTGCCCCCAATCTCTCCAGCATCACAGTCTTTTCCAATGAGTCAACTCTTCGCATGAGGTGGCCAAAGTACTGGAGTTTCAGCTTTAGCATCATTCCTTCCAAAGAAATCCCAGGGCTGATCTCCTTTAGAATGGACTGGTTGGATCTCCTTGCTGTCCAAGGGACACTCAAGAGTCTTCTCCAGTACCATAGTTCAAAAGCATCAATTCTTCAGTGCTCAGCTTTCTTCACAGTCCAATCTCACATCCATACATGACTACTGGAAAAACTATAGTCTGGACTAGATGGACCTTTGTTGGCAAAGCAACGTCTCTGTTTTTTTAATATGCTATCTAGGTTGGTCATAACTTTCCTTCCGAGGAGTAAGCATCTTTTAATTTCATGGCTGCAGTCACCTTCTGAAGTGATTTTGGAGCCCCAAAAATAAAGTCTGACACTGTTTTCACTGTTTCCCCATCTATTTGCCATGAAGGATGGAACCACATGCCATGATCTTCATATTCTGAATGTTGAGCTTTAAGCCAACCATTTCACTCTCCTCTTTCACTTTCATCAAGAGGCTTTTGAGTTCCTCTTCACTTTCTGCCATAAGAGTGGTGTCATCTGCATATCTGAGGTTATTGATATTTCTCCAGGCAATCTTGATTCCAGCTTGTGCTTCATCCAGCCAAGCGTTTCTCATGATGTACTCTATATAAGTTAAATAAGCATGGTGACAATATACAGCCTTGACATACTCCTTTTCCTTTTTGGAACCAGTCTGTTCCATGTCCAGTTCTAACTGTTGCTTCCTGACCTGCATACAGGTTTCTCAAGAGGCAGGTCAGATGGTCTCGTATTCCCACCTCTTTCAGAATTTTCCACAGTTTCTTGTGATCCACAGTCAATGGCTTTGGCATAGTCAATAAGGTAGAAATAGATGTTTTTTTTCTGGAACTCTCTTGCTTTATTGATGCTCTAGTGGATGTTGGCAATTTGATCTCTGGTTCCTCTGCCTTTTCTAAATTCAGCTTGAACATCAGGAAGTTCACGGTTCACATATTGCTGAAGTCTGGCTTGGAGAATTTTGAGCATTACTTTACTAGCATGTGAGATGAGTGCAATTGT
This sequence comes from Bubalus bubalis, assembly GCF_019923935.1. Classification (NCBI taxonomy): domain Eukaryota; kingdom Metazoa; phylum Chordata; class Mammalia; order Artiodactyla; family Bovidae; genus Bubalus; species Bubalus bubalis. The sequence continues at coordinate 139,252,340 of NC_059158.1, forward strand.
GTGGTAGTTGGAGTATTCTTTGGCATTGCCTTTCTTTGGGATTGGAATGAAACTGACCTATTCCAGTCCTGTGGCCACTGCTGAGTTTTCCAAATTTGCTAGCATATTGAGTGCAGCACTTTCACAGCATCATCTTTCAGGATTTGAAATAGCTCCACTAAAATTCCATCACCTCCACTAGCTTTCTTCCTTATGATGCTTTCTAAGGCCCACTTGACTTCACATGCCAGGATGTCTGGTTCTAGGGCAGTGATCACACCATCGTGATTATCTGGGTCGTGAAGATCTTTTTTGTACAGTTTTCTGTGTATTCTTGCCATCTCTTCTTAATATCTTCTGCTTCTGTTAGGTCCATACCACTTCTGTCCCTTATCCAAACCATCTTTACATGAAATGTTCCCTTGGTATCTCTAATTTTCTTGAAGAGACTCTAGTCTTTCCCATTCCGTTGTTTTCCTTATTTCTTTGCATTGACCCCTGAGGAAGGCTTTCTTATCTCTGCTTGCTATTCTTTGGAACTTTGCATTCAAATGGGTATATCTCTCTTTTTCTCTTTTGGTTTTCACTTCTTTTCTTTTCACAGCTATTTGTAGGGCCTCCTCAGACAGCCATTTTGCTTTTTTGCATTTCTTTTCCATGGCGATGGTTTTGATCCCTGTCTCCTGTACAATGTTATGAACCTCCATCCATAGTTCATCAGGCACTCTATCAGATCTAGTCCCTTAAATCTATTTCTCGCTTCCACTGTATAATCATAAGGGATTTCATTTAGGTCATACCTGTATGGTCCAGTGTTTTTCCCTACTTTGTTCAATTTCAATCTGAATTTGCCACTAAGGAGTTCATGATCTGAGCCACAGTCAGCTCCTGGTCTGGCTTTTGCTGACTGTATAGCACTTCTCCATCTTTGGCTGCAAAGAATATAATCAAATTGATTTTGGTGTTGACCATCTGGTGATGTCCACGTGTAGAGTCTTCTCTTCTGTTGTTGGAAGAGGGTGTTTGCTATGACCAGTGCGTTCTCTTGGCAAAACTCTATTAGCCTTTGCCCTGCTTCATTCTGTACTCCAAGGCCAAATCTTCCTGTTACTCCAGGTGTTTCTTGACTTTCTACTATTGCGTTCCAGTTCCCTATAATCAAAAGGACATCTTTTCGGGTGTCATTTCTGTAAGGTCTTGTAGGTCTTCATAGAACGGTTCAACTTCAGCTTCTTTAGTGTTACTTGTGGGGCATAGGCTTGGATCACCATAATATTGAATGGTTTGCCTTGGAAATGAATAGAGATCATTCCATCGTTTTTGAGATTGCATCCAAGTACTGCATTTCAGACTCTTTTGTTGACCATGCTGGCTACTCCATTTCTTCTAAGGGATTCCTGCCCGCAGTAGTAGATATAATGGTCATCTGAGTTAAATTCGCCCATTCCAGTTTATTTTAGTTTGTTGATTCCTAGAATGTTGACTATCACTCTTGCCATCTCCTATTTTACCACTTCCAATTTGCCTTGATTCATGGACCTGACATTCCAGGTTCCTATGCAATATTGCTCTCTATAGCATTGGGCCTTGCTTCTATCACCAGTCACATCCACAGGTGGGTATTCTTTTTGCTTTGGTTCCATCCCTTCATTCTTTCTGGAGTTATTTCTCCACTGATCTCCAGTAGCATATTGGGCACTTACTGACCTGGGGAGTTCCTCTTTCAATATCCTATCATTTTGCCTTTTCATACTGTTCATGGGGTTCTCAAGGCAAGAATACTGAAGTGGTTTGCCATTTCCTTCTCCAGTGGACCACATTCTGTCAAACCTCTCTACTATGTCCCGTCCATCTTGGGTGGCTCCACATGGAATGGCTTAGTTTCATTGAGTTAGAGAAGTCCGTGGTCTGCGTGATCAGATTGGCTAGTTTTCTCTGATTATGGTTTCAGTGTGTCTGCCCTCTGATGCCCTCTCACAACAACTACTGTCTTATTTGGGTTTCTCTTACCTTGGACGTTGGGTATCTCTTCACAGTTGTTCCAGCAAAGCGCAGCTGCTGCTCCTTACCTTGAACAAATTGGCGCCTCCTGACCTTGAACATGGAGTAGCTCCTCTCTGCCCTCCTGTGCCTGCACCAGCCATGGCTCCTTGGACGTGGGGTTGTTCCTCTCTCTCGGCAGCCACCCCTGACCTCAGGCAAGGGGTAGCTCCTCTGGTCACTCCTGTACCATTGCAGTCTGGCGGCTCTCAGTTGCCTCCCCTGACCTTGGGCATGGGGTAGCTCCTTTCGACCACACTTCAGTTAACAGTAAATAATCAGATCAGATCAGATCAGATCAGTTGCTCAGTCATGTCCGACTCTTTGCGACCCCATGAATCGCAGCACGCCAGGCCTCGCTGTCCATCACCAACTCCTGGAGTTCACTCAGACTCACGTCCATCGAGTCAGTGATGCCATCCAGCCATCTCATCCTCTGCTATCCCCTTCTCCTCTTGCCCCCAATCCATCACAGCATCAGAGTCTTTTCCAATGAGTCAACTCTTTGCATGAGGTGGCCAAAGTACTGGAGTTTCAGCTTTAGCATCATTCCTTCCAAAGAAATCCCAGGGCTGATCTCCTTCAGAATGGACTGGTTGGATCTCCTTGCAGTCCAAGGGACTCTCAAGAGTCTTCTCCAACACCACAGTTCAAAAGCATCAATTCTTTGGCGCTCAGCCTTCTTCACAGTCCAAATTGGAAAAGTAAAAGAAGAAGTAAAACTCTCACTCTTTGCAGATGACATGATCCTCTACATAGAAAACCCTAAAGACTCCACCAGAAAATTACTAGAACTAATCAATGACTATACTAAAGTTGCAGGATATAAAATCAACACACAGAAATCCCTTGCATTCCTATACACTAATAATGAGAAACAGAAAGAGAAATTAAGGAAACAATTCCATTCACCATTGCAACGGAAAGAATAAAATACTTAGGAATATATCTACCTAAAGAAACTAGAGACCTATATATAGAAAACTATAAAACACTGGTGAAAGAAATCAAAGAGGACACTAATAGATGGAGAAATATACCATGTTCATGGATTGGAAGAATCAATATAGTGAAAATGAGTATACTACCCAAAGCAATTTATAGATTCAATGCAATCCCTATCAAGCTACCAACAGTATTCTTCACAGAGCTAGAACAAATAATTTCACAATTTGTATTTAAATACAAAAAACCTCAAATAGCCAAAGCTATCTTGAGAAAGAAGAATGGAACTGGAGGAATCAACCTACCTGACTTCAGGCTCTACTACAAAGCTACAGTTATCAAGACAATATAGTACTGGCACAAAGACAGAACTATAGATCAATGGAACAAAATAGAAAGCCCAGAGATAAATCCACACACATATGGATACTTTATCTCTGACAAAGGAGGCAAGAATATACAATGGAGAAAAGACAATCTTTTTAACAAGTGGTGCTGGGAAATCTGGTCAACCACTTGTAAAAGAATGAAACTAGAACACTTTCTAACACCATACACAAAAATGAACTCAAAATGGATTAAAGATCTAAATGTAAGACCAGAAACTATAAAACTCCTAGAGGAGAACATAGGCAAAACACTCTCTGACATACATCACAGCAGGATCCTCTATGATCCACCTCCCAGAGTAAGGGAAATAAAAGTAAAAATAAACAAATGGGACCTAATTAAACTTAAAAGCTTCTGCACAACAAAGGAAACTATTAGCAAGGTGAAAAGACAGCCTTCAGAATGGGAGAAAATAATAGCAAATGAAGCAACTGACAAACAACTAATCTCAAAAATATACAAGCAACTCCTACAGCTCAACTCCAGAAAAATAAATGACCCAATCAAAAAATGGGCCAAAGAACTAAATAGACATTTCTCCAAAGAAGACATACAGATGGCTAACAAACACATGAAAAGATGCTCAACATCACTCATTATCAGAGAAATGCAAATCAAAACCACTATGAGGTACCATTTCACGCCAGTCAGAATGGCTGCGATCCAAAAGTCTACAAGTAATAAATGCTGGAGAGGGTGTGGAGAAAAGGGAACCCTCTTACACTGTTGGTGGGAATGCAAACTAGTACAGCCACTATAGAGAACAGTGTGGAGATTCCTTAAAAAACTGGAAATAGAACTGCCTTATGATCCAGCAATCCCACTGCTGGGCATACACACTGAGGAAACCAGAAGGGAAAGAGACACATGTACCCCAATGTTCATCGCAGCTCTGTTTATAATAGCCAGGACATGGAAGCAACCTAGATGTCCATCAGCAGATGAATGGATAAGAAAGCAGTAGTACATATACACAATGGAGTATTACTCAGCCATTAAAAAGAATACATTTGAATCAGTTCTAATGAGGTGGATGAAACTGGAGCCTATTATACAGAGTGAAGTAAGCCAGAAAGAAAAACACCAATACAGTATACTAACGCATATATATGGAATTTAGAAAGATGGTAACAATAACCCTGTGTACGCGACAGCAAAAGAGACACTGATGTATAGAGCAGTCTTATGGACTCTGTGGGAGAGGGAGAGGGTGGGAAGATTTGGGAGAATGGCATTGAAACATGTATAATATCATATAGGAAACGAGTTGCCAGTCCAGGTTTGATGCACGATACTGGATGCTTGGGTCTAGTGCACTGGGACGACCCAGAGGGATGGTATGGGAGGGAGGAGGGAGGAGGGTTCAGGATGGGGAACACATGTATACCTGTGGCGGATTCATTTTGATATTTGGCAAAACTAATACAATTTTGTAAAGTTTAAAAATTAAATAAAATTAAAAACATACAAAAAAACCCATCAATTCTTCGGCACTCAGCCTTCTTCACAGTCCAACTCTCACATCCATACATGACCACTGGAAAAACCATAGCCTTGACTAGATGAACCTTTGTTGGCAAAGTAATGTCTCTGCTTTTAAATATGCTATTTAGGTTGGTCATAACTTTCCTTCCAAGGAGTAAGCATCTTTTAATTTCATGGCTGCAGTCACCATCTACAGTGATTTTGGAGCCCAGAAAAATAAAGTCTGACACTGTTTCCATTGTTTCCCCATCTATTTCCCATGAAGTGGTGGGACCAGATGCCATGATCTTCGTTTTCTGAATGTTGAGCTTTAAGCCAACTTTTTAACTCTCCACTTTTCACTTTCATCAAGAGGCTTTTGAGTTCCTCTTCACTTTCTGCCATAAGGGTGGTGTCATCTGCATATCTGAGGTTATTGATATTTCTCCCAGCAATCTTGATTCCAGTTTGTGCTTCTTCCAGTCCAGCATTTCTCATAATGTACTCTGCATATAAGTTAAATAAACAGGGTGACAATATATAGCCTTGACGAACTCCTTTTCCTATTTGGAACCAGTCTGTTGTTCCATGTAGAGTTCTAACTGTTGCTTCCTGACCTGCATACAAATTTCTCAAGAGGCAGATCAGGTGGTCTGGTATTCCCATCTCTTTCAGAATTTTCCATAGTTTACTGTGATCCACCCAGTCAAAGGCTTTGGCATAGTCAATAAAGCAGAAATAGATGCTTTTCTGGAACTCTCTTGCTTTTTCCATGATAGAGTGGATGTTGGCAATTTGGTCTCTGGTTCCTCTGCCTTTTCTAAATCCAGCTTGCACATCAGGAAGTTCACGGTTCACATACGGCTGAAGCCTGGCTTGGAGAATTTTGAGCATTACTTTACTAGCGTGTGAGATGAGTGCAATTGTGTGGTAGTTTGAGCATTCTTTGGCATTGCCTTTCTTTGGGATTGGAATGAAAACTGACCTTTTCCAGTCCTGTGGCCACTGCTGAGTTTTCCAAATTTGCTGGCATATTGAGTGCAGCACTTTCACAGCATCATCTTTCAGGATTTGGAATAGCTCAACTGGCATTCCATCACCTCCACTAGCTTTGTTCATAGTGATGCTTTCTAAGGCCCACTTGACTTCACATTCCATGATGTCTGGCTCTAGGTCAATGATCACACCATCGTGATTATCTGGGTCGTGAAGATCTTTTTTGTACAGTTCTTCTGTGTATTCTTGCCATCTCTTCTTAATATCTTCTGCTTCTGTTAGGTCCATACCATTTCTGTCCTTTAACGAGCTCATCTTTGCATGAAATGTTCCTTTGGTATCTCTGATTTTCTTGAAGAGATCTCTAGTCTTTCCCGTTCTGTTGTTTTCCTCTATTTCTTTGCATTGATCACTGAAGAAGGCTTTCTTATCGCTTCTTGCTATTCTTTGGAACTCTGCATTCATATGTTTATATGTTTCCTTTTCTCCTTTGCTTTTCGCTTCTCTTCTTTTCACAGCTATTTGTATATAATAAATTGATAATATTCATGAATCCCCTTCATAGATTACAGCCTTATCATGGCAAAAGGGCTGTGTAACTCAATGAAAGTATGAGCCATGCAGTGCAAGGCAACCCAAAATGGATGGTTAAGGTGAAGAGTTCTGACAAAACGTCGTCCACTGGTGGAGGAAGTAGCAACCCACTCCAGTATTCATGCTGTGAGAACCCCACACAAAGTATGAAAAAGCAAAAAGATATGACTCCAGAAGATGAGTTCCACAGGTCAGGATTGTGTCCAATCTATTACTGGGGAAGAGCAGAGGACAAAATATTAATAGCTTAAGAAAGAATGAAGTAGCTGGGCCAAATCAGAAATGATGCTCTGTTGTGTATTTGTCTGGTGGTGAAAGTAGTCTGATGCTTAAAGAACACTATTGCACAGGAACCTGAAATGTTAGGTCCATGAATCAAGGTAAATTGGATGTCATCAAGCAGGAGATGGCAAGAGTGAATATCAACATTTTAGAAATCAGTGAACTAAAATGGGTGGGAATGAGTGAATTTAATTCAGGTGACCATTATATCTACTACTGTGGGCAAGAATCCCCTAGAAAACAATGGCGTACCCCCCACAGTCAACAAAAGAGTCCAAAATGAGTGTGTGCGCATGTGTGCTCAGTCACTTCAGTTGTGTCCGACTCTCTGCAACCCCATGGACCATGGCCCGTCAGGCTCCTCTGTCCATGGGATTCTCCAGGCAAGAATATCTGAGTGGGCCGCCATTTCCTTCTCCAGTGATAAAGTATGAAGTGAGTGAAGTGAAGTCGCTCAGTTGTGTCTGACTCTTTGCGACCCCAGGGACTGTAGCCTACCAGGCTCCTCCATCCATGGGATTTTCTAGGCAAGAGTACCTGGAAAATGGTAGAAATGGGTTGCCATTTCCTTCTCCCCAAAATGCAGTACTTGGGTGCAATCTCAAAGGTGACCAAGAATGATGAACCAAGAATGATCTTGGTTCATTTCCAGGGCAAAGATTTCAACATCACAGTAATCCAAGTCTATGACCCAACCACTAAGATGCCAGAGATGCTGAAGTTGAGTGATTTTATGAAGATCTACATGGAACTAACACTAAAAAAGATGTCATTTTTATCATAGGGGATTGGAATGCAAAAGTAGGCAGTCAAGAGATATCTGGAGTAACAGGCAAGTTTGGCCTTGGAGTACAAAATGAAGCAGGACAAAAGCTAACAGAGTTTTGTCAAGAGAACACACTGGTCATAGCAAACACTATTTTTAACAACAGAAGAGATGACTCTACACATAGACATCATCAGATGGTCAATACCAAAATCAGATTGATTACATTCTTTGCAACCAAATATGGAGAAGCTCTATACAACAGCAAAAACAAGACCTGGAGCTGACTGTGGCTCAGATCATCAGCTCCTTATTGCAATATTCTGGCTTAAATTGAAGAAAGTAGGGAAAACTACTTAGCCATTCAGATATGACCTAAATCAAACCCCTTATGATTATACAGTGGAGGTGATGAATAGAGTTAAGGGATTTGATCCGGTAGACAGAATGCCTTAAGAGCTATGAACAGAGGTTCATAACATTGTACAGGAGGCAGTGACCAAAATCATCCCAAAGGAAAAGAAATGCAGGAAAGGAAAGTAGTTGTCTGAGGGGGCTTTACAAATAGCTGAGGAAAGAAGAGAAGAAACAGGCAAGGAAGAAAGGGAAAGATATATCCAACTGAATGCAGAAGTCCAGAGAATAGCAAGGAGAAATGAGGGCCTCCTTAAATGAACAATGCAAAGAAATAGAGGAAAATAATGGAATGGGAAAGACTACAGATCTCTTGATGAAATTAAGAGATGCTCACTCTTTGGAAGGAAAGCTATGATAAACCTAGGCAGCTTATTAAAAAGCAGAGATATTACTTTGCCAGCAAAGGTGCATGCATGCTAAGTGGCTTCAGTCCTGTCTTACTCTTTGCAACCCCAATCCAAGGCTGTCCATGATTTCACAGGCAAGGACACTGGAGTGGGTTGCCATAGCTTCCTCCAGAGGCTCTTCCTGACCCAGGGATTGAACCCATGTCTCTCAAGTCTCTTGCACTGGCAAGCAGGTTCTTTACCACTAGTGCCACCTGGGAAGCCAACAAAGATGCATATAGTCAAAGCTATGATTTTTCTAGTAGTCATGTACAGTTTTGAGAGTTGGACCATAAAGAAGCCTGAGCACTGAAGAATTGATGTTTTGGTGCTGGACAAAACCTTGAGAGTCCCTTGGACTGCAAAGAAATCAAATCAGTCAATCAAAGAGGAAATTCAACCCCAAATATTCATTGGAAGGACTGATGCTGAAGCTCCAATAGTTTGGCCACCTGATGCTTAGAGTTGACTCCTTGGTAAAGACCCTGATGCTGGGAAAGATTGAACACAAAAGGAGAAGAAGCCAGTAGAGGATGAGTTAGTTAGCCTCACTGACTCAATGGACATGAATTTGAAAAAACTTGGGAGATAATGAAAAATGGAGGATCCTGGTGTGCTGCAGTCCATGGGGTCTCAAAGAGTTGGGCATGACTCTATGAATTTAACTTGTAAATATTATTAAAAGCTATAACAAAACCTGAATATGTTAGTAACCATAGCAAATGCTAAGAAAATTATCAAAGAAATTTCCCTTTGTTAAAATTACTAGGCTCACAGAATTTCATGGAGAATTTCTTTCAGGAAAGCTTGACAGAAAATTCTTAAATCACTCAACAACTTTTACAGGATAAAAGGTAAAAGAAAATAAAAAGCTTTCCAAATGTAAGAAATTCTGGAAATTCTGATAGCAGAGATCTCATCATCAGAAAATATAATCAATAAAAGATATAAGACGAAGAGAAAAAATAAGTATGGTTTAAACTCACTTAAATTATAGTACAAAACTCTTTAGTGAATTATCAGAGATAGAATTCAGCTATTGATTCAAAGAAAGCTTAGTGTTAGGAAATTTATTAGCTGAGTTATCATACCTCTAGGATAAAGAGGAAAAAAAAATCACAATCACTGTCTTAGTTACTATTAATATATTTGGTAATATTGAAGAACATCTATATTATAGTTAGTAAAAACCACTTTTAGTATACTAATATTTTTTGGATTGTTTTCTAACAAGATAAATAAACTTTATAGGTAGTCAGCATTCAGCATCACACTTGTTGGTATAACATTAGAAGAAAGTGAAAGAAAGTGTTAGTTGCACAGTCATGTCTGACTTTTTGCAACCCTAAGAGCTGTAGTTGGCCTCCTCTGTCCCTGAAATTCTCCAGGCAGGAATACTGGAGTGGGTTGCCATTTCCTACTCCAGGGCATCTTCCCGACCCAGGGATTGAATCTGGGTCTCCTGCATTGCAGGCTGACCTACAAGGGACGGAATACAGTCTTTGCAGTCTGACTTACGAGGGAATCACTAGAAGAAGTGCATTTAAAATCAGGTAAAACCTGAAACCAACAATTTTGTAAATCAACTATACTTCAAGTTTAAAAAATTAAAATAATAGTACAATATATTATAGAAATATAGTAGATCATCTAATAAACCTCCCAAACTACATAGCTATCTTGTATGCCCATCATTACCTTTAGAAAAGTGATATAGCCAAGACTCCCATTAATTGTGATAGTTAAAAGAGCTAAATGTCAGGTTTCAAATTTGTTGAGAAGTGTCCAAGTTTTATCCAGAACTTATAATTTACTAAAGGGCTTTTCAAGAAAGACATAGTTAAATCAAAACATACCTTATTCTTAGATATAAAATTTAAATAGTATAAACATATACAATCTTCTGACAATCAACTATAAATTTGATTTAAGCCTGATCAAAACCTAGGTGAAATTTATTTTAAAAACTTGAAAATATATCTGATATTTGTAGAAGATATGTCATTAAGAAAATTCTGAAAGAAAATATGAATTGGAATCAATGAAGCCTCTTTATACCACATGTCCAAGGCCAGGAGTGGTGGCCGTGAGGAGATAACCCGTGTCCAAGGTAAGGAGCAGCAGCTGCACATTGCTGGAGCAGCCGTGAAGAGATACTTCACGTCCAAGGTAAGAGAAAACCCACTAAGACAGTAGGTGCTGAGAGAGGGCATCAGAGGGCAGACACACTGAAACCACAATCACAGAAAACTAACCAGTCTAATCACATGGACCACAGCCTTGTCTAACTCAATGAAACTAAACCATGCCCTGTAGGGCCATCCAAGACAGATGGTGGAGAGTCATGGTGGAGAGTTCTGATAAATGTGATCTGCTGGAAAAGAGAATGGCAAACCACTTCAGTGTTCTTGTCTTGAGAACCCATGAACAGTATGAAAAGGCAAAAGATGGGACACTGAAAGATGAACTCCCCAGGTTGGTAGGTGCCCAATATGCTACTGGAGATCAGTGGACAAATAACTCCAGAAAGAATGAAGGGACAGAGCCAAAGCAAAAACAATACCCAGCTGTGGATGTGACTGGTGATAGAAGCAAGGTCTGATGCGATAGAGAGCAATATTGCATAGGAACCTGGAATGTTAGTTTCATGAATCAAGGCAAATTGGACTAGATCTGATAGACAGAGTGCCTGATGAACTATGGATGGAGGTTCATGATATCCTACAGGAGACAGGGATCAAGACCATCCCCAAGAAAAAAAATGCAAAAAAGCAAAATGGCTGCCTGAGGAGGCCCTACAAATAGCTGTGAAAAGAAGAGAAGTGAAAAGCAAAGGAGAAAAGGAAAAATATACCCATTTGAATGCAGAGTTCCAAAGAATAGCAAGGAGAGCTAAGAAAGCCTTCTTCAGTGATCAGTGCAAAGAAATAGAGGAAAATAATAGAATGGGAAAGACTAGAGATCTCTTCAAGAAAATTAGAGATACCAAGCAAACATTTCATGCAAAGATGTGCTCAATAAAGACAGAAATGTCAGGGACCAGATAGAAATGGGAGGGACCGAACAGAAGCAGAAGATATTAAGAAGAGGTGCCAAGAATACACAGAAGAGCTGTACAAAACAGATCTTCATGACCCAGATAATCACAATGGTGTGATCACTCACCTAGAGCCAGACATCCTGGAATATGTAGTCAAGTGGGCCTTAGGAAGCATCACTACAAAGAAAGCTAGTGGAGGTGATGGAATTCCACTGGAGCTATTTCAAAACCTAAAGTGTTGCACTCAATATGCCAGAAAACTTGGAAAACTCAGCAGTGGCCACAAGATTGGAAAAGGTCAGTTTTCATTTCAATCCCAAAGAAAGGCAACGCCAAAGAATGTTCAAACTACCGCACAATTGCACTCATCTCAGACGCTGGTAAAGTAATGCTCAAAATTCTCCAAGCCAGGCTTCAGCAATACATAAATGGTGAGCTTCTAGATGTTCAAGCTGGTTTTAGAAAAGGCAAAGAAACCAGAGATCAAATTGCCAACATCTCCTGGATCATCGAAAAAGCAGGAGAATTAAAAAAAAAAATCTATTTTTGCTTTATTGACTATGCCAAAGCCTTTGACTGTGTGGATCACAAGAAACTGGAAAAATCTGAAAGAGATGGGAATACCAGACCATCTGACCTGCCTCTTGAGAAACCTATATGCAGGTCAGGAAGCAACAGTTAGACTGGACACAGAACAACAGACTCGTTCCAAATAGGAAAAAGAGTATGTCAAGGCTGTACATTGTCACCCTGCTTATTTAACTTATATGCAGAATACATCATGAGAAACGCTGAACTAGATGAAGCACAAGCTGGAATCAAGATTGCCAGGAGAAATATCAATAATCTCAGATATGCAGATGACATCAACCCTTATGACAGAAAGTGAAGAAGAACTAAAGAGCCTCATGATGAAAGTGAAAGAGGAGAGTGAATAAGTTGGCTTAAAGCTCAACATTCAGAAAACAAAAATCATGGCATCTGGTCCCATCACTTCATGGGAAATAGATGGGGAAACAGTGGCTGACTTTATTTTTCTGCACTCCAAAATCACTGTAGATGGTGACTGCAGCCATGAAATTAAAAGATGCTTACTCCTTGGAAAGAAAGTTATGACCAACTTAGACAGTGTATTAAAAAGCAGAGACATTACTTTGCCAACAAAAATCTGTCTAGTGAGCATTATGGTTTTTCCAGTGGTCACGTGTGGATGTGAGAGAGGACTATAAAGAAAGCTGAGCGCCGAAGAATTTATGCTTTGAACTGTGGTGTTAGAAATTACCCTTGAGAGTCCCTTGGCTGCAAGGAGATCTAACCAGTCCACCCTAAAGGAAATCAGTCCTAGGTGTTCATTGGAAGGATTGATGAAGCTGAAACTCCAATACTTTGTCCACCTGATGTGAAGAGCTGACTCATATGATAAGACCCTGATGCTGGGAAAGATTGAGGGCAGGAGGAGAAGGGGATGACAGAGGATGAGAGGGTGGGATGGCATCACGACTCAATGGACAAGAGTTTGGGTAATCTCCGGGAGTTGGTTATGGACAGGGAAGTCTGGAGTGCTGCAGTCCATGGGGTTGCAAAGAGTCAGACACAAGTGAGCTACTGAAATGAACTGAACTTACACCACAGAGTTAATGTACACATGGCACCCTGAATCTCCCCTTCTCAGCACATACCTTACTTTGTGAGTATAAATTTACTTGTGAAATTATTATTCTCCACCTTCTCCATTAAACTGCAAGCCTTATAGTGGCAATAGTCATGATTCTCTTGCTCATTGTCCACGCTTGCTAAGTCACTTCAGTCATGGCCAACTCTATGCAAACCACGGACTGTGACCCACCAGGCGCCTCTGTCCCTGGGCTTCTCCAGGCAGAAATACTGCAGTGGGTTTCCTTGCCCTCCTCTAGAGTATCTTCCCAACCCAGGGATTGAACCCATGTCTCCTGCATTGGCGGCTGGATTCTTTACCACTAGTGCCACCTGGATGGAGAAGGTGATGGCACCCCACTCCAGTACTCTTGCCTTGAAAATCCCATGGATGGAGGAGCCTGGTGGGCTGCAGTCCATGCGGTCGCAAAGAGTCGGACACGACTGAGTGACTTCCCTTTCACTTTTCACTTTCATGCATTGGAGAAGGAAATGGCAACCCACTCCAGTGTTCTTGCCTGGAGAGTCCCAGGGTCGGGGGAGCCTGGTGGGGGGTGTCTATGTGGTCACACAGAGTCGAACACGACTGAAGTGACTTAGCAGCAGCAGCAGCGGCAGCAGTGCCGCCTGGAAAGCCCTTTGCTGTTTGGTAGTTAAGTGAAAGTCTCTCAGTTTTGTCTGACTCTTTGTGACCCCATAGACTATACAGTCCACGGAATTCTCCAGGCCAGAATACTGGAGTGGGTAGCCTTTCCCTTCTCCAGGGGATCTTCCTGACCTAGGGATCGAACCCAGGCTTCCCGCATTGTAGGCAGATTCTTTACCAGCTGAGCCACAAGGGAAGCCCTTTGCTCTTTGATAATCTGCAATAAATATGTGTTGAATAGGTAAATAATTATTTTCAAAATTACTGAATATCATAATAAAATCGGTTTGATGTTGTCATGAGGATATAAGGCAAGCCAATGGATCAGAATGAAAAACACTGAAATTTAACTAACTGTCTGTTGACCCTCTGTTATCTACCAATTCCTTATTAGGATTTTAGCTACATCATTCATTAATTATGGTCACATAATGGTGGAAACAGATGGGACATAATCCCACCAATATTATTAACTTTTATTATAAATTGTATTATATTGAGCACAAAATTTAATCATGAGATCCTTGGAAGCCACAACCAAACATTGTAGTATTGATTAAAAACAAAAAAATAAATTCACAAGTATTATTTCTTTAAGAGTGATGTTTTATAAGATGAATGTCTAAGAGAAATGTTTATATGGAGTTTTACATAGTGATAATTAAATAGCTTACAGGTGATATCTCTAGTTTTCCTAGCAATACAAAATGTTTTTCATACAGGTAAGTTTTTAATTGACTCTGAATTAAAAGATGAGAAAAGTGAAAGTGTTGGTCACTCAGTCGTGTCCAACTCTTGAAGACCCCTGGACTGTAGCCCCATCAGAACCCTCTGTCCATGGAATTCTCCAGGCAAGAATACTTGTGCCACCTGGGAAGCCCACTTAAATGCGTAGTCTTTTCTTTCTCCAGGGGATCTTGCTGATCCAGATATCGAAGCCAAGTTTCCTGCATAACAGGCAAATTCTACTGTCTGAACCACAAGAGATAAATGTAGCCAGATATTTCAGCAGAAAGATAACTAGTCTGGGCCACTGCTTTTATAGTGAATTGGAAACTAACTTTTAGGATATTTGGGGGAATGGGTGGCTATACTCTATTTTAGACTGTTTCTCAAATATGTTTCAACTGGATATCAGGAATTGAATAGAATTCAATTCAAATCTGAGTTCATTGACCAATGCCTGGGACACCAGAATTTGATGTTGTAAGGAAACAGGAATTTGGTGTTGAAACAGGACTCAGAATCTGATTGCCAGATTTGCAAGTCCCAAGTTGACTTTCTATTATGACTACTGTATTAGAGATTTTGATTATTATTATTTTTCCACAGAATAAACAATCTTTCTACATGGGGGGGATTTTTTTTTCAGTGAAACGTTTTTTCTTTTTTATTAAAGTATAATCCACATACCATATCATATTATTTTCAGGTGTACATAATAGTGACTTGATATTTATATGTTTTGAAATGATCACCATGATAAGTTTATATACCACATGTCACCATACAAAATTGTTACCGTATTATGCATATATTCCTTATACTGTACATTACACTCTATGATTTATCTATTATATAGCTGGAAATTTATACCTTTTAATCCCCTTTACCTATTTAGCTTCCCAATCCAATTCCTTTCCCCTCTGGAAACCATCAATTTGTTTTCTGTATCTGTGAGTTTGTTTCTCTTTTGTTTTGTTTGTTTTGTTTTTCAGATTCCACATACAGTATATGTGAAATCATATGCTAATTGTCTTTCTTTGACTTATTTCACTTAGCATAATATCCTCTAGGTTCATCCACGTCATTGTATATGGCAAGAGTTCATTTTTTTAAATAAATGAATAATATTTCATTGTACATATGCCACATTTTCTTTATCTATTCAGCTCAATGGACACTTAGGTTGTTCTGTATTTTGGCTGTTGTGAAGAGTGCTGTAATAAATATGGAATGCAGGTATCTCTTTGATATCTGGCTTTCATTCCCTTTGGTACATACCCAGAAGAGGGTATTGCTGGGTCAGATGGTAATTGTATTTTTATTTTTTTTGAGGGCCCTCCCTACTTTTTTGTATGTTGCTGAGACAGTTTACATTCCCACCAACACAAGGGTTATTTTCTCCACCCACACTCTCACAACATTTGTTATTTGTTGTCTTTGATTTGTTGCCATTCAGACAGGGGTGAGGTGATATCTCATTGTAGTTTTAATTTGAATTTCCCTGAATATGTGAAAAGATGTTCAACATCAGTCAAGGTCTTAATATGACCAGGGACCAATTGAGGACAAAATAGTAGAACACATACTTTTAATTGTGAATGTGCACACAGCAATAAATGACATCTATTAATAACGGCCAACATTTATTGTGAAAACATGTCAGGAAATGTGCCTTACATGTATTGTCTCATTTAATCCTCACATCTATCTGTGAAGTTAAGATTATTTTCCTCTTTATTTCATAGATGGGAAAGTTAGACAAGTCCTTGAATTGCACAGTTAGTATGAGTTGGTGCCGAGATGGAATCAGGTTGTCTGTCGACAGCACTCAAGTCCTGACAATTCTGCTATCTGCCTCTTATAACCATTTGTCTCCAATCTCCTGCCACCACCTTAGTTCAAGTCCTCATCACCTCTTGCCAGAATTCTGAGCCAGAGACACCCTTCATAGGTGTACTGCCAAAATTTGAAATGCAAATCAGTTTTGCAAACATTATTTTTAGTTAGAAGATATCTTTTTTTTTTTTATCTCGGGTCCACAGAATGTTCTTTCAAATTTATCAGTTTCACATTTTAAAATGTCATGGCTTTTGTTTTTGTATAAGTTCAACCTGGAAAGAAAGAAGTTAACATTTATTAAGTCCTAATATAGTAAATGGGGATATTTATTATATTAGGGGCTTATTTGCAATATTTGCTTAGGATTCCTTGAAATAACCCTGTAAGGGGGATGGAGACTGATACTTATGGATTGCCTCTTCTGGGATTCATGCTGAGCACAGTACTTTGCACATGTTAATTAATTTAGCAGTTTTAGAGTTTAGGTTATGAGGTAGAAGGTCAGCGACATCTGCCCTCTGACATGGAGCAACCAAAACATGGGAGATCCTTGGGTTTCAAACAGTTCATTTTTAAGTTTACTGATTGTTTCTCTATGATTATTAATTATGGTGAACACAAGTGAAGACTAAAGTATTCAGAAAATAATTTTCCTTTGAAGATCAAAAATTGATATACACTTTTTCCAAACAAAACAAAACAAACCAAAAAAACCTGTGGTTAGATTTGTGGACATTGCATTGAATTTGAGTTTGCCTGCTTTTTGAGTTCTGCCAAACGTCCTTCTTTTCTTTTTCATCCCCTATAGCACTTAATGGTGTGATGTCTCATGAAGAGTGAGTCTAGCTTTGATAAGTTCTTAAATAATCTTAGGACTTCAGAATTCACAGAGCAATCCAGGGTTAATAATTCTATCTTCCTGCCAGAAATCATGCTTAAACAGTGCCTTTGCTGACCATAAATAGCTGCTTACCTGTTCTTGCCATAGCTTCTTCTTCTGAAATTGCCAGGTTGAGCACCTAATGTTAGGAGTGGGTGGGAGGATATATAATAAACACAGATGGCTGATTCACAGAATACCAGTCATTTAATTTAAATAATATGGATTTAGGGTTCATTTGGGTGCTAGTTCTGCAAAGTGGCTATTAATTTATCCCAGATATCTTATTCAGGCTGCTATAACAAATACCATAGACTGGGTGGGTTAAAACAACAGACATTAATGTTTCACAGAACCAGAAATTGGGAAGTCCAGGATCAAGCTTCTGGCAGATTAACTGTCTGGTGAAAGCCCTCTTAAACTGATTTGCAGATAGCCTCCTTGTAGCATGCTCTCCATTTCCTTGTAGAGAGGAAAGGGAAAGCAAACGTTCTTTTAAAATTCTTCTAAGAGTGCTAGTTGCATCATGAGAACCCACCCTCATGATCTAATCCTAATTACCTTTGAAAGGTTTTATCTCATCACTTTGGAGATTAGGGATTCAACATACAAGTTTTGCAGTGACAGCACGTTTTCAGTCCATAGCACTAGGATTAAATTTTGATTTATTTTCATTGGTCTCCTTAGGGGAAGATACATGCAATTGGGGAAGAAAGGAATAACCTACCACTCATTCAAACCTTTATTGTTTTGGTGGCACTCATGTTCACTATCATGTTCAGAAACAGTAAGAGAAAGTTCTCAGCATAAGTCCCTGCCTATGGAAATGTCTGCCTTTTGCTGAATTAGAGGTCAATATTAGATATCATCTAATATCCCTACATTTTCAAAAAGTGTTCTTAAAAGTGCTCCCCTCTCTTTCTCAATCTGCACACACACACACACACACACACACACAGACACACACACACACACGCGGAGCATGCGGAGGGTACTTTTCCTTTGATGCTGTGACATTTGTCAACTACATAGGATGCTCACAGCCCCACATAAGGTTACTGCCAGGCAATACAGAATTGGGGCCAGGAGTCGTATGGGAGTGAGGGGGCAGGGGGATAAGGGATGTCAAACCAATTATTGATCAATTTACTACATCTATTTAGTAAGTCAGTCAGTCTCCAGATACTTTTGTAGTCTTTAAGGAAGACAAATGTTCACAGTTTAAATATCCCTAAATATATAACAGATGAACAAGCATGCTTTGGTGTGTAAATGCTGCATAGATTCAGAACCATCAAAAAGCCCCTCAAAAATGCTTTTCCATCTGCTGCTTCTAACTACATATCGCACGTCCTGGCAGCGCACTTCACAGTGGTGTGAAAGATAGGTTCAGAGCCAACCTGGCAAAATCTATTTATCTTTTTTTTTCTTCTCCAAAATGTGTTTCTTTGTGCAGCTAAACTAGCAAACATATATAGGAACAAGGTGCCAGGGCTAAGAGGAGGCACTTGTCAGGCCTTAACTGTTCAAGAGAAAACCTGCTTCATGTTATGTCCTAAAACACTGACACCAAATTGCCTCTTCTTAGAAAGTATGAGTTGGAGAAGCCTTGGATTTGCCTTCTTGATAACCTGTTTCTGAGGGTTGCCTCAGTGTCCAGGGAAAATTGAGGGCTCCCTGAAAAAGCCCATAGAGGGAGCAGCCAGGAACATACCCTTGCGAGGTGTGTGACAGCTTCCTTTAGAAGAGTATCCATTGGTTTTCTTTAAAGTACTGATATACAAATTGGAAAGTAGATTCATGAGAGGCATGCTCTGCTTTTTGTTATTTTTTGAAAGAATTTTTTGGCTTTGCCAAGGGGTATGTGAGATCTTAGTTCCCCCACCAGGGATGGAAAATGTGCCCCCCACTCCCCTACATTGGATACATGAAGTCTTAACCACTGGACAGCCAGGAAAGTCCCTGCATGCTGTGTTTTTATGCAAAGTAGCTCTCAAATATAATCCTCATAACCTGTTTAGAAGCATGGCCTTTGTAACCATTGTGACAATCCAGGTGAACAGTGATTGGAGTTAGTGACCTATTCATGAAGGCTTCTTTGAAATGGTGAAACAGTTAGTTCCTCTACATAGTGAATATTCTTATTTCACAAGGTAAAAAATTCTCTGCAAAGACAGCATTTATAACTGCCTTTTGGATTATGTTATATTGCCAGACTATGTTAATATCATAGAGATGACTGATTTCTCCTTCTTTATATGATTACTGATACTCCAAGCTCATAGAGGGTAGGAGTATTGGTATTAATATTTCAACACATTAGAGCATAAGAGATGGTATTATACTTTTTATCAGTCAGTAAAAATAAAATGAAATAATCATATCTTTACCTCACAGTGAAATTATACCCCCCTCAAATTCACTAATATATTTGATAAATAGCAAGAACAATCCTAGAATTACAGTATGATTTATGTTGATACTCTTTAAGAGTTGAGATTTCGCTTCCAATTTAGTTACTGTTATTGTGATCATTTAATAATTGTTACTACCTGATCTGACCAACATGATGTTCAAGACAATGATTCTCTTATGGTGACATCATGAGGTATTTTGTGGGAGCACAGAG
Organism: Bubalus bubalis; assembly: GCF_019923935.1. Lineage (NCBI taxonomy): Eukaryota > Metazoa > Chordata > Mammalia > Artiodactyla > Bovidae > Bubalus > Bubalus bubalis. The sequence continues at coordinate 139,272,012 of NC_059158.1, forward strand.
GTTTGCTTCATGTCATTAACGCCAAATAGTGATGTACATTTTCTGGTGACACGTTTCTTCTCTGTAGTGCAGGGCTTGACTTGTGGGCAGTCAGAATGTTCTTTGGCAATAACTTTTAATCATCCTTAATTTTTTATGCTTCATGAACATTTTATCCTTTCTGAACATTTTCATGGTTTTAGTCTGGGAAACTTTTTACTCATGCATTGATTCCACAAATGGTCAATGCAGTCTTCTATAGTCAGTGGGGATGCTTTGGTGATAATAAAACAAACATGGTCCCTTCAGTTGTGGGGCTTATAATCTAGTAAACAAAGAAAATGATAATTGAGGAAGCAAACACACTGCGTGTGCATATACATACACATATATTCATTCATTCATTCTTTCTCATTCATCCATTTATGTAATTTCTGGGTATAACAACAACAATTACAAATTACAAATCATAAAGGAGACAGTCAAGTACAGCAACAGGAAAGTATGGGCAGAGAAATCTCCCTATTAGGTAATTATAAAATCGAGTCTTTGAAGGCTTGACATAATCCCAATACATAGAATGTGAGAAGAGCTGATCATGTAAGGGAGAGTGGGCAGCCTAAGCAGAGGAGACTGTATGTATGAAAGTTACAGGCAAGAAAGACTTTCCTGTGTTCATGGAACCAAAAAGAGGCTAAGTTGTCTGGAGCCAAGTATGAGAGTGATAAGAAACGAAGCTAGATTTGGGAACCAGCTCAATTTGTTAAGAAATTTAGACTTTATTCCAAGTGCAATGAGCAGCCATTGAAGGGGTTAAGCAGGATATGACAGGATCCAAATATTTGTTTTTGTTTTACCATGCTCACTCTGGTGCTGCCTGGAAAACAGATTGGATAGAAACAAGAGTAAAATCTGGAAGACCATTAAGAAGGCAGGAGACCAAATGAGATATAATAGTGTCTTGGACTAGGAGAGATGAGAGTATGAAAGGAGAGAAAAAGTTGTATTCAAAAAAGATTTTGGAATGAAAGAAAACATTAATACTGATTATCAGTTTACGGAGGATGGGAGAAAGTGGGCATATTCAAATTTATGGCCAATACAATTCTAGATTATAATTTACTGAGAGGAGAGCGACCTGGGAGGATCAAGTTTGCAACAAAACCAAGGATCAATTGTGAACAAGTTAAGTTTATGAACTTTGGGAGAAATAATCCCATTGCCTCCATTCCATTCTAGAGGAAACATTAATAACTAGTGTTTATTGAGAAGTTACTGTGTCATCAACTATTTTATTTCTATGTACTAACTTGTTAGTCCTCAAACAGCCTTGTGAGGTAGGAGCTACTATTATTTTCCTTATCCTATGAAGATATTGAGGCTCACAGAGGTTTAAAAACCTTGTACAGAAGCATGCAGTTAGTAAACAGAGGAGCTAGGAATCAAACTGGTGTAATCTGGCCCAAGAACTCATCATCCCAACCGACTTGCTACCACTTCTAATTGCAGGAAACTTAATGACTAGGAAACCACATCCCAAGTTGAGAAACATTAGCAAGTAAACATTCTGTGAAGTGGAATAAATATAATCCCTTACCAAAAAAATGAAAGAAGAGTTCTCTAGGTGTCTCTTCCATCTCTGTTACAGATTACATTTTTGTTGTTTAATTCTAACTCTTCTATGGAGCTTCAGGGTTTAAGTTGTCTGAGATTTGAGGGGCTAATATGGCTCACCTAGTCATATATTTTAGTGTGAAGGTACATATAGAAATTCTAACATTAATTATAGTAAGCAAGGGTAACTTCTGAAATTATTTTTAACAATAGCAATCTGTATTTCAGCAAAAATTGTTTGCAGATACATAAGCAAAACATTTGTTGTTGCTCAGTCAGTTGCTTGGTCATGTCTGACTCTTTGCAACCCATGGACTGTTACAGCATGCCAGGCTTCTCTGTCCTTCACTGTCTCCCAGAGCTTGCTCAAATTCATGTCCATTGAGTCAGTAATGCTATCCAACCATCTCATCCTAAGCTACCCTCTTCTCCTTTGCTTTCAATCTTTCCCAGTTTCAGGGTGTTTTCCAGTGAGTCGTCTGTAAGCATCTGGTGGTCAAATTATTGGAGCTTCAGATTCAGCATCAGTCCTTCCAAAGAATATTAAGGACTGATTTCCTTTTAAGGTTCACTGATTTGATCTCCTTGCAGTCCAAGGGACTCTCAAGAGTCTTCTCCAGAACCACAATTTGAAAGCATCAATTCTTTGGCACTCAGCCTTCTTTATGGTCCAAATCTAACACCTGTACATGACTACTGTGAAGCAAGGTCCGATGCTGTAAAGAGAAATATTGCATAGGAACCTGGAATGTTAGGTCCATGAATCAAGGCAAATTGGAAGTGGTCAAACAGAGATGACAAGAGTGAACATCAACATTCTAAGAATCAGCAAACTAAAATAGACTGGAATGGGTGAATTTAACTCAGATAACCATTATATCTACTACTGTGGGCAGGAATCCCTTAGAAAAAATGGAGTAGCCATCATGGTAAACAAAAGAATCTGAAATGCAGTACTTGGATGCAATCTCAAAAACGACAGAATCATCTCTATTCATTTCCAAGGCAAACCATTCAATATCACGGTAATCCAAGCTTATGTGCCAACTAGTTATGCTGAAGAAGCTGAAGTTGAACAGTTCTATGAAGACTTACAAGACCTTTTAGAACTAACACCCCCAAAAGATGTCCTTTTCATTGTAGGGGCTGCTGCTGCTAAGTCACTTCAGCTGTGTCCGACTCTGTGCAACCCCATAGATGGCAGCCCACCAGGCTCCCACATCCCTGGGATTCTCCAGGCAAGAACACTGGAGTGGGTTGCCATTTCCTTCTCCAATGCATGAAAGTGAAAAGTGAAAGTGAAGTCGCTCATTCATGTCTGGCTATTAGCGACCCCATGGACTGCAGCCTACCAGGCTTCTCCGTCCATGGGATTCTCTAGGCAAGAGTACTGGAGTGGGGTGCCACTGACTGGAATGCAAAAGTAGGAAGTCAAGAAACACCTGGAGTAACAGGCAAATTTGGCCTTGGAATATGGAATGAAGCAGGGCAAAGGCTAATAGAGTTTTGCCAAAGGAACTTACTGGTTATAGCAAACACCCTCTTCCAACAGCACAAGAGAAGGCTCTACGCATGAACATCACCAGATGGTCAACACTGAAATCAGATTGATTATATTCTTTGCAGCCAAAGATGGAGAAGCTCTATAGAGTCAGCAAAAACAAGACCAGGAGCTGACTGTGGCTCAAATCATGAACTCCTTATTGCCAAATTCAGACATAAACTGAAGAAAGTAGGGAAAACCACTAGACCATTCAGGTATGATCAAAATCAAATCCCTTATGATTATACAGTGGAAGAGAGAAATACATTTAAGGGACTAGATCTGATAGATAGAGTGCCTGATGAACTATGGACAGAGGTTCATGACATTGTACAGGAGACAGGTATCAAGACCATCCCCATGGAAAAGAAATGCAAAAAAGCAAAATGGTTGTCTGAGGAGGCCCTACAAATAGCTGTGAAAAGAAGAGAAGTGAAAAGCAAAGGAGAAAAGGAAAGATTTAAGCATCCGAATGCAGAGTTTCAAAGAAAAGCAAGAAGAGATAAGAAAACCTTCCTCAGCAATCAATGCAAAGAAATAGAGGAAAACAACAGAATGGGAAAGACTAGAGATCTCTTCAAGAAAATCAGAGATACCAAAGGAACATTTCATACAAAGATGGGCTCGATAAAGGACAGGAATGGTATGGACCTAACAGAAGCATAAGATATTAAGAAGAGGTGGCAAGAATACACAGAAGAACTGTACAAAAAAGATCTTCACAACCCAGATAATCACGATGGTGTGATCATTGACCTAGAGCCACACATCCTGGAATGTGAAGTCAAGTGGGCCTTAGAAAGCATCGCTACGAACAAAGCTAGTAGAGGTGATGGAATTCCAGTTGAGCTGTTTCAAATCCTGAAAGATAATCCTGTGAAAGTGCTGCACTCAATATGCCAGCAAATTTGGAAAACTCAGCAGTGGCCACAGGATTGGAAAAGGTCAGTTTTCATTACAATCCCAAAGAAAGGCAATGCCAAAGAATGCTCAAACTACTGCACAATTGCACTCATCTCACACACTAGTAAAATGATGCTCAAAATTCTCCAAGCCTGGCTTCAGCAATATGTGAACTGTGAACTTCCTGATGTGCAAGCTGGATTTAGAAAAGGCAGAGGAACCAGAGATCAAATTGCCAACATCCGCTGGAAAATGAAAAAAGCAAGAGAGTTCCAGAAAAACATCTATTTCTGCTTTATTAACTATGCCAAAGCCTTTGACTGTGTGGATCACGAGAAACTGTGGAAAATTCTGAAAGATTTGGGAATACCAGACCACCTGATCTGCCTCTTGAGAAATTTGTATGCAGGTCAGGAAGCAACAGTTAGAACTGGACATGGAACAACAGACTGGTTCCAAATAGAAAAAGGAGTACGTCAAGGCTGTATATTGTCACCCTGCTTATTTAACTTCTATGCAGAGTACATCATGAGAAACGCTGGGCTGGAAGAAGCACAAGCTGGAATCAAGATTGCTGGGAGAAATATCAATAACCTCAGATATGCAGGTGACACCACCCTTATGGCAGAAAGTGAAGAGGAACTCAAAAGCCTCTTGATGAAAGTGAAAGAGGAGAATGAAAAAGTTGGCTTAAAGCTCAACATTCAATAACTCTGTGTACGAGACAGCAAAAGAGACACTAATGTATAGAACAGTCTTATGGATTCTGTGGGAAGATTTGGGAGAATGGCATTGAAACATGTAAAATATCATGTATGAAACGAGTTGCCGGTCCAGGTTCGATGCATGATACTGGATGCTTGGGGCTGGTGCACTGGGACGACCCAGAAGGATGGTATGGGGAGGGAGGAGGGAGGAGGGTTCAGGATGGGGAACACATGTATACCTGTGGCAGATTCATTTTGATATTTGGCAAAACTAATACAATTTTGTAAAGTATAAAAATAAAATAAAATTAAAAAAAAAATAAAGCTCAACATTCAGAAAACGAGGATCATGGCATCCGGTCCCATTACTTCATGGGAAATAGATGGGGAAACAGTGGAAACTGTGTCAGACTTTATTTTTTTGGGCTCCAAAATCACTGCAGGTGGTGACTGTAGCCATGAAATTAGAAGACGCTTACTCCTTGGAAGGAAAGTTATGACCAACCTAGATAGCATATTCAAAAGCAGAGACATTACTTGCCAGCAAAGGTCCGTCTAGTCAAGGCCATGGTTTTCCCTGTGGTCGTGTATGGATGTGAGAGTTGGACTGTGAAGAAAGCTGAGTGCCGAAGAATTGATGCTTTTGAACTGTGGTGTTGGAGAAGACTCTTGAGAGTCCCTTGGACTGCAAGGAGATCCAACCAGTCCATTCTAAAGGAAATCAGTACTGGGTGTTCATTGGAAGGACTGACACTAATGCTGAAGCTCCAATACTTTGGCCACCTCATGTGAAGAGTTGACTCCTTGGAAAAGACTCTGATGCTGGGAGGGATTGGGGGCAGGAGGAGAAGGGGATGACAGAGGATGAGATGGCTGGATGGCATCACTGACACGATGGACATGAGTTTGAGTAAACTCCAGGAGTTGGTGATGGACAGGGAGGCCTGGTGTGCTGCGATTCATGGGGTCGCAAAGAGTCAGACACGACTGAGCGTTTGAACTGAACTGACTGAAAAAACCATAGCTTTGACTATAAGGACCTTTGTCAGGAGAGTGATGCCTTTGCTTCCTAATATGCTGTCTAGGTTTCTCGTAGCTTTCCTTTCAAGGAGCAAGAGTCTTTTAATTTCAAGGCTGCAGTTACTGTCCACAGTGATTTTGGAGGACAAGAAAATAAAATCTGTCCTATTCCCTCTTCCTCGGTTCTATTTGCCATGAAGTAATGAGACTTGATGCCATAATCTTCGTTTTTTGAATATTGACTCTTAAGCCAGTTTTTTCACTCTCCTATGTCACCCTCATCAAGAGGCTCTTTAGTTCCTCTTCGCTTTTTGTCATTAGAGTGGTGTCATCCATAGGAAAGATGAGGCTGACTAGAATGGAGGGCTGGCAGTGTCCTTGCTTCTGCTTCCTCCCAGTCAGCTACACTCCTAGCTGCAGGAACCGTTCTCAGGATTTCAGAGAGAATGCTTGAAAGAGTATAGCACTTGTACAAGCATTGAGACTAAAACACGTACAGCAGACAGCCAAGTAAACAAGTCAGGGAAGGAAAAAGAGATTACTGTATTGTTGTAATGGTAGTGGACAAATTGTTTTAATTCTGTTATCTGAGTTAAAAGAAAAAAGTATTAAAAACAACTATAACTAAATGATGTTAATGGATACAAAATGGAAATAGATGGAATTTGTGTCATCAGTAGTATATAATGTAAGGGGAAGAAAGATAAAGAGTTTGCAAGTAAAGTTTATTTTTTATTAGCTTAAATAGACTTATAATTTTATGATATTTTATATAAACCCTTTGATAACTATAAAAAGTACCTATAGAATTCACACACACTAAAAAAGACATAGAAATCAAAACCTAACAATACCAAGAAAAAAAAAAAAAAGAAGAAACACAAAGGAAGACAGCAAGAGAAGAGAGAGGGACAAAATAACTACAAACAGAAAAAGTTAACAAAATGGCAATAGTAAGTCCTTCTCTATCAATAACCACGTTAAATGTAAATGGACTAAACTCCCCAGTAAAAAGGCACGGAGTGACTGAATAATCTAACTGTATGCTGAATACAAGAGCTCACTTTAGATTCAAGGATACACATAGACCGAAAATAAGGGATAAACAAGATATTACATCCAAATAGTAACCCCCAAAATGCTGCAGTGGCTACACTAATATCTGATAAGGTAGATTTTAAGTAAAAAACTGTCTCTAGAGACAAAGAAGGTCATTACATAATGATACAAATGTTCACTTGGCAGGAAGATGTAACAATTGCAAATATATGTGCACTCAACATCAGAATGCCTAAGTATAGTAGTCCCAGCTTATCCCTGGCTTTGCTTTTTTGCAGTTTCAGTCGCCCACAGTTTATCATAGTTTGAAAATACTAAGTGCAAAATTCTAGAGAATTGTTTGTTGCTCTGAGCAGGTTTTCTGTAGCTGTGGTGAGCAGGGGCTACTCTCTAGCTGTAGTCCACAAGACTCTCACTGTGGTAGCTTCTCCTGCTGTGGAACACAGGCTCTAGATGTGTGGGCTCAATAGTTGTGCTGCATAGGCGTAGTTGCTTTGTGGCATGTGGGGTCTTCCCTGACAAGTGATTGAATTCATTTTCTCTCCATTGTCAGGCAAATTCTTTACCATTGGACCACCAGGGAAGTCCAAAAATTCATAAATCTTAAGTTGCACACGATTCTGAGTAGCTAGGTGAAATCTTATGCCATCCTTCTCTGGCCTGCCTAGAATATGAAGTATCCTTTTGTTCAGCAAATCCATGCTGTATACAGTACCAGCCCATTAGTATAGAAAAAGCATACTGTAGATGTATATAGGGTTTGGTACTACCATCGTTTCAGACATCCACTGGGAGTATTGAAAATATCTACACTAAGAAAGAAGAAAGATCTCAAATAAACAACTTAACTTTACACATATCTGAGGTTGTTGACATTTCTCCCAGCAATCTTGATTCCAGCTTGTGAGTCATCCAGCCTGGCATTTCGTATAATGTATTCTTCATATAAGTTAAAGAAGCAGAGTGACAATGACAATACACAGCCTTGACATACTTCTTTCCCAATTTTGAACCAGTCCGTTGTTCCATGTCTCTTTCTAAGTGTTGCTTCTTGTCATGCATACACGCTTCTCAGGAGACAGGCAAAGCTGTCTGTTATTCCCTTCTCTTTAAGAATTTCCCACAGTTTTCTGTGATCAAACCTGTCAATCCTAAAGGAAATCAACCCTGAATATTCATTGGAGGGACTGATGCTAAAGCTGAAGTTCCAATACTTTGGCCACCTGATGCGAGGAACCAACTCTCTGGAAAAGACTCTGATGCTGGAAAAGATTGAAGGCAAGGAGACAAGGGGGAAGCAGAGGATGAGAAGCTTAGATAGCATCACCAACTCAATGGACATGAATTTGACCAAACTCTGGGAGATATGAAGGACAGGAAAGCCTGGTGTGCTGCAGTTCATGGGGTTGTGAAGAGTAGGTCATGACTTAGCAACTGAACAACAATTTCACACATCAAGGACTGAAATAGGAAGAAAATAAGCCCAAAGTTAAGAGAAAATTATAAGGATCAGAAAAGACATAGAGAAAGGAAAAGCCATAGAAAAAGTTTTAAAATTAAGTTAAACTTTTAAAAAATTAACAAAATTGACAATCCTTTAGCTAGATTAGTAAAAAAAGAGCACAGACTCAAACAAATAAGTTAGAGAAGGGTACTGCTGCTGCTAAGTCGCTTCAGTTGTGTCCGACTCTGTGCGACCCCATAGACAGCAGCCCACCAGGCTCCCCCGTCCCTGGGATTCTCCAGGCAAGAATACTGGAGTGGGTTGCCATTTCCTTCTCCAATAGAGAAGGGTACTAGGTGTTTTATATTAAATGTGTGGGCATGTTTTTTCATTTTCACAAAGAAATATGCTTTCCAGGCTCATATAAAACAGTCTTCAAAATCCATTTCTTATTTATAACTTTTGGTGGTGACATGATATTAGAGACAATAGGATAAACATGATTTTTCAAAGGCAACCTACAACCTCAGGATGGCAGTGGTATCAGGAAGCATTACAAGCCATGGCAAAGAGAACACAGGCAATCTAAGAGGGACGAATGCTGCCTTGCTTCTTCCATGTACTGATCTGTGAATATATGGGTACAGTATTGCTAGAGCCTTCTGAATGTTTAAAAACGATTTTAAATCCAGGTTTTTATGTGAAATATCTTGGTTTTTAAAATATTGACTCAATATTTGTAAACATGTTGCTAGCCGAGTAAAACAACTACAAAGCAAATTTGGCCCAGTCTGTGGGCTGCTATAAATATTTTGTAACTGCTCTACTGCTCTAACTTTTTTGTTTGAGTCTATGCTTTTTTTTTCTTTTAAATCTAACTAAAGGATTGTCAATTTTGTTAATTTTTTTAAAACTTCAACTCAATTTTAAAACTCTTCCTATTGTTTTTCTTTTCTGTATGTCTTTTCTGATCCTTATTATTTCCTGCATTTTGTTAACTTTGGGCTTCTTTTCTTCCTATTTCAGTTTCTTGATGTGTAAAATTATTGCTGTTCAGTCACTAAGTTGTGTCTGACGTTTCACGAACTGCACTCTTCACGACCCCACGAACTGCAGCACACCAGGCTGCCCTGTCCTTCACTGTCTCCTAAAGTTTGGTCAGATTCATGTCCATTGAGTCAGTGATGTTGTCTAACCATCTCATCCTCTTTCCTGTCTCCTGAGAAACCTGCATACAGGTTAAGAAGCAAAAGTTAGGACACTGTATGTAGCAACTGATCGGTTCAAGATTGAGAAAGGAGTGCAACAGGGCTGTATGCTGTCACCCTGTTTGTTTAACCTATGTGCTGAGCACATGATGAGAAATGCCAGGCTGGATGAGTCACAAGTTAGAATCAAGATAGGTGGGAGAAAAATGGACAATCTCAGATATGTGGACAATACCACTGTAATGGCAGAAGGCAAAGAGAAACTAAAGAGCCTCTTGATGAGGGTGAGGAGGAGAGTGAAAGGGCTGACTTAAAACTATTAAATGAAAATCATGGCATCTGGCCCCATTACTTCCTGGCAAATAGAGGGGGAAAAGGTGAAAGTAGTGACAGATTTCCTCTTCTTGGGCTCTAAAATCACTGCAGGTGGTGACTGTAAGCCATGACATTAGAAGACATTTGCTTCTTGGCAGGAAAGGTGTGACAAACCTAGACAGTGTGTTGAAAAGCAGAGACATTACTCTGCTGACAAAGGTCCGTATAGTCAAGGCGATGGTCTTCCCAGTGGTCACGTACAGTTGTAAGAGCTGGACTGTAAAGAAGATGGAATGCTGAAAAATTGATGCCTTTGAACTATGGTGCTGGAGAAGACTCCTGAGAATTCCTTGGACATCAAGGTGATCAAACCAGTCAATTTTAAGGGAAATTAACCATGAATACTCATTGGAAGGACTGATGCTGAAGCTGAAACTCTAGTATTTTGGTCATCTGATGCAAACAGCTGACTTATTGGAAAAGTCCCTTGATGCTGGGGAAAGAAGGCAGAAGAGCAGAAAGAGAAGAGGGTGTCAGAGGATGAGATGGCTGGATGGCATCACCGATGCAATGGACATGACCTTGGGCAAATTTTAGGAGATAGTGTGGGACAGGGAGGTCTGGCATGCTGCAGTCCATGGGGGTCACAAAGAATCGGACATCACTGGGCGACTGGATAACAGCAACGACTAGCTTTAAAAGAATCTATATGTGCCAGTTGGGACAAATTAGAACATCCAATGTTTAATTTATTTGAGCTGAGTTCTTATCATAATCCGTAGACAATTTTGAGTAATAGAGGTTTGAATTATAAACTATGTAATAAAAGCCATATAATTAAAATAAGTTTTCAAATTCAAGAAGATGAATTTAATGCCTGTGTCTACCACCAATATTTAAAGCACTTCAGACACATTGAACCCCTAAAAAAATTCCTTGCGAAAACAGAAAACTTAATGTCTTTTGTATTTTGGAAAGAACACAGTTTTGGTAGTGGAACATGAGTTCTTGAGTCCTAGATCTTCTGTGTGACTTTGGGCAAATTAATGAAAGCATCTTAGCCTTTTCTCCTCAAACATAACCATGGTGAAAATGGTACTCTTCTAATGAGTATATAAAGATTACACTAGGTAATAAGTGTTAACGCCTGGCATTTAGTAGATGCTGAGTACATATAGACATATAATTATCACAGATTATATCTTTATATACATTGCTTTCTCATAACCTAACATGTTCCCAAAGTTTGTAAGGATGATTAAATTATATAACCTATATGACATATTGAATACAATGCCTGCTAAATCTTCAGTCAATGTTGGTTATCATTATTATTTGTAACAACAGTCCCATGTTACCCAGACACGTACAATGAATAGTTCATGAAAAGCACAATATTGTATCTCTGGTCAGTGGATTCACATTTCTCCCATCCAAGTACTAACTAAGCCCAACCCTGCATGGGTTCAGAGATCAGATAAAATTGGGCACGTTCAGGATGGTATGGCCATAGAGGGATTCACAGTTCCAATTAATCCTTATAGTGCCCAGTGGTCATATTCTTAAGTTTTGAATAGCTATTAAGCATCTAATTTCTCTAAAATCAAAATTGATTTTTTTTTGGTTGTTTTGTTTTTGTCCAGTATAGTTCTCAGAGTATCCTACATAGCAAGAATGAATTCGCCAAAAGATTTTGGGAGACTCAGATTTTATAGGAATGTTCTCTGTGTCATGATCTATTTTAGAAAATTTCAAAATACCCTTCTACATAAAACAGTTCTTCTAGAAGTTTCCACCATAGAATGACCAGATCTCTTATTTTGTCACTCATTTTACAATCATTAAGAGGCATGCTGAAAAGGCTCTTTCCATTCTGTCTAGACACCTTTTCTTAGACAACATCCTGAAACATAAGAATAAGCACAAAAATGAATATATTACATCAAACGTACCATTGAGAGGAATGATAAGTTTAACCATTTCCCATGTGGGAGGCATATTGATGGTAATTATCTTTCCTCCTACTACACTCAGCTTTACAGGTTCCTCTGTTGCGGTTGGGAGGCTCTGGTCATGCTTAACCACATATTGAAGCATGTTTTAATTGGCTGGGAGCCTTCTGTGGCTTGAACATGGGGAAGGATGCTGGGAGTTTAAAGGGAATTGGGTGTTCCATGGTGGGTAGGCTGTGTTGTGTGTGTAGGTGTGTTGCCCATTGCTAGTACTCATGGGAAATTTTTTCTTATAGGGACCTAGTGAGTGAAAAATGTGTATAAAACACTATTGTCAATTAGCAAGATTTTTTTCAATACTAGGAAGATTTTTTTCAAAGACATTTAACTACCTATGGGAAACAATTTATTCTTCATGGTAGGTAATTTTATTCAAGATAGGAATTATGATTTTAAGCTAGCAAAACACCAGCTGACATGGAAACCCTTTCTTCTGTTAATTCTTTTTCTAGCTAATAGACTTGAAACGTTAGCTGCCTAGGAAGACCTTCACACCAACATTCGACCAGATATAGTATGAGAACAGTCTTTCAGTAGAACCTGAAGTCTTTCTAAACAGTGTTCAGGAAAACAGGTAGTTCATAAGACCACTTAACACCTCTTCTTGAAGGCAAATGCTTGCATAACTGTCCTTCAGGTTTTTAAGAAGATGGAATACTTATTGCACACCACATCTAATAATACAAAACAGCCTTAATACATTTTAATTCCTGCCAAATTTTAATGATGCATAATCACATTCCAATTAATTTATAAGGATATATATATATATATATACACACACATAGCATCAGAAAAAGAACAACACCATGCCTTCAAATTTTCAGACATTTTTTGAAGTTTTTATACCCCTGAGAGAAAATTAAGATAATTTAAAAATTTAATTCTGATCCTCTATTTGTTTTATGGAAAAATGCATCTATCCCCAAATAGAAACTTTTATATGATGTAATGTTTCTGAACACTTCCTATTTTATCTTATTTTTAAAAACATTTGTTATGTATTTGAGTATAGCCAGTTAACAATGTGATAGTTTCAGGTGAACAGCAAAGGGACTCAGCCAAACATATACATATTTCTCCCCCAAACTCCCCTCCCATCCAGGTTGCCACATAATATTGAGCAGAGTTCCCTGTGCTATACAACAGGTCCTTGTTGGTTAAACACTTCCTATTTTAAACTTAAAACTATCCTAAATGCCTTTTCCCCATTATCTTTCACATACATATATGCACACACGCATATATTTATGTTTGGCAAGTATAATCTACTACATGTAAATATGAGTGAGTGAAGTCGCTCAGTTGTGTCCTACTCTTTGCGACCCCATGGACTGTAGCCTACCAGGCTCCTCCCTCCATGGGATTCTCCAGGCAAGAGTACTGGAGTGGGTTGCCATTTCCTTCTCTAGGGGATCTTCCTGACCAAGGGATCGAACCTAGGTCTCCCGCATTCCAGGCAGACGCTTTAGCCTCTGAGCCACCAGGGAAGCCCAATTTATATAATACAAAGTAAATTAGATCCTAGAATGATACCTGCCACATGTCATTCAATAAAATGGTGACTATTCACATGTTCAGTTCAGTTCAGTCACTCAGTCATGTCCGATTCTTTGTGACTCCATGAATCACAGCACGCCAGGCCTCCCTGTCCATCACCAACTCCCGGAGTTCACTCAGACTCACGTCCATCGAGTCAGTGATGCCATCCAGCCATCTGATCCTCTGTCGTCCCCTTCTCCTCCTGCCCCCAATCCCTCCCAGCATCAGAGTCTTTTCCAATGAGTCAACTCTTCGCATGAGGTGGCCAAAGTACTGGAGTTTCAGCTTTAGCATCATTCCTTCCAAAGAAATCCCAGGGCTGATCTCCTTCAGAACGGACTGGTTGGATCTCCTTGCAGTCCAAGGGACTCTCAAAAGTCTACTCCAACACCACAGTTCAAAAGCATCAATTCTTCAGCACTCAGCCTTCTTCACAGTCCAACTCTCACATCCATACATGACCACAGGAAAAACTATAGCCTTGACTAGCTGGACCTTTGTTGGCAAAGTAATGTCTCTGCTTTTGAATATGCTATCTAGATTGGTCATAACTTTCCTTCCAAGGAGTAAGCATCTTTTAATTTCATGGCTGCAGTCACCATCTGTAGTGATTTTGGAGCCCCCAAAAATAAAGTCTGACACCGTTTCCACTGTTTCTCCATCTATTTCCCATGAAGTGATGGGACTGGATGCCATGATCTTCGGTTTCTGAATGTTGAGGTTTTAAGCCAACTTTTTCACTCTCCTCTTTCACTCTCATCAAGAGGCTTTTTAGTCCCTCTTCACTTTCTGCCATAAGAGTGGTGTCATCTGCATATCTGAGGTTATTGATATTTCTCCCGGCAATCTTGATTCCAACTTGTGCTTCTTCCAGTCCAGCGTTTCTCATGATGTACTCTGCATAGAAGTTAAATAAGCAGGGTGACAATATACAGCCTTGACGTACTCCTTTTCCTGTTTGGAACCAGTCTGTTGTTCCATGTGCAGTTCTAACTGTTGCTTCCTGACCTGCATACAGATTTCTCAAGAGGCAGGTCAGGTGGTCTGGTATTCCCATCTCTTGAAGAATTTTCCACAGTTTATTGTGATCCACACAGTCAAAGGCTTTGGCATAGTCAATAAAGCAGAAAGAGATGCTTTTCTGGAACTCTCTTGCTTTTTCCATGATCCAGCTGATGTTGGCAATTTGATCTCTGGTTCCTCTGCCTTTTCTGTAGTGCATTAATAAAACAGAGAAAATGTGTCTATTTGTACTTTTCCTTGCCTAACAAAATGATTAAAAATTTTAGCCAGCCTAGGAAGCAGGGGTGTAACTTATGACATTTATTGACATTATATGACAAAGTTTTCCAATCATACAATTTTCTACCTCCTCCTCATTGCCTTCAGCAGTTGATGAAATTGCTTACTGCAGATACCACACCTCATGATAATGGCTCTGTGGAAATAATTCTAAGTAAACCTGGAAACATATTTTTAGGATTGTACTTTTCTTTAATTGAAGAACAGTTGATTTACAAAGTTGTGTTAGTTTTTGGTGTACAGCAAAGTGATTCAGTTATATACGCATATGTGTGTGTGTGTGTGTGTGTGTGTGCGCGCGCGCGCGTGTATTCTTTTTCAGATTCTTTTCCACTATAGTTTATTACAAGATATTGAGTATAGTTTCCTGTGCTATACAGTAGGACCTTGTTGTTTATCTATTTTGAATATAGTAGTTTGTATATACTAATCCCAAACTCCTAATTTATCTCTTCACTCAACCTACTTTTCCCTTTAGTAACCATAATTTTGTTTTCTATGTCTGTGAGTCTGTTTCTGTTCTATAAATAAGTTCCTTTGTATCATTTTTTTTAAAATAAAACTGAATTTTATTTTTTATTTTATTTTTTAAATTTAAATTTAATTATTTTAATTGGAGGCTAATTACTTTGTATCGTTTTTTTAAGATTTCACATATACCAGATATTGTGTGATATTTGTCTTTCTCTGTCTGGCTTAACTTCATTTAGTATGATGATCTCTAGGTACATCAGTGCTAAATCACTTGAGAGTCTGACTCTTTGCAACCCTATGCTTGGTAACTGGTCAGGCTCCTCTGTCCATGGGATTCTCTAGTCAAGAATGTGGGAGTGGGTTGCCATGGCTTCCTGCAAGGGATCTTCCCAACCCAGGAATCGAATAAGCATCTCTTACATCTCCTGCATCAGCAGTTGGGTTTTTTACCACTGCTGCTGCTCCTGCTGCTAAGTCGTTTCAGTCGTGTCTGACTCTGTGCGACCCCATAGATGGAAGCCCACCAGGCTCCCTCATCCCTGGAATTTTCCAGGCAAGAACACTGGAGTGGGTTGCCATTTCCTTCTCCAATGCATGAAAGTGAAAAGTGAAAGGGAAGTCGCTCAGATGTGTCTGACTCTTTGTGACCCCATGGACTGCAGCCTACCAGGCTCCTCCGTCCATGGGATTTTCCAGGCAAGAGTACTGGAGTGGGGCAGCACCACCATAAAAGCTCTCTAGGTCCATTCATGTTGCTCCAAATGACATTATTTTATTCTTTTATCTTATGATCCAACAATCCTACTTCTGGGTATTGATCCAGAAAAAAACCCTAATCTGAAGAAAATACATATACCCCAATGCTTATAGAAGTATTATTTTACAATAGCCAAGACATGGAAGCAACCTAAGTGTTCACTGACAGACTTTGTTTGTGTGTGTATATATATACACACACACATATGTATGTATATGTATATATGTGTACATATATGTACATACCCATGTATGTATATATGTATGTATGCATATATGTATATGCCAAAGAATGCTCAAACTACTGCACAATTGCAGTCATCTCACATGCTAGTAAAGTTATGCTCAAAATCCTCCAAGCCAGGCTTCAGCAATATGTGAACCGTGAACTTCCTGATGTTCAAGCTGGTTTTAGAAAAGGCAGAGGAACCAGAGATCAAATTGCCAACATCCGCTGGATCATGGAAAAAGCAAGAGAGTTCCAGAAAAGCATCTCTTTCCGCTTTATTGACTATGCCAAAGCCTTTGACTGTGTGGATCACAATCAACTCTGGAAAATTCTTCAAGAGATGGGAATACCGACCACCTGATCTGCCTCTTGAGAAATTTGTATGCAGGTCAGGAAGCAACAGTTAGAACTGGACATGGAACAACAGACTGGTTCCAAATAGGAAAAGGAGTTCGTCAAGGCTGTATATTGTCACCCTGTTTATTTAACTTATATACAGAGTACATTATGAGAAACACTGGACTGGAAGAAACACAAGTTGGAATCAAGATTGCCGGGAGAAATATCAATAACCTCAGATATGCAGATGACACCACCCTTATGGCAGAAAGTGAAGAGGAACTCAAAAGCCTCTTGATGAAAGTGAAAGTGGAGAGTGAAAAAGTTGGCTTAAAGCTCAACATTCAGAAAACGAAGATCATGGCATCCAGTCCCATCACTTCATGGGAAATAGATGGAGAAACAGTGGAAACAGTGTCAGACTTTATTTTTCTGGGCTCCAAAATCACTACAGATGGTGACTGCAGCCATGAAATTAAAAGATGCTTACTCCTTGGAAGGAAAGTTATGACCAACCTAGATAGCATATTCAAAAGCAGATACGTTACTTTGCCAACAAAGGTTCATCTAGTCAAGGCTATAGTTTTTCCTGTGGTCATGTATGGATGTGAGAGTTGGACTGTGAAGAAGGCTGAGTGCTGAAGAATTGATGCTTTTGAACTGTGGTATTGGAGTAGACTTTTGAGAGTCCCTTGGACTGCAAGGAGATCCAACCAGTCCGTTCTGAAGGAGATCAGCCCTGGGATTTCTTTGGAAGGAATGATGCTAAAGCTGAAACTCCAGTACTTTGGCCACCTCATGCGAAGAGTTTACTCATTGGAAAAGACTCTGACACTAGGAGGGATTGGGGGCAGGAGGAGAAGGGGACGACAGAGGATGAGATGGTTGGATGGCATCACTGACTCGATGGATGTGAGTCTGAGTGAACTCCGGGAGTTGGTGATGGACAGGGAGGCCTGGCGTGCTGCGTTTCATGGGGTCGCAAAGAGTCAGACACGACTGAGCGACTGATCTGATCTAATCTGATCTGATATATATATATATATATATATATATATGTGTGTGTGTGTGTGTGTGTGTGTGTGTGTATGTATGTATGTACAGAAGGGCTGTATGTTTTTAGACTAATAAATGTGTTCCAGCTTGACTCACTGCTCTATTTAACCCCCAAAATTCCTTCCAGCAGTTGTTCCATTTGTACTCACTGCCAGAATCGTGTTCCTATGAATCATTTACTCTTCTCTGAAAATATAGATCCTATAAACTAAATTGAAAATTAGTAATGGACAGCCTCATCAACTCTCTTGAATCAGATTCCAGCATAGGGAGAAAACCATATCTAGTTATTGTATGCCTGGAATCCAATTCCAGGGGAGATTTCTCAACTTTTTACAAAGAAATATAACATCGTATTTCAAAAGATGACATTTTTTGAGAATATATTTGGTTCAGTCAGTAAAGAATCCACCTGCAGTGCAGGAGACCTGGGTTTGATCCCTGGGTCGGGAAGATCCCCTGGAGGAGGGCATGGCAACTCACTCCAGTATTCTTGTCTGGAGAATCCCAATGGACAGAGGACCCTGGCAGACTACAGTCCATGGGGTCACAAAGAGTCAGACACTATTGAGCAGCTAAGCACATTTGGTTCTCTTAAAATCAAATGAGAAACATTTTATGTTCTTATTTTCTTCTTTTTTCTAGGCAGATAAAGTCTCTAGATCTTTTTGTGAGCCACCAATACCGCTCATATACAAAAAGCAATTGCAGATTTGCTTGCCAACAAAGAATTAACAGAGGTGGTATCATTCAATAGTAACTTAGCCTCAGATCTAACATTTCAATTAAAACTTAATAAGCATGCATGAGATGTATTTGCAGTGTATGTTGAGTAGTGGTAAAAAAAACTTGTTTTGCCCACTTTTGCAAACTGGTAGATAGAACATATTTGTTTACTTGTAACATGATAATTCCTGGAGGTGTGAACACTAGGGTATGGAAGAGGTGAAGAGACAAACATTGTAACAGGTATTCTGCAGAAGTGTCAAGAGATGCAGAATGTTGCAACACAAACAAAAGATGGTGAATTGAAAATGATCTGTCCAGGGGTTGAACTAAAATTCTAAAAATGGCAAATAATCACATTATGTTGCTTGATTCTTGAATCTTTAGAAGCATTCAATGTGGATTCAAGAAGAAATGTTGAATTGTAATTTTTGAATAGATATTATTTCTTTATTAATGATTAGTGCTTATTAAGGGAAAATAAGCACTAATACATTTGTCCTATCACATAAAGCAAAAATAATAGCCATGTTCCACTGCCTTAATTTAAAACATAATTTTTTTATACAGTAAGTAAAATTATCACCTACTTAACTGAAGCCACCAATACAGACATCTATATTGTACTTTAATAATAATTAAAATTGTAATAATTGAGCATAAAATGCATTTCAAAAATATCAAACATAGTATCAAGCCTTTTATTTTCTAATTTCCAATAAGTTTAAATCTTTTAAATGGACCATTTTATTTGCAATGAGCTATCATAAACTTTATTTTTTTTAATTTGAAATGTTATCAAAATCAGGCATGTTTTACATATTTAGTAAAATGATACAATCATAACATAATGCCAAGTATAACTCAAAACTTCCTCTCCTTTTGTAGATTCTAAAGTCAATATTGAAAAAGCCTACTAATTTGTGGAAAGTGATTATTTTTTTTCAAAAATTGATCAAATTTTATTTTATTCTTTCTTTTGATGTACAGAGACATTTCACTTTGGAAAGAGAATGCATGCTAAGAAAAAATGACAAATCTTACTATTAAATAAGCATGTTTCAAAGAGAAAAGTAATATCTCAGTATATCAGGGAAGTGTCTGATGTAAAGGAAAATGGCATTGTGCTACTAATTCCTTCTTTAACCACATTTTATGAAAAGTTTAATTCTTCAAATTATATTTTTAAAAAATCTACCTGATTTAACAAAGCAAGCTCTTTAGCTCTTCAACCTAAAACATATATTTTTCACTCTAATTCTAGGCACTTCATTGAAAAAGTGAAATTTGTTATACGTAGCCAAAGCAACCAGGCAAGTTAATGATATTTTTCCCTCTCTACCAGGTTGGTTTGGCACTTTGTAGACACTGCTAAGCCAGCTCGAGCTAGTGCTTGAAGTAAAGTGTTTTGGAGTTTTGCTTAGTTATTTTTTCTCATTTTGATAGAACTTTTGTTTTCTGGAAATCTTCAAGAAATTTGTTATCCAACACTACTAAAACAACCTGTTGCTTTTTTAAATTTTAAATATCATAACAAAAAAGAATAAATCAAATGTGAGAACAGCTAAGTTTTTTAGAACATTTCAGTCTTTTGCTGCAACATAACACTCATTGCGATGATAATGACCATGAAAACAGGAAAATATTTGTAAATGCTGACAAAAGAAGAAATGTATTTGCTGGTTTCACAGATCAACTCTAAGACATAATTTCATGTAAGAGTATTTGCCATAGTAGCAAAGGTAAAAAAAGTAATACTAATGTAAAAATATTACTAAGTAATTAATGATTAAGTTACTTTGTTAATTTATAACTAGTATCAGACCAAAAATTACTTTAAACTACTTCTAAAAAAATAAATTGTATCCATAAAAGTAATAGGTCCTGTTTTGGTTTTATATAAATTTGACATCCAATATTATAATATTTGCCTTGATATCTAACTGGTTTTACACTGATTTATTATTTTATGTGATTCTCTTTAAGAACACACAAACACATATACTTACACACATAGTCACACATCCTGATACATACACACACCATCATACACATTCTCAAATAGCACACTCACACATGCATGTATTTGTACACACACACTCAGAAATGTGTATAGTGCTTCTGGACCAATGAAAATGAAACCAAAGGAAATACTGAGAAGAACAGATGTAAACTTGATGATAGCGAGGATGTGCTACTTGATCTTATGTCTAAGAGTGAACAAATTCAGTAAAAAGGAAACAACTCATTTGTCTGTACTAGTTAGATTCAGAATGTAAGAACTGAAAACATAAACTGAAAATCATATATGTAGTCCTGAAGTAAATTAGGAACATAAACTTGTCATTAAAGTTTCACCAGTGATAAAATACAGTCTAGAAAAAAAACTTAGGGATTCAACCACTTGCTGAAATGGTGAAAAACATCCTGGAAATGCTTCGTGCATTCCAGTGATTTTTGACAATTGTTAGGTTGGGGAATCTTGACAACAACCTGCAACCGAGCTTCTTTTCCAATCAGTGCCACAGACAAATTGATCTGGCTCTTCTAATGATTACCAATATTTTCAGCATATCCTTCCAGATTTCCATGTGTTCTTTGGCAGAGACAGAAGCAGTTTGAAGATTTTCCCTTTAAGCCTTTGAAATTTTGGAATTCCTCTGCAACATTTGTCAGTACACTCATGTCTCTGACATCACACCAACCCCTTCCCAATTCTGGATATTTCTCTGAAGTTCTAATCAGAATTATTGAATATATCAGTATTCTTGGTATTTCCCTGAGCCAGGAAGAATGAATATAGATCATTAGGTATTAATTAATTCCATAATAGTGCTAAATTTGTTTCAACTTTGGACTAGTATTTTAAGAATAATGTGAGCTTATTTAAGTCTTGGAAAGTGAATCTCTCTGACTTATATTATTTCTGTGATTAATTGGGAATAAAAGTGGAGTTGTGGCATGTTTTGGTTTCCTTACCTATATATCCTCTTTGAAACAGTATCTAGATTTCCACTGTAACTATCTCTCTTCTTCAGAACGCAGTCCACAGCAAGTCAGCCATGAGATGCTCCAAACTTGGTTTGTATTTGGGAGGCTGAAATATGGGTACAGGCAATTTTTTCTCCTAGTTTCTGTTTCCCTCATAATAATTATATACTCATAAGAAAAATCAAACTTTTAAAATATTTAAAACTTACTCTTTAGAAGAGAGGCAAGTCACTTTTCCAGTCTAATGGAAATGGGGTGGAGAAGGTGATGAGAAGAGCTGTGTCCACCTTGACTTATTTCTGCAACATGATGAAGTTACAGAAGTACCCAAGGCACAAATTCAAACTTACCTATGGGAAATGTACTGTCTTGGTTAGAGTCAGAATCTGCATGTGTAACAGCCTCTACTGTAACTTAATTGTGGTGATGCTGGAGAACCATTATAGATTTATACAAGAATTAGAAGCATGAGTTTTGAGGTCAGTTCAATGTGGAGCATCCTGCTGGGTGGATTTTCTTTCTGCAGAGATACAAGGATTTAGGTTTCAAGGTTTCTCCCCACCTTGTAATCTATGTATCCAAGGGAGTCTCAGACTATTCAGATGCTAGATAGGGAGAAAGATAATAAAGAATATAGACTTCTTAAAAATCCTTGCCTGGAAGTGACAGTTGTCATTTCTAGCCACAGTTTATTGTCAGAACCTAGACTCTTGGCAATAACTGAAGGCATATAAGCCTGAGAAATGTGGTCTTTGACTGGGAAACCATTGTTTTTAGCAAGGACTACACACTATGGAAAGTGAAGCCCCAATATTTGGAGGAGTGTTCATCTCTAACACAACAGTCACTTAACCTTAACGTTTTAGGTTAAGTTTAGGTTAAAATGGGATAAATAATAAACAGCCTGAACATCTACTGTGATGATAAAATCATGCAATGCATGAAACTCTTTGTAATTTAATACTCATGTCACTAGATAATTGCACATTATTTCTAATAAATCCTATGTATATCTTTATTAAACAATTGTTGATATATACATTACAACTAGTTAGCTATTACTGATGCATTTCACTGTAATGCAGACATGCTTTGCATTATTGAATATTTTGAATATTTTGTCATAGCATAGTATGAAAGTACATCAAATCCTTTGGAACAGCACTTGTTCTTATCATAGTGAATGCAAAACAAGTAAACAAACAAATTAAAAAAACCCTACCATATAGAATTTATCAAAGGGAATTTGAAGAAGAGAATAGATTTATTTTTGACCTTGAGAAACCCATAGACTGTGCATGACACACAAACAATTGTTGCGCTTTCCTAACAATAATTAATAGAATTAAATCTTCTTTTTCATTACCTTGTTGACAATAAAGCAACAACAAATAAGAGCCAAATATATTTCCATTCAATGAAATTTTCCTTTTAGGACATGGGACATTTGGTCTGAACCAAGGGATACAGTTATTCAGAGATGTTATATATTATCCTCCTCTGAGATACATTTTTATAATATCTGGCCATAAAAGGCACATTAATTGATTACCACAAGTTCAGATTTGTTTGTTTAGTAGATGATCAGAACCACTGACTCAAACTGGGTCATTTTAGAATGTTACACCATAAGAAGCAGAATGAGTCTTAAACTCCAAACTCTTCACAAAAGACCTGTTAAAACAGGGAAACATGCATGGAAACAACAATTTTTTTAAAAAAATTAAAATTCAATACAAAACACTCATAGATTGACTGTTGTATGCCTGGTGGTCAACCCTAGAAATTTGGTGTGATTGTTTTTCAGTTGCTGAGTTGTGTCTGACTCTTTGCGATCCCAAGGACTGCAATGGGCCAGGCTTCCCTGTCCTTAGGCCAGGGTTCCCTGTCCATTAGCCTCTCTTGGAGTTGCTCAAATTCATGTCCATTGAGTTGCTGATGCCATCCAACTATCTCATCTTCTGTCATCCCCTTCTCCTCCTGCCTTCAATCTTTCCCAGCATCAGAGACTCTTCCATTGAGCTGGCTCTTAGCATCAGGTGGCCAAAGTATTGTAGCTTCAGTTCAGCGTCAATCCTTCCAGTGAATATTCAGGACTGATTTCCTTTAGGATGGACTGGTAATTTCTTGCTGTTCAAGAGACTCTCAAGTGTCTTCTCCAACACGACAGTTCAAAAGCATCAATTCTTCAGCACTCAGCTTTCTTTATAGTCCAACTCTCACATCTGTGCATGACTACTGGAATAACCATAGCTTTGACTAGACGGACCTTTGTTGGTAAAGTAATGTTTATGCTTTTTAATATGCTGTCTAGGTTGGTCATGACTTTTCTTCCAAGGAGCAAGGAGCTTTTAATTTCATGGCTGCCGTCACTGTCTGCAGTGATTTTGGAGCCCAAGAAAATGTCTGTCATTGTTTCCATTGTTTCCCCAACTATTTGCCATGAAGTGATGGGACTGGATGTCATGATCTTCATTTTTTGAATGCCAAGTTTTAGACCAGCTATTTCACTCTCCTCTTGCACCTTAATCAAGAGGCTCTTTAGTTCCTTTTTGCTTTCTGCCACAAGGGTGGTGTCATCTGCATATTTGAGGTTGTTGATATTTTTCCTGGTAATTTTGATTCCAGCTGGTGCTTCATCCAGTCTGGCATTTTGCATGATGTACTCTGCATATAAGTTAGATAAGCAGTATGACAATATACAGCCTGACGTACTCCTCTCCCAGTTATAAGCCAGTTCATTGTTCCATGTCTGGTTCTCACCATTGCTTCTTGACCTACATACAGGAGGTAGGTAAGGTGGTCTGGTATTCCCATCTCTAAGAATTTTCCACAATTTGTTGTGATCCACATGGTCAAAGGCTCTAGCAAAGTCAATGAAGCAGAAGTAGATGTTTTCTGGAATTCTCTTGTTTTTTCTATGATCCAAGAGATGTTGGCAATTTGATCTCTGGTTCCTTTACCTTTTCTGAATCCAGCTTGAACATCTGGAAGTTCTCGGTTCACATACTTTTGAAGACTAGCTTGGAGGGTTTTGAGCATTACTTTGCTAGCATGGTGTGGTAAGTAGCCATTTATACAATGACCTTGACATTTATTGAGTGCCTCCTATTTTCTAGATATTGTTCTACATGGTACTTTCATGTTTTCTTCTAGGAATTTATACTTAGGTCTATGTTTAGGTCTTTAATCTATTTTGAGTTGTTTGTACATGGAATGAAGTGAGGGTCTGACTTAATTCTTTTGCGTGCAGAATATAAAGTCTCATTTATTCAAACAGCAGTTGCAGGAGGTAGATATTCGTCTTGTGCCAGGTTTCCCAGAGCAGACCTTGAGATGACCTTCAAACATTTCATTAAGGGACTGCTCACTGCATGAGAAGACAGTGAGGGAGTGATGGAAGCAGGATGAAAGGCGATAAGAAACCACACAGGTTGCAACTTGAAGGGAACTTACAGCCTGAGCCTGCTCCTTCAGGGGAATTCTGGAGGGCAAATGACAGCCAGAGGGTTGCCACCTTTAAGGCAAAGGCTTTCATACACCTAGTGTAAGGGTTACCCTCAGGCTTATGTAGACTCCAAGGCACTTCCAGCTATCCATCTAGGTAGGCAGAATGTTCCAGTGGCTCAAGGGCTGCCTTCTGAAGAGAATTTCTGATGCAGACTATTTCAAGCCAAGACATAAGAGCTGGAGGATGGCTACCCTAGCCGTGAAAGAAACCCGAGGGAATCTGTGCAGAACACCAACAATGTTCATTTCAACATCAGTACCTTCACTTAGTAAAGAGGGATAGGGAAGCTAGAAAGGTGGAATAACGCTCTAATTGACAAGACTAATAACTGTTACAGCTCAAAATAAACCCAAGCCTGTGGCTCTATAGCTTGTTTTTGGAAAGTTATGGGACACGTGGAAAGAATGTGGCAGGTGGAATGTGACATTGTAGCAGGTTAAAGTGAGGTGGGCACATACTGGTTACTACAGACCACTAGAGTCCTTCTGTGATGCCCCCCAATATTCCCCTCCAAAAAAAAAAAAAAAAAAAGACTGGTATGAAGTGATGAAGACTTGAATTAGAGGAGATGTTAGAGGTTATTTTTTAAATGTTCATGATCTTTCAACAAGGTAATCCCCTACTTCACAGCATATTTAAAAAATAACTCAAAATGATTAAAGAACTAATGTAAGCACTAAAACTGTAAAACTCTTAGATACACAGATGACGCCACCCTTACGGCAGAAAGCAAAGAGGAACTAAAGAGTCTCTTGATGAACGTGCAAGAGGAGATGAAAAAACTCTTAGAAGAAAATATAAGTAAATCTTTGAATTTGGCAGCAGTTTCTTGGATATGACATCAAAAACACAAGGAATAGAACTAATAATAGATAAACTGGACTTCATCAAACTTAAATTCATTTATGTTTCAAAGGACAGTCTCAAGAAAGTGAAAACAGGGACTTCCCTGGTGGTCCAGTGATTAGGACTCCACACTTCCAATGCAGGGGTGCAGGTTCGATCCCTGGTCCAGGAGCTAAGATCTCTTCTCTCATGCCTCGTAACATGGCCAAAAAAAAGAAAGTCTAAACACAACCCAAAGAATGGGGAAAGTATTTGAAAATTACATATCTGATAAGGGACTTGTTAGAATACACAAAAAACACAAGTCAATAATGAAAAGACACACACAAATTATAAATAGCAATTATGAAATGGGAAAAGGATCTGGAAGAACATTTTTCTAAAGAAGATATAAAAATGCCCACTAAGTACATGGAAAGATGCTCAGCATCACTGGTCACAAATCCAAACCACTATGAGATAACATTATGCACTTGCTGCAATGGCAACCCACCCCAGTTCTCTTGCCTGGAGAATCCCATGGACGGAGGAGCCTGGTGGGCTGCAGTCCATGGGGTCGCTAAGAGTCGGACATGACTGAGCGACTTCACTTTCACTTTTCACTGTCATGCATTGGAGAAGGAAATGGCAACCCACTCCAGCGTTCTTGCCTGGAGAATTTCAGGGATGGGGGAGCCTGGTGGGCTGCCGTCTATGGGGTCACACAGAGTCGGACAAGACTGAAGCGACTTAGCAGCAGCAGCAGCAGGATGGCTTTAATAAAAAAAAAAAATAATTATTAGTGAGGATGTGGAAATCAGAAACTCATATTTTGCTGGTGGGAATGTAAAATAGCAAAACTCCTATGGTAAATTATTTGGCAGTCCCTCAAAAGCTAAACAGAGAGTCACTGTTTGACCCAGCAATTCTACTTCTAGATATATACCCAAGAGAAATGAAAACATATGTCCACATGAAAATTTGTACATGAATGTCCAAAGCAGCATTATTCATAATGACCAAAATGTAGAAACAGTCACCATGGATAAACAAAATATGGTATACCCATATAATGGAATATTTTTCAGGCATAAAAATAAACAAAATACTGATACATACTACAGCATGAATGCAATAGTCTTAATGAATATTTGTGTCCCCTTAAAACTGATATGTTGAAATTCTAAGTTCCAAAAGTGATGATATGAGTAGGTGGTGATTAGATCATGAGGGTGAAGCCTCATGAATAGGATTAGTGCTCTTATAAAAGAGATCCCTCAAAGCTCCCTAGCCCCTTCCAGCAAGTAAGGATAAGTGAAAAGTCTGCAACCCTCAAAAAGGTCCTCACTCATACTTGCTGGTACCTTGATCTCAGATTTCCAGCTTCCTGAACTATAAGAAATAAATATCTGTTGTTTATAAGCTACCTAATGTGTTTTTTATATTTATATTTAATATAAATATATTAGCTGGTATTTATAGCAGCTCAAACATTCTAAGACAATCAATGAGCCTTGAAAACAGTATGTTAAGTGAAAGAAGCCAGACATAAAAGATCACTTATTATATGATTCCATTTATGAAATATCCAGAATAGATGAACCTATAGAAACAGAAAGATTAGTGTTTGACTCAGACTGGCAGGAAAAGGAGAACCGATGACAGCTATAGGATATGGGGTTTCTAAAATTGATCATGGTGATGGTTGTACAGTGCTGTGGATGTACTAAAAACTCCACACTGTCAATGAGCGAATTGTTTGGTATGTGAATTATATCAATAAAAATGTGAAAGGAAAAGAGACCATAGTAATAAGAAGCCTACTAATAGTAATAATAGTACTAATAAATTGTAAGTCTTCTCAATTATAAATATCTAGACTGATAGCCTGGAATTGAAGAAGTAAAGCATTCATCTGGGGTCTTGCTGGCAGGTGTTTCGTGCTCCTTCAAGGCTACTTCACAGTTATGGGTGAGGCTCCTATTACAGAGCTGGGTTGGGTTTGGGAAATGCTCATTGAAAGTAGTTACTCAACAGCCAGGAGGCTGGGGCGATCTCAGTGCAGCACCTGCCTTACCCATGGTGATTGTGTGCGCCGTTCACTTTGTGGGGCAAAGTGAATCCTGGAAGCTGAGTGTTTGAAAGAGCTCTGCCCCCTTGTCACCTGCTGGCCCACTTTGCTCTTTGGGTGCACGGATTGGAGGCAGGGGGACCTTGTCTGAGCCACTCCTTGAGCGGGGAGACCCAGTATGTGTAGTTCCAGTAGTGGACTATAGATTGAAGGCGAGACTTCTTGCGAAATCAGTAGGGCGGGCAGCTGAAGAGCATGAGAATATTGTGCATTTGTAAATATTTGAGCACATCTGCTTAGCTTCTTCCCAGAAAACCACTGGGAAAACCCGCCTTGCCTTGTGCCATGCAATGCTGTTGCCCTGCTCTAATTGTCAAATCTGTCGAGTGTTTTTCTCATGCACACAAAAATTAAACATCGCTCTCTTCATTCATGATTAATTCAGCTGCAGCGTTGCACTGTGTCACACTGCATCTTTTAAAGTAATTGTTAAATTCTACCTCATAATCGGAGCAGTTTTAATTAACTTTTTGTCAGTTAATCTTTTTTTCCTCATACATTTTCCATGTCTAGGGTGTATACTGCCGGTCTCTGCCCAGGGGTTTGCAACCCCTCGGTATGAATAGCTTAAAACCCTATTAGTGCCGATGGGCGTGCCACGTGCGGGTGGAGAGAGGAGGCCTCTCAGGCTCCATTCTGCTCTGCTTTCCTGAGCCTGGCTGGTTTGGTCGTTTGCATTAAACAGCTCCTCCATAGTGAGCTCGTTTATGTGCTGCAAAGTTCAGGCTTGCTTTTATCTTGCTCCTAGAGTATGTTCTCTGTGTCCAGGAGAGAGAGAGCACACAGAAATGAAAAAGGTAGATGTGCAGGATAAGAGGGAAGAGACCCAGACTGGAATGTAGAGGAAACCCAGGGCAAGGAATGGGTCCTGGTAAGTATTCTGGACTGATTCTCCCCTTCAGAGTAAGCCCTTCCTTCCCTTCTTCCTTCCTTCCATCAGAGCTGAAGAGTAAGGATGCTACCTCTAGTGTCTCTGACCTTCTCATTCTTACCAAAGTCACATTTCACATATTTAAACTTTTTTTTGTATGTTCAAACGTCAATTATACCTACCCCTCAACTTATGGCTCTGCTTGCCCATGACTTTTATCTCTCAAATGATATTACCCATGTGTACATAACATAGCAAATCCAGTTCCATATTAAACAACACACATCCAGGCAGTTTTCTCTCTCGCAAGGGGCCTGTGTTTAAAGGCAATTGTGTTTTAGCTTTTCTGAAAGTTTAAACAAATGTGCACATCTGTGTAATAGTGCCACTACTCCTGCTACTTCTAGCAAAGGAGCCAGTTTTGTATATTTACAGGGTATATTTTTCAGGATATGGCATTAGTTTCTCAGTTTTAAAATGCATAAGGCTGAGGAAGTAGGAACTGATAATTACTGTGTTAGGATCTGATGCTAAAATGCTGAGAGAGTCAATAAATACACCAGATGTGCAAAATGCTAGTTAGGGTATTTAAACAGAATGTGGTCAAACCCTCAAAGAGGGACTATACTCTATGGACATTTGTGCTGAGGTGTCGCCATCTTGAATTTGTTAATTAACCTGTTTGGCCCAGAGTTGACCTGAAAGACTGAGTATAGTTCAGATAAAAGTTGTGCCAAAGAGTTTCCTATGAAGAAATACATTAGAAAATACCTTTAGGACAAAGTGTGATTTGTATGGAGTGCTTTGATCTTGGAAAGATTAAGAAAGAGTGTGGGATTCAGAGTCTATGCTCAAATCCTAAGTATGTAATTTGCAGGGTATGGATAAACAAGTAGCTTATTCCCTCTTAGTCATATATAAAATGGGGATTACAATATTCTCTACAGTATGCTGTTTACTGATGACTAAAAATCTTTTTTTATAGAAATGTAGTTGATTAATAATACTGTGTTAGTTTCTGCAGTACAGCAAGGTGATGCGGTTATACATATGTGTATATTCTTTTTTATATTCTTGCCCTCTATGGTTTATCACAGGATAGGGAATATAGTTCCCTTTGTGATACAGTAGGACCTTGTCGGTTATCTATTCTATACATAATAGTTTGAATCTACCAATCTCAAACTCTCAATCTTTCCCTGACTCACCCCCTTCCTCCTCGGCAATCACACAGACACAAACTCTCTGTGTCTGTAAGTCTGTTCCTGTTTCATAGATAGGTTCATTTTGGTCATATTTTAGATTACATATATAAGTAATGTCATATGGTATTTGTCTTTCTCTGTCTGCCTTACTTCACTAGTATGATAAAATGAATTTTTTTAATGTATTTAGTAGTGTAAATTCTCAATAAAATAACAGTGATGATGATGATGATGAAGGTTTGTGCTTTTCTCTGCACCTGATATAAAATCCTTTACCTACTCTGCACATAAATTCTGTGACAAGTACTTGGTGGATCTAGGTGGATCAATTTAGTGATCTGCCCTGCCTCTTTCTTACAGAAGGAAGCTCCTTCCTGTAAGTTCTTGTAGGACTAGTTTCATATCTTGTTTATCTTGTATCTCCCAAAGCCCTAACACGATGTCTTTTTTGTGTTAGGTATGTGTTTAATAGAGAGTTGCTGAGTTGTAACTGAATCCTCATTTTTATACTTTTACTCATTCAACAATATTCAGTAAACCATATTGCTGAAAGCCAAATAAAACATGGTTCCTGTTCCGAGTAAAGCATGGTTCCATGCTAGTATTCTTGCCTGGAGCATTCCATGGACAGAAGAGCCTGGTGGGCTACAGTCCATGGGATTACAAAGAGTCAGACACGACTAACACACACACACACACACACACACACACACACACCTATTTCAGAGTTGAGGGAGTTATTATCTACATAGACAAATAATTATAGAACTGTGTGGAGTGCAGTCATTCTGCCTCCTGGAGCTAGGGAAATCTTCAATGAGAAGCAAGAGCACCTGAGCCTTGAATAAGCAGGAGTTTTACACAAATTGAGTCTAAGGTAAGGTCATTAAAGATAATCAAAGTAGAACAATATGCATAGAGTAGAATCATGAAACAGCCAAAGCATATGCAGGAAATGGTGAGAGGTGCTATGTGGTTGGATTTGGGTACACAGAGGTTTTAGCCTATTAGACCGTTTCTATAATTCATATGCTGAAGTGAAGTGAAAGTCGCTCAGTTGTGTATGAATACTGGAGTGGGTAGCCTATCCCTTCTTCAGCATATCTTCCCAATCCAGGAATTGAACTGGGGTCTCCTGCATTGTAGGCGGATTCTTTACCAACTGGACACATACTAAAAATCTATAAAATTCTTTGACTTGGATGAGTGATTGCTGCATTGTAAACTGTGGTGGTTGTGGAAGACAGGGAGAGGGGGAAGAACACAAACCAAGTGCCGATGCTCTTGGTGAATGCTTCGGAAGTAAGCACTAGGTAGCGAGGGTGGATGAATTTAAAGAGTGACGGCTGATGTAGACAGACTATGGGACAGTCTGGAGATAACTTTGCCATTTGTTATCCACAAAAAATCAATTTTTATTTCCTTTAGTTAATCCTTTAGTTGTGTGTGTGTGTGGGTGGAAATGAACCTTAATTCTACTCCTAATGTGGTTGAGAAATCCAGCTCACTGTTTGTGCTTTCCCAGAACTCTCTTATTTGCTCTTTGTGTTCAAGTACAAAGTAGAGTGGCTCTACTCCAATTTTGATTTGGAAGCCAAGTATGATGGGAGTGTAGATGTCACAGCAACGTGCCCAAATTTACTTTATTTTTGAAATGTCGTGAATATGCTGCTTAGAATTATTCATCGCTGGTATTCATCTTCCTACATAGGAGCGTTTTATAATTCTATTTCTTAATTTGTGAGTTCTAATGTAAAATGTGCTGATGTATCAACTTTATTAATACATGATCCCTGGAGCCATATACTTTAATATGTAATAATTTCTAAACATATTTAAAAATATATATTGCAGAAGACTACATAAAACTATTATAACTGTTAAATCAATACTCAGGAATATTTTAATTTCTAGAAATTCCCCATGAGGAGACCATTTATTTCTTGTTAATAGAGACAGGGAAAATATGTTAAAGACTTATTTTTCATATTTAATTTCAAATAAATTTAGCTATACCATAAAATAGCAAATAATTTTGGAGTTAATTTGTAACTAAAATTAGTTGACTGGTAAATTTTAGATTGCTAATTCAGAATGAACATTCTTCATTTTTTTGTGTAATATAAACTAAAGGCAAATACAGATAAAGCAGAATTTAGTATTTTTTATTGTATACAAGCATTTATATTGAATCCATTAAAAATTTTTTTAATGTTAAATCTTCATGACCTGCCTCGACTTTAATTTTTCCTTTTAGCTTATTAAACAAGTCACTTTAATTATAATTGAAAAAAATAAATACAATTTTGTTGGGTTTGTGGAGGATTCTGGATTATGGCCATATTTGATCTGACCCCAAACTCAATAAAATTATTAATTACTAAGAAGGGATCCCCAAGGACTTCCTTTTAGAATTGAAAGCCCATGAAGTTCAAATGTACTTTGTAATTGGATATTTCCAAACTAATATTAAATAGCAAATCTTTAATTAGTGTGCATAAAATTAAAATTTACTTACAGAGAATTAAACTGGAATTTGAAGTTCTCATAACCCGAACCAATATGAAGCTAAGAAATTCAATTTCACAGTCTCTTTTCTGTTACAACATATAATGTGCTGTATTTTTCATTGTTATTCCATTTAGCAGTTCTTTTTAAAGCAAAGTTTGTGGAAGAATCCTAAAATCATGAAGAAAGATCATTAAGCAAAACTATTAACAGAGCTACCAGGTTAAAAATAGGCAACAACAGGAATATAGTTTATTATATATTAAATATATATTGTATGTAACCACTTTTACATTAAAATGCTTTAGAGCTGAAAGACCTCAGTTTAGAATCTGGGGCCCTATACATTCAAACGGGCTGAGTTTGGGGCAATAATATCACTTTTGCTATATCCTAAACTTCAGAATTCAGAATTCCACTTCTATTTACCCTATTAGACACATATAGCAATTGAAAAGATGCCAGATTTCCAAAAAAACACCTCTTTTCGTATTGATTAAAAGTGTATGAGCCATTGCTATCTAAAAGTGTCAGCCAAAATCAAAACAGACAGCCAACAAAATAGAGCGCCTATTGTAAGAGTAGAAATGGATTTCAGAATCATCAGTAAATAAACTATGGTGCTGCCTTCATCTGTACTCCACTGGAGATACAGTTTGCAGAATTTTTACTGGCACTCTGCCATACTTATTTTCATTTATCTGCCTCAAAGCACCATTTCAAAAAGTGCAAAAGCATGTTGTTGATAAAGTAGATTGTTTATAGCTGAATTGAAAATTTCAGAACAACACGTTTTGTAATAAAGTGGGAGGGGGGAGGGAGGTCCAGGAAGACTGCAGCTGCAGCTTTTTGAAACCTATGTCAACATCACTGCTAGAAACGGGGAGATGTGTTATTTTGCCCTACAAAATGTAATAAGCAAATCTTTATAAACTGTATTAAGTGACAAGTATTACCAAAAGCCATAAAGTCTACTGAGTCTTTATTTACTGAAACGCTTTCCCAGCACATTGTTCCCATATTGCAGGCTCCTTTATAGTGTTGTGTTTGTAATGTGCTCAGCTACTCAGGGGTGATTTCAATGATAGTAAATCCTGGGCCAATGAGTCCCCATGTGTACCATAGTAATTTTAATACTTCTGCTGTTAAGTCCTGTTGGGTATAAATTTAAGTACCAACTTTAGTTGCTGTTGCTTCACTGTTTTTTTTTTTTTTTTTTCCTTGTGGCTGCTCTTGCAGAAGCATAGCCAATAGCTATGGAAAGAAGAGAAATGCTTCTCTATATAGTTAAATATCATAGCTGATGTAATTTATGTACTCCATTCAATAAGTGATTGGTATGAAACATTTCAGAAAAACAAAGTGTTTTCTGAAAACAATAACCTTCCTATATTGGGTTCCCCAGATGACTAGGATTCCTTGAAAGGTCACTTCGAATTCTTGGGGGGGGAAATGTGTTCTGTGGTCAAGTGTATTCAGTAAGAAATGTGAGGTTAAGCAAAGTTAGATTTCTTAGACATTTTGGTCTTTTCTGTGCAACATGCATTGTCAGTCTACAAGAAGATATTCCATCTCCCTACATATTTTTGCCATAAAAAAATGAACAAACCTATTGCACACCTGTGGAACACCAGGTGTTCTGTTATAATCGGCAGGAAATGCTGGGTTAGCCTTCTAATACATTTAATACACTGGGATTTAAGCAAACCTTTTGTGTCTAAATTCTGAGCGTTTAGGAAGATCAGTGACTAGCATAAGATATTTCGTAAATTTTGTTGAATAAATGAATGAATTCTTGAATGAAGGCTATTTGCTAATTAATGAGGGCATAACAAGCTAACTGGTGGTATCATTCTATTGATGAATCCAATGACTTGTACCAATTTTAAGGGTTATGTTGATTTATCTTGCCTCAAGGGGTTCCCAGGTGGTGCTAGTGGTGAAGAACTCTCCTCCTAATGTAGGAGACCTAAAAGACGTGGATTTGATCCCTGGATGGGAAAATTCCCTGGAAGAAGGCATGGCAACCCACTCCAGTATTCATGCCTGGAGAATTCCATAAACAAAAGAGCCTGGTGGGCTACAGTCCATAGACTCGCAAAGAGTCGGACACAACTGAAGTGACTTAGCACGCACACATGCATCTTGCCCCAGTTGTCTTTTAGAAATCTGATTCTTTCACACTTATGCATGATCTACTCCCCCTCCACCCCTGACTATAGGACCTTTTAGAATTTCTTTTGAGTTTTTTTTAAATTACTCTTAGGTTTTTAACTCTTATCTTTCTCTTTGATGTTCTTCAATTTTGCTACAACATGTCTTTACTAATCTATGATCCTTTTTCTTCTGGAGTTTTTCTTTTATCTTTTATGTGATGTTTCAATTATCACTTATTTAAATATATTTATCCTTTTTGATTATTATTTTCTTCTCAGTGTTCTATTATCTGTTGACAATTTTTTACTTCAATTTTCTATATCATTTAAGTTTATTTAAAAATTTTTGTTCCCTTTATTTTTATCAAGTGCCTTCAATTTCAACTTGATTTTTCAGGACAATAATTTATATTTAGACTATACTCATCCTGATTAGACTTGCCAGATAAAATATAGAACACCCAGTTAAATTTGAATTTCAGATAAACTCTGACTACTTTTTTTAGTATAAATTGGCCAAAATGGTGTAAGTTGTAAAGTGGGACATACTTAATTAAAATTTTTTTCATTTATCTGAAATTCAAATTTAACTGGAAATCCTCTATTTTTATTTGCTAAATCTGTTTCCTCTGTTTCTACAACCTAAACACCAGTTTCTTCTTTTTTGCTTCCATGATCAGTAAAATTACCTCTAGAACTCCCATTTCTTAGTGTCAATATATTATTTGTCAATGAATGAATGGCTATAAATCATTAATACAAATTTTTCAGGAAACCTTTATAGAGATTCCTGATGTGTTGAAAATAGAATAGTCAAGCTCTGGGATCAACTAAGTATGACATTCAGAAAAATAATGGTCTGATTTTCAGGGGTTTTAGGAATACTTGTCTGAATTATATAGCAAAATACCACCTGCTAGGAGAAATGGATCTCCAAATGTATAATGTCTCAAAAACAATAGAATTTTATTGTTTTGTAGCATAACAATCCTGAGTGGATAAAAAGTCAAGCATTTTAGGCAACTAAATATTGGGGGTTTTGTTCCACACTTATAGTTTACAGCCACCATGATTACCTCCATCCCAGTCAGCCAGAAAAGGGAGTAAAGCCTGGAAGAACATGCATGAAATTTTCTAGAAAATAAAGCCTGAAAGTGATACATATCATGTCTGTTCATACTTGTTTAGTTGGCATTCAATCACATAGCCATGTCTAACTGCAAGAGTGTCTGTAAATGGTAACCCAGCTCTCCCCAGGAAGAAGAGGAGTAGATGGATTTCAATGAGTAGCTAGAATTTGTGGTCATACACATAATGCTTCAAGTGAGGCATGGCTACGCTAAAGAAGTACAGAACAAACTGCCTGGATAATGCTTGAGAATATTTGATTTTTCTGGAATTCATAACAATTGGATTTTTGCTTCATCTGTAATTATTTGTGGATATGATTGAATAGCACAAGTGCCTCCAGGAGGAAAGTAAAATAAAATAAAAAATTTAACATGACATTGCCATTTCCCAAGATTCAAGGAATAAACAGATCGTATTTTCTACTTTGATACTTAACAGATTAATTATTAAGATGAATCTCCATTATGGTTTGAGAAAAACAAGGTGGTTTCATGTGGAATATGGATAAACCATTAAACAAAGCAGACTAAGGAAGTCTGCCAAGGTATGTGAGCACCTCTTTAGCAGATGAATCGGAAATTTCTGTTTGCCGAGCTGTCAACATACCCCCTCTCCTAAATACTAATTGCTTAACAAACAAGATATTAAGATCTTTAAAATAAGTGTTTCTTTGTCATATATGTGTATTTATAAACATAGAACGGAAATCTCTACATGCAAAATATTTAGAGTTAGATGCTGTTGTAGGTAATTAGTGAAAAAGACTGTATGTTTTCTCATCCACCTGCTGGTAGAAGCAGATGGTAGCTTATTTCTGCCCATGTGACCTACAGATTCTTCAGGTTTACCAAAATACTATGCCTATGGTAATAGCATTGTTCCCTTCCCAGGTATGATTAGGATTCTGGTGTATATAAACAGTCTAATTTCCTGCCTTGCTTCACCAACCTTTTTAGAGGAAGTAAAAATAGATAGGGTATGGTCTTGCCACCTGAAAAACAGCTTTTAAATGATGCTTTCAAAAGCATAACTTTCCCCAACATAACATTTATAATTTTTGATGGAAAGAAGGCTATTATTTGCAGTCTTACAAACAGAGAGAATCTTTTGGAGTTTATATCTTGTTTGATTTTAGCAAAAACAAACAAACAAACAACAACAACAAAAAAAACAGTACCCCAGGTATAAGGGGATTGTCACCCTAGACATTGTGACCTGTATGCAAGTTTTTTGCATTACTGGTTATTTAGCTCTTCATTCTTTTATAAGAAACCAGTGTATACTTTATAATTTTATTAGCATACTAGAGAAAACAAGATCTAATTATTCAGTATATTGATTTGAATAACTATATGAAACTATAATATAATTAAAATTTAATTATTTATTATCCTTGCCCAGTTCTGTAAATGTGAGTCAAAAAAGGTGAAATGAAAAATGCAAAGGACATTTTATGCAACATCTGCTTAATCTTAGAACTAAAATGTGTTAATGAAACTAATAGGATAAAAAGAATTCATGAAAAGATGCTAGACTGTGATTGTAAAATAAATATCTGATAGACCCTTTTTTTTGGCCAGACCATTAGACTAGAAGAAGATACAGCCATCTGGGGGCTCAGACAGTAAAGAATCTGCTTGCAATGCAAGAGACCCTGGTTTGATCCCTGGGTCAGGAAGATCCCCTGGAGAAGGGAATGACTACCCATTCCAATATCTTGCCTGGAGAATTCCATGGGCAGAGGAGCCTGATGAGCTACAGTGCATGGGATCACAAGAGTTGGACACAACTGAGTGACTGTCACTTTCATTTATGTTTCCTGCATTGACAGGCAGATTCTTTACCACTGGCGCCACATGGGAAGCCCTTCACTTTCACAGTTCAAATAATTGCCAAGTCATTATAAGGAGAGTTTATCTCTTCTTAGAGGACTATCCCAGAAGATTTTTCTTTTTTACCTCAGCATCACTTAATGTTAACTTGTTTTAAACTTTGCCACGACTCTTGAGTTCATTTGAAAGAGTCCATTTATATGTGGCAAGCAGAACTTGAAATGTATTTTCCTAAGCAAAGGTTGGTCTAGTCAAGGCTATGGTTTTTCCTGTGGTCATGTATGGATGTGAGAGTTGGACTCTGAATAAGGCTGAGGGCTGAAGAATTGATGCTTTTGAACTGTGGTGTTGGAGAAGACTCTTGAGAGTCCCTTGGACTGCAAGGAGATCCAACCAGTCCATTCTGAAGGAGATCAGCCCTGGGATTTCTTTGGAAGGAATGATGCTAAAGCTGAAACTCCAGTACTTTGGTCACCTCATGCGAAGAGTTGACTCATTGGAAAAGACTCTGATGCTGAGAGGGATTGGGAGCAGGAGGAGAAGGGGACGACAGAGGATGAGATGGCTGGATAGCATCACTGACTCGATGGACGTGAGTCTGAGTGAACTCCGGGGTTGGTGATGGACAGGGAGGCCTGGCGTGCTGCGATTCATGGGGTCGCGAAGAGTTGGACACGACTGAGCGACTGAACTGAACTGAACTGGAGATCTTCCTGATGTCTAAAAATGCGGTTAGTACAAAATTAGACTTTTTATACAATTTTTAAAACTTCAGTTTTTTATAATGCATTTATGAACCAGGCTTTTGGTTTCCATTCTTCTACCTAATTAAGGACTACATAAGCAGCCAAAAAGTTGAATAAATCAAGAAATTCTGGTTAGGTGTATCGAAGACCATGATTCACTCTTACAGGACCAGTGCTCTCCTCTGCTTGAAACCCTAGACATATCCATTCATCATTGTGCATCTGGGCCTCCTCTTGAAATGGACATATCAAATATCTTTTTAAAAATGGCTATTTTATAAGCTTGAAAACAGTAGAGTAATATATTTTGGGGAAAAATAATGTGGAAAAAACAGATGTAAAGAACAGACTTTTGGACTTGGTGGGAGAAGGCGAGGGTGGGATGATTTGAGAGATTAGCATTGAAACATGTATATTATCATATGTGAAACAGATCTCCAGTCCAGAGTCGATGCATGAGACAGGGTGCTCAGGGCTGCTCCACTGGGATGACCCTGGGGGATGGGATGAGGAGGGAGGTAGGAGGGGGGTTCAGGATTGGGAACATATGTACACCCAAGGCTGATTCATGTGAATGTATGGCCAAAACCACCACAATATTGTAAAGTAATTAGCCTCCAATTATAATTAATTAATTAATTAAAATAAGTAAATAAAAACATTAAAAAAAAAACCCCAAAGTATTGTTGTAATTAAGTGTAAGTTTAGTTAATTGTATACTAAATGCTTTGAGATTTCAAAAGCCTCACACTTACAGGTGGCTTCTGGGACCAGACACAGAAGCATCAAATGGGAGCTTGCTAAGAAACTCAGAATTGGAGCTCCACTCCAGATTATTTAATTGAATTTTCATTTTAGTAAGATTCTTGAGATATTAATATGCACCTTAAACTTTAAGAGAGACTTTCCTGTAGCTCAAACAGTAAAAAATCTGCCTATGAGGCAGGAGACCAGAGTTTGATCCCTGGGTTGGGAAGTTCCTCTGGAGAAGGGAGTGGCAATCCACTCCAGTATTCTTGCCTGGAGAATTCCATGGATAGAGAAGCCTGGCAGGCTACAGTCTGTGGGGTCGCAAGGAGTCAGACACAACTGAGAGACTAATACACAGTAAACTAAGAAGAACTAAAAAGCAATCTTAGGAAGTGTGTAGTGTATGATGATCTCAGTTCTACAGATAAGGAATCTAGGCTCAGAGAGACAAAATTGTACAACTTGAGAACTTAAGCTCAGGTCTGTTTGAAGCTCACGTTCACACATTTCTACCACACTTTCTTGCTTTCAGTGCACTGTAGCCAGTTTTTAAAGACAAGTGCAAAATCGTTGTCTATTTTTTTTTTTTTTTACTATTTTTACTAGCTTTTGACTTATTCTGGCAATGTTCTTCAAAAGGACATGCACTTACATAAATTCTGATGACAGTGAAGCCATGGATAGCTTGAGACCAAGTTTGGTGGGAAGATCAATAGCATAAATTTTTGTGGCTTTGCACAGTTCTATTTTTGAGTGCCTGGAGGATCTTATTTATTAGAGTGTGTTTGCAGAAACTGTCAGTAAACATCTTTTCTTTGTTAATATTTAACCCAAGAACTCTTTCAAGCTTCCATCTTTTCCAGTCTCACGGTCCCACATGCTTTTTAATTCACTAATAGCACCAAACTGTCTCCATGGTGCAATAAAAGTCTTCTGTTTTATGACTTCTTTGAATTACTACCCTAACTTATAATTTGCCAGATTTGTTTTTGCCTTCAAATCCCTTACTTCATTGTAGCTACATGAAAAATGTTACACCCTATGCATTTTCCTCCCCAAACTCTAATGCTTATTTTTAATATACTAATAGTTCTTTCTCAGAATAATTTAGTCTTCTGACACGCAGACTGTTTTACTCACCATTCAAAAGGACTTTTAGTAAGTTTCTCTATAAAATATTAGGAAATATCTCAAGTAGTTCTAATGATTGTTGAAATATAATAAACTTTAATTACATAATGTAATTGAAAAAAATCTCCCAAAGAGTTTAGGAAAACTACAAAGAAAAAATAGATTGGCTATTTAGATGCTTTCTAAATTTGCTTTTTAATGCTACAGTATTTTCAGACGAATCATGGACTGAGTTTCCAGAAGTCAAGAGTGCTTCTATGTGAGTGGCAGTCATAAATACCTTGACCTTATCTGAAAGAAGTGAAAGAGTGTGATTTGAGTTGAAGATAATTTTATTTTCATTGTATTTACTTAAGAGCCAGAAGGTGAAGAAAGGTTTAGTTTACAGCTTCCTGTCCTAAAGAAGGGGAGATAAACTATCAAATATGAAAAGTATCTAATCATCAGTCCTCTTTCTTTTATCATAGCTCCAAGTGTTGACACTAGCTGTATGTGCAAGTGTATGTTTGGATGAAAAGGCTAAGTAGAAGGAAAGAACAGTACAGAGGCGACAGTGATGGGTATTCCCCCCATTCCCACATTCACCCTAGAGACTGTCATCTGTATGATAATTGATGTACTTCCCAGTGGGCCAATGTCTAGGAGGACATGGTCTCTATATTAGAATCTGCCTAACACTTGTTTATGAGAGCTGGACAATAAAAAAGGCTGAGCACCAAAGAATTGATGCTTTTGAACTGTGGTGTTAGAGAAGACTCTTGAGAGTCCCTTGGACTGCAAGGAGATCCAACCAGTCCATCCTTAAGGAAATCAGTCCTGAATATTCATTGGAGGGACTAATGCTGAAGCTGAAGCTCCAACACTTTGGCCACCTGATGCACTGACTAACTGAAAAAGATCCTGATGCTGGGAAAGACTGAAGGCAAAAGGAGAAGGAGGCGGCAAGGATGAGATGGTTAGATAGCATCACTAACTTAATAGACATGAATTTGAGCAAACTCTGGGAGATAGTGAAGGATGGGGAAGCCTGGTGTGCTGCAGTCCGTAGGGTTGCAAAGAGTCGGACATAACTTAGTGACTAAACAACAGCAATAACAAATCTCTCAGCCTGGAACTTTTTCCCAGGATGCCAGAGGACTTTGGCAAGTTGTACACAGCTGAACCAAACACAAATGCTCTCTGGAATTCTAACTCAGAATTTTCAAGCCATGTAAGGCAGTGAACAGAATACTGCTACTGCTACTAAGTCACTTCAGTCATATCCGACTCTGTGAGACCCCATAAACGGCAGCCCACCAGCCTCCCCCGTCCCTGGGATTCTCCAGGCAAGAACACTGGAGTGGGTTGCCATTTCCTTCTCCAATGCATGAAAGTGAAAAGTGAAAGTGAAGTTGCTCAGTTGTGTCTGACTCTCAGCGACCCCATGGACTGCAGCCCACCAGGCTCCTCTGCCCATGGGATCTTCCAAGCAAGGGTACTGGAGTGGGGTGTCATTGCCTTCCCCATGAATAGAATAGGGCACTGTCAATTACTCTTCACCACATGTAAAGCAGCTGACTTAGGCTATTGAACCAACAATATGCAGATTGAATAGCTGGGGAAAATGTGTTTGTGATTTCGTAGCTGTATTACTAATCAGGAAATGTAGAAGAAAGTTATAATCTTTTCTAAATCATTTTAGTTCTGAAGTTCTGAAATAGTCAAGAGGGACATGAAACATTTATTTGGAAAATTCATTCTGGTTAACTGGCCACTGATATAATTTCAATAGAAACTTCTTTTATAGATGATTTTACTAAATTACGTATTGATCATGCAGCTTATGTAGCTCCAGATATGTAGTAAATGCTCAGGAAACATTATTTTATTGCAAATAATAGCAATAATATATAAGTATCATCATAGGATTTGTCAACATAAAACTTATCCTAATTATTGTGGAAAATATTGCTGTCATCTTTTAAATAATTTTGTATCTGTTATGCCTAATAGGACAAAACTCTTGGTTGGCAAATGCAATGCATTTGTAATAGAAAAGGTTATAATGCATGAAGTTATTATTTTCATACTGTAATAATGGAGATTTCTCTAACTTACTTATTTGAATTTAACATTGTAATATTTATTCTTTCCATAAAATACAGGTGTAAAATGAAACCTAGACTTTTGTTTTCAAGGTAAATTATTAGATTGCATCAGAATAGTACTCCCACCTGGTGTGCTGCAGTTCATGGGGTGGTAAAGAGTTGGACATGACTGAGCAACTGAACTAAACTGAAGATTATAGAAAATACCTTTAAAAAAGTTACGAGGCATCAAGACTTAAGGGACAATGGACATAGAGATTACCATACTAAGTGAAGTAAGTCAGATAAAGACAAACATCACATGATATTGCTTATATATGGGAACCTAAAATATGATAAAAATGAACTTATTTGCAAAAGAGAAGTAGACACACATAGCGAACAAATTTATAGCTACCAAAGAGGAAAGTGGGGGTCAGGGTAAATTATAAATTTGGGATTAACAGATATACATTACTATATATAAAACTGTTGCCTATTTAACTTGGATATATGGCACAGGAAACTATATTCAGTATCTTGTAATAATCTATAATGGTAAAGAAACTGAAAAAGAAAGCATATATATATATACATATATATATCTATAAATCCCAGACTGAATTAAAGTGATCTGTCAGAAGTAAGTCAATTCCCTTGAAGATAGATCACGTATCCCAGACTCTTAAATAATCTCTATGATTTTTGATACAAAATATCCTGCTATCAAAAAACAAAGCATACCAAGAGATAAGATTAAATGACAAGAAATTAAAAGAAATACAGAAAATAAAAACAATCTAGAAATCGAGATAGTGAAGATACTAAACACATATATTGAAATAACTAGAATTAAAGCAACTAGTCAGTTCAGTTCAGTTGCTCAGTCGTGCCCAACTCTTTGAGACCCCATGGACTGCAGCACACCAGGCTTCCCCTGTCCATCACCATCAATCAGAGCTTGCTCAAACTCATGTCCATTGAGTGGGTAATGCCATCCAACCATCTCATCCTCTGTCATTCCCTTCTCCTCCTGCCTTCAATCTTTCCCAGGCTCAGGATCCTTTCCAGTGAGTCAGTTCTTCACCTCAGTGGCCAAGTATTGGAGTTTCAACTTCAGCATGAATCCTTCCAATGCATATTCAGGACTGATTTCCTTTAGGATTGACTGGTTGGATCTCCTTGCAGTCAAAGGGACTCTCAAGAGTCTTTTCCAACACCATAGTTCAAAAGCATCAATTCTTTAGCGTTCAGCTTTCTTTACAGCCCAACTCTCATATCTATACATGACTACTGGAAAAACCACAGCTTTGACTAGATGGACCTTTGTTGCAAAGTAATGTCTCTGCTTTTTAATATGCTGTCTAGGTTGATCATAGCTTTTCTTCCAAAGAGGAAGTGTCTTTTAATTTCATGGCTGCAGTCACCATCTGCAGTGATTTTGGAGCCCAGAAAAATAAAGTCTCTCACTGTTTGCATTGTTTTGCCATCTATTTGCCTTGAAGTGATGGGACCAGATGACTTGATCTTAGTTTTCTGAATGTTGAGCTTTAAGCCAACTTTTTCATTCTCCTCTTTCACTTTCGTCAAGAGGCTCCTTA
Organism: Bubalus bubalis; assembly: GCF_019923935.1. Lineage (NCBI taxonomy): Eukaryota > Metazoa > Chordata > Mammalia > Artiodactyla > Bovidae > Bubalus > Bubalus bubalis. The sequence continues at coordinate 139,315,695 of NC_059158.1, forward strand.
GTTCTTCTTCACTTTCTGGCATAAGGGTGGTGTCCTCTGTGTATCTGAGTTTATTGATATTCCTCCCAGCAATCTTGATTCCAGCTTGTGCTTCATCTAGCCCGGCAGTTCACCTGATGTACTTTGTATATAAGTTAAATAAACTGGGTGACAATATACAGCCTTGATGTACTCCATTCCCTATTTGAAACAGTCTGTTGTTTCATGTCCAGTTCTAACTGTTGCTTCCTGACCCACATGCAAATTTTGCAGGAGGCAGGTCAGGTGGTCTGGTATTCCCATCTCTTTCAGAATTTTCCACAGTTTGTTGTGATCCACACAGTCAAAGGCTTTGGCATAGTCAATAAAGCAGAGGTAGATTTTTTCTGGAACTCTCTTTCTTTTTCAAGGATCCAGCAGATGTTGGCAATTTGACATCTGATACCTCTGCCTTTTCTAAACCCAGCATGAACACCTGGAAGTTCATGGTTCATGTACTGTTAAAGCCTGGCTTGGAGAATTTTGAGCATTACTTTGCTAGCATGTGAGATGAGTGCAATTATGTGGTAGTTTGAACATTCTTTGTCATTACCTTTCTTTGGGATTGGAATGATAACTGACCTTTTCCACTCCTATGGCCACTGCTGAGGGTTCCAAATTGCTGGCATAGTGAACACAGCACTTTCACAGCATTATCTTTTAGGATTTGAAATAGCTCAACTGGAATTCCATCACCTCCACTAGCTTTGTTCATAGTGATGCTTTCTAAGACCCACTTGACTTCGCTTTCCAGGATGTCTGGTTCTAGGTGAGTGATCAAATGATCGTGGTTATTTGGATCATGAAGATCTATTTTGTACAGTTCTTCTGTGTATTCTTGCCACCTCTTCTTAATATCTTTTGCTTTTGTTAGGTCCATACTATTTCTGTCCTTTATTGAGCCCATCTTTGCCTGGAGAAATATCAATAACCTCAGATATGCAGATGACACCACCCTTATGGCAGAAAGTGAAGAGGAACTAAAAAGCCTCTTGATGAAAGTGAAAGAGGAGAGTGAAAAGGTTGGCTTAAAACTCAATATTCAAAAAACGAAGATCATGGCATCTGGTCCCATCACTTCATGGGAAATAGATGGGGAAATAGTGGAAACAGTGTCAGATCTTATTTTTCTGGGCTCCAAAATCACTGCAGATGGTGACTGCAGCCATGAAATTAAAAGACGCTTACTCCTTGGAAGGAAAGTTATGACCAACCTAGATAGCATATCCAAAAGCAGAGACATTACTTTGCCAACAAAGGTTTGTCTAGTCAAGGCTATGGTTTTTCCAGTGGTCATGTATGGATGTGAGAGTTGGACTGTGAAGAAGGCTGAGTGCCAAAGAATTGATGCTTTTGAACTGTGGTGTTGGAGAAGACTCTTGAGAGTCCCTTGGACTGCAAGGAGATTCAGCCAGTCCATTCTGAAGGAGATCAGCCCTGGGATTTCTTTGGAAGGAATGATGCTAAAGCTGAAACTCCAGTACTTTGGCCACCTCATGCAAAGGGTTGACTCATTGGAAAAGACTCTGATGCTGGGAGGGATTGGGGGCAGGAGGAGAAGGGGATGCCAGAGGATGAGATGGCTGGATGGCATCACTGACTCCATGGACGTGAGTCTGAGTGAACTCCGAGAGTTGGTGATGGACAGGGAGGCCTGGTGTGCTACGATTCATGGGGTTGCAAAGAGTTGGACACGACTGAATGACTGATCTGATCTCGCATGAAATATTCCCTTGGTATCTCTAATCTTCTTGATGAGATCTCTACTCTTTCCCATTCTGTTGTTTTCCTCTGTTTGCATTGATATGAGGAAGGCTTTCTTATCTCTCCTTGCTATTCTTTGGAACTCTGCATTTAAATGGGCTTATCTTTCCTTTTTGCTTTGCCTTTAGCTTCTTTTCTTTTCTCAGCTATTTGTAAGGCCTCGTCAAAGGACCTTTTTGCCTTTGCGCATTTCTTTTTCTGGGGATGGTCTTGATCACAGCCTCCTGTACAATGTCACACTTCGTACACTGTCTCCTGTGAAAGCAGCTAGTCAATGTAAATTTTTCCCAATTGTTTTATTATAAAAAAGTAAAAAATGGATTTTCCAGGCCCAAACCATCAAATAATTGAAATTATGAACTCTATAGAAGCCTGTAATAGTAGATCAAATAAGCCAAAGGGAAGCTTACTGCACTAAAAGATAGGCCAGTTAGAAATATCAGATTGAATCATATAGAGGAAAATATGCTCATTTTAGGAAGATCACAACAGCCATATGTGACATCATATAAAAGGTATAGCATATGTGTAACTGGAGTCCCAGAATTAGAACAGTAAGAAAAGGCTTGGAAGAAATATTATTTGAAGAGATAATAACTGAGATAACAGATATAAAGCAATGCATTTAACAAGTCTTATGTTTCCAAACAGTATCAATACAATAAGATCTACATCTGAAACAACATAATAAAATTGTTGAAAACAAAAAATAAAGAGAAAATCTTAAAAGTAGCCAGGTAAAAAAAGGAAAAAATGGGACAGAAGACCAGACTTTATATACCAAAACCCTAGCAGTAAGTCTCCTTTTTTTTTTTTTTTCTGATATTTCCAGGTCTGGTTTGGGGCAGCTTGAAACAGATATGGGCACTAGAGAAGTCACCCAGAAAACTGCTGTAGTTCTGACTCAAGCTGAAAGAATAGGAGAACTCTAAAACTTAGGGTAAAAAAAAGAAATCTGTGTTTTATTTTTGTTTCCTTTATTCCATTCACTTGTGACCCAGACTCTAGGAAATCATGCAGCTGTAATGGCAGCAGGAGTAACAGTGGCAGCAGAGAGGGCCAGAGGAGGCACTTAAAACTCTCTAACATAAAAGGTGTGGTTCCAGGGGGATTGGAAGAATTGTGAAAACAGTTATGTGTGAACAACTTGAGTTCAATTTCTAGCTGCTTGGAGGTTGCCCCTGACTAGCTTTAAGCAGAGGTAATGACTTCAAAAATCTCAGTTAGAATATCCTGAAGATATAAATGACCTACTCAGAGAGCATCCGTGGTTCCTCCATGGGGCGAAAGAAACACAAGTTGATTAAATATTTCTTGAGCCCTGAGTATGTGTGAGATGTTTCATTAGATTTGCCGAATCAAAATTTAAAAAACCATAATCTTCCCCCAAAGAGTTTGTAAAAGTAACCTCAATATTGCAGGATTCATATAATAGTGAATATAATAGTGAAAACGAATTCACTATAATAGTGAATATTCATATAATAGTGAATATGCAACACAGACAGATTGGAAATATCTACAAGACAACTTTAGAGACCTCTGTATTGAGATCTTGCTAACTCTGAAACTCTTTAATCATCTTATGCTATACCATCCTCCCTCACTGAGACTGTACGGCCTCAGTAGCAGTTAAAAAAAAAAACAAACTGAAAAAATAAATAAATTGTGAAATAAGCTGCAAAGTAAAGAACAGTAGAAAGTTTTGTAGAGACAATTATGTCAGTCAAGTCTGAACATGATGTTACTCTTGATATGATAAAGACAAAAGAGAAAAAAAGATATATATTGCAATTCTGGTAAAGCATTTGACACATTTATCAAAATTAGAATGAATTAAGATGAATCTGTGGTTCATCAGTCAGCTTTGGAAAATTTAAACCTCATTTCCCCCCCTCTAAAATAAATAACGAAAAGCATGACAGTGGCAGATGAAGAAGGAATTTGCCAAACTCCATTGGGCTTGGCATTAAATTCTATTTTTTAAACTGATTTTGGAAATTAAAATTCTAGATAAATCCAATAGACTCTATTAACAATTGTTAGAATTAACAAGAGTTCTACAAGATTCTTACACATGCTCTCAATTTATAAAATTGATGGTATACTTCTACATCAGAAGCCAAAGTTAGTCAATTCAACTTCAAGACATATATAGTGCTGTAGTTTTTAAAATCATAAGATTCTTTGAATGACTTTTATGAAAAAAAAAAAATAAAATTGTATTAAGAGACTTCAATGAGCAAAAAAATTGAGAGCTATACCATACTTAAAGGTATTAATTCTCTCTCAAGCTAATCTATAAATTCAATGCAACTTGAATTTATAATTATAATTTTAATTATAACCTGTAATGGAAGAGCAAACAAGAGATGTAAAAAATATTACTGGAAAGAAGAACAAGGTAATAGCTTATCAACAATTGATATTTATTATGAAGCTGTAGTAATTCAGACAGTAAGGTGTTTGCATGAGGATAGACAAATAGAATAGAAGAACACACACACACGTGGAAACTTGATTTTCAGGCAAAGATGGCATTACAGATCAGTGGGAAACTAGAACTGTTTGCTAAATTGTCCTAAAACAATTAGTTATCCATGTGGGGAAAATGTAATTGAATCTGTGTGTCACATCATACACAAAAATAAATTCCAACTGGACAGAAGACCTAAATATGAAAAGCAAATTCTAAATTTTGAAAAGAATATATTTGTATCTACAAGGTACTATTTCTAATATTCATAAAAATCTTAAGCCATAAATTAGCATATTGATCAATTTGAATGCATCAAGATTTAAAAATTTTGTGCACTTAAATAAAATATTAAAAATTAAAAATGAGTCACAAACCAATGGGAGATATCTTATAATACATATCACAGATAAAGGTATTTTAGGAATAAAAGAAAAGAAGGAAGGAAGGAAAAAAGGAAGGAAGGAGGGAGGGGAAAAAAAAACAGAAGAAAGGAAAAAAGAAAGAAAATCCAATAAAAAAAATGTGATCATAAGATATGAACTTGCACAAGAAGAAACCATAATAACTAATAAAAATATGGAGTTATTGGAAATAATCTAAATGCCAGTAAAAGAAGAGATAAATAAATTTTGATAAAATCATGTATACTTGCAGAGTTGTAATAAATGAATAAACTAAAGATATGCCTATAAGCATGAATGTATTTTATAAATAAGGAATCTCACAAATAAGCTCAGTAATTAACACTGGGGATGAATGAAAAGCAAGTTACAGTAAATATAAATTTACTTAGATATAAAAGCAACAAAACAAAACTGTACATTGCTGAAGGATCTAAGCAAATGTATAAATGGTAAAAAAAAAAATCTATAGACTTATTATAAATTAAAAACAATAGTTACATCCAAGAAAAAAGGTCGGGAGTTAAGATCTGAGATGGTACATGGGGACATTATGTATGTTGCTGCTGCTGCTGCTGCTAAGTCGCTTCAGTCGTGTCTGACTCTGTGCGACCCCATAGATGGCAGCCCACCAGGCTCCCCTGTCCCTGGGATTCTCCAGGCAAGGACACTGGAGTGGGTTGCCATTTCCTTCTCCAATTCATGAAAGTGAAAAGTGAAAGTGAAGTCTCATGTTAGCAATGCTTTATTTATTAAGCTGGGCAGTTAGTACCTGGATATGTACAAATTCATTTTACTTTAAGTTTGTTGTTCAGTCACTCAGTCATGTCTGACTCTTTGTGACCTCATGGATTGCAGCACACCAGGTTTCCCTGTCCTTCACCCTCTAATGGAGCTTGTTCAAACTCATGTCCATTGAGTTGGTGATGCCATCCAACCATCTCATCCACTTCTCTGCCTGCCTTCAATCTTACCTAGCATCAAGGTCTTTTCTATGAGTCAGCTCTTCGCATCAGGTGGCCAGATTAGTGGAGCTTCAAGTTCAACATCAGTACTTCCAGTGAATATTCAGGGTTGATTTCCTTTAGGATTGACTGGTTTTATCCCCTTGCTGCCCGAGGGATTCTCAAGAGTCTTCTCCAACACCACAGTTCGAAAGCATCAATCCTTCGGCATTCAGCCTTCTTTATGGTCAACGTTCACATCCATACATGACTACTGGAAAAACCATAGCTTTGACAATATGGATCTTTGTCAAGTACTTAAAGTTGCTGGGCCTCTAATTCCCAGGTGATGCAGTGATAAAGAACCCACCTACCAATGCAGGAGAAGCAAGAGACTTGGGTTGGGAAAAATCTCCTGGAGCAGGAAATGGCAACCCACTCCAATGTTCTTGTCTGGGAAATCTCATGGATAGAGGAGCCTGGTGGGCTATAGTCCATGGGGTCATAAAGGGTCAGACACAACTGAAGCAACTTAGCATGCATGTTGGATTATAAATACTTTATTTGGTATTAGACACTGTTTGGTATTTGGTTACCAGCATCCATTCTCCTTCCTTATGTCACTCTAGCTGTTCAGAAAAATTTCTGTCACCCATTATGTGTAGTTTTGGTGAGAGGGTAATTCCAGATTCTCACAAACCACTGAATAAACTGAGAAAGCCAGATCGTTTTACTTTCTATCTTCCGATAATATCAGAACAAGCAGTTAACCTCAACTCAGCTACTCTAACTTTTCTGCATGGACTTTAACTCTTATAGGAGAGAGGTGAGAATTGGGAACCTTTAGTCCTTTATCCCAGCAGATGTCTCCTGACTTGGTTGCTTTCAACTCCTGAATGGCTATTGCATTTCCCTTTTTGGACATGCAGAATTCCCCTGCTATTACTTTTTCCAAGCAAGGCCCTCCAGGTTTCTGTCAGTGCTGTGACTCCCTAGAGAGTCTTCCAACAAAACCACAGTCCGTTTCTGTTGATTACACCCAGGAGGACTGGTATGTTATACTTTGATTTATTCTTTTTTCCTCATTGGTGTTAAACACAAGGACTCAAGTTCTTTTGTGATTAGTGGAAAGGTCATCATTCAAGAAGAGTTCACGTGAGCCCTCATGAAAATGCCCGTGTTTTCAGTTTTAGAATTGTGTACACAATTTGTAGGCAGTGCATGACCTCAATTCTCTCTTTCTAGCTCATGTTGATTAAAAATTGTTTTTTTTTTAAAGCAGATTTTCATTGCAAATGAAGACGGAAGCATCGTTAACTATATTTATCACTAACAGTCCTTACTTGCCAGCGATTATCAATTAGTGAAAACAGATTTTAAGGATTAAAACAATAACATACAGTATTTATCCTCCAAACCATACTTCTCATTAAAAAGTCTTTCCAATTGGCCTATAAAGGGCAATGTTGTCTTTTCTCTACGTGGAAAGAGAAGGCTTTCAATTTTGCACCATATTTGTGTCTCTCTTCATAATTACCCATGTGTAAAATGCTTCAGTTCATGCTTATGTTGTTGTTTTTTTTTTTTTGTAGTACTCAACAACTGAAAAAAATTATGCACACTCCTAATCTACAGATCTAATACTTGGTTATCATATTTTACTATTCCACCCCTACAGTGATTACTGGTCTAGACATTTTCCTGTGACTTATTTTTCAAACAACATTTTAAACATGGGCATTAAAAAGCACAATTTTCATCTTATGAGTTAAACTATAGTTACTGCAGTGAAAGCATTCATTATCATTTCAATAAACAAAAGAGATATGATCACTTTAATAACAAATCTATAAATGATGTCATTATTTGAGGAAGTATACATAATGCAACATTTTAATTGCACTGACTTTGCTCAAACTCAAGCTGTCTAATTTCCTTCAGAGCACTGGTCTTCAAATATGCCAGCATGAATTCACATTTATTTATTTATTCAGTTAATATCTGTTGTGCTCCTAGTGTGTACCAAGCTCTGTGTTAGGTCCTAGGAGCTGAGACAATGATTAAGATCTGTAATCCCTGGGATATACCTTAATTTGGAATGCAGATGGAAGGAAGACTTCACTTCTAGAGCAGGCGTTTGTATTCCTGGCTGCAGACTGCAGAGGCATAGATAAACAGTAAACCCTGTCCTCAACCCTCCTATTTTCAGTGTGTGCCTGGGAGCTGAACTCAGGTGTGTCTTTCTCCCTCCCCACTCCATGTATGTATGCAACACATTTAATGCTGTTAACATTGACCAGAAATTCAAAGTGACACATCCGGAGGTACTGCAATCTGGAGCTCTTAACTTTTGTAAACTGGTGAGAATAGTGGAATGCACAAGGTCTCTACTTAACGACTTCTCCATCTTCTCTTATGGACTCCTCTGCTCAGCCATTCAGGAATAGGATATGTATTAGACAACTAGCATCTGGTCTGAATATCTATTAGGACCATATGCTTTCCTCTGCTATGTTATCATCCTAGGGAAATCCAAACCAAATGGGGATTTGGGGAAATTTTCAAGGGTCACTTAATAAAGTAATTTTGGTTTTCCCTTTGCAATGAACACAGCATACTGTAGAGACAATTGAGAGACCTAAGAACATGGCAGAAATAACCTGAATAAATAATCATTGTGATCATAACCATATTCCTCACAATTTTCAAATAGGAAATAGAAACTGTTAGTTGCCACAGTTACAAATGGATGTATCCTGCTGGGATCTTACTTGAAAGATGAAGTTCTATGAAGTAGACTTGTCTTCTAAATGAAAACCAGTAGTTTTGGATCTGGCTATATTTTCCCCCCAAAGTCCTTGCTGTTAATATTCACAGTGGTTTGGGGACTGGCTCTTTTCCTCTCTCATAAAAATTTCTTGATTTATGATTGTGAGATCTTCATGGCCAAATAACAAAGGGCTAAGATTTGATGGCATAAAAGTAAGCACTGACTAATGTGTTCCTCAAGAACATTTGGAAGCAGTAAAGTCCAGTTGTTGTGGTTTTGATTTTACAATTAGACTAAAGGTATTTGGCTTTAAGAATGTATTTTACTTCAAAATTCCATCAATGACATAGACTTTGTCTCTGGTTTTAAACTTGTTGTCTCTATACTTTTATGAAATTAGATCCATTCACAATAATAATAGTGAAAACAGTGAACATGAATTATGATGGCTATCTAGAAGCATGACATTAAATTAGTACTTTGTTGTCAACATTCTTACCTAATCAGGGATAATTTGAAATTTTATTGCTGTGAGGATTTAAACTGGATTAAGAATATGTTTTATTAAAAATTATAGAGTCTGAAAAGACTATATATCTTAGGTAGGGGTAATATCTAAAACAATGGTTTATATTTCATCATTTTTTAAGTTCACATATCCATATTAAAATTTTGACACAGTTCAGACATCAATACATAGGCAAAGTACAAGATTATTTGAGTCCATCTCTGGCTAAAGTTTACTGGTTAAAATGGGATTGTCTGTAGCAACCAAGAGCAACTACTTCTCAGCTACACCATCTGGTTATGAACAATGAGTAGGGAGCTGTTTTGAACTCATTTCATTTTCAGGGGCTTTTATTAAATAAAAGATTTTCTGTTGTACTTGGTAAGAGCCAAGGCTCACCAATCAATAACCAGTAATTAATTACCTTTAACAAGCTCTTCAACAATCTTATACTACTATAAATTAAATTCAAGCTGCTGGGAGTATTCTACTCTTTTCTTATTCTCTCTTACTTCTCATGCTGTCTCCTTCTCCTACCTCACCATTTCCATTAAGAAATACTATTATCACAGGTACACATTTTTTTAAAGAAAATGGGTTTAGGGATTGTGCGTGTGTGCATGCTAAGTAGCTTCACTCATGTCTAACTCTTCACGACCCCATGGATTGTAGCCCGCCAGGCTCCTCTGTCCACGTGATTCTTCCAGCAAGAATACTGAAGTGGGTGGCCATGCCCTCCTCCAGGGGATCTTCCTGACCCAGGGATCAAACCCGCGTCTCCTGCATCTCCTGCATTGGCAGACGAGTTATTTACCATTGAGCCACCTGGGAAGCCCTTAAGGGTTACTAGACAACAATTTATTTAGAGATTTGTTGTTTGTGTTTAAAGAGGACTTCCCTGTAGTTCAAATGGTAAAGAATCTGCCTGCAATTAAGGAGACCAGGGTTCAATCCCTGGATCGGGAAGATCCCCTGGAGAAGGAAATGGCAACCCACTCCAGTACTCTTGCCTGGAAAATCCCATGGACAGAGGAGCCTGGTAGGCTACAGTCCACAGGGTCGCAAAGAGTCGGGACACGACTGGGCACTTTCACTTTCACTTTCTCAGTCAGTGGTAATAGGACAAAGATGAAAAGTAAAGCCTGAATCAATTATGAAGGTATTTTTGGTTAGTATGGATTCAAGTTTTCCCAAAGTTTTATAACTAATAGAAATCATCTCTGATCATTGTTAAAACTAGCTATTTAAAAAGAGAAGTTAATATTTTAAAAATAATAGTGGCAACCCACTACGGGTCTTAAAATTGATCGAATAGGTCATAAATAATTAAAAAAAAAAGAAACACAATACAGTAATACAGAACATTGTAAACCTGAAACTATTAGATTGAATTGCAGTGAGTGAGGGTTATTGGTATTTTCCAAAAGTTTACTTTTAGGATATATGTTGTCCTGACATACACACAAACATATGTTTGTACTGGAGGGCAAAAGGACATATATACATCTTATTGTGAACTACAGTGAAAATGTATAAATACCACTGCATTAAACACTTATTAAGTTTTACCTTTGTTTCTCAAAGTTAAAAGCTATAAAAATGTTGGAAAAGCATTCAGTTAGTGGTATTTTGGGTTAAAAACTTTCATTGAATGACAAAATTGTTCCAAGTTTTACGAGAAACTAAACAGCAATCAAGAAGAATATGTTGCAGTCCTAATGGGACAATGAGTGTCATTTATCTAAATATGGAAAATGACAACAGACGTTCTTGTCCATTAATATAATCTACTCTAAGCCAAAAGTTGAATCTGTTTTCTATTTGTCAGCTAAAATCAAACAAGCCATAGTAGATAACATATTCTACACTTGAAAATTAACAGAGCTAACCTTTTCATCATAGTAAGATAACCTTTCATTTGCAGCATGTTCTGAAATCTACAGGTTTTTGTGTACAGTATCAATGAGAGACATATCATTTTAGAAAAAAGATTTTAAAAATCTACAGAATGCTTTGTTTCAAAGTTGATACACATGTTAAATTGTAAACAATTTTAAGTTTTCTTTTCAAATTTTCTGCCAATTTACATAAATATATATGTATATACTGATTTTAGATCTGCTTGATATCAAAATAACTATACCTTTGAATCTGAATCATGTGCAAAAAAATTCAAAAAATTTCTTTATTCTGTAGCTAAAGATTACAGATATGAAGGGCTGACTTGTCTTAAAGACTGTAGTCTTAAATTTCATTGAATTTTAGCTTCAATTATGTTGGTCATATGATCTAGCGGCTAGCTTGTGATCCTCAAAATTTTTGTTATATCCCTGTGATACATAATAAAGAATTCAAATAGAAATTATTAGAACATGTTGCTTCTGTAACTACTTTGAACTATGTTCAACACAGTCTTCCTGGCACCATAGTTGTTTTTAATTTTCTTTTCATTTAAATTGACTATTCTGCAAGGGGATGGAGAGAAAGTGGAGAGAGGAAGGAAAATCTTCTTTTCTCTATAATAAAGTGTTTGGCTGGAACAGGCAAGGCAAGAATTTCAGAAGGGTAGTGAATCATTCTAGAGTCTTCTCTCACTGTTCAAATAGTGTGCTTTTTCTTAAAAAAATCAATAGTTGAAAGTTTGTTGTTTTGATTCTGATTAACATTACCTAAATAGTAATTTTATAGAAGAAAGAATTTGATTTTGTATCCTTTAAATACCCTTTTAGATAGCATAGACTATAAAAACACCAATCTCACATCTTTTACAATTCTTGTACTATCGTGTTTTAATTGTTTAAATAAAGACTCTCCCAGAAATCTTACTGCATGTAAAATATGAGTCAGATTTTACTTTGAGGAAACACTGGAAATGAAATGGAAAACATTCAGGTTATTTTTATAAAATGAAAAATAGTGTACTTTTGCTTAAAATATGTCTTAAAGGAAATATATAGCTTTAGCTTTATTATTAGTTTGACTTAGTTACATGCTGTTCCTGAAATTCATAAAAAGTAAGATTTAGACTAATATATAACTGATATCTTCAAGAGTATGTAGTTACTACATATAAAAGAGTTTCTTAACCTTGTCTTTGTAGTCTGTAAATTAAATAAGCTGTTAAAAAGTACATTTCAGTTGATTTTTAGAAAGAGACAGCATCTTGTGAACTCTGCCTTGGATGTAGGTGTCTCAAGAATGGTGCAAGAGCCACTTACAAAACAGAAACACACACACACACAAACACACACACACACACACACACACACCCATAGATAAAATTCCCATTGAATTAAAAAAAAAGTAAAATTTGGCATACATTGAGAAAAATGGAGAGAATTATGAGAGTTTTTAGAGGAATTTATATACTTCTGAGGTTTAACCATACATTCTCAAATTTCCATCCTCTAATTTTTATTAAGGGAATCAGTGCACTCTACAGTGAAAAGTGAAGGCTGTTGAGTTACAATGACTAGGGTTCAGTCTTAGTTTTCCCACTTATAAACTGTAGAACCTGAATATTTTCAATCTTTCCTATCTCAGTTTCCTCCTCTGCACTATGAGGATAATGTAAGATCTCCCACATTCTAAGAATTTAATGAGATAGGCTATGTAAAATATTTAGCATAGTGCGTGGCTCAGATGAAGTGTTCATAAATGTCAATTAATAATGATATACTCTTTCTAATTACATAATGATAAATGTTGAGAAATGCATATATATAAAGAGGAAAATTAAAATATGCTCATCACTCATAATTCAAATATTCTGAAATAGCAATGCTGCATTACCTTCTAGTATATGAAACTAGAATATACATGTGTGTGTGTGGGTCTATTTCCACACTTACTTCCATATACATATCTAGAAATGAATAGCATGTGTAATTTGTATTTGTATTTTTTTATTGTATTATCTTGTTTCGATACAAGATTTAAAGAGAATACTCTATGCTATCAGGCAATCATAGATGCTTCTTAGATGTCTTAAGACTTGAAAAATCAGGCCAGTTCTGTGGTGCATGTGTGTGTCAGAGGTTCTTAATTGTTGCATTGTTGAATGGAATCCCGAAGCCCCAGCAACGTTCCTACTAACTATATGGAAGAGAATGAATCACATCACATATCCTGAAATTATCTCATCCAAATAAAAACAATTGAGTCTTCTGTGATCACACACACACACATACACAAATAAAACACACATGCCTAGAAGCCCTAGCCTCTTTCCATGATGCAGAAACACTTGCTATTTTTGACCCATATACTTACAAACTTCCAATACTGCTCCTCTACTGTTATTTTTCATTTGCCTCCTTCTATAGTTTTAAACTTGATTTAACCCAGAAGTTCTCTTCCCAACTAATATGATCTATATATATTCAAACTGTCAGAAAATTACTCTAAAACATTGATTTACCCACATTCTTTCTCTCTCCTCCCTATTCCTTTCTCTCTTTATCCTTTCCTCCTTCTCCTTTGACATTATCCACTCTGCTGTTACCGTTTAACTGTCTTTTTCATCTCTCTGGGCTTCCCTGGTGGCTCAGACAGTAAAGATTCCTCCTGCAATGCAAGAGACCTTGGGTCAATCCTTGGTTTGGGAAGATCCCCTGGAGAAGGGCATGGCTACTCACTCCAATATTCTGGCCTGGAGAATTCCATGGACAGAGAGGCCTGGTGGGCTACAGTCCATGGGTTCACAAAAAGTTGGACATGACTGAGCGACTTTCACTTTTCTCATCTCTCTATACTTGTATAAAATTTAATTTTTCTACAAAATCCAGGATTATTCCCAGATCTTCTGTGACATCTCCTTTACCTTTCATTGTAGTCTCCACTGAACTCTAGTACAAACTATGGGATATACCTTTCACTTAGCATGTAGACAAAATTACTTATTAATGAGATCTTCACTTAGAATTGGAAAGTGTTTGAGACTCTTCACCTAATCTCCAGGAGTCCACGTGGAAACTGTCTCATTCCTATATCTTCCCCATTGTCCTCAAGTTTTTTCAGTGTTTTTTCTTTATTAAGTCCATTTGTTTAGGTTGTTCTGCCTTACCATTTTCCTCGTTGATGTAAGATGAATGTAATTTCAACTATTGTCATATTGATTGAATTTTACTGACAAAAAATGTAAGAACCAAAGTAATACCCCTGGGACCCAATTCTCCAGTCAAGTTATTATTCATAACTACTTTTTGGTAGAATCTTGCAAAATGTCAAGGGTTCACAAGGTAGATGATCTCCAAGATAAAGATAAAATTTTAGTGACAAATTAATTTCTTATACCTTTCTTACAAGGTTATCCAAATTCTTAGAACAAAGGTTGTAAAAGTCTGAAGTAATATTAAAGATAAGAAAATTCAATTCAAAAGCTCAATTGAATTTCCTATGAATCTGTCAAGTTTAGTCCTGTCTACTTGCAAATAATTCCAGGATGCTAAAGGGCCAGAACATTTGAAAAGGGGTGCCTAACATTAGCAATACCACTTAGTGATGCTATTATTTTTTTCTTCCATTTTCTGTCCCCCATACTACTTAATACTAGAGCTAAGAGCAGAAACTAAGACTACTAACACGAAGAGCAGAGACTCCTTCATGATAGTTGTTTAAAAAGTTCATAATAATATTGATGTAACAGTGTATATCCCAATTTGAAAAGAACATTTTGTCATGGTTTTGAGAACTTATATTTAGTGGAAAAATGAGCATCACAAAAATGGGGGCATACCACAATGCTCCAATAATGATGATACTGCTTCAATATTTCTATCTAGATATAAAATTATATTTATATGCATAGGGCAGTGTTTCTTAACTTGGGGCAGTTGTGACTCTACTGAAGGTATTTAGCAATGTCTGGAGATATTTCTATTTACACACCAGACAGCTGTCATCTAATCAGTAGGGGCCAAGGATACTTTTAAAGATTTTCAGTTTAGGAGGGTAAAAAATTCAAGAGATAGATGATGGTGAAAATTGCACAGCAATGTGAATGTACTTAGTGCCACTGAGCTGCACAGTTAAATATGGTTAAAATAGTATGTTTTATATTATGTGACTTTTACCACAATAAAACAAATTAAAAAAAGGGTCCTACATGCATAGGACAGCCCCATGTCAAAGAATCATCTGGCCTAGATGTAAGTAGTGCTAAGGTTGGGACACTTGGGCTTAGAATTTCTAAAAGGAGTGTAATTTTCTTGGTGGGTCCTTCAGCATCAGAGAATGGACCTCTCATTAACTTGAGGAACAGAGCTTCCTGAACACCCTTCAGGGTAAGACACTTGAACAAAAATTGCTCCAGGCACTAGATACAAATCATATTCCTACAGAAGGTTAACAAGCATGCTCATCAACCTGTTGGATGTACTATAGGACAGCTGCCACTTTCTCCATAAATATTCATCACTATGGAAACCTTCCCACATCCATGAACTCCTATAACCTTAAATGGCAAGCATATATTTTATAAGAATGGTGAGAAAAAAAGCAAATACATTTCTATACTGGCATCTTACTGAATGTTTTATTAGAGATTCTAGACTAGTTTTTAAAAAAGTATTTAATCTAGGATACTCATTAAAATCTCCTGAGGAAACTTTATAAGTTCTGATGCTCAGATTTTATATGATTAAAAGATTATATGAAAAATTGTGGTGCTGGGGTCCAGGTATCACTATATTGTAAAAACTCCTAGACTGATTCTAAGTCATAATAAAGTCTGGGAACCATTCTAGCTTTTATCAAGAAGGCTTCACCTTTAAAAGGGTTGACCTGGACTTCCCTGGCAGTCCAGGGGTTAAGACTCTGAGCTTCCAATCCAGGGGGCTTGTCCCTGGTTGGGGAACTAAGATCCCACATGCCACAAGGCCAAATTAAATAAATACATAATAATATTAATACAAATAATAGTTTAAAAGGCTGATCTGAAACCCTCCTATATTAATGAGTTAAGTGCTCCAAATTCAAGAGGGATGGTTTAGGTATCACTTTGTGAGCATTAAGGTGAGTGCTGAGTTTTAGAATGATTACTGAAAGAATTCTTTAAAAGTTGGCAAGTAGTTGGGAGTGGGCAACTATTTTTTCCACTTCCTGTGTATCCTCACATGTTGAAAGGAACGAAAGCAGAATAGCTTCCTACTGTACTTCAAGGGCAAAACCAGGTTTTGACTAGAATGGGATTATAAGACACATCATGCCACGGAAAGTAAAATTTGATTTCATCCCTAAAAATTTCCCTGAGCAGGGGAAATGGTGTAAACAAGCCATCTGTGTTGTGATGTGAAACACATTCCCTGGTGGTGGCCCTTGCAGGGTGCCCGTATTATTTGCAAAAAAAGGAGGGGTATTTGCTGTGGGACCAAAGACAGTGGGAATTCTGATCAACTTGTTTTCTAAATTTGCACAAAATTATTCCCGTGAGGAGATGAGATATTCAGAAGTCAGGCAATGGATGAATTAGTATAAATCTAAAAATTAAATAAAATCCAGTATTGGCAAAGCATAGCTTTGATGCTGCTCTACATAAACACAAAAATGAACTGTTAAATTTAGAAATGAACAGATTCAAATGCAGTTTGTCCTTTTTCTATCTATAGCAGGAATCCTTCTGATCATGTACTGTACATTTGATGGAAGCATGTGGCTGTGGCAAATGTCCCCCAGGAACGGATCCAAAACAGAAGTTCAATTTGCTTGAAGCTCTTTAAAGTGTTCCAAGGGTGCAAAGTGGACTGAACACCCCAAATTTTTACAGTACCTTTGAAAATACTGAAATAGACAAAAGAAGATAGCGGAGATGTGAAACTTGAAAAAGCACAAGTTTGTTTTATCAGAAACATTTTGTTTTCAATGAAAGATGCATTTTAATAAAATTTTAAAAAATCATCTGCTCCATCTTCTGGACCTGCTATCATTCCCTCTTTTTTTTTTTTTTTTTAAGTCTCTAAGGTGTGGGCTGTCCCTGTGTCTTGAATTTAGACAGGCCTGGGTATAAATTCCAGGTCTAGCTCCTATTACCCTGGATTTCAGGAGGCTGATTGGCATCATCAATCCAGAGTTTGCTTTCCAATAAAATGGAAATAATGGCATTTCCCTCGATAGTTAGTTATAAGGATTACTTTAGTGGCAATGAAATCATGTCAGACTTGTAAAATAGACTATTCTCAGCAATAAAAAAGGTACATGCATAGCATGGATGAATCTCAATAGTATTATGCTAAGTCAGACTCAAGAAGCTGTATACTATTTGTTTATATTACACTCTAGAAAAGGCAAAGCTGTAGGGACTGAAAACAAATCAGTGGGTGCCAGAGGTTCAGGGTGGGGTGAGGACTTACTGTAAAGAGACAGGAAATTTTGAGGGTGATGAAAATATCCTATAATCTTGATTGTGGTGCTGGTTATACCACTGTTCGAATGACCTGTGCCATGTAAACCATGTCAGTAAAAACCCACTCCCCACACCAAAGATAATGTGTTATAAGGTTAAATGCAAAAATAAAGATTAAAAAACTTAGAAGTGCCTATCATGTTGGTCTATAAACATACTTTTGTCACCTCGAATCTGTTTCGAAACCGAATAATTTAAATACAAAATCTACCTTTGAATTCAATTTTTTACTACTTTATCCTTTACTTGTAAATTTTTGCTCTCTCACAAAATACCAGTGACTAATTTGTTGTCAAATCCACTGTTTTCTGCAAGCTCTTTAATGTAGTTAAAATTTCTTACAGTAGTATGCAGGCTTCCCAGGTGACTGAGTGGTAAAGAATCTGCCTCCCAATGCAGAAGACACAGGAGATTTGGGTTCGATTCCTGGATCAGGAAGATCCCCTGAATAGGAAATGGCTACCCGCTACAGTTCTCTATGGAAAATTCCATAGACAGAGGTGCCTGATGGGCTACAGTCCATATGCGGCAAAATTTGGACACAACTGAGCAAATGAGCATGCATGCACAACCTTGTACGGGGTGGGGTATAATAGCCAGTGAGGTTTATTGAGGTGCAATTATTTCTAAATAAAATTTCTTATAATACTTCTTTCTTGCTACTGTTTGCTTTCTATATTCTTCACAGGCTCTTTCCTTTTCTGTCCATAAGCATATTAATTCCTCAAAGTTTCTACCAGTTCATTTTTAAATCATTTTTGCATTCATACCTCCTTTTGTACAATTTCAACCCTGAATGACTTTCAAAAAATAGGTACCTAGAGGTACCTATTGTCCCAGTTTCCAAAAACAGATCCAATTTTATTTACCTGTTGAGTAGTTCTGATTCTAATAATAGCTTTCCAATTAAAAGTGTTCCAGGATTATTTGCTAATTACTTTCTTACTGATCTTATGTGTCACCATTATAATTTATATGGTATCTCGTTATACTGTGAGTGTGTGTAAACATCATTTTTCTAGAGTTTCCATTCTGTACCAGTTATGTGTCATTTCCTGAGCAAATACCTTTGTATGTCTCACTATGGTAATGTTATATTTTTATTTCTGATAATGCAAGTTTCCTTCACTACTTGTTTTTTCATTTCTTCTTCTTGGCTGATTTCATCAGTGTATTATTCCAGATGAAAATTAGAATTATTTTATGAGGTTTCTCATGAAGGGATTATGATTGTATTACTTGTATAAATTATATGAAGGCAAATAACATCTTGACAATATCAATCTTTCCTTCCAGTAACATATTTATTTCTACATTTATTTGTCTTCTTTATGTTCTTCAGTAAAGTTGTATGGCATCCAGTCCCATCACTTCTTGGCAAATAGATGGGGAAACAGTGGAAACAATGGCTGACTTTATTTTTGGGGGCTCCAGAATCACTGCAGATGATGATTGCAGCCATGAAATTAAAATACATTTACTCCTTGGGAGGAAAATTATGACCAACCTAGACAGCATATTAAAAAGCAGAGACATTACTTTGTCAGCAAAGGTCCATCTAGTCAAGGCTATAGTTTTTCCAGTGGTCATGTATGGATGTGAGAGTTTGACTATGAAGAAAGCCGAGCGCCGAAGAATTGATGCTTTTGAACTGTGGTGTTGGAGAAGACTCTTGAGAGTCCCTTGGACTTCAAGGAGATCCAACCAGTCCATCCTAAAGGAGATCAGTCCTGGGTGTTCATTGGAAGGACTGATGTTGAAGCTGAAACTCCAATACTTTGGCCACCTGATGCAAAGAGCTGACTCATATGAAAAGACCCTGATGCTGGGAAAGATTGAGGGCAGGAGGAGAAGGGGACGACAGAGGATGAGATGGCTGGATGGCATCACCGACTCAATGGACATGAGTTTGGGTGGACTCTGGGAGTTGGTGATGGACAGGGGGGCCTGGCGTGCTGCGGCTCATGGAGTGGCAAAGAGTAGGACACAACTGAGTGACTGAACTGAACTGAAAGTTGTATACCTTTCTTCATGTGGGTTCTGTGTATCATTTGGCTAAATATTTTATGTATTTTTCTGCTATTATAATTAGAATAACTCCTCAGTACTTTTTAACCTGATTTTTGCTGCTTAACAGAAGAGGAATTTCCCTGTTGTTTCAGCAATGTTTTAGTTTATCCTCTTTGTTTTTCTAATTATACAATCATTTCATTTTAAACATTAATAATTTTATCCATTTCCAAGAAATTTGCCTCATTCATTTCTCCTGTCTTATTGATTTGATCAGAACTTCCAAAATTATGTTAAATAGCTGTGGTGCTAGAAATCAACTTTATCTTTAGACCAATTTTTTGATGATAATGCTTTGTGCTTCCCCATTAGCCAAACAAGTATTAATTTAAGATTTTAAAAGCTTTTGCTGAAGAATTATGTATCTAGTGCATTTGATTTTTTTTTTTTTCATAATGAAGTATTTGTTTTTTTCTGAATGCTTTTATATGAAACTTCTGGGATACATATCACATTCCCCCCCTTTCATATGATGAAATAAAGATTTATGATGTACATGAGGTACGAGGAAGGGGAAAATACATGGTCTCACTGATACATTATTTATTAAGTTCCCTGAGCTCCTAAGATTACATAAGGGCACAAATGTCATCAGTATCCAAAGATAATCACTAATAACTGAACATTTTTAAATTTAGTCCTTTTCTTTGAACTTATCTCATTGTAATAATATTAATTTTATGTGTTATATTGATTTTAGACATTATTACACAATTCAAATGAATTGTAGAACAAAATAGAGAATATTAGAAAATATATATCATTTCATGAAATTGAAAAAAAAGTTGAGCAACTCCTAAAGTCATGCTGAAATCCAGTGACACACGAGGTTCTGAGAGATTTAAGCCATACAGTCTGTAAAGAAGAAAACATCAAAAAGGTTAATGACATTAATGCTTTTGAGAGAAAATGCTTTGACTCTAAGGGAATCAAAAATTCCTTGGAAACTAACTGGAGTTCTCCAGAAATTTTGCCAGAAGGACTTTTCTAGGATAATTAGGAAAATGTTTTCATATAATTTTATTGGAGAAATACTTTAAAATTCTTTACATTTATTTTTATTTTAGACTGGAAATTAGTTCATATTTTAATCCCAAGCTATCTTTTGTTAGATATAAATGAACACATTTCATAAATGTATTTCTGTTTTAGATAAAGTCCCAATACTTAAAAAAATTTTTTTTGAAACTACCTATTCAGAAAATGAAGATCATGGCATCTGGTCCCATCCCTTCATGGGAAATAGATGGGGAAACAGTGGAAACAGTGTCAGACTTTATTTTTGGGGGCTACAAAATCACTGCAGATGGTGACTGCAGCCATGAAATGAAAAGACGCTTACTCCTTGGAAGGAAAGTTATGACCAACCTGGATAGCATATTGAAAAGCAGAGACATTACTTTGGCAACAAAGGTTTGTCTAGTCAAGGCTATGGTTTTTCCTGTGGTCATGTATGGATGTGAGAGTTGGACTCTGAAGAAAGCTGAGTGCTGAAGAAGTGATGCTTTTGAACTGTGGTGTTGGAGAGGACTCTTGAGAGTCCTTGGACTGCAAGGAGATCCAACCAGTCCATTCTGAAGGAGATCAGCCCTGGGATTTCTTTGGAAGGAATGATGCTAAAGTTGAAACTCCAGTACTTTGGCCACCTCATGCGAAGAGTTGACTCATTGGAAAAGACTCTGATGCTGGGAGGGGTTGGGGGCAGGAGGAGAAGGGGACGACAGAGGATGAGATGGCTGGATGGCATCACTGACTCGATGGACGTGAGTCTCAGTGAACTCCGGGAGTTGGTGATGGACAGGGAGGCCTGGCGTGCTGCGATTCATGGGGTCGCAAAGAGTCGGGCATGACTGAGCAACTGAACTGAACTGAACTATGAAAATACAGTTTATGTTAACTGAATTAACTTAAAGATAAGTTCCTATTATTCTAAGATAATGAAGACCTCCATGGACACTAATTAATTTCTAATATTAAAACATTTTTATGTCATGGGAATAAAATTTACTTGCTCTTGGAATATCATTTTCTTAACAGTCCTTGGGATACTAGTCATTAGAATTTTATTCTTAGGTTATTTTAGTTGTTATGGCATGTATTACTTTTGGAATTGGAAAAGATTTTGAAAGATTTGCTAATATGGCATATACTAGAATAGTAGTATATGTTATAGTATATATTATATATTTTAGTATAGAATGTCTAAAGAATAGGTTTCTTTACTTACAAATGAAACTGGTCTGTGGTTTGTGTGTGTGTGTGTGTGTGTGTGTGTGTGGTATCCTTGTCAGGTTTTTGATACATGACTGCACTGACTTTGTCAATTAAGATGCTTACAAATTTTGCAATATTTAAACAGTATAGAAATTTGTCTTATATAAAAATTACTAGAATTGTTAACATTGTATTTAAAAGAATTTTTTTTATAATTATATATTTTCTATAATTATGTTATTTCAAAATCTGCTGTCTTTAAATAAGTTTTGGAAATTTCTATTAATAAAATGTCAGGCTTTATGGCTGTGTGCCTGTTCCCAGTTGTGTCTGACTCTTTGCAACCCCGTGAACTGTAGCCTGCCAGGCTCCTTTTTCATGGAATTTTCCAGGTAAGAATACTGGAGTGGATTGCCATTTCTTCCCCCAGGATATCTTCCTGACCCAGGGATTGAACCTGTGTCCCTTGTATCTCTTGCATCGGTAAGCAGATTCTTTACCTCTGGGGGCTTCCCAGGTGGCTCAGTCCCTGGGTCAAGAAGATACCCTGGAGGAGGAAATGGTAACCCACTCCAGTATTCTTGCCTGGAGAATCCCATGGACAGAGGAAAATGGCGGGCTACAGTCCATGACGTCCCAAAGTATCAGACACCATAGCATGCGTCCAGTAACAGTAACTCACGTGGGAAGCCCAAGCTCTATGGTTACATGGCCATAATACATTTATAAAAATACATATCAATGGTAAACCTTCTTGCAGCAAATTTTGTACTTTCCCTAATATTTTAATGGTTAGCATAACATTTTGTTTCTTTATGCTCATGTACACATTGAATGAATTAAGTGTACAAGTTGTATTTTCTGATTTACTCAAAAATATTACATAACAATATTTGCATTTAGAATTTTGTTAGGTTTACAATTATTTACAATTATTTTTATTTATGTCTCTGTTTAACTGGCTTCAGTGTCTATGGACTCTTTCAAGAATACTATATTCTCAAACTTTTTGTTTTCTTTACCTCAAAGTCTGTTGAATAGATCTTCAATTTAATTTTTCAATAAGAGGATATGAATATTAAATTTCCTAAGCCTTAATATTATTTAAGATTATCTTTATTTTGTTTCCACAGATTAAACATAAACTTTTAATTCCAAATAAATGCAAATGTAAAGACAGCTGACAGAATTGGAGAGGATTTTTTAAGTAAACATTTTAGAAATACTTCACTATCAAGTAAAAATAGACAACATAGAAAGTACAAGAAAATTGGAGATTCAAAGGAGAAAAACAGAAAACAAACAAAAAAGGAGACAAGTATTTAGGAGGGAAAATAGGAGAAAGGCAAGGTAAGAATAATTCAGCACATCTATGAAAGTAGCCCAAAAGAAGAAAAGCAAAGCAATAGAAAAGAACAAATACTAAAGACTATCATTCAAGAAAATTTCCTGAGAGAAAACAATCCTACTTATTGAAAGGACAGCCTGAAAAGTTTACCCAATATTGTTAGCACCAAGGAATATCCCAATATATCTATTGTATTTTAATAACAAAGAGAGTTGTTTTTGCTGTTCAGTCACTAAGTTGTGTTCATCTCTTTGCAACTCCATAACAAAGGGTGAGGGACCTATGAATATTCAGATAAAAAGACAAAGGAAAGAAAGTTAGATTGATCTGAATCTGTGTTAAAATATTTTATGCCAAGAAAAATGCAAGCCAAAGTTTTTACACAGAGCCAAAATGACCTTCAATAATAAAAGTCACAAGAACTATGAACCCATAAGAATTTAGAGGATATTGTTCCCAATGGCTCTCCCTGAAAACTATACAAACAAAAATTTCACGTATACTAAGAAACAATTAGAAAAGTTTCTGCATGAGAGTTACTGTGTGTGTGCGTGTGTGCTCAGTCTTATCTGACTTGCCACCCTGTGGACTGCAGCCAGACAGGCTCCTCTGTCCACGGAATTTTCCAGGCAAGAATTCTGAAGTGGGTTGCCATTTCCTCCTCCAGGGGATCTTCCTGACCCAGGGATCAAACATCTATCTCCTGTGTCTCCTCCATTGACAAGTGGATATTTTACCATTGAGCCATCTGGAAATTCCCACATAGGCCGGTACCAGAGTTACTGGTAGGGTATTAAAGCAGAGAGAATCAAGGGATCCTTAACTAGAACTTTCTCAGCACAAACAGTAGCTGAGAAAAGGTGTGGGTATTTTGAAGGAAACAAAAGAGCAAATCAATTTGGAAGACTATTTCTATAGTCAGATAATGCTGGAACAAGTCCTCCTGACATTTGCTACCTACAGAACCCTGAAGACAAATACTAAGAAAAGATGGAGCCTCCCCCCTCCGCCTCCACCAAAAGCAACATGAGTTATAGAACCACCTCTCCAGATTCCTAGGCAGATGAACAGACAAGTAGAATGATCCTTGTTGAACTGCAAGATGTTAAGAGTTGCTGAAGCTGCTCTGATTGGGGATGGTTTGTTCAAGCTTTATATATCCTCAATTGGATGTTGTGAGTAACAAAGTATTTTTCAAAAACAATAAATACAAAATATTGACAAATGCATACAATTACCTTTAGTCACTTTTTCCCCCCTCAAAACTCTATTTTCTTTTGTTTAGTGTTACAGAGAAGTCCAAAAATAACCTGATTTTATTGTTTTGTTTTGCTTTGCTTTTTTCATCTTTCTGGATGAGTGTATCCTAAACTTCAGTTTAAAAAAAAACAACAATAATAACAATAACACAATACTATCCTGATCTGTCTTGCAGTGTAAGTAATCTGTCTTTTGAGAAAGTATTTCCAAAAGAATGGAGAGGGCAGGATATTTTTTGTCTAGTGAAACACATAGTCCTGTTTCCATTTGTTCTTTGCTCTGAAAATTGGCTTGTGTGCATCACAATTTCTGTCATCCCTTTTCATCTCTCAGTCCTTTCCTGGGTGTTCCTTCTGAGTCTACAACCAGGGCTGCTGAGAGTTCTGACTGGGAGAGAGAGAAAGGGCTTCCTCTGACCTATAGTGTGAACTGGCTATAAATTCCCAGGCATCAAGCCTCTGACAATCCTGTTTTCTGGTTGCTCCTCTCTCTTATATTCCCCTTGATGAACATTCCCAGTCATGACCTGGCCTCCCAGTTCTCACAAAATTTAATCAAATTTCTGACGTACATACAACACCCTGACTTGCGTCTGCTCTCATCTCTGCCTCTTCCCATCTTTACAACCGAAGAGTTTTCCATCCTCCCAGGTGAAGACGCGCCTTTCATCCCTTCTCAGTCTGTACATTCTTCCTACCTGATCTCAGACAGCACAGTGCCCTCACTGCCAGTCTGTATGTCAGCAACTGTGAATTTAGAGCCGTTGCCTGGTCATCTCTCCAGACTTCAGCTTCCTATCTCCAACTACCTTTTAGACATTTCCACTCAAATATGTCACAGAAAATTCCAATTCAATATGTCATAAATTTAACTGGGCATCCCCTCAGCACTCATCTGGTCTATATTTGTTCTGTCTTATGGCAGACGGAATCTCCATCACTAAGTAACCCAAGTCAGAGAAGCCTAGGTTGTCCTAGATTCGTTTGTCTTTCTCATCATGCATATCAGAAAACTGCCAAATTTTTTCGCTTGCACTTCGTAATCTTCAGTAAATTCAATGCATTTCTTTCCATGTCAGTATTCTTTAGACTTCATTTCAGGCCATTATCATTCCTGATGATGATAATCTCCTCTTATTCGCATTGTTTCCACTTACCTGCCTCTAGATAATTCTCTACACTGCCTCAGAACAGTGGTTTAAAGCCCCCAAATGACCATGCTGCTCTCTAAAACAAGTATTTAAGGCTTTATATTGAGCTCAAGATAAAGTTTGTGCTCTTTAATGTGTCTTGAGGCTTCTCATGTTCTCTCACATTTACCTTGACTTCTCTACCCCTGACTTGTCCAGTCATTCACCAACCCCATCTCTGTTTACTCACTCTCCATTCCTGGTGTCCCTTATTTTCCTCCATCCAATCATTATCTTCTTATACATCAATCCTCTTTGGCCATTTATCAAGTTCAGTTCAGTTCACCAAGTTAACCCCTACTTATTCATTAGGTTTCAATTTAGATGCTATTTTATCTAAGACCTCATCATTGACCAAGTCTTCAAACTTCCCCAATTTGGATTGTGTTCTCTTTGTATGTTTCAGTAGCAGTTTACACAATTTTGTAAAGCTTACTGCATGCTCATGCATGCTCAGTTTTGTCCAACTCTTTGCAACTCCAAGGACTATAGTCTGCCATGCGCCTCTTTCCATGGGATGTCCCAGGCAAGAAAACTGGAGTGGGTTGCCATTTCCCCCTCCAAGGGATCTTCCCAACCCAGGGATTGAACCTGGGTCTCCTGCATTGCAGGCAGATTCTTTACCACTTGAGTCATCAGGGAAATCCCCAAACTTACTTCATGATATTATAAATGCCTGTTTATTTGATGATATCTCCATCTAGACTGAAATTTTATGAGGGTAAGAATTATGTATATCTTTTTTTTTAATTAACTCTACCAGAGACAAACAATGCCTGGATATATTAGGCACATAATAAATCTTTGTTGAATGAATTAACCTGACTATATACTATTTTCCAATTTTCTAAGCATCTCCTCATACTCAAAGTCTTCAGAATTCTATTTTCTTTATCCTGTTCACAGCCTTTTTTTCCCATACAATACAGTCTTTCCTCTGTATGAATATGCAAATGAGGTGTGTCTTGGCCAGATGCATCTTGATACTGAATCCACACTGTCCACTTGGATGACCAGCTGGAAAGAAGGCTGCTGTACTCAGATACTAGTACAAATTTAGGTATCTATTGGGAATTATTTCATGACTAAGTGAGGCGGGATGTTCTTCTCTCCTGCCCTGGTTCTCCAAGAACTTGAACCAGTAGAGTACATCAAAAGTCACAGTTCTAAAAATATGGGATAGATGAGATCCCTCCCCTGATTACTGAACCTTCCCTTGGTGGCTCAGCTGGTAAAGAATCTCCCTGCAATACAAGAGACCTGGGTTTGATCCCTGGGTCAGGAAGATCCCTTGGAGAAGGGAATGACTATCCACTTCAATATTCTTGCCTGGAGAATTCCATGGACAGGGGAGCCTGATGGGTGACAGTCCATGGGGTAACAAAGATTCAGACAAGATTGAGTGACCAACACTTTCACTTTTGGGGGGCTTCTCTGGTGGCTTAGACTGTAAAGTATCTCCCTACAATGCAGGAAACCAAGGTTTAATCCTTGGGTCAGAAAAATCCCTTGGAGAATGAAATGGCAATCCTCTCCAGTATTCTTACCTAGGAACTTACAGGGACAGAGGAATTTGACAGGCTGCAGTCCTTGTGTTTGCAAAGAGTTGGACATTACTGAGCAACTAACACACACACACACTTGTGACTACTACTGACAGAATGGCATTATTTTGTCCCCACCCTTACTTCCCATCACATTGTTTCCTAGATGTTCTTCACTCTTTTCTTTTTTTGTTTGTTTGTTTGTTTAATTTTATTTTATTTTTAAACTTTACAAAATTGTATTAGGTATGCCAATGACTCTTGAAGGATGTAGGAAAAAATAGTTTAGAATTGTAAGGAGGATACATGGGACCGAAAATCTCAATTTTCGCATGTGACAGCAAAACATCAATGGAATTTAGAAGAATTCTAATAAGACCAGTTCTCTGAATCCAGTAAGACTAAACTGTTTATGGTGTTCATTGGGGTTGAGAGGTTCTCTGACCTTTTTCCAGGTAAACTTTTTAAAGGAGCAAAGCTGAATATGTTATAAAACTAAATATATATCATTTCTCCCCCTCAATCCACTGCTTTAATGTCATATTTAGTTGAAGTGTATGCCTGATTCTGGGCTTCTGGTGGCTCAGTGGTAAAGACTCCATCTACAATGTGGGAGATGCGGGTTGATCCCTGGGTCAGGAAGATCCCCTGGAGAAAGAAATGGCAACCTACTCAAGTATTCTTGCCTGTAGAATCCTGTGGACAGAGAAACCTGGTGGGCCATGGGGGTCACAAAGAGTCGAACATGACTAAAGCGACTTAGTATGCAAAGCAGGGATACCTTGGCTTTCATACTCCAGTCTTCAGCATCAGCTCTTTGCAGGGAATTCCTGATCTGAGAAAGCAGGGCTTCTTTACACAGATGCACTGCTTGCAGAAGGCTAAGGCTTCTTTCTTTCCTGAGTTCCCAGTTTACGAATAGACGTAGTCAGTTCAGTTCAGTCAGTCGTGTTTGACTCTTTGCAACC
This sequence comes from Bubalus bubalis, assembly GCF_019923935.1. NCBI lineage: Eukaryota > Metazoa > Chordata > Mammalia > Artiodactyla > Bovidae > Bubalus > Bubalus bubalis. The sequence continues at coordinate 139,343,573 of NC_059158.1, forward strand.
CCATGAATCACAGCATGCCAGGCCTCCCTCTTCATCACCAACTCCCAGAGTCCACCCAAACCCATGTCCATTGAGTCAGTGATGCCATCCAACCATCTCATCCTCTGTCAGCCCCTTCTCCTCCTGCCCTCAATCTTTTCCAGCATCAGGGTCTTTTCATATGAGTCAGCTCTTTGTATCAGGTGGCCAAAGTATTGGAGTTTCAGCTTTAACATCAGTCCTTCCCATGAACACCCAGGACTGACCTCCTTTAGGATGGACTGGTTGGATCTCCTCGCAGTCCAAGGGGCTCTCAAGAGTCTTCTCCAACACCACAGTTCAAAATCATCAATTCTTCGGCGCTCAGCTTTCTTCATAGTCCAACTCTCACATCCATACATAACCACTGGAAAAACCTTAGCCTTGACTAGATGGACCTTTGTTGGCAAAGTAATGTCTCTGCTTTTTAATATGCTATCTAGGTTGGTCATAACTTTCCTTCCAAGGAGTAAACGTCTTAATTTCATGGCTGCAGTCACCATCTGCAGTGATTTTGGAGCCCCCCCAAATGAAGTCAGCCACTGTTTCCACTGTTTCCCCATCTATTTGCCATGAAGGGATGGGACCAGATGACTTGATCTTAGTTTTCTGAATGTTGAGCTTTAAGCCAACTTTTTCACTCTCCTCTTTCACTTTCATTAAGAGGCTCTTCATTTCCTCTTCACTTTCTGCCATAAGGGTGGTGTCCTCTGTGTATCTGAGCTTATTGATATTTCTCCCAGCAATCTTGATTTCAGCTTGTGCTTCCTCCAGCCCAGCGTTTCTCATGATGTACTCTGCAAATAAGCAGGGTGACAATATACAGCCTTGATGTACTCCTTTTCCAATTTGGACCCAGTCTGTTGTTCCATGTCCAGTTCTAACTGTTGCTTCCTGACTTGCATACAGGTTTCTCAAAAGGCAGGTCAGGTGGTCTGGTATTCCCACTCTTTCAGAATTTTCCAGTTTATTGTGATCCACCCAGTCAAAGGCTTTGGCATAGTCAATAACGCAGACATAGACATAGTAATACCAATCAATTGAATCTTCCAAGAATGAGACAATTACCTGGAAAACTGAGATATTATTTTCATTTTCTTTTTGGTTGCACTGGGTCTTTGTTGCTGCCCAGGGACTTTCTCTAGTTATAGAGATTGGAGGCTACTCTCTAGTTGTGGTATGCAGGCTTCTCATTGTGGCTTGTCTTGTTGCAGGGCAGAGTCTCTAGAGTGTGTGGGCTCAGTAGTTGTGTCTCATTGGCTCTAGAATGAGGGCTCAGGAGTTGTGGTGCAGGGCCTGGCTTAGCCTAGCTGCTTCATGGCATGTGGCATCATTCCAGACCAAGGATCAAACCCATGTCTCCTGCATTAGCAGGTGGATTCTTATCCACTGGACCACCAGGGCTTTCCAGAGATACTTTTTTCTTACATGTGCATGCTCAGTGGCTCAGTTGTGTCTGGCTCTTTGGAACTCTATGGACTGTAACCTGCCAGGATCCTATGTCCTTGGAAATTCCCACTCAAGAATGCTGGAATGGGTTCCTATTTCAGGAGAACCCTGAAATATTTCCTATTCCAGGAGATTTTCCCAACCCAGGGATCAAACCCATGTCTCCTGTGTCTTCTGAATTGGCAGTTCTGATTTTCTTGCCTATCATGTTTGTCTCATCCCCATCTTCCATAGACTGACTGAATGTTTAAACACAATGAAGATATTTCACACATAAATTCTTCTACTTGTTTTCCAATAAAAAATTAAGGCATCTGATTAATTTCCATTGGGTTTTATTTCATTTACATACCCCATCTTCCAAAACAGGTGGCCTAACATTAGCAAACCAAACTTGGGCCTGCTCACTGGACCAAGCCAGAACAGGCAGCTCATGCTCAAAAGACTCAAAGTCCCCAGTGGCTTTCAGGGAAAGGTTTTAAAGACAGTGGAGGGTCACAACGTGTATGATCAGCTCATGAACAATTCTCTGATTGGTTGATGGTGAAGTAACAGGGTGATGTTCTGTGAATTTGAATCATCAATTTTTGGGTTCCAACCTGTCTAGAGTCTACTTATGGGCGGTCAGCATGCAGTTAACTTCTACCTGGTGGAGGTTTTAGTATCTGCAAAACAACTCATGGACAGGGCTCAAGATATCCCTTGAGGAGGAACTAAAGTTCCCTGACTTTGTTTTATAGCTAAACTAGTATTGTTTTGGCTTGCTTGTTTTCCTTTGTTTCTGCATTTCCTTACTTCTCTAATTAAGTTTGGTCTTTGAAATTTGGAGAAGGCCTAGAAGGCTAAAACTTTTCTATAAACAAGAAACAAGGGTCATGGTAGGGAGGATAGAGGGTGTCTGTCCCTGGGAAAGCCCCACAGAACCTTGCTGAGTTTCACTTATAGAATAGTAAAATGGCCATTTAAGACTCTGGTAATGTGTCAGATGGACAATCACTCTGTCAAATTGAAATGCTCTTCTACAAGGATCTATGGATCTTTTGAACTAATGTATATTCTAAACCAATATACATTGTTTCTTCTCAAATTCCAAAGGAATGGCACTGAGGTGGCACCTTTCATAAATAAAACTACCCACTGATAAAATGTTTGCATCTCTGTTCTATAATTCTTCACCCTGCTTTTTAGAGATTTTACCATCTAAAGAACTAATGCTTCCATCAAGAGAAATGGTTTTTATTGAGTGGATACTTCTACCTAGCCTTTTTGGGATCTCCATGTCAGGAAAAATTGGAAGGGTAGAGATGCTAAAAACAAACAAACAAATACTCTCAACAATAACAAACCAAGTAATCCCTGTGATACCTCTTTGTACAACTAGGTCCAGTGTTTAAATTCAGTGGAATGCCATGTTAATAACAATGTCAAGATACAGATTTCTCAAAAATAAAGGTTTATATTATGTCATTGAATAAAGAACTTCAACTTGCTGAAGCACAAGTTGAAGGTAAAATGAAAAGCAGAAAAGTTATATTGTTGTGACTAGCTATCAAAACAACTGCTGTAGCATTTTTTTGCTCTTCCCTTCTTGCTGTGTCATGAAAGTGAAAGTGAAAGTCACTCAGTTGTGTCCGACTCTATGACTCCATGGACTGTAGTCCATGGATTTCTCTAGGTTAGAATACTGGAATGGGTAGCCTTTCCCTTCTCCAGGGGATCTCCCCAACCCAGGGATCGAACCCAGGTCTCCTGAATTGAAGACAGATTCTTTACCAACTGAGCTATCAGGGAAGCCCCTTGCTGTGTCATGTATATATTTTAATTATTTTTCCTTTTCATTCATCTTCCTAACTCCCATTATTGAATGTCAAGGTTGTGGTGACAGAAAACTAAAAGTTAATGCGTAGATACCAGACTATCCATTCAGGATTTTGACAAAACTAGAGAATGGATATCATTCCAAAGTCCTGTGCTTGAGTCAGAGGAACCATCTGATAAAATGTGAAGAGGAAGTGTGTGTGTGTTTATGAGGTGGAGGAGTATATGGATTCTGTGAAGGAGTAGTTTCATTATATGTTTTGGAGCTACAAGTTTAAAAAAGTGATAAATAAATATTAGAGAACTAAAGGGGTGGAGCTTAGTGGAGTTTGTTCAGCTTTGGCTACCCAGAAATGAAATACATTTTCCTTTTGAGGAAATTCCAAAATCAGTGGGAGGGAAAGCTCCACATTTCTTTTTGGAAACTAAAGTCAGTTGTTTCTACTTTTTCTGAGTCAGGGCATGGATTTGACCTAAACTTATCCAATCTGGGGTCTACATTCACAGGGAATTTAAGGGATCGGTAGCATGACAGAGGAGTCTACCTGTAGTCTCAGTGATGTCACCAGTGAGTGCTTCAGTGGTTCCAATTCCTATTACATCATCCCAACTATACAGTCTCAATGGTTAGATGAACTACGTTCTTGCTGCCTAGTCTCCCTGGCTCTCTGTGTTTCTTTGCCCGGTTCCCCAATAATTTACTGACTCAGGAAGCTCCCTGATGTTCTTCCAGGAATTATTTTTTCTGCATAAGTAAAAACTACATATGCATAACTCCAAGAGTTATGGAGTAGGAAATGCAAACCTACTCCAGTATTCTTGACTGGAGAATCCCATGGACAGAGGGGCCTGGCAGGCTATGGTCCATGGAGTCACAAGAGTCGGACACAACTGAAGTGACTTAGTGTAGCCGCAAACCAAAGTTAATATCTACTGTTTGCAGCTGAGAATGCTGTTACTAGCACTAAATCCAGGGCCTAAAGAACAGTAGAAAAGGATAAATGTTTGAGCAATTTAGCCAACAAGAGCAAATGACCATGAATGTAGGTTCTGTTTGTAGCCCGAGTGCCTGATGTGACAATGCCTGTGACCTCGGGGCTTCCCCAATCATTTATATTATTGAAAAAGGAATGTTTCAGTTCTCTCATCATGAGTTCTTTCCAAAGCTTTGCTTTCCTTAGCTTTTCTTTGTAAAAATGAACATGAGTTTTACCTTTGTGAAGAAGTCCTACATATAAACCTGAATTGCATAAGAAGACACAGTTTGATAATAGAATTTATGAGTTAGTTATAACCATGACTTTCCAAAAGAACAGGTTTGATTTATTGATTCTGTAAAAGCAAAAACTGGCAAATAACTATACAACCTACCATCATCTCTCATAAATATAAAACCCTAAACAAAGCAGGGGGGTAATATTTTGTAGATAATTGGAATTTTCACCTAGAGCAAAGCATAACCTGTTGTGAAAATAGGCAACAAACTTCCAAAAGAGAGGAACTGAGAGACAATTTCCTATTCATAGTTTTATTCACTCTAGAGATAGTTGTGAAAATCTGCAAGCTGAATTTTTATAGATAATACAAAAACTCTTCATGCAATTTTAATCGTTATAATTAGCCACTCTGAAAACTTTCTTTCATCTCCCAGTTCGTGAAAGGGACAGATTTTCAAACTAATAAAAAAATATGTTTTTAATCTCTTACCCTATAATACTCAACTGAACATTTTTTTCTAATTTCTAGTGAAATTTTATTTTATTACCTTTTTTACAAATGTACACCTCATCATCATATTTATATATTCAGTGGAAGGCTAAAAGATTGATATTTTGTAAGCAAAAATCATCCTGAATATTTTATAATTTTATATCTATCTTAATAATTTATAATGCAGCATGCAGAATAAGATGGGTATGAATGAAGTTTGACTAAATATTCACAGTTTGGGAATATCTGGGTTCATTTGCTAACACTTTTCAAAAAAATTAAGCACAGAAAGATATTCAATACAGTTAAATGATTTCAGTACTCAGAGGCCCCCACAAAAGCCTGCATTGTGATAAGTAATCTTGAGGGCTTCTTTATCCACAGTATTAATATATTTTAAGTGTCTGTGCAGACCAGGTGAGGAAACAGGCACAATAGGAGCTTGATGGTATGTTATCCATTTTTACAAATGATTTTTTCTATCATTTATAACAGTGAGTAATCCTGGAAGTGGTCAAACAAGTGGCTTAACCCTCTCCTATCAGGAAGCTTCCATTAGGCTCTTATCCTTATCCCTCAGAGGCAGACAGAATGAAAACTACAAACACAGAAAACTAATTAAACTGATCACATGGACCACAGCCTTGTCTAACTCAATGAAACTATGAGCCATGCACCCAAAATGGATGGGTCATGGTGGAGAGTTCTGACAAAATGTGGTCCACTAGAGAAGGCAATGGCAAACCACGTCAGTATTCTTCCCTTGAGAACCCCATGAACAGTATGAAAAGGCAAAAAGATAGGACACTGAAAGATGAACTCCCCAGGTCAGTAGGTGCCCAATATGCTACTGGAGAAGAGTGGAGAAATAACACCAGAAAGAATGAAGAGAAGAGCCAAAGCAAAAACAATGCCCAGCTGTGGATGTGACTGGTAATGGAAGTAAAGTCCAATGCTGTAAAGAAAAATATTGCATAGGAATCTGGAATGTTAGGTCCATGAATCAAGGTAAATTGGAATTGGTCAAACACTTGGAAAGAGTGAACACTGACATTTTAGGAATCAGTATTTTAGTAAACCAAAATAAACTAAATTTTAGTGATTTTAAAATGTGAACTAAAATGGACTGGAATGGGAGAATTTAACTAAGATGGCCATTATATCTATTACTGTGGGCAAGAATCCCTTAGAAGAAATGGAGAGCCAACAAAAGAGTCTGAAATGCAGTGCTTGGGTGCAATCTCAAAAATGACAGAATGATCTCTGTTCATTTCCAAGGCAAACCATTCAATATCACAGTAATCCAAGTCTATGCACCAACCAGTAATGCTGAAGAAGCTGAAGTTGAAAGGTTCTATGAAGACCTACAAGACCTCTAGAACTAACACCCCCAAAAGATGTCCTTTTCATTATAGGGGACTGGAATGCAAAAGTAGGAACTCAAGAGATATATGTTGTAACAGGCAAATTTGACTTGGAAAACAGAATGAAGCAGGTCAAAGGCTAACAGAGTTTTGCCAAGAGAACTCACTGGTCATAGCAAACACACTCTTTCAACAACACAAGAGAAGACTATACTCATGGACATCACCAGATGGTCAATATAGAAATCAAATTGATTATATTCATTGCAGCCAAAGATGGAGAAGCTCTATACAGTCAGCAAAAACAAGACCAGAAGCTGACTGTGGCTTGGATCAGTTCAGTTCAGTTCAGTTGCTCAGTTGTCCGACTCTTTGCAACCCCATAAATCGCAGCGTGCCAGGCCTCCCTGTCAACCACCATCCCCCGGAGTTCACTCAAATTCGTGTCATCGAGTTGGTGATGCCATCCAGCCATCTCATCCTCTGTTGTCCCCTTCTCCTCTTGCCCCCAATCCCTCCCAGCATCAGAGTCTTTTCCAATCAGTCAACTCTTTGCATGAGGTAGCCAAAGTACTGGAGTTTTAGCTTTAACATCATTCCTTCCAAAGAAATCCCAGGGCTGATCTCCTTCAGAATGGACTGGCTGGATCTCCTTGCAGTCCAAGGGACTCTCAAGAGTCTTCTCCAACACCACAGTTCAAAACCATCAATTCTTCGGCGCTCAGCTTTCTTCACAGTCCAACTCTCACATCCATACATGACCACTGGAAAAACCATAGCCTTGACTAGATCATAAACTCCTTATTGCAAAATTCAGACTAAAATTGAAGAAAGTATGGAAAACCACTAGACCATTCAGGTATGACCTAAATCAAATCCATTACAATTATACAGTGGAAGTGAGAAATAGATTCAAGGGATTAGATCTGATAGACAGAGTGCCTGAAAAACTATGGATGGAGGTTTGTGACATTGTACAGGAGGCAGTGATCAAGACCATCCCCCAGAAAAAGAAATGCAAAAAAGGCAAAATGGTTGTCTGAGGAGGCTTTACAAATAGCAGTGAAAAGAAGAGAAGCTAAAGACAAAGGCAAAAAGGAAAGATATACCCATTTGTATGCAGAGTTCCAAGAATAGCAAGAAGAGATAAGAAAGACTTCTTCACTGATCAATGCAAAGAAATAGAGACAAACAACAGAATGAGAAAGATTAGAGATATCTTCAAAAAAATTAGAGATATGAGGGGAACATTTCATGCAGAAATGGGCACAATAGAGGACAGAAATGGTATGGACTTGACAGAAGCAGAAGATATTGAGAAGAGGTGGCTAGAACACATAGAAGAACTATACAAAAAAGATCTTCATGACCCAGATAACCACGATGGTGTGATCACTCACCTAGAGCCAGATATCCTGGAATAAGAAGCCAAGTGGGCCTTAGGAAGCATCCCTGTTAACAAAGCTAGTGGATGTGATAGAACTCCAGTTAAGCTATTTCAAATCCTAAAAAATGATGCTGTGAAAGTGCTGCGCCAGCAAATTTGGAACCCTCAGCAGTGGCCACAGGACTGGAAAAGGTCAGTTTTCGTTCCAGTTCCAAAGGAAGGCAATTCCAAATAATGTTCAAACTACCACATAATTGCATTCACCTCACACAGTAGCAAAGTAATATTCAAAATTCCAAAGCCAGGCTTCAACAGTATGTGAACTGTGAACTTCCAGATGTTCAAGCTGAATTTAGAAAAGGCAGAGGAACCAGAGATCTAATTACCAACATCCTTTGGATCATCAAAAAATCAAGAAAGTTCTAGAAAAACATCTACTTCTGCTTCATTGACTATGCCAAAGCCTTTGACTGTGTGGATTACAACAAACTGTGGAAAATTCTGAAAGAGGTGGGAATACCAGACCACCTGACCTGCCTCCTGAGAAATCTGTATGCAGGTCAAGAAGCAACATTTAGAACCAGACATGGAACAACAGACTGGTTCCAAATTGGGATAGTATGTTAAGGTTGTATATTGTCACCCTCCTTATTTATCTTATATGCAGAGTACATCATGAGAATGCCAGGCTGGATGAAGCACAAGCTGGAATTAAGATTGCTGGGAGAAATGTCGATAACCTCAGATACACAGAAGACACCACTCTTATGGAAGAAAGTGAAGAGAAACTAAGAATGTCTTGATGAAAGTGAAAGAGGAGAGTGAAAAAAGTTGGCTTAAAACTCAACATTCAGAAAACTAAAATCATGGCATCTGGCAACATCACTTCATGGCAAATAGTTTGAGAAACAATGGAAACAGTGAGAGACTTTATTTGGGGGGGCTTCAAAGTCACTGCAGATGGTGACTGCAGCCATGAAATTAAAAAGACACTTGCTTTTTAGAAGAAAAGTTATGACCAACCTAGACAGCATATTAAAAAGCAGAGACATTACTTTGCCAACAAAGATCCGTCTAGTCAAAGCTATTGTTTTTCTAGTAGGCATGTATGGAGGTGAGAGTTGGATTGTAAAGAAAGCTGAGTGCCAAAGAATTGATACTTTTGCACTATGGTGTTGGAGAAGACTCCTGAGAGTCTTTTGGATTGCAGGCACATCAAACCAGTCAAGCCTGAAGGAAATCAGTCCTGAATACTCATTGGAGGGACTGATGCTGAGACTGAAACTCCAATACTTTGGCTACCTGATGCGAAGAACTGACTCATTGAAAAAGACTCTGATGCTGGGAAAGATTGTAGGCGGGAGGAGAAGGGGACTGCAGAGGATGAAACGGTTGGATGGTACCACCAACTCAATGGGCATGAGTTTTAGCAACCTCAGTAGTTCTTGATGGACAGGGAAGCCTGGCATGCTGCAGTCCATGGGGCCACAAAGAATCAGACATGACCAAGCGACTGAACTGAACTGAACCTTCCTGAATGCACAGTACACCACCTGAGAACAGAAGCAGCTAAGATCTCAGGGATAGAGATTGAAACAGAGTTACAAACTTGTGACTCATGAACTTAATGTAACTTGTAAATATGTTTTACCTGGACTTCCCATGGATTAAAAATAAGTTAGACAAAGAAAATACTATGTATGGTACCATAATGGATGGATACATGTCATTATACATTCTTTCAAACTCATAGAATGTACACCACCAAGAGTAAACCCTGATGTAAACTATGGACTTTGAGTGATTATAATGTGTCCATGTGGGTTCATCATCATTGGCTATTACAAATGCACTAGTCTGGTGAGGGATGTTAATAATGTGTGGGGGCAGAGGGTATGTGGAAAATCTCTGTTCCTTATTAATTTTGCAGTGAGCCTAAAACTGCCTTTAAAACGTATTTAATTTTTTTTTTTAATGGAAAGCACTGCTTACATAAATCTTCCACAGCTCCTTGTATTAGGAGTTGAATTGTCTTCCCAAATGCAGATGTTGAAGTCCCAACCTCTAGCACCTTAGAATAAGATCTTATTTGGAAATAGATGCAGATGTCATTGCAAATATAAAATAGTTAAGATGATGTCATACTGGAGTGAGTTTCCCTGGTGGCTCAGCAGTAAAGAATCTACCTGCAGTGCAGGAGACACAGGAGACAGATTGCTGGGTTGGGAAGATCCCCCGGAGGAGGACATGGCAACATATGCCAGCATTCTTGCCTGGAGAATCCCATGGACAGAGGAGCATGATGGACTACAGCTCATGGATTTGCAAAGAGTTAGACAGGACTGAAGTGCAGGTATGCATACTGGAGTATTCTGGGCCCCCAATTCAGTATGACTAGTGCCACTATGGATGTGAGAGTTGTACTGTGAAGAAAGCTGAGCACCGAAGAATTGATGGTTTTGAACTGTGGTGTTGGAGAAGACTCTTGAGAGTCCCTTGGACTGCAAGGAGATCCAACCAGTCCATTCTGAAGGAGATCAACCCTGAGATTTCTTTGGAAGGAATGATGCTAAAGCTGAAACTCCAGTACTTTGGCCACCTCATGTGAAGAGTTGACTCATTGGAAAAGACTCTGATGCTGGGAGGGATTGGGGGCAGGAGGAGAAGGGGATGACAGAGGATGAGATGACTGGATGGCATCACTGACTTGATGGACATGAGTCTGAGTGAACTCCGGGAGTTGGTGATGGACAGGGAGACTTGGCGTGCTGAGATTCATGGGGTCGCAAAGAGTCAGACATGACTGAGCAACTGAACTGAACTGAACTGAGTGCCACTATAAAAAGGGTAAATTCGGACATAGAAGTGCACACTGGGAGATCCTCATGTGAAGATGAAGGCAGAGTTTGGGTGACACTTTGACAAAACAAAGAAGAATGTTTGCTAGGAAACCACCAGAAGCTAGGGGAGGGGCATGGAACACATTCTTTCCCATCAACCTCCGAGGAAACCATCCCCACTACCACCTTAATCTCAGACTAGCAGCCACCAGAACTGGGAGACAATAAATATTTGTTGTTAAGGCTACTGACCTAAGTCAGCAGCCCTAGGAAATGAATGCAAATTGCATATAGAATTTCTGTTTTCAGATTCTCTGAAAATAGCCAGGCTTGCCAACCCTCAGTAAATCAGCTAGAACAGAAAAGTTCTGCAGTTCACCAAAGGCCCAGACAGGCTGTTTTAATAATTCAAATTTTCTTCTTGATGCCTGACACCACCTTGAAAGAAGATGGTCAGGAAATTTGGGAAGAACCTAAATAAATATAAGGTGACAAAGCATTCTCTTGTGATCTTTAAAACGAATGAAGTCTCTGAGCATAAAGAAAAGAAAAATAAAGAAAATTTAAAAGGTTACCCAGTAGTGCCTGATAACTCAATTTTAAAGAATTCTTTAAAAATAAAAAAAGGATATCTTCATCTTAAAGATTTAAAAAAAAAAAAAAAAAAAAAAAAAGGCTTCCCTGGTGGCTCAGGAGATAAAGAAACTGCCTGCAATGCAGGAGACCTGGGTTCAATCCCTGGGTTGGGAAGATACCCTGAAGAAGGGAATGGCATTCCACTCCAGTATTTTTGTCTGGGAAATCCCATGGACAAAGGAGACTGGTGGGCTGCAGTTCATGGGATTGCAGAGTCAAACATGACTGAGCAACTCATACTTTTGACAAAGATTAAAAAGAAAAAAAGTAAGGGCAGAAGTAATATAGAAAAGTCAAATAAATACAACTGTGATAATGATGCTAAAAGGATTCTTGGATCCCCTAAATTGAGACTTTTGTGCATAAGAGGAAGACAGAAAGGATATCCTAACTGCTTGAGGGATCTGTTGATGCTGAGAGAAAGCTCTGGAAAAGCCACTACCAACACAGTCAAAAGACAGGGCCCAAGAAAGACATGCATCTGGTCTTTCACTTAAGTGCTTCTTCACTTAAATTCCACTTTGAACAAGATCAAGCCACAAAATCGAGAAAAATTACATCCCCGGATTCTCAAAAATGTTGATCACTTACCTGCTGCTGATAACCCTTGAGGAACAGTAGGGAATTAGAGAGGATCCTGAAGACTGGACATGGACAACAATATAGTTTTCAAAGAATGAATGAGTTGAAAATCTTTAGAAAATGCTGACAATAAATCTGAAAAAGTTCCCTAGGAAATTAAAATAACAACAACAACACTGACTCAAATGTATATTGAAGATAAAGAGAAAAAGGTGATTTGGTTTAAAAATCTAGAAGTCCAAAAAAAAAAAAAAAGTCAAGTAGTAAGTAGAGGCACCAGAGAGGTGACCCACCTTCTACTAGTCTGTGCTTTTCTTACTTTTCCAAGCCACACTGGACTCCAGCTTCATACTCCTACTACATGCTCCTGCTTCTCAGCCTTTGCACCACCTGCTCCTTCATTCGGGAACTCTCCCCCTGAAGGGATCTGCAAGCCTTGTGCCCTTTATTTTAAGGTTCTATTCCAGGGTCACCTTCTCTTTGAGGCCTTCCCTGGTGATTTCATATTCCAGCCTCCCTGCGCCCATCCATGCCCTACCCTGACTTTAATTTTCTTCATTACAGTTATCTTTTTTCCTTATTTAGTTTTTTCTTTATTTTTCCTTAATAAGTGCCACATGCACTTCATCATACCAGTACTATTCCAGAGGCTTTAAAAATATTGATTCAGTTAATCCTCTGATAACGCTAAGAAAGAAACACTATTAATAGCATCCTCCCCATTTTGCAGTTGGGAGAACTAAACACAAAGCAGCTGGAATGATGGTAAGAATTGGAGTTGTGTCTGAATACAGAAAATCCAGCTTCAGAGTCAGATATTTACTGTTTTGCTATTCTGCCACTGTGTAAAATATCTTGTATTTAACTTATCTATTAAGTGTATCATCTTTCTCCATATTCTTTCCCCCAAAATGTAAGCTCTATGAGGGCAGACTTTTATTTTTTTCCATTTCACTTTTGCTCTTAGAATAAGGTGTGACACGTTGAAGTGAAAGTTGCTCAGTCATGTCCTACTCTTTGCGATCCTATGGACTGTCACCTGCCAAGTTTTCCTGCCCATAGGATTTCCCAGGCAAGAATACTGGAGTGAGTAGCCATTTCCTTCTCCCAGGGATCTTCCATCGGAAGTGCTCAATAAATGTCTTGTTAAGTGAGTACAATGCAAATATAAGAAGTTGGAAATGGAAGAGTCGTCTTTTGTAGAGTAAGACTCTCCTCTTGTTAATAATAGAGATTAAAGGCTATTAATTGTTGAATCCTAGATTCCTAGTGGAATGCTTGGCTTGTGTTGTAAGAGAGGAGAGGAAGTGAAGAATTGGAAGGGAAGCTGGAAATATGAGGTACTTGGCAGAACATGAGCTAGAATAGTTCAACATCCTGAAAATTCACAGAAATGAGATTTGTCAGTAATGAGTGAGTGGTTCTTTATTAAAGGAAGGCAGGGACAATGGCTTTGCATTTTGCATTCAACCACGCTAGTCACAAATAAAGTAGTCTGTCATTAAAATAGGAAGACATTTTAATGATAGATATCTATTAAACATTGCCCATATTTAAGCCATTTTGGTAAGTGCTATGAGGCCTCCCTGCCCTGAAAAGGCCTGCAAGAGAGAATCTGATAATCAAAATGGCACCACTGTGTAGAAACACCAAAAGCAACAATAGAGGACAATAGAAGTGCTGAGGGGCATCAAGTTCCCTGTGATCTGTGCCTAAAGGTAAATGTTTTCATAAGAGGGTAGGGTCACAGTAGGCTGGCAAAATACACTTCTAGAAATCTTTGCCTCTCATTAGCATAAATGTATGTCTTCATGAGTATAAAATCAACTTCAGTCAATGAACAAAAGGCAGGATTACTAAAATAAATGAGTGTAAGAAAACTATTAATGACCAAATAGCATTAGATGCCAGCATGATCTACCTAACGCTGTTAGTGTTTGAAGGAAAAGCATTCAGATTTCTAATCTGTTGAGGAATATTAACATAATGTGGCTTTGAAAATTTTTAAAGACCTCATAATTAATTTAATCACCATTTTGCATAGCATTCCCACTTGTAATCTGCATTTTTGCTTTTAAAATTCTTACTATATAGCTGTCATTCTGATCTAATGAAATGCTTCTTACTTAGGAAGAGATGAAATTTTCCAATGTTGAGGTTACACAGACATGAAGATTGAAACATGTGTCTGTTACTGCAATTTCACCATGGTAGACTAATTGCAGAGGCCTGTGGGTATGGATTGATGTTGCTGAGTAGTCAGCCTTTACTGCCATCGCTTTCAGGGCAATTTGCATAGCATGGCTCATAGTGTTTTATGATTTTTCTTTTAAAAATAATTCTACTTGTTAGTCACTAAATCTATTTAACTCTTCCAGTGCTGAATAGCATCTGGGGCACGTCTGCACAGCAAGTGCACATATCTCTCACTCTGAAAGGGCCAAGGGAGTTTGGAAAGGGTATCCCAGCTGGTGCAGTTCCATCTGTCCATCCTCTAGGAAGATTATTACTGTAGGCTGGTCTCCCTAGGAAGTAGGTCCTGAGGCAGAAAAGAGTATTTAGGAGGTTTGTTGTGTAAGTGCTCGCAGGATTAACACATGTGCAAGAGAAGTAAGGAGGATTAGGCAGAGGGAGAAGCTGGACTACGATGCAGTCTGCATCAAAACCTAGACTAACTCTCAGGGGAATTCAGAAGAGGAGATGGTGCCTCAGAGTTGACCCAAGTTATGGCAAGAAGGATGCGCTTTTATATCTTCCCTTCCCCCAGCATTGATTGATCCTGGGTAGGGGATGATTCAGAAAGTGGCATGCCCTAGAGGGAATGCAGTCAGCGGAAGAAATCCTTGAAGATGGCTGATGGCTATGGATTGTCTGCCAAAGACCCTCTCACCAGCTGGGAAAATAAATCCTTTATTCCTGGAGAGGGACAAACCTGGGTGGGACATCACAGTGTCTGCCATAATCATCATGTATCTACTACTGACAAAGGAACCAAGTTCCTAACCACCTAACCAAGTATGACCTGCTGACTTGCATAAGAAGGTCTTTCAATGGAATATTCAAGAATCTCTTCCTCACTGCCTGGTAATTTAATGTATTGTTAATCATCAAAATTAACTCCATAATTATAAGCAATTTAAAGGGATCTTTGGAAATTCCAGTCATTTGTCTCACACCTGAGAGAAATAAGATGATTATATTACTGCAAGTTTATATAGAAATATACTGATTTTTCTATCTCAGTCAACATAGGCACTAAAGCTTAGTATTTGCATGATCTTTTTGGATTGGAGATGATGTTTTCAAGAGACTTACTAATGGTCAGGTTTTCCTGGTAATGCTTTTTTTGGGGGCAAGGGGACTACACTAAAAGGAAGTTTGTATACTATGGAGATGTATTTACCTCTATCATATTATAGTTTTTACTTTGTAAGTTGATACAGTGACTCTTATAGGACATTTCTGAAGGAAGCAACAGAAGAACAGTTTTGAAATGACACATCGGTCATGGAGACATTGGCTTTACACTTGCTGTCATGCACAAAGGGAATGTGTTCACTTCATGGAATCTTTGCATTTGAATCAAGGGGAAACATCTGAAGTTAGCACAGGCGAAGGCTTAGAACATGGTTCAAATTTAAACACAAACAAAGGGTAATCTGGCCTGGCACAGTCTGGCCACTGCAGCAGTGTATCTGAAGGTTATGTTTTATGTTTATTAGCTCCATCCAGATGGTGTTTTATGTCCTTAATAACTTTGTCCCTGACTAAGCCATGAACCTACCATTTGACAAACACAGTAGGAAATGTCTATCAGCAGAAAAGTCATTTTATAATCAGAAACATCGCTTGAACCATTTGGAATACGTTTTGAAAGAGTTTTATTCATTTTATGGGTCAATGCCTACAGTTTTTTATTGACAAACACAAGCTTTTCCAAATAACCAAAATTCAGTGAGAACCTAGAATTCCTTTATTTATGCTAATATTTCATATGAGTAGTAACTTTCATTGTAAAGGATCAAGTTGCTTTGATGTACATTTATTCATCTTTATATGTCCATAAAATTAGAATATGTATTAATATTCCATGGTTACAAAGAGACTGAAAAACAGAAGTTCTGAGGCCATCCTGTGAATTTCCTGAACTAATCCTGATTTCTCCTGGCTCTGTGCACAGAACTCTACCGAGATCAGTCTGCACACTGTTTAGACTGCTCTTTGGAAAAGTTGTAAGTAGGCTTTTATGATGGGCATTTATGTCACTAAATTTTGATTCCAGATTTCAACCTCATTGAGGGTAGCTATTATGTTTTATATCTCTGTGTCTCAGAGCACTGATTTTAGACTGTCAACATATATGCACGGATTCTACTGAAGTAATTTACTCTTTGTCTTCTTAAACTCTGATCTTTAACACTCTTGTGAAGAGTGGAGGAAATCTTTTCAATATTAAAAAAAAATTTTTCTGGATTTTTCAGTGAGAACAAAAATTTATCTGGAAATAATTTTAGATCAGAAAAATAGTGTTTTTAATGTCTATTTTAATTTAAAAACATTTAGTGTTATTAATACCATTTAGTTTTAATTTCAAATCCCATCTCTTTCCTTTCTTCTTTTCTTCCTTTCTTTGTTCCTTCATTTTTTTTTTTATTCAATAAACATTTACTAAAGTGTTGATTATGTACCAACAACCATGCTAGGCATATAATCATTTAAGAAAAATGTGAGTGTTCAAATTTTTCTTAAAGCATTCATTTTTTCCCCCAAAAAAAGTATTAGTAAGCTTTTTTCCCTGTATTTTCTAATTTCCTCAAAAAGAATATAAAACATGATTAAATATTATGATAAAAATTTATGGCAGCTAAACTTCAAATTATAGTAACAGATTTTAAAAATACTATTTTAAAGATTACTCCAGAGTCATCTGTATTTTAGAAAACTTTGGCTTGATTCTAAGGCACAGGATCTGAAATCATTTTCAGGGGCAACTCATTCTCCTTAGAACACAGTAGAGAATTGTTCACACATTTAATTAGTCAACACTAACCGGGATGCATTTTTAAAGGATTGAGGTTCAACTCTAGGGAATTTAACTTAATTGCAAGAGAGGTTAAAATATGGCAATATAGTAGGAAGTAAGCTTAAAATCTCTCTCATTAGAGACTATCAGGGGAGAGATAGGAAAGTATTTTCCTTGCAATGTTTATGTAATTTTGACTGCAAAAGATTATTTTTTTTCCATCATTTTTCTCGGTCGCCTCATCTATGACTTAAAATTGAATGATGTTTAAGAAAGGGTGGATAGCTACCATTTAACAGAATTTAGCAAACTAAGCAACTTGAAAATCTTTGTAAAGAATCATTAAGCTCTGCACCCAATTCCTATGTAGGGGTTCCCCCCTTCCCCACACACATCAAGTAAGCCTCCTCCAACACCTACAAGTCAACTCAGTTCTAACTCTGGAGACAACAACAGATCCCACAGGTTAAAGCTCTGTCTCATAGGATTGCTTCCTCACCATTCCACTTCAGATGACATTGGCAATTCCAGGTTGTTACTGTAATTCTGTCCAACCTGCTATAGCTCAAAAGTTTTAGTGACCTTCTTATTGGATTAGATTAATCTACTGGAGTGGCTCACAGAACTCAGAGGAACTTTTCATGTACTAGATCACCAGCTTATTATCAAAGGATATAACTCAAAACAGCCAGATGGAAGAGATGTATGGGTCAGGGAGTGGGGAAAGGACAAGGAGATTCCATGCTCTTTCTCAGTCATTCTCTCTAAATTTCCACCTGTTCACCAACCCAGAAACTCTCTGAACCCTGTGAGTTTTTATGGAGGCTTCATTATACAGACATGATTGGTTAAATCATTGGCTACTGGCAGTTGATTCAACCTCCAGCCCCTCTCCCATCCCAGAAAGTTCCTGAGAAAGGACTAAAAGTTCCAACTCTCTAATCACTTGGTTGCTTCTCCTGATAACTTCTTCCATCCTTAGATTCAGTACAAGAGTTTCCTCATTAATATAACAAAATATGCCACTATTACTCTGTTTACTTAGGAAATTCCAAGGATTTTAAGAGCTCTGTGCCAAAGAAGCGGATGCATTCTTATTATAAATCACAATATCACAGTGATATTTATTTTTAAAAATAAATATCAACTGTGTTTCTTTCTTTCAATTAACACCACAGTTTCCTAACCAAGATGGTGGAAATGAAAGAAGAGCTTGATCTGTTTATGGAAAACCAGGACATGAGCAACTAGTTAGTAGGCAAATGACTTCACCTCTCTGCCCCTCAGTCTCCACATCTATGTCATGAAGATAATATTATTGATATGCCATAACGTATGGAGAATGTGAAGGAGAGTGACCTGTTAGTCACCTGCTCAATGTATTGGGCGAGGTTACTGAACTTTCTTCATGTAGTCAAACCTCTGTTCAGACTGCAGCAATGGCAAATCTTGGATGTATCAGGTCAGACCAGCTGAAAAAACACATTTAGGGAATAATGCATAGGAAATATCAAGGACCAGGAGAAGGAACCAAACTGCTGAGCCACACTTGTGAAGAAATGAGATTTTTAACAATAAGACATGTCAAGAAACCTAATAGTCCCAAGCTGACCAGAGAGGGCACTTGGACCTATTGAAAATAGTGCCTCTGTGTCATGTGCCAATTTTCAACCACACAATTGTGCAATTTTGTTTGTGTTTAGGTGGAACATTGCAAACAAACAAATGCTGATGGAACATGAGCTAAGCCCAAACTAACTGCGAAAAATGCTTGTAAGCTTGGATGCTAGAAATCCAAAAAGGAGGAAAGAAATCAAAAGCAGAGCGGGTCCTCTGCCTGATTCGCCTTTTGTCTGAGCAAACTGGAGCTACTTGGCATCTCAGAGTGACCCATCCACCCCTGCCTCTAGTCCACACCATGAGCCATCAAATAGCCGCTTATTTACTATTCAACTTCTTACAACTGCTTTGTACTCAGTTTAGGCTGTTGCTTCTTTGTTTTCTGAGTGACAGTTTGGGAGACAGATGCATTTCTTACAAAGAGGACTGCCTTTATAAACAAAAACAAAAAATGGAAGGATGCGTTCTTCTGCCCCAAAGAAACTGCTCTGTGTCCTAATTTAGGAAAGGAGTAAGTGGATGAAAAAATGTGTTAGCATAATAACAGATTTGAACTCTAAATAGCTAATTGGGGCCCAAACACATTACCTAGCAAATGATAAAATGACAGCAGAACAACAAATTATTTTAAAGGCGTTTGAGGCAGTGGGAGAGAAAGATTTCTTGTTCCCATCCAAATGGATTAAGATAGGAAAGAGATGATGATAACTTGTTCAAGTTCTGCAAAGCACATGCCATACCCACGGACCTTCAAGGTACAGCTCTGACGAACCTTGACAATGCCCTTGTTCAGTGGGAGGTAGAGAAGTAGCCTTTGGCTTTTTACCTCCAAGAGCTTTTTGTTGCAGGAGCTAGGAACAGGAACACTTGAATTTTAATTTCTTGATAAAATGAAGTCTATCCATTTTACATTTGTGGTTTTAACTATGGAATGATGTGAAATGTCAGTGCCTTGTTATTAGGAGATGCTGTGTTAGACATTTTCTTTGATTTTATTATAATACAGCTATCAGGAAAGGAACTTCTGTTAGGTTTCTTCTTCCCAACTACCCCTGGATCCCAGCATTTTTTTTTGGTCTTCATATAAAATGAAGAACAATATTTTTTTTCATATACCATCTCAGTACTTTACATTTAAAAAAATAATTCATCATACCTTTGTAGTTATATTTTTATTAAAACAGGATATGTATTAGTCACTGTTTAGCATGTCCAATGAATTATAGCTTATTGGGGATTTATTTTAAATATAAAGATCATCAATAAAAAATGAGTTAAAGCATTTTTAAGTGAGCCAAATTTAAGATGTATCTAGCAAAATATATTTTTTGAGTAATAAAAGGAAACAGCTACTGAAACTGCCATCATCTTTTACAATAAATACTGTTTTTATTGAAGGCTGTCATATAATTAAGTTAAATATTTAAATTGAAATGTCACTGTTAATTGATGCAGTCCTCTGATACTGCTTAAGTGTTTTGATTTTAAGGAAGAATCTGTGAACATGAAATCAATAGGTTTAAGAGGTGGATATACTGTTATCATTTCATAATTATATGCATATAAAATATATGTATACACAACATAATATAAAAATATTTGTATAATGCGTATGGCATAATATATAATGTATAGCAAAGTACATAACATTATATGTTGTAAAATGTTTGGTAACTCATATAATTAATTATAAATTACAATCAATTTAATATTATATAATAAGAGTCTGGGAATATTTTGAGAGTATATTAATAACACTGTTATGACAAGAGCCTACCAGAGCAGTAATTATTTGTAGAGTCATCTTGTGTTTCTTAATTATCAAGAGGAAAATATTATTTAAATTGTACATTCATTAAAGAAGAAAGAGATGTACACTGATGGATTTTAGGCGCCCTAACATTTCAGAGTGCCAGGAGCTCTTGGCTTCATAGTAAACATCTAGCCTGGCTGAAAGGTAAATAGCTTCAACTAATATTTATCCTTTTCGGTTTTATACAAAGAATAAATGGCCTAAAAGTATTGAACTTCCCCAGAATCAATTCCTTATAAACTTTTTCTATGGGTTAGAAATGTATGAGATCCAAAGCCAGGTCCTCTCTTTATAAATAATTCTTTTCACTTTCAGAAATAATAGAGCGTCAATGTGTCAGAAGTACTGATATTCTAAGTATTTACCACCTAATACTAGTAAAACAGCTTAATCCATTTTGATGTTGCTGATTCCTGGGAATGTGAAGTGCTTTTGTGTGTGACCCACACCCAGACGCACCATGCCACCTGCTCAAGGAAGAGTGCGATTCGAATGAGCTAAACAATTTCACTTCACCCAAACCTGTTTGCTCCGAGTCATAGCACAGCTGACGTGGGTTGAAAAATGAACACCTTGATGAACTGATCTAGTTCAGTGTACCCAAAGGCTGTTTGTGAGACACAGTCCCAGAAAGTTCATCTGCCTCTCAGCCCTGCGGAGCTGGCGATGTGGCTTGTCACAGAGTTGCTTTTAGCTTATGTGATTGCTCGCTCCACATGCTGCCATTTACAGTACACGGTATACAGTAAATCTATTTTTTGTCAAGATGGGCTGGGTTTTCACAGCTCTTCACATGACATCCAGTCACTCTTCTTGGCTCTTAATGCTTAACATGGTGTAGTCTTGATTTTTGGCTGATTGCCTCCAATATGTTCAATTTTGGATGATTTTTTTCATGTACGTTTGTGAAAGGATGTCCTAGAAATGTGAAAAATGCATAGGTTTCCTTAAAGGGCTTGCAGGCATCGGTCTGCTTCCCTGGGCATCATTTTGCAACTGTAATGTTTTCTCGAGTGTTAATGACATGCCCTCAGTAGGCACTGGAGAACATTCAGGAGGCAGATAAAAGTAGGCTGAGGAAATACGAGTGGCTGTCTCTGGGGAGTGGAATTAGGAGTAGAAGTGGATAGAGGCATACTTTTCATTATGCAGTTTATCTGTTTGCACCATTTTTCTTTTAACCTAGTTTGTGTCTCATTATGACAATTAAAAATATAAATTAAGAGAAAATAATAAATATTTCTAATATTGTCATTGTTAAAATCACCTCAGCCTGTTACTCATGTTTTTATAATAGCACTGAACTCCATGAACACAAGTTCCAGTGAATTACACTGTGTTCTTTCCTGAGCTTTAACTTGACAATCTCATTTCTCAATAGTTTTGTTTGGCATTTCCATGTGGACACTGTGTTTTTAGTTCCCACCTTCCATCCCCATGGTTTATTTCAACTTCGGGACACTTCTTTCTGATATATGTATAGGGTTTTATCTGTGTATTATTAATGCAGTTTGGGGTTATCTGAATTGTCCAGGAAAATGTTCTAGGACACACTCCTGACCAAATGCCTTTTAGAACTTACTTAACTGGAGCTTAGGTCAGTTGGTTATGAATCTGCATTACCTAGGGCACCATGTCACTAAAAAAAGTAACCAATAGCTTACTCAAAGATGAAATTTAAGTGGGAACCTGAACTGATTTACAGAAAATTTGATGCTTTAAATTTTTTAATATTTAAAATGATCACATATAAAAATTATCTGCAAGAAATCAGAGAATCAGTGTTAGGAAATTCAATATTTAATACTGGATCTCTTTTCTCTCTCATGTTTCCATTTTTGTTTGATTTGTATTTGAATATTTGTGAGAAAAGTGTGCACACCAGTTCAGTTTCTTTTTTCATTCTCCTGAGTCAGACGATGTTACCAGATACAAAGATATAGATCGAGGTAATAAGAGGATGCTGATACATGTGACAAGAGTTGCATAAATTATGTACCCTAAGTTGACTATTTTTAATTGACCTAAATAAAGTCCTCTAGTTAAAAAAAAAAAATAGAAGACAAATAAATTTTCAAATGTGGGAGAGTTCTATGCCTAACCAGTTGACCAGAAAACATGGAATAGCAGCAGAGTAAGAAAAGAAAGGGAGGGGACTTAACTTGGGAATCTGCTAATCTTGCCACCTGAATGATTAAGGGATTGGACTGGGTGACATTTCATGTTCTTCCTATTCCTAAATTCCATAAGAAAATCAGCGTTCCAAAGTTAGGGGCACTCTGCCTCTCCTGTGCCTAACACAGGGGCACTTACTAAATCTGCTTAAGAAGAGTAAACCAGGGGCAAGGTAACAAGAGAGAATGAATCTCAACTACACTGTAAATAATGGACAGCAAGATTAAGAACGCCCCTGTAAACAGATTAGACAACATCCCACCATGCCAAACTCTCAGGCATAGTTGCATTGGCAGTCCATGGGCAGGTATGCACACATACACACAAATACCATTTATGGTGATTCATCAAGGCCTTTACCGACATTGAAAATCTATAGGATGTGTGCCATAGGCAGAAGTACAAACTGGCTTGGAGATTTCATTAAAATAGGTTAAACTTAGAAAGTTGTTTAGTCTAATATATCACTAATCAATCACTCAGTAACTGAGAAGCAGGAACTGTGTTTATGGAGGGTTATGTATGCGGCCATTCAATTAGCTGAGTTCTCTGAATCTGAGAAAAACTGAGATCCAGGCAAGATCTTGGATCATCTGGACAGTTAATCTAGACTTTCAAATTATAGAACTATGCTAGTAATCACAGCACTAGGCATTGTATCTGCATTTATCAAATACGTGCCAGGCATCATAGTAAGTTTTCTATACACATTTGCACCTAAGAGGTAGACACTGTGATTTAGGGCCATTTTATAGACAAATGAACAGAGGCTTCACACTCAGTTGACATATTTTTATTGAATGACTACAATCTTACAGGACACATGCCGAGTGCCGAATCCATGGTGACGAATCAGACAGGTTGAAAGAGTGCTTGATCAGGCCTGTCTTGTTTGGTTCCTCCAGGGCCAAGTCATGAAGCAAATAAAGCAGTGCACAGGGCTCTGAACAAGTCAGTGTTGGGTCATTGAAGTACACCTGTGCATGCATGAAGCTTAGTGGTTGTTTCAGTTCAGTTCAGTTGCTCAGTCGTGTTTGATTCTTTGTGACCCCGTGAATCGCACCATGCCAGGCCTCCCTGTCCACCACCAACTCCTGGAGTTTACTCAAACTCATGTCCATTGAGTCGGTGATGCCAGCCAGCCATCTCATCCTCTGTCGTCCCCTTCTCCTCCTGCCCCCAATCCCTCCCAGCATCAGAGTCTTTTCCAATGAGTCAACTCTTCGCATGAGGTGGCCAAAGTATAGGAGTTTCAGCTTTAGCATCAGTCCTTCCAAAGAACACCCAGGGCTGATCTCCTTTAGAATGGACTGGTTGGATCTCCGTGCAGTCCAAGGGACTCTCAAGAGTCTTCTCCAATACCACAGTTCAAAAGCATCAATTCTTTGGTTCCCAGCTTTCTTCACAGTCCAACTCTCACATCCATACATGACCAAGTGGTTGTTTGCTGACTCACAAATACTGTAACACAAACTATATTTATACCCAATCTGGACGGTTAGATTCAAGAATATGAGGTTAGATGCAAACACAATTGTTTCAGGATGGCATGGCAGGGAACATAGGAATGTTGATTAACACAGCCATGAAATTCTTTGCACAATGTGATGACACTGTCACCTCATTTAGCTTAATTATTACACCCCACAGAGTGTCTCAGGAAGGAACTTAGAAAGATCCAAAAATCACACTCATCCAATATGCTGTTACCTCCTGCCCTTGTTTATTTTCCCCAAGCTTGATGCAGTGAAGTGGAATTTGCATCAAATCTATGTGTCTGAGTGTTCTCAATTCTCAAATACATGTTCCTGTTGAACCAACCTAGTCCCTGATCTCAGAAAGCTTACAGTCTTTTTTTTTTTTTTTTTACATTTTAAAAGTGAGTTTTAATAATTTAATTACACTTATTTATATATCCAAGGTGAGCACAAACAGATTTATTAGAAAGAGGACCCACTGGTATGCTAATTGGTCATGTGCTCAAAGATCTATGAAGTCATCTCACTATTTTGTATTAGTTTAAGGGCCAGAGAGGGTGAGATTAGTTGGGTTATGTCAGCCATGAAATTCTTTACTAATAGTATGGGAATTTCCCCACTCTCAGAGACCTTACATTTTTTTTAGGAAAGATTCTGTGTTACTGCATGCTTGCTCAGTCGTGTCTGACTCTTTGCAACCTCATGGACTGTAGCCCACCAGGCTCCTCTGTCCATGGGATCTCCCAGGCAAGAATCATGAAGTTTCCATTTCCTACTCCAGGGGTTCTTCCTGACTCAGGGATTTAACCCAAGTCTTCCTGTGTCTCCTGCTTTGTCAGGCAGATTCTTTACTAGTGAACCACCTAGGAGGCTCCATTTTAGGGAAGATAGATGGTTAAAACAGTCAACAAAATAAAAATCCTGTGAAAGGCAAAACTACAGTGATAGAAAGCAGAGGATAGGAACTGACTGCAATTGGGCACAAAGAAATCGTCTGGATGATGGAAATGTTCTGTATCCCAATGGTCATGATGGTCTTGAGATTCAATATATTTGTCAAAATGTATAAAGATGTACATTTAAAATCATTGAATTTTATTGTAAAGAAATTATATTTCAATAAAGCTGGCAAAAATTGCAACAAACTTTGTAATTTTAATATTATTTTCAATAAAAAATATTTGGGATTTTTAATTTTTTAAAATTTATATATACATATATATCTATCTATATACATATAAGTATACAAGTATACAGTTTTAAAAAACATACATGACAAATAAAACTATGAGTGTGTACATATACATGCATGTACATATTTAAGACATTTCTAATTTGCTTAAAATTATATATAAGTGTATATACATATG
The DNA here is from genome assembly GCF_019923935.1 of Bubalus bubalis. Lineage (NCBI taxonomy): Eukaryota > Metazoa > Chordata > Mammalia > Artiodactyla > Bovidae > Bubalus > Bubalus bubalis. The sequence goes on from NC_059158.1 coordinate 139,368,856, forward strand.
TACATACATATGTATGTATATGTACATATGTATATCACATTTTGAAAAAGTGATATTTAAAACTAGAGTTTAGGAGGTCTTGAAGAATGTCCTCCTTTAGATTTAATGTAAGCAATAAATTCAAAATATATTATTCTTGAGAATAATCAAGAGTTCTTTATAGGTTTCCTCATTGAGTAGCAAAATCTTTTAGAATGGGTTTTATAGACTTACTTCTAAAACAGACAAGGGTATAGCTTTCATAGTACTTATTAAAGTATTTACATATAAGGAAAAAACAAATGAGATCAAAATTATAAAATTTGATAAATGTTTTGAAAGAGAAGTATCAGAGTACTAGGAAGAGTCTGGAAAAATAAAATTATTTATTTTTTAAAACTAGCAAATTATTTTCAATACTAATGTTTACTGAAAATAAAAAGTAAGTGTTGAAAAAAAATTGTATAACTTTATACAAGTTATAAAGTGTGGGTTTAGAAATAAACTAGTTTTCCTGTGGAAAGTTCAGAAAGCTTAGATGTCTAAACTTGCTTATAGCTGACTTCTCATAAAGACACGGCACATAATTTTTTTTTTTCTTTTGATATGTTTCCTTTTTACTACATCTCTTTAACTGATTATCTCTAGACCAGCAAGAAATGGACCATAATACTGACAATCATGCATACTTTTCACTAGTATCTTTGTTTCTTTTTATAAAGACAATCATGCAAAATATTAAATTATTTTAAAAGAGTTTCCATATTTAACATAATGTGCTAATGACTATCACACACTTGCCTGAGAAATGGTAAGGATATGAAAACTGGCTTCATTAGACGGAGACTATTACTGAGGAGGAGACAAGCGCCAATGTCTCATTAAAGGGTTACATATTGTGAAACAGAACAAGGTAATACTATGTGATTTTATATAGAAAAACACTATAGGGTAAAAACATTGACATGTTCAGTTAAAAATAATCCTTCAAAAGGCCAAAGTTAACAGTTAAAACCACTTTTTATCTAGAAATTGGCAAAAGATTTATCTAAAATGTTTATATTTTTGCCACTCCATAAATCAAAATTAGTTTTCCATTAAAAAAATTGGATCAGAGATGATGATCTTCTTGCCAATTTTTAGCTAAATGCAAATGGAAACATCTGAGATTTTAAACTGAAAACCGAAGTTTATAGATATATAGTAAAACTACTGCCTGTGAGTGTTACATTGTGAGATCTGAGTAGCATATGAGGTTATGAGTTACCAATAATTTCAGATATATTGATTTCCTTACATTAAACTTATAAACACAAACCCAAAGCTTAGATTTGTATTATTGTGTTTATTATGTTATTTCTACCCTTTAATATTGATGCAATGATAGTGTAACTTCTATTTATTCTTCACATTTCAACTCATAACTTTCTGGGCTCCCAAAACAAGGCCGGATGCTGGTTATCTGCCCTTCATAGCACCATATGTCTTTCCTTTGTAGGTCTTGAATTTTTACCTGCCTTTGCCCTTGTGTTACTATTTGATGAATAAGCTTGTAAGCTACACAAGAGATCACATGTGGTTTTTAGTCACTGTTTCATCCCTAGCTAGCACCTAATATTACGTCCAGGGCATAGTAGACACTTAGCAAACATTTATTAAATGAATGAAATCTGATTGCCACAACACTACTTCTATGATTTTTTAAAAATATGACCAATGATTTAGTAATGACTCTATTACCTTTAGGAGAAGGCAATGGCACCCCACTCCAGTACTCTTGCCTGGAAAATCCCATGGACGGAGGAGCCTGGATGGCTGCAGTCCATGGGGTCGCTGAGGGTCGGACACAACTGAGCGACTTCACTTTCACTTTTCACTTTCATGCATTGGAGAAGGAAATGGCAACCCACTCCAGTGTTCTTGCCTGGAGAATCCCAGGGACGGGGGAGCCTGCTGGGCTGCTGTCTATGGGGTCGCACAGAGTCAGATACGACTGAAGTGACTTAGCAGCTATTACCTTTAGGTTTTTCTCTTCTGTACTTCCCAAGTGTTATCTGCCTTAAATGTTTCAGACCAGCAAATTGTACCCTGTGCCTCAGGCTAGTGGTTTTCTCTCTGCTTTCCATATTCCTTCCCCAGCCTGTGAATGTGACCATGGACAAGGGAATGCTGAGGTGTTAGGCCTTCTGCCTTGTTATGGCATATTTTTCACCTGGACTCCACTATCAGAATCCTCTCTCCTAACTCTAGTGAAGGTTCCAAGTTTGTGGAAGAGAAAGCAAAACTCTTTCACCCTAAAACAGTTTTGAGGTTTTACAATCCTAATAAAATGACAGAAGAACGCTATATTAAAATGTTTTTTGTTTCTTGAAAAACTCTGTACTTTTAAAAATGAACTAGCTGCAGATCACCTTGATCAAGTTACTAAGGTCTATGCAAGCAACAAATGACATTCAGAATATAGATGGTCTTTGGGCTTAAATGAATTGGTCCCAGACTTCTACTGATATCCTTCCACTTACAACCGTTGTCAGTAGCTGCAGTGTGTATTTACACTGACAGGGCATAACCAGACTAGGGATGTGTAAAATAGATAACCGGGTCCTAGTATTTTGATGGACAAAGCACATTTGATGAGGTGGAAAGTCAATGAACACAGAAGAAATTATTGGCAGCAGTATAACCTCAATGAGATTCAGTTCTCCCCTGGGACAGAAAAAAAGAACACTAACATGAAAACCAAAATATAGCTTTTACCGTGGGCCATAAAGACAGCAATAGAAAAGAGTCATTCTTGATGATCGATTTCATTTACCCAATGTAGGTCCATTGTGGTAAAAAGAATGATTTTTACCAAAAGACATCAAACTTTGAACAAATGAGCTCATTTCCATCATGTTGACAAGTCTTAAGTCATGCGATATGCTGAAATATGCATCCCAAAGCTCCATTATAGAATCATTAAACTGATTTCTTCACCAAAATATATATCTTTTTCTTTTTAAATTTTAAAGGGGAAGACAGGTGGCTAAAGACTAATACATTTTAAAAGAACTGATGGGATCTAGCCAGCTCCCTCCTTGTCACACAACTCTGAATGATTAGGGGTACTGACTGCCAAATGTGTTTAAAAACTCATTTGAAATGAAGAAAAGACTCAGAAATAAACAAAAAGAGAAGGGAGGAAGGGGACATTTTAATTTTACATTTTTTTTCTTTCTTTATTTTTAAAAGGAGAAATAAAGCTGTTCTTTTATTAAAAAATGGCAAAGTCATATTGAGGTAGGCTGAACACTTATGTTTTAATTCTAAAGTCTGAAGGAATTTTTAGTTGTTGCTATTGACCTATAGATAGGAAGTTAGCAGGAGATTCGATGATGAGATTTTAACATTTATAATATTATAAAACTTCTTTCATACAGATTTCTATCAAGGTGTCTGCAAAAGTAATAGCTCTGTGACTAAAGCATGTAGAAGTATGATAGCGCTGAAGTATTAAGAAAGTAATGCTTTTATATGCTTAAATGTGTAAGTCACATTCATCAAATATGTGTCTGTATTGAAATATAGAATATAAATATACCAGTGCAAAGATACATTCATACAAATATATATATTATACGTAATATATGTTATAGATATGTGCTGAAATACATAGTTTAAAAGTCACATGTGTCTTTTCTAGTATTTTTACTGTTCATTCAATAGCTCTCCCTCTAGCCCAGAAGAAAAGGAGACATTTTTCAAGAGAAGTTAGAAGCTATTTGAAAATGAATGGAATCCTGAGTTTTCCAACATGGTAGAAGAAATGTTGATGGCATGTAAAAGGTATTTTGGAATATATTTGAATGCTTATTATTTCTGTAAGTGTAGGAAGACACATGCGCATGGGTTGGGGTCAAGAATGTTCTCATTGCCCCAGTGTGTAGGACCCAAATCGGCCATGGTCCATTTGAACGGTGACACTCCTTTAAAAATAAAGGACTTGCACTGCAATTACCAATCTGCCTGGGCACGTACATAAAGAGAGCTGACAAATGATAAAGGAAATTGGAAAGGTTGAGAGGATGAAGTCAATAATAGATTTATCTCCAGACATTTAGCACTTGAAGTGCATCTGTTATACAATATGTAGACATATTTTACAGCAAATTTGGAGATACTGTGAGCCCACTGGGAAGGGACAATATCTAATTTTATATTCTATATAATTCTGAGCATAACTTTGGTGCTTAATCAGTAAGAGCAGGAGGTACCCCCTTGTGCTTACAAAAGAAGAAATGCATGAAAAGAATATGGGGACATAACCTGAGGTTCTGTAGGCAGTAACAGTGTGGAAGAATGGTGCAAAAAAAGAGCAAAGCCAAATGCAAAATAAGAGAGTTATATTTTATGTGCAGCATGAGAAGATTGTATTCTGAAAGTTTTTTTGATCATTAAAAGTCAAAATTTATATTTTTTCCCAAACTCAAAAACAGTTATTACAAGTTTTTATTCTTAAACAGTACAAAAGTTCAGTAATAAACTGAAAACGATTTTTAACTTTCATTGGAATTCATTTTGGAAGCAATTTCATGCTGGTTTGAACATTATTTCCCCCCAAGAATTTGTCTTGTTCTTTCAAAAAATTTATGTTATTTCATGAATTCTGCAAATACTATTAATCATAGATATTGTAACATTTTTTGTTTTTATATTTCTAGTATTTAAAATAATATGGCCTCATTTATAACATGTGTGGAAAAAAAATTAAGCCTATTTATGTATGTATAATAGAGAAATTTCTATTTTACTATCCATGTTTTTCACCTATTTATTTTCTTTCCTTAACCACTCATGTATGCAAAAACACACATCTTGACTTTAATTTTATTTAATTTTGTATAAGTTTGTCCAGTATAGTTAAAATCATGTGAAAAGACTAAAATGGAAAAATATTAAAAAAAAATTCTTGCATCATAGCTTATTGCCCCAAGAAAGAAAAAAAATATGCTTTGGCCCTGTTGTTACTTCTTCTATAGTATGTGATGCTAAATCAGTCAATTCAGCTAAAAAATGTTTACCCAAAGGAGTTACTTATGGCTTTTTAACTGAAACAGGCAGTTGGCTGATTTTTGCCCTGCCATCTCCCCACACACTTAATTTTGTAGCCACTGTGTAAATTTCTAAAGTCTCTGTTTTAGTCGTCAATTAAAATGAATTATGCCCCTTTGTTGTTGGAGGAGGTTATTTGACATTATGAAGAGGGCTTGGTACCCAGAACCTTGATATGGGAGGGTTTTCTGGTCTTATTGAGAAGCCCGTTGCTTAGCTTTCAGTGGTGTGATACCATTCCTTTCCCAAACCACAGCACTCTGTTCTGTCTTGAGAGTTCATAGGTGTATGTTTTTTAAAAGGCATTCTACATCAGAATGATCTGTCTTAGAGAGTAACTCCAAAATGGAGTGTGGCTAGACGTAGCTTACAGTCTTTTCACTTACCTACTGCCTGTAGTTCACATGTATTAAAAGTTTCTGGTAAGAAAAATGACAAACTTCTCACAATCTGATGCAGCAATTTAAAAAGATTTACCAAGCTTGTTACTACTTATTTTTAGTGCTTTCTTAAAGTTATATCAATTCATTCTCTTTCCCCTACTTCCTTCTTTTGAAAAATCAAATATCAAATATATACATGCTGTCCATGGCACTAATAACAGAGAAAAAGCTTAGGAGTAATTTTAACATCTAAGATTTCCCTTTTTAGAAAAGCTTAAATTTTTTTCCGATTTTAATATTTAAAGTAGATATCATGATTTAGATCTTGGTTAAAACAAATAGTTTCTCTTAAGAGAATTTTTAAAAAAGGAAAATGAGATCCTGGCATTATCTCTGCTGATCTTAAGCTAACAACTGGGAAAAAGCACAGAAAACATGAAGAGTTGCTGATTCTTTTTTCTGAAGACATATTGTAGCATCCCCTTTGGAACTTGTATGCTGGTAAAATCCAGCTACATTACTGGACAGTTGTTCAAAAGAGGAATTGTACAACAGTGTTTTAAAGAAAGAGTTCTCTAATAGATTCAAGGCCATTCTCTTTTACATTAAGAAGGGAATCAAGACAACAAACAGTTCTACCATAGCTTAACTGTATTTTATTTAAGCTTTCAACTGTTATGTGGATCAAAGCAACCTTAGAACTCACAACACAAACTGACTAGACTATACTCTTGATTAGTTCCTTTCCATTAAGCAAAATAGAAATTCCTCAAAATCCTCAGCAAATCGATCTTCGAAAATAGTGGGGAAAACAAAGTATACAGTTTAATGTACTATTAAGAAAACACAATAACCAGTAGGACCCTCTTCTAAGTCTTAGCAGTGAACTAAAGAAGATATAACATTCAATTGTGTACTGGATACCAGCTATATTTTGCAGCTGTATAGTATTACTTTTAAATAAAATATGAGGGAAAAGAGCCAAATAGAACTTTCTGAAAGAAATAGAGAACAGAATGTATGTTCAATAAGCTGAGATTTTAGTGTGCTTGACATAAAATAAAAATACACAACTGTGATTTAGAGAATGGTTAGGCAAGATTATTATGTGCTCCTGGATACTCAGAAAACTGTGTCCAGATCCATTTTATCTTATAGGTCCCTGAAGTCCTGTGTGTGTCTTCTTACGTGAACATGAAGAATTCTGGACTAGACACTGTGGATGCACCGAGAGAATGAATTGGGGATTATTTTATAAACAAAATTTCAGTAAGAAAAAGAAGCAATCCGAATTTTTGTTTTGAAATCTTGCAAGTAGATAAGGAAGAATGAGCCAAAATAGTCACTTTCAGCCTTTTTTCACTGATCAATTTATGGTTTCAAATAAAAATACTCCTTTAGATTTTTAAATGAGAAAAATATGTATATAACAGTATATATATACATATGTATACATATATATATATATATACACATATATATATATATATTCCTGCCTGTTTCCAATATTAGCAATTACAAAATTGTTTTAAACATTGCTTCTTCTAGGAATGGGTTCTATTCCTTTCATGAGTAAATATGGATTTGCAAGAATTTTCTCTGACCTTTATAAAATGCTATGGCAGATTATATTACAGTGTTTTATTCTTCTATATACAATATGAAGGTCACTTATGTTCTGTAATGAGTGAGGGGTCTATTTTACTAATGTTTTCCATATCTCATTTCCAAACTAATCTCTAGCTTTATCCTTGTAGTCTGGAAGTCGTTGGGTGGACTGATTCATTGTCTAGGGTTAAATGAAAACAATTCTAAGAAAAAGTGCAGTTGAAGAAAATGAGGATTAAAAGAATGATTTAATTTTAACATTAAAAAAATACAGGTGTTTGAATTTCTTTCTTTTTCTTTAATGTATATTTGATTATGTGAAATTTTAATAATTGTTTTCCAATCTGATTATCAAGAAAGCTGATGCTTTTGCTATTTTAGGTATTCTAAAATATTGTGTAATGCCTTTTTCTATGTTCACACTCTTTTCCTTTCTTCTAATACATCCCTACCAAGACTTTTTCTCTACATTCAGTATATTTTCTTCATTCTTTCTACTTGTTGTTTTTGATCTCTCTTCTCTCATTTAGAAGCTTTCTTCAATTCTTCAGACTCTAGATGAATCAAAGAGGGCTTCTATGGATGACTGGTCCACCTAAGCCTAGACAGGTTAAGTAATATGGCTGAGTTTCTTAGCAGGTAATACTTTGTTCTTTCATATACGTCATTGTATCACATGCAAAAAAAAAAAATAGGGATTTCTTTTGGAAAAGGATAATAAAGTTACACATGCTAAAAATTTAATTTCATATGAAGAGTTTATTACTGCTAGTGTGGTGAGTCATTACAGTGTAGATATTTTATAGGTTCAATTAGACAAGAATGAATCCTTTTCAAACACGGCAATCTCTTTGCTGCTGGGATTAGGGAATCAGGTATTTTTTTTGGAACACATGGGGAAAGTACATGCTGCAAAATTCTTTGAGGCTTTTGATTTTAGTGCCAGAAATTTGTCAGGAATCCTAAAATTTTCTTCTATTTTTAAAAAATTTTAGTCATTCTTTTCTAATTAGGAATCAAGGATGACAAGAGTTTGAAGTCAGGCTCTGTGGGGGCATCAACCTCTGCAAACCGTTGGTGTGCACAAACATTATATTTGCTCACACAAGGGTATTTAACCATATACAGCACACAATGTAGCGTTTTCACAGCAGAAAGAGGAGGCTCGGGCAATTTGGAAAACTGCCATAGAGAAAATCTGGTCTTGAGTGTCTAAGGCAGTTGCCACCAGAGGGCGATTATTGTACCAAAGCTTCGTCCTACACTATTGCTTTTTTTTTTTTTTTGGTCCTAGTTGTCCAGTTAACAAAAAATGTAGCACACTCATAAGGAACTTTAGACTTCATGCAGGATAACTCTGATTGCAAGTTCATTTTCAGTTTCAAAAGGGAAGTCAATATTGTTGATAGTGAATAAAGATGGAAAATGAAATTTCTTATTGGTAGATTTGCTAGTAATGTTTATGTGACAAATTGAAAGAAGAAGATAGTGCCTTATTAGATGATTAAAACTCCAAGGTACTACCCCCCCGCCAAAGAGATATTTATTTACTCTGTTTTACTCCTTTGTTTTCCTTAGGATTGATGGAGCAAGTTGATATTTATTGCTAGGGACTTTTGAAGCCATTAATTTTTAAAGGACTTTTTTTCTTCTCCTTGCCAAGAGGCATCTTAGTGAGATATTTTGGATTTGATCCTAAACACCCTTTATAGTTTTGTATACATTTTATCTTGGTCGGAACGTCAGAGAATATAAATATAGAGTCACGCATTTAATAGAGTGAAATGTAACATAATGCAAGCTTTAATACCTGGAATACAGTAAACCAGTAGCTCTGAGTTATATTACCCATCGTAAACTTCTTTAACCTGTGGCTCATTTTCAAAATAATAAACGTAACTATTCCATAAAAATATCTCAACACAGAAGAGCCAGAAAAGTGAAGGACATGAACAGATGGTACATCAATCTTCTGCATTTATACAATTTGTTTTTTAATGCAAATAGTGTGGGTTGCCTGCTCATGCCTTTGATATTTGTTCCAAAGATGAGCACATTTTCTTATCTTTCTGGATCAATGTGACATTTGCAGTTATCATAAAGTGGGAACCCATTTAATGATGTTAATGCTTCCTTAATGTAAAAATAAAATCACCTTCTTTATAAAAGCAAACAGATTAAAAGTCCCAAAGAGACCATAGAAATCTGTGACATTTGCAGTTACTGGTAACTAGATGGCTTGATTATACACAGGTTAAAAAAAGAAATCTTAAAAGCATTGTTTATGATCATTAATCATAGCATTCAATGTGAATTCTAGATTTCCTTAAGAACAAGAGAGTAAATAAGAAACTATTTGGATAAGGAAACCAGCAAGTTGAAGACTTTTTCAAAAGAGTTACCACAGTTAAATGTTAAATAAGCATCTCTAAATTTTTAGAGAGCTTGCAGAATTTTACTCTTTGTGGATCCTTAAAAATAAATGATAGTATTTCTGAGATGTAATGTTTTTCTAAAACAGAAAACACTTAAAAATAGTAAGACAGTTTAGGTAGTAATAGTAAAACAGAGTAGGTGTGGCATTGATTTTTTTTTTTAATCTTAATTCACAGAACGATTCCAGTGTATACTCACTCCCCTCCTCCATATATTTCATCTTTCATGGAGAAAAGCCATTTATAGAAGAGTGATGTTTCTAAGTCTTATTCAGTTCCATCAGTAGAGCCCGCTTGGCTACTTCATGGGGAGCCTGCTTTGGGAATTCGTTTCTTTTTCGTGTGTATTGTTGTGTCTGTTTTCGATGTTTCATACACATGCCCAGAGGCCGTCTGGCAGCCTATACACTTTTTAAAGCCAATTTGAAAAAGCAAATCATTTTCCTTCCTGCTAAGACAGCTGGCTGTTGCATATAGTGTTTTCCACTAGAAATGAGTTATGGTCACTAACTAATTCCAGAAGGTCCAAAGAGTTGGCATTTGATGAGAGCAAATTTTGATCACTATCAAATTGGCATCAACTCCAATAATGGGCTAACGTATGAAATGCAGAATACAGGATTGTCCTATAAGTAACCTCAGCCACTCTGTGTAATGCTAATGGAGATAAAACAAGGACAACATCACCTCAGGGATGTTCTCTACAACAAGTGGAGGTGAGTCTTGGGTGTTTGCAGCTTTTATAGATCTCATTTCATGTGGAATCATAATCAACTCCCTTCCGTGATAGGTGGGGCTGTGTTGACAGAGGTTATCTATATATTTGCCATAGATCACACACCCAGTTTAATAAATAGAGCTGATGGAGTGAGACAATTTAAATCTGAGAAACAGGACATTTATTGCAGCAATGAAGTATTTTTCAGATTCAGGTTTATGTGCCCAGAATTAAAATGAAATCACAGTGACGTGAAATAATTGAATTATATTTTGAAAATAAAATAAACATGCTAGCTGAAACTTAGCATCTCAGAAAGGCTGTTCATCCATTCTCTCATTCAATCACCTATTTACCAACAAATATTTAACATCTATTTTGCAAACCAGGTTCACATGACAAACATTAAAGATAAAGTAATAAAAAAGACAGACACACACTTTCTATGTCTATGGAGTTTGTAATCGATCAAGGAAAAATATTGGCCAGTAATTATAATAAATTGTAATAGAGGATATATAGAGTATTGATGGTGGCATAAATATGCTGGAGCAGCAGTGAAGAGATACCCCACATCCAAGGTAAGAGAAACCCAAGTAAGATGGTAGGTGTTGTGAGAGGGCATCAGAGGACAGACAAACTGAAACCATAATCACAGAAAACTAGCCAATATGATCACATGGATCACAGCCTGTCTAACTCAGTGAAACTAAGCCATGCCGTGTGGGGCCTCCCAGAACGGATGGGTCATGGTGGAGAGGTCTGACAGAATGTGGTCCACTGGAGAAGGGAATGGCAAACCACTTCAGTATTCTTGCCTTGAGAACCCCATGAACAGGATGAAAAGACAAAATGATAGGATACTGAAAGAGGAACTCCCCAGGTCAATAGGTGCCCATTATGCCAGAGGAGATCAATGGAGAAATAACTCCAGAGAGAATGAAGGGATGGAGCCAAAGCAAAAAGAATAACCAGCTGTGGATGTGACTGGTGATAGAAGCAAGGTCCGATGCTGTAAAGAGCAATATTGCATAGGAACCTGGAATGTCAGGTCCATGAATCAAAGCAAATTGGAAGTGGTCAAACAAGAGATGGCAAGAGTGAATGTTGACATTCTAGGAATCAGTGAACTAAAATGGACTGGAATGGGTGAATTTAACTCATATGACCATTATATCTACTACTGCGGGCAGGAATCCCTCAGAAGAAATGGAGTAGCCATCATGGTCAACAAAAGAGTCTGAAATGCAGTTTTTGGATGCATCTCAAAAACGACAGAATGATCTCTGTTAGTTTCCAAGGCAAACCATTCAATATCACGGTAATCCAAGTCTATGCCTCAACCAGTAACACTGAAGAAGCTGAAGTTGAATGGTTCTATGAAGACCTACAAGACCTTTTAGAACTAACACCCAAAAAAGATGTCCTTTTCACTATAGGGGACTGGAATGCAAAAGTAGGAAGTCAAGAAACACCTGGAGTAACAGGCAAATTTGGCTTTGGAGTATGGAATGAAGCAGGGCAAAGGCTAATAGAGTTTTGCCAAGAGAATGCACTGGTCATAGCAAACACACTCTTCCAGCAACACAAGAGAAGACTCTACACATGGACATCACCAGATGGTCGACATGGAAATCAGACTGATTATATTCTTTGCAGCCAAAGATGGAGAAGCTCTATACAGTCAGCAAAAACAAGACTGGGAGCTGACTGTGGCTCAGATAATGAACTCCTTATTGCCAAATTCAGAATTAAATTGAATAAAGTAGGGAAAACCACTAGACCATTTCAGGTATGACCTAGATCAAATCCCTTATGATTATACACTGGAAGTGAGGAAAAGATTTAAGGGACTAGATCTGATAGATAGAGTGCCTGATGAACTATGGACAAGGTCTGTGACCTTGTTAGGGTTAGGGATCAAGACAAACCACATGGAAAAGAAGTGCAAAAAAGCAAAATGGCTGTCTGAGGAGGCCTAACACATAGCTGTGAAAAGAAGAGAAGCAAAAAGGAAAGGAAAAAGAAAGATATTCCCATTTGAATGCAGAGTTCCAAAGAATAGCAAGGAGAGATAAGAAAGCCTTCCTCAGGGATCAATGCAAAGAAATAGAGGAAAACAACAGAATGGAAAAGACTAGAGATCTCTTCAAGAAAATTAGAGATACCAAGGGAACATTTCATGCAAAGATGGGCTCAATAAAGGACAGAAATGGTATGGACCTAACAGAAGCAGAAGATATTAAGAAGAGGTGGCAAGAATACACAGAAGAACTGTACAAAAAGATCTTCATGACCCAGATAATCATGATGGTGTAATCACTCACCTAGAGCCAGACATCCTGGAATGTGAAGTCAAGTGGGCCTTAGAAAGCATCACTATGAACAAAGCTAGTGGAGGTGATGGGATTCCAGGTGAGCTATTTCAAATCCTGAAAGATGATGCCGTGAAAGTGGTGCACTCAATATGCCAGCACATTTGGAAAGCTCAGCAGTGGCCACAGGACTGGAAAAAGTCAGTTTTCATTCCAATCCCAAAAAGGCAATGCCAAAGAATGCTCAAACTACCACACAATTGCACTCATACACACGCTAGTAAAGTAATGCTCAAAATTCTCCAAGCCAGGCTTTGGCAATACATGAACTGCGAACTTCCAGATGTTCAAGCTGGTTTTAGAAAAGGCAGAGGAACCAGAGATCAAATTGCCAACATCCTCTGGATCATGGAAAAAGCAAGAGAGTTCCAGAAAAACATCCATTTCTGCGTTATTGACTATACCAAAGCCTTTGACTGTGTGGATCACAATCAAAAAACTGGAAAATTCTGAAAGAGATGGGAATACCAGACCACCTGATCTGCCTCTTGAGAAACCTATATGCAGGTCAGGAAGCAACAGTTAGAACTGCACATGGAACAACAGACTGGTTCCAAATAGAAAAGGAGTACATCAAGGCTGTATATTGTCACCCTGCTTATTTAACTCATATGCAGGGTACATCAGGAGAAACACTGGGCTGGAGGAAGCACAAGCTGGAATCAAGATTGCTGGGAGAAATATCAGTAACCTCTGATATGCAGATGGTACCACTCTTATGCAGAAAGTGAAGAGGAAGTAAAAAGTCTCTTGATGAAAGTAAAAGAGGAGAGTGAAAAAGTTGGCTTAAAGCTCAACATTCAGAAAACCTAAGATCATGACATCCAGTCCCATCATTTCATGGGAAATAGTTGGGGAAACAGTGTCAGACTTTATTTTTCTGGGCTCCAAAATCACTGAAGATGGTGACTGCAGCCATGAAATGAAAAGACACTTACTCCTTGGAAGGAAAGTTTTGACCAACCTAGATAGCATATTAAAAAGCAGAAATATTACTTTGCCAACAAAGGTCTGTCTAGTGAAGGCTATGGTTTTTCCAGTGGTCATGTATGGATGTGAAGTTGGACTGTGAAGAAAGCTGAGCACTGAAGAATTGATGCTTTTGAACTCTGGTGTTGGAGAAGACTCTTGAGAGTCCCTTGGACTGCAAGGAGATCCAACCAGTCCATTCTAAAGGAGACCAGTCCTGGGTGTTCATTGGAAGGACTGATGCTGAGGCTGAAACTCCAGTACTTTGGCCACCTCATGCGAAAAGTTGACTCATTGGAAAAGACTCTGATGCTGGGAGGGATTGGGGGCAGGAGGAGAAGGGGACGACAGAGGATGAGATGGCTGGATAGCATCACCGACTCAATGCACATGAGTTTGGGGAACTCTGGGAGTTGGTGATGGACAGGGAAGCCTGTCATGCTCTGATTCATGGGGTCTCAAAGAGTCGGACACGACTGAGTTACTGAACTGAACTGAACTGAACTGAACTGAGTGTATGGGGCTGTAATCTAACCTAAAAGTCAGGAATGAGAGAAAATAAGAGTGTTCCAGAAGAGGGAATTGGGAGAGTAAAAGTTTAGTGTAAATGGTGGTATATTGGAGGAACTGAAAATAGTTCAGAAAGGCTCCAGTGTGTATAATGGGAAAGAGAGAGGATAAACAATAAAGATAAGTAGGGAAGACAAGTAGGGTCCATGTAGTAGACTTGAGAAGAGATACCACTGAATGGTTTTACATGACTTTGAGAACAGAGGGATGGAACACTAATCACTTCTATTGACTGAAAGTATCTGCGAAAGACCATGCAATTCTTGGAATGTCTTGGCAATAGTTGGTACACCTTCAATTTCTGTACCTAAAGAGTGTTTTGGAATTTTGTATGTTGCTACAGAAGTGGTTAAAGTCATATTTGTCTTTGTGTACTCATAAACCTTTTCATAGTTCCAACCTAGTGAATGACAAACAGTAGCTACTCAATAAAATACTGTAAAATAGAATTCAAATGATGTATCTGTACTATGACTGATGTACCAAGCTACCACAAACTAAGTGGCTCAGAACAACAGAAATTTATTCTCTCACAGTTCTGGAGGCTGTAAGTCTAAAGTCAGTCCAAAGCCGAGGTGGCGGTAAGGCTGTGCTATGTGTGTGCTAAGTTCTTTCAGTCATGTAAGACTCTTTGCAATCCCGTGGACTGTAGCTTGCCAGGCTCCTCTTTCTATGGCATTCTCCAGGCAAGAGTACTGGAGTGGGTGGCCATGCCTTCTTTCAGGGGACCTTCCCAACACAGGGATGGAACCCACGTCTCTTATGTCTCCTGCATTGGCAGGCAGGTTCTTTCCCACTAGCGCCACAGGGGAGAATTCACTCCTTGTTTCTTCCAGCTTCTGATGCCTGCTGGCATTCCTTGGTTCCTGTTGCCTCTCTCTATTCTCTGTCTCTCTCTCTTCACACAGCCATCTCTTTCATGTATCTGTCTAATCTTCCCCTGACTCTCTCTTATAAGAAAGCTTGTGATAGCATGTAGGGTTCACCCTGATTATCCAGTATAATCTTCTCTGCATACTTTGCCACATATAATAGCATTTGAAGGTTTCTGCATTAGGATCTTATATCTTTGGTGGAGGGGAGGGTATTTTTCAACCTATATTAGTACTTATTCACAGTTCTCATATTTAGGATTTCAGTGTTGAGGAAAAGGGTGGATAGTTCTACATTTAACTATGCACCTTTGGTCTGGATATGACTCTAGAGCTCTGGCAATTCTGTGCTGTGAGGACCATGTGGGCATGAGAAGGGGGTCTAAGAACACGTTTTCACAAAGATGCTTTGAATAATTTAGGGCTTATTTGTAGTGGTTAAGTGGGTTGTAAGAAAAACAAGGGCAAAGCCAATGTCATTTTGTAGTTTCCATAGGGATTAAGTCCAAAGGAATCTTCTCTGTGATCTCTGGTAGATCCTCCCACAGTCCTACTGAGTTGGGCTAAAAGTTCCAAAGTAGGGTCTTTGTTTCACTTGAACCATGCACCCAGTGCTGTGAGTTTTATTATTATTTATAACAAACAAAAAAAGCTAAGATAAATTCTGTCTTTATGCCAGATGGTTTCTTAGGTTTCAGTTCACATTTATGAGATCTCTTGCAAGAAGTTCCACTCTACAAATAAATAAAATAAGTTATAGGTCACTCCAGTACTCTTGCCTGGAAAATTCCATGGACTGAGAGGCTCCTCAGAGCCTGGTAGGCTACAGTCCATGGGGTCGCAAAGAGTCAGAAATGACTGAGCGACTTCACTTTCACTTTTATTCTTTGGCATAGCATTATATCATCCAAATTACATCAGTAACCTTGAGGGGCAGTCCTAGCCCAAAACATGGTAAAAGGAATATTTAGAAGTATGTTGGGTATTTTTCATGTGCCGTGATACTCCATTCTCACAGCTCAGTGAAATTATATTATCTCCATTTAAAAAATAATAAATCATGGGTGAAGAAGTACAATATATTTATGAAGTCATATAGCCAACTTGGAGGGGATCTGTGATTAGAATTCAAGTCAGCCTTACCCCTATGCTTATGATTATTTCATCACACCAGTTATCACGCAGAAGCAGGACTGGAGGTTAGATGTCCTTGGATTCAGCTTGGTGTTTTGCCATTATGCCGTACAACACAAGCTCAGTCCTCGGAAGAGGACATTTCAAGATAAATAGGAGAATGTGTCATTATACCACTACATTTGAGGAGTCCATTGCCTTAAGATGGAGTGTAGTTCAAAAAAATCAATTCAAGTAAATATTAGTTAAACTAGTGAATCATAGGGCCATAAACATCAAGAAAATGATCTTCATGGAATATTGCTCACTTTTTGAAGATGCAGTCATGAAGAACAGCCATGACCTTACTCCAAATACCCGTGGGGACATTGGTCAACTATCTTTCTGATTTCTCTTGGTTCAGATGAGAAATTTGAACAGTTTTTGTTTCTTCTAAGTTTAATGCTATGACTCACTAATATTAGCACAGCTCTGAGAACATATTTTTCTGATATATGTGGCTTTTACATGAGTCAGAAGCACAACTACAAATAGCAAACATTTCTTATTAAGTCATAGTAGTGTAAGCGTTCTGGGTATGCCAAGGACATGGCTACTGCCTTCTCTTCACTAGTCTTTGGCATCCAAAGGATGTCACACAGTTTCTTCCTACAGCGAAGGACAGATTCATGCTGTTACTTTTTTTTTGGGAAATCTTGGTTGAAAGCACCAACAGTGATACAACTCGGTTCATTTTGTCATTTTTTACTCCCTTGAATTACTACATAAATATTAATAGCTAAACACATTGCAAACAGGTGGAGCTCATTCTGTCCCTGGAGCGCTGCCACCGTTATGTGATATCTCAGATGGGTGACGAGATTTTCCATGTGGGGAGGGCGGTCTGTCATTCCATGCCAGCCCCATTGGACACACCCTTGGCTTGGAGTTCTTTATTTCCTGTGATATCTCTATGACAGCCTTCTTGGTCTTTTAACAGTTCATTCAGTAGAGTGGGAAGGAGTAACACACTCCATTTAAAATCCACATTCACTCCACTGTATATCTGGTTACTTATTTTCAGAGAGTGGCTGCTACTGATAAGAACATGGAAGAGAGCCCCCAATATTTAAGGGTACACATAAGCTATGCACGAAATATTTTTGCCACACATCCAAATTTGTGTAAACTTGATGAACTTTTTGAACAAAAGGAGCCACGGACTTATTATGGTAGATACTATTATGATAAAGTCTCCCTTTTCTCCCCTGATTTGCAGATACAAAATTTAAACTATATATTTCTGCAAAGTAAAAATGTATTATTCCAGTCATCAGTACGTAAGTGTCATGATTGTTTTCAAAGGCCTTAGGTATGTAGACATGTTTGTCTACCTTTTTATGTTGAATTGTTTTCTTTATGTATGTTTACCTCCAATGTACAGACATATTTCAAAATAAAATTCAGAAATCTGGATGGACACAATGCTAGTCATAGTGACTAAAATATTCTTCCTCTGTCAGTAAAATAATCCACCTAAATAGACTTGTTTTCATAGGAAGCAAGTACATTTAGGATTGTCCTGGATATGTTAAATATATGTGATTGTGTATGGTTCATTAGATTAGAAAATGTATGAGGTTCAGTGTACTTGAATTCCTCAACTGCTTTACAAAAGATCCACTCATAAATTTTGTTATAAAAATTTAAAACACTGATTTATAAGCCCAAATGGCCCAGCTTCAAAACTGTTCATTATAGAACTTTCTGATTTACCCCCGCAGTTAGACAAAATTAAATTCTATAATTTTATGAAAGAGGTTTAATTTGGTCCAAATTATGAAACAAAATTATATTCTGCTGTTATGTTATTGGTTACTTACCATATATTAACTTAAAGCAAGATATTGAGGTAAAATCGTATTTTTAATTTTCTTCATTGAGATAGAAGCAGTAAACATCTTTGACATGAATCATTTTAGTGCCCATTTAAAAATCTGCAGTAAAGACCAGTCTTCTGTTAGAGTCAAAAGAGTTTAGTCAGTCTTGATGATCTTTTTCCTTCCCTACTTTGGCTTAGATTCAGGCCCTTCCCTCATTATTTCCTATCCAATGTGCATTGTCTTCAGCACAGACACCCTCTTCAAGGTGGTTTACATGTGTAATTCACTTAATTTGGGGATACAGACCATAACTTCCACCAGTTTTACAGAAACCTGTGACAGTCTATTATGTGCATGATCAGTTGCTTCAGGAGTGTCCAACTCTTTGCAACCCTATTGGCTGTACCCTGCCAAGCTCTTCTATTCATGGGATTCCCCAGGCAAAAATATGAAGTGGCTGCCACTTCCTTCTGGGGATCTTCCTGACCCAGGGATTAAACCCATGTCTCTTAAATCTCCTACACTGGCAGGCAGATTCTTTACCCACTGAGCCACCTGGGAAGCCTCTGCATCTACTACAGGGACCAATATACTTAAAGAACTCAAGCTATAAAGTGTGCAGGAGATTAAAAATAAGTAATGGGAGGAGGTGGACATAATTTCTATTTTCATCAGCCTTCATGGATACAGACAGTTTTGATACAGAGAAGATTAGAAGCACCAATGCAACTTAGAGTTCACAATATTAAGCACAGCATTTTGCTCAGATGATTAAACAAGGGACTATATCAGGTAACCCCAATTGCCCCTGCCCCATTTATTGATATATCTTAAAAACTGAGTTCTATATTAAATTCAAAGACTTGTACTGCAGTGATTATATATGAGCTTAACATCTGAGGAATAATGGAGGTCAGAGAGGCATCCTTTTATGAAATTATTTCCTGATTGAAAAAAAAAAGACAAATGGAGAAGAATAGGGAAGTTTCCTACTATAACAACTTGAAATTCCATCTCAAATCTTTCCTATTTATCTATTCAAATATAATATACAATGAGTGAAAGTGAAAGTTGTCCTGTCTGACTCTTTGCGACCCCATGGACTATACAGTCTATGGAATTCTCTAGGCCAGAAAACTGAAGTGGGTAGCCTTTTCTTTCTCCAGGGGATCTTCCCAATCCAGGGGTTGAATCCAGGTCTCCCTCATTGCAGGTGGATTCTTTACCAACTGAGCTATCAGGGAAACCCAATATACAATATACATGCCTAATAAGAATAAACTGTCTGGCCCACTTAAAGCAACAATTATTTGTTTTTTACAAAAGCACTTTTTAGATCAGTTTTTCAGTTCTTACTTACTTGTTTTCCCCTATTGGGCTGAGTTTATAGGATATTGGAATGGTATCCTTTTTGTTCTTGATGCTTCAGTTTAGTACAAATCATAAAAATGAGATGGCAGTTGAAAAATATTTGCTGGATGCCGAATGAATAAATGCCTACACTTATCATGGTATGATAGGCTTCCCTTGTAGCTCAGTTGATAAAGAATCTTCCTGCAATGCAGGAGACCTGGGTTCTATTCCTGGGTTGGGACGATCTCCTGGAGAAGGAGACGGCAACCCACTCCAGTATTCTTGCTTGTAGAATCCCATGGACAGAGGAGCCTGGCAGGCTTTATAGTCACAAGAGTGACTTTATAGGGTCACACGAGTCAGACACGACTTATCTACTAAACCACCACATCATAGTATGATGTTTGTGTACGTGTATGTATATAAGTGTAGAAAGTGATATTTTACACAAATAAAATAAAATATTTTTTCATTAGTTTTTGAATTTCATTTTTCAAGTGCTACATTTTTAATTAATAATATTGATAAAATGTTGAAGATTATTTCTACCATTAAACATTAAGGGGCCATGAATCAAATATAGTTGCTGACATTCTGTTAGGTAACAAGACTATATGATTCTGGTAATGTTTTATGTAGTAACAATAGAGATTAAAGGAAAAAAGAGAGAGGACATAAAAAGGGAAAGTTTAGAAAGACATATTATAATTTATCAAGATATGGTTACTGGTGGTTCTTTTCTCCCTGCCCTTCCTATCACCACCACCACCAAAAGGAAAAAAAAAAAAAAAAAGATTTTGACATGTTGAAGACATCTAGGAGATATTCTCATTCCTGCAACAAATATTTGTAATTTCTTTTTTTGTTGTTGCTTATCTGTTTTATTTATTTATTTTTTTATTATTATTTCTTTACTTTAAAATATTGCATTGGTTTTGCCATACATTGACATGCATCTGCCACGGGTGTACACGTGTTCCCCATCCTGAACCCCCCTCCCACCTTCCTCCCCATACCATCCCTCTGGGTCATCCCAGTGCACCAGCACTAAGCTTCCTGTATCCTGCTTCGAACCTGGACTGGTGATTCGTTTCTTATATGATATTATACATGTTTTAATGCCATTCTCCCAAATCATCCCCCCCTCCCACAGAGTCCAAAAGACTGTTCTATACATCTGTGTCTCTTTTGCTATCTCGCATACACGGTTGTTGTTACCATCTTTCTAAATTCCATATATATATGTGTTAGTATACTGTATTGGTGTTTTTCTTTCTGGCTTACTTCACTTGTATAATAGGCTCCAGTTTAATCCACCTCATTAGAACTGATTCGAATGTATTCTTTTTAATGGCTGAGTAATACTCCATTGTGTATATTGATCACAGCTTTCTTATCCATTCATCTGCTGATGGACATCTAGGTTGCTTCCATGTCCTGGCTATTATAAACAGTGCTGCGATGAACACTGGGGTACACATGTCTCTTTCAATTCTGGTTTCCTCGGTGTGTATGCCCAGCAGTGGGATTGCTGGGTTGTATGGCAGTTCTATTTCCAGTTTTTTAAGGAATCTCCACACTGTTCTCCATAGTGGCTATACTAGTTTGTATTCCCACCAACAGTGTAAGAGGGTTCCCTTTTCTCCACACCCTCTCCAGCATTTATTGCTTGTAGACTTTTGGATCACAGCCATCTGACTGGCGTGAAATGGTACCTCATTGTGGTTTCTTCTGTTGAAATCTATTTGAAGACTATAAATTTCAATACGAAAGACACGTTAATCTTTCTGTGAGTGGAGTTTTATAAAACAGATTTCATTTGTGGAATTTATACAACACTCGTCAAATCCACTTCACTGAATTTTATCAGCATTAGTAAAGCATCAGAGATCTGCAAATACTCTGTCAGATATTCAAGTATATTTTAATTTCCCTCATTTTTATGAACATTGTTAGACTTGTCTGTTTCTAAACTCAGGATGAACAAACTTCCAGAACCATAATTTTTTATTGAATGCATGCCTTGCAACTTCACGGGAACCCCTTTCAGAAGCAGTAGGTTTAACACAGCACTGGACACTAGTCAGAGAGCCTGGGTCCCAGCCTTAATTCTACTGTTGGTTAGTTAGTTGGTGACTCTCAATAAGTCATCTTCACGGTCTCAGTTTTCTTATATGTATTATAAAGACGATACTGAATGGAGACAGATGCACCTGGATTCAAACTCCAGGCCTGTCACTTACCACTATGTAACCTTGGACAGGCTATGTCTTTCTTGATTGCGTCTATCTCCCCATTAGTTGGGAAGTATGTACATTGTGGGGTTATTTCAAGAATTAAATGAGGAAACATAAATAAGGATTTAGCATATGACATGACACATAGTCAGTCTTGCAATTATTGTTCATAAAGGATTATTTAATGACAGTTCTGAATAATGAAGATTCTGGTTTTTTGAGTTGTGGTTATCTCATCATTTCATTTTCCTCATAGGCTTAAAAAGGTAAAGAAGTAAATATTATCCCTCACTTGTAGTAAATGGTAATATATCCTTTGCTTCTACAACTTAATTTGGTTTCTAATGTGTACAGACACCAAGAGGACTTTCTAAAGGAAAATGGAGCATGGCCAGGGAACGGTAAGGAGATCACTGAGTGAAGGGAAACTATGTTATAGAATAAATGACTGATTGCCTGATCTGGAGATAATTAGCTTGAGGAGTGCTGGCTCAAAGTGAATGTGAGGTTATCATCTAGTATTTACCACACGTTGCTTCATGGATATCTTGGGACTTAGTTCCATAATGCTCAGGGGTAGGTTGTGACAAGGTGAGTGGAAGTTACATGAGAACAGAATTTGGCTCCCTATAAACAAGATAGTCTTTAATGTCAAATCAGATCAGATCAGATCAGTCGCTCAATCGTGTCTGACTCTTTGAGACCCCATGAATCGCAGCGCGCCAGGCCTCCCTGTCCATCACCAACTCCCGGACTTCACATAGACTCATGTCCATCGAGTCAGTGATGCCATCCAGCCATCTCATCCTCTGTTGTCCCCTTCTCCTCCTGCCCCCAATCCCTCCCAGCATCAGAGTCTTTTCCAATGAGTCAACTCTTTCGCATGAGGTGGCCAAAGTACTGGAGTTTCAGCCATAGCATCATTCCTTCCAAAGAAATCCCAGGGCTGATCTCCTTTAGAATGGACTGGTTGGATCTCCTTGCAGTCCAAGGGACTCTCAAGAGTCTTCTCCAACACCACAGTTCAAAAGCATCGATTCTTTGGCGCTCAGCTTTCTTCACAGTCCAACTCTCAGATCCATACATGACCACAGGAAAAACCATAGCCTTGGCTAGATGAACCTTTGTTGGCAAAGTAATGGTCTCTGCTTTTGAATATGCTATCTGGGTTGGTCATAACTTTCCTTCCAAGGAGTAAGCGTCTTTTAATTTCATGGCTGCAGTCATCATCTGCAGTGATTTTGGAGCCCAGAAAAATAAAGTCAGCCACTGTTTCCACTGTTTCCCCATCTATTTCCCATGAAGTGATGGGACAGGATGCCATGATCTTCGTTTTCTGAATGTTGAGCTTTAAGCCAACATTTTTCACTCTCCTCTTTCACTTTCATCAAGAGGCTCTTCAGTTCCTCTTCACTTTCTGCCATAAGGGTGGTGTCATCTGCATATCTGAGGTTTATTGATTCCAGCTTGTGTTTCTTCCAGTCCAGCGTTTCTCATGATGTACTCTGCATATAAGTTAAATAAACAGGGTGACAATATACAGCCTTGACATACTCCTTTTCCTGTTTGGAACCAGTCTGTTGTTCCATGTCCAGTTCTAACTGTTGCTTCCTGACCTGCATACAGGTTTCTCAAGAGGCAGATCAGGTGGTCTGGTATTCCCATCTCTTTCAGAATTTTCCCCAGTTTATTGTGATCCCCACAGTCAAAGGCTTTGGCATAGTCAATAAAGCAGAAATAGATGTCTTTCTGAAGCTCTCTTGCTTTTTCCATGATCCAGCGGATGTTGGCAATTTGATCTCTGGTTCCTCTGCCTTTTCTAAAACCAGCATGAACATCAGGAAGTTCACAGTTCACATATTGCTGAAGCCTGGCTTGGAGAATTTTAAGCATTACTTTACTAGCATGTGAGATGAGTGCAATTGTGTGGTAGTTTGAGCATTCTTTGGCATTGCCTTTTTGGGATTGGAATGAAAACTGACCTTTTCCAGTCCTGTGGTCACTACTGAGTTTTCCAAATTTGCTGACATATTGAGTGTAGCACTTTCACAGCATCATCTTTCAGGATTTGGAATAGCTCAACTGGAATTCTATCACCTCCACTAGCTTTGTTCGTAGTGATGCTTTCTAAGGCCCACTTGACTTCACATTCCAGAATGTCTGGCTCTAGGTCAGTGATCACACCATCGTGATTATCTGGGTCATGAAGATCTTTTTTGTACAGTTCTTCTGTGTATTCTTGCCATCTCTTCTTAATATCTTCTGCTTCTGTTAGGTCCATACCATTTCTGTCCTTTATTGAGCCCATCTTTGCATGAAATGTTCCTTTGGTATCTCTGATTTTCTTGAAGAGACCTCTAGTCTTTCCCATCCTGTTGTTTTCCTCTATTTCTTTGTATTGATTGATGAAGAAGGCTTTCTGATCTCTTCTTGCTCTTCTTTGGAACTCTGCATTCAGATGTTTATCTCTTTCCTTTTCTCCTTTGCTTTTCGCTTCTCTTCTTTTCACAGCTATTTGTAGGCCTCCCCAGACAGCCATTTTGCTTTTTTGCATTTCTTTTCCATGGGGATGGTCTTGATCCCTGTCTCCTGTACAATGTCATGAACCTCATTCCATAGCTCATCAGGCACTCTATCTATCAGATCTAGGCCCTTAAATCTATTTCCCACTTCCACTGTATAATCATAAGGGATTTGATTTATGTTATACCTGAATGGTCTAGTGGTTTTCCCTACTTTCTTCAATTTAAGTCTGAATTTGGCAATAAGGAGTTCATGGTCTGAGCCACAGTCAGCTCCCGGTCTTGTTTCTGTTGACTGTGTAGAGCTTCTCCATCTTTGGCTGCAAAGAATATAATCAATCTGATTTTGGTGTTGACCATCTGGTGATGTCCATGTATAGAGTCTTCTCTTGTGTTGTTGGAAGAGGGTGTTTGCTATGACCAGTGCATTTTCTTGGCAAAACTCTACTAGTCTTTGCCCTGCTTCATTCCATATTCCAAGGCCAAATTTGCCTGTTACTTCAGGTGTTTTGACTTCCTACTTTTGTATTCCTGTCCCCTATAATGAAAAGGACATCTTTTTTGGGTGTTAGTTCTAAAAGGTCTTGTAGGTCTTCACAGAACCGTTCAACTTCAGCTTCTTCAGCGTTACTGGTTGGGGCATAGACTTGGATTACTGTGGTATTGAATGGTTTGCCTTGGAAACGAACAGAGATCATTCTGTCGTTTATGAGATTGTATCCAAGTACTGCATTTCGGACTCTTTTGTTGACCACGATGGCTACTCCATTTCTTCTGAGGGATTCCTGCCTGCAGTAGTAGATATAATGGTCATATGAGTTAAATTCACCCATTCCAGTCCATTTTAGTTCACTGATTCCTAGAATGTCAACATTCACTCTTGCCATCTCTTGTTTGACCACTTCCAATTTGCTTTGATTCATGGACCTGACATTCTAGGTTCCTGTGCAATATTGCTCTTTACAGCATCGGACCTTGCTTCTATCACCAGTCACATCCACAGCTGGGTATTGTTTTTGCTTTGGCTCCATCCCTTCATTCTTTCTGGAGTTATTTCTCCACTGATCTCCAGTAGCATATTGGGCACCTACTGACCTGGGGAGTTTCTCTTTCAGTATCCTATCATTTTGCCTTTTCATCCTGTTCATGGGGTTCTCAAGGCAAGAATACTGAAGTGGTTTGCCATTCCCTTCTCCAGTGGACCACATTCTGTCAGATCTCTCCACCATGACCCGCCCATCTTGGGTTGCCCCAGGGGCATGGCTTAGTTTCATTGAGTTAGACAAGGCTGTGGTCCTAGTGTGATTAGATTGACTAGTTTTCTGTGAGTATGGTTTCAGTGTGTCTGCCCTCTGATGCCCTCTTGCAACACCTACTGTCTTACTTGGGTTTCTCTTACCTTGGGCGTGGGGTATCTCTTCATGACTGCTCCTGCAAAGCACAACCAATGCTCCTTACCTTGGACAAGGGGTATCTCCTCACTGCCGCCCTTCCTGACCTTCAACGTGGGATAGCTTCTCTAGGCCCTCCTGTGCCTGGTTGTCTTATCTGGAGATAATTAGCTTGAGGAGTGCTGGCTCAAAGTGAATGTGAGGTTATCATCTAGTGTTTACCACAGGTTGTTTCATGGATATCTTGGGACTTATTTCCATAATACTCAGGGGTAGGTTGTGACAAGGTGAGTGGAAGTTACATGAGAACAGAATTTGACTCCCTATAAACAAGATAGTCTTTAATGTCACAGCTCACTCAAAAATGGAATGAACTGTGTTTCCCTGGTGGCTCAGTGGTAAAGAATCCACTTGCCAGTGCAGGATACAGGGGTTTGGTCCCTGATCTGGTGCTGTGGAGCAAATAAGGCTATGTGCCACAAATACTGAGCCTGTGCTCTAGAGTCCGGGGGCCTCAACTACTGAGTCCACATGCCCCCTCAACTGAAGCCTGCTTCGTCCGGAGTGCATGCTCCACAAGAGAAACCACCACACTGAGAAGGGCAAACACCACAACCAGACAGGCCCCTGCTTGCTGCAAGTAGAGAAAAATCCCATGCAGCAATGAAGACCCAGAACAGCCCAAAATAAAAATAAATAATATAATAAATAAAAATTTAAAAAATTAAATGGACTGTCTCAGAAGCATCACATTACTCAGGTGCATGCTGTATTAAATAGTTCAGTGGTGAGAGATTCAGAAATGACTCAAGCCTCACCAAAAAATTTGCCTTTGGAGAAATTTTCTCTATATTTAACCCCAAATTTGTCCTTCTATATTTTCTACCTCTTTGCTTCAAATTGTCACATTTATTTTCTAAATTAACCACTTGACTGTTCTTTGTGCCACCATTAATAATGTTCCAACTCCCGAATCTAATATGTCACTTCTTAGTTTCAGCAGAGAAGGTAATGGCACCCCACTCCAGTACTCTTGCCTGGAAAATCCCATGGATGGAGGAGCCTGGTAGATCCCATGGATGGAGGAGCCTGGTAGGCTGCAGTCCATGGGGTCGGTAAGAGTTGGACATGACCGAGTGACTTCACTTTCATTTTCACTTTCATGCATTGGAGAAGGAAATGGCAGCCCACTCTAGTGTTCTTCCCTGGAGAATCCCAGGGAGGGGGGAGCCTGGTGGGCTGCCGTCTATGGGGTAGCACAGAGTCAGACACAACTGAAGCAACTTAGCAGCAGCAGCAGCAGTTTTCAGAGGGTACTCAATAAATATTATAATCATGATCTATCTGAGTCGTTAACACTTTGACAAAATTGGGATTTTTTTTTTTTCATGGAATTTTCTCTTCCTTTGGTTTCCACAAATCCATTTGTGAAGTTCATATTTCAGACATCTCACTCAATCAGTTTTCGGCCGTTTGTAGGATCTTTTGTGCGATTTTATTTTCCCCCAACCCTGAAATAGGGGCGGAAATAGTGCTTAACTCTTCTTTTCTCTTTGAGCTAACTCAACCCATTTAAACTACAGTACATAGAGAGAATGAAAACAATCTCAGCAGTGGCCACAGGACTGGAAAAGGTCAGTTTTCATTTAAATCCCAAAGAAAGGTAATGCCAAAGAATGCTCAAACCACCACACAATTGTACTCATCTCACACCCTAGTAAAATGATGCTTAAAAATTCTCCAAGCCAGGCTTCAGCAATATGTGAACCATGAACTTCCAGATGTTCAAGCTGGTTTTAGAAAAGGCAGAGGAACCAGAGATCAAATTGCCAACATCCGCTGGATCATGGAAAAAGCAAGAGAGTTTCAGAAAGACATCTATTTCTGCTTTATTGACTATGCCAAAGCCTTTGACTGTGTGGATCACAATAAACTGTGGAACATTCTGAAAGAGATGGGAATACCAGACCACCTGATCTGCCTCTTGAGAAACCTGTATGCAGGTCAGGAAGCAACAGTTAGAACTAGACATGGAACAACAGACTGGTTCCAAATAGGAAAAGGAGTTCGTCAAGGCTATATATTGTATCCCTGCTTATTTAACTTACATGCAGAGTACATAATGAGAAACGCTGGACTGGAAGAAGCACAAGCTGGAATCAAGATTGCCAGGCAAAATATCAATAACCTCAGATATGCAGATGACACCACCCTTATGGCAGAAAGTGAAGAAGAACTAAAAAGCCTCTTGATGAAAGTGAAAGTGGAGAGTGAAAAAGTTGGTTTAAAGCTCAACATTCAGAAAACGAAGTTCATGGCATGCCACACTTCATGGGAAATAGATGGGGAAACAGTGGAAACAGTGTCAGACTTTATTTTTCTGGGCTCCAAAATCACTGCAGATGGTGATTGCAGCCATGAAATTAAAAGACGCTTACTCCTTGGAAGGAAAGTTATGACCAACCTAGGCCGTATATTAAAAAGCAGAGACATTACTTTGTTAACAAAGGTCTGTCTAATCAAGGCTTGGTCTTTCCAGTGGCCGTGTATGGATGTGAGAGTTGGACTATAAAGAAAGCTGAGTGCCAAAGAATTGATGCTTTTGAACTGTGGTGTTGGAGAAGAGTCTTGAAAGTCCCTTAGACTGCAAGGAGATCCAAACAGTCCATCTTAAAGGAAATCAGTCCTGGGTATTCAGTGGAAGGACTGATGTTTAAGCTGAAACTCCAATACTTTGGCCACCTGATGCGAAGAGCTGACTCATTTGAAAAGACCCTGATGCTGGGAAAGATTGAGGGCAGGAGGAGAAGGGGACAAGAGAGGATGAAATGGTTGGATGGCATCACTGACTTGATGAACATGGGTTTGGGTGGACTCTGGGAGTTGGTGATGGACAGGGAGGCCTGGTATGCTGCGATTCATGGGGTGTCAAAGAGTCAGACACCACTTGTGACTGAACTGAACTGAACTGAATGACCTAATTCTCCATCCCATGTAATATCTTAACTTCTGTCCTACACATTTGGAATGGTACTAGCTATGTACCATACTTAAAAGAATTAAGAAAGTGGGCCCTCAAATCATTTTCTGTTTAAGACTTAATTCCCTCTTGGATATCAGGTTGAGAAAGACAACTCTAAAATATGATCCAAAACACTCAAGATCCATGTTTCCAATATCTTACCAGCCAATGGCTGGACTGAGCAGTGCCCCTCTAACCCATCATTTTCCCATAAAAGCTTTCTGTTCATTTTCAAATATAATGGTACACCACTGTCCAATCTCTTGCTCCAGAAGTTCAGGAGGAACCCGAGTTCTTTCTTATCTGAAACTTGAAATAATTACCTACAAAATATGTCACATATCAGTTGCTTTATTTTATGTCCCACTAAGTTTAGTCTTTTTATACATTTTATTTATTTATCAGGGAGAAGTAGCCCTGTATTTTCATTTCTTTCTGAATGAAATCTCATCTAACTATCACCATCATCTTCAATCTATCCTTTGAAACTGTCAAAATGATCTCATCTGGACATAAGCAAAATCCTTTTGCCCATTTGGCTCGGTCTTGGCTCATCAATTGGCATGGCACACAAGTTCTCTATTTTTAAGACAAGTTAACCTTGCCAGTTCCCCAATACAATGTCTTCTCATCCTGTTGTACTACTTGGAGTTCTCTGAATGCATGACAGTTAAAAAAAAAAAAAAAAGAAAAACACAGAATTCTTAACTTTTATCTTTGCTATTTGTCATTATGCTTAGTTGCTCAGTCATGTCTGACTCTTTGTAAAGTCATGGATGGTAGCCCACCAGGCTCCTCTGTCCATGGGATTCTCCAGGCAAGAACTGGAGTGGGTAGCCATTCCCTTCTCATGGTATCTTCCTGACCCAGGGATCAAACTATGGTCACCTGAATTGCAGGCAGATTCTTTACCATCTGAGCCACCAGGGAAGTCTCCTTTATCTTTGCAATTAACCTTTCTTAAGGCTGTATATAGTCACAGTGCTTATTTAGCTTATATGCAGAGTGGTGGTGGTGGTGATTTAGTTGCTAAGTCGTGTCTGACTCTTGCAACCCCATCTAGGCAAGAATACTGGAGTGGGTTACCAGTTCATTCTCCAGGGGATCTTCCCGACCCAGGAATCGAACCCAGGTCTCCTGCATTGCAGGCAGATCTTTACCAACTGAGCTATGAGGGAAGTACATAGCTGATGTATGCAGAGTACATCATATGAAATGCCGGGCTGGATGAAGCACAACTTGGAATCAAGATTGCCAGAAGAAATACCAACAACCTCAGATATGCAGGTGACATCACCTTTATGACAGAAAGTGAAGAAAAACTAAAGAATCTCTTGATAGAAGTAAAAGAGGAGAGTGAAAAAGTTGGCTTAAAATTCAACATTCAAAAACTAAGATCATGGCATCTGGTCCCATCACTTCATGGAAATAGATGGAGAAACACTGGAAACAGTGAGAGACTTTATTTTGGGGGGCTTCAAAGTCCCTGCAGAGGGTGACTGCAGCCATGAAATTAAAAGATGCTTGCTCCTTGGAAAAAAAGTTATGACCAACCTAGACAGCATATTAAAAAGCAGAGACATTACTTTGCCAACAAAGGTCCATCTAGTAAAAGCTATGACTTTTCCAGTAGTCATGTATGGACATGAGAGTTGGACTGTAAAGAAAGCTGAGTGCCAAAGAATTGATGCTTTTGTACTGTGGTGTTGGAGAAGACTCTTGAGAGTCCCTTGGACTGCAAGGAGATCCAACCAGTCAATCCTAAAGGAAATGAATTCTGAATATTCATTGGAGGGACTGATGCTGAAGCTGAAACTCCAATACTTTGGCCACCTGATGCAAAGAACTGACTCATTGGAAAAGACCCTGATTCTGGGAAAGATTGAAGGTGGGAGGAGAAGGGGATTACAGAGGATAAGATGGTTGCATGGCATCACCAATTTGATAGACATGAGTTTGAATAAGCTCTGGGAGTTGGTGATGGACAGGGAAGCCTGGCATGCTGCAGTCCATGGGGTCACAAAAAGTCGGACATGACTGAGCAATTGAACTGAACTGAACTGAATCATCTCTTTATCTATCTGTGAGCTTTAGCCTTCCTTTGTTTTTCAAGTAAAAGTCATCTTTCTCATTAAAACTATGTAATTTATAGTAGCTAACAGTTGATTAATAGTTTGCAGAGTTTCTGGAACATAGAAAATACTTAATAAGTGTTAAAATGTAAATATGTCATTACTGATACATGTTATTTTACTGTTATGCTTTTGAAGTTGGGATGCAGCTTCTGGATAACAGGTTGTACCACAGAACTCCAAATTTCTCCCAATCTAATATCCTATGGGTGTATGATTTATTTTAAATTAAGTGTTTAGAAAATCTAAGATTAATCTCTTTCTCCTTCAGTTTATACAACAACACATATTAAGACAACAAGGATAATTCTCAACTGGCTAGACTCGAATTCTTGGAATTAATATTGTAATCTTAACTCCAAGATTACAATGTCACATTGACATTTCAAAAAATACATCAAAAAATACACTGACACTTCAATAGAATTCTTTATTCATGAAGTTTCCTCATTTATTTTGTGCTCAGTATAAGGCATATTTTATACTAATTAAACATTAAATCACAATTTATTTCCCAGTCAGGCCCCAATCAAGATCTATTTTATGTTCAAACAATTTCAGGTCACAAAAGTCTCACCTTACCTTATGGAGAAAGAAGCCTGGGAAAAAAAAAAAAATCTTTTTTTTTTATTTTTTTAAATCTAAATGAGTCCTTAAATATCTATCCCACCATGGTGCTCTGTGTTTTTACTTTCCTCTTTCCCTCTCCCTCTCTGCTGACATTAGCATAAAAATGTGCTACCCTAACTAAGCAGTCTGTTAACTGATAAGCTATCAAAAAATCATCTGTTATTTTTACAGCTTAAAGGCAGATGCCATTTCAAGAACTAGAGTTGAATGAGTAGGATTTGTTAGTGCTTT
This sequence comes from Bubalus bubalis, assembly GCF_019923935.1. Classification (NCBI taxonomy): domain Eukaryota; kingdom Metazoa; phylum Chordata; class Mammalia; order Artiodactyla; family Bovidae; genus Bubalus; species Bubalus bubalis. The sequence goes on from NC_059158.1 coordinate 139,400,373, forward strand.
TTAGATTCATCATTGTAAACTTGAGGTATTTTAAAATGGAATGATTGGAGCCTTGACATATTGTCCCATGAGCAATCAAGCTTTAGAATTTTGCTAGCCTTAAATTTTGCCTGCATAAAATAAGTTCATATCCCATTGTATCATAAAGAATTTTGGTTGTCATCTAATGTTTGCATCAAAAATCTTCCTGCCTTAAATTCAGACCAATATAATTATCCTGGAGACTCAGACCAGAACATCCCCTTCTATTCCAGCAGAGGCCCCCTTTGCCATAAGATGCATCTCAAGGGTCTCCGAAGCAGCAAACATGTGCTTGCTAACCAATTATTTTCTCAGGTTGCATTTCTGAATTGCTTTGGGCACAATAAGGTGGCATTCAGGTTAGAAGGTGGGTCAGCTCCAGGTCCCAAAGCCTTAAGACACCTGGGATTGTTTGGAAATTTTGGATTAGAAATCGATTTGAATAAAATAACTATTAAAAAAAAGGGAGGGGGTTTGCATGCCAACATTTTTCACTGTTGTGAACTGCTTTGTTATCACAGAAACAAGGGATCAATTTAAAGAATATTCATTCACAGAAAAAATCACACATTTACAGAAAAATGAAAGGAAACTACAAGTGGTAGAAAGGAAGATAAACTACTTAATAATGCAAGATGTATATATTATTATGCTCCAGTATATTTTATATTGTGTAATTGTCCAATAGTGGCTTGACAGATTGAAATTTGAATATAGTTTAATTCTTGGGTAAACTATTTGAAAAATATAATCTCACCAACTGAGTGACTGAACTGAACTCAACTGAATTGAATCTCACCAATTCTTAAATTCTAGCTATTGTTGTCATAATCATACGCAATTTTTCATAAAAATCATCAACATCTTATGGAGAGTTGATTTGTATACATTGATATAAAAATGTATGTATATATGTATGTGTGTGCATATAATGGTTAGATGATTTTTTAAGTAAATAATTATTTCTCATTCAGTTCAGTGCAATTCAGTTGCTCAGTCGTGTCCAACTCTTTGCAACCCCATGAATTGCAGCATGCCAGGCCTCCCTGTCCATCACCAACTCCTGGAGTTCACCCAAACTCCTGTCCATCGAGTCGGTGATGCCATCCAGCCATCTCATCCTCTGTTGTCCCCTTCTCCTCCTGCTCCCAATCCCTCCCAGCATCAGAGTCTTTTCCAATGAGTCAACTCTTCGCATGAGGTGGCCAAAGTACCGGAATTTCAGCTTTAGCATCAGTCCTTGCAAAGAATACCCAGGACTGATCTCCTTTAGAATGGACTGGTTGGATCTCCTTGCAGTCCAAGGGACTCTCAAGAGTCTTCTCCAACACCACAGTTCAAAAGCATCAATTCTTCAGCACTCAGCTTTCTTCACAGTCCAACTCTCACATCCATACATGACCACAGGAAAAAACCATCACCTTGACTAGATGGACCTTAGTTGGCAAAGTAATGTCTCTGCTTTTGAATATGCTATCTAGGTTGGTCATAACTTTCCTTCCAAGGAGTAAGCATCTTTTAATTTCATGGCTGCAGTCACCATATGTAGTGATTTTGGGATTAAGAATCTTTAACCTTCCATAGTCACTGGACAGCTCTGTGCTTGTTTCCTCATACTTAAAGTATACATAATATAATTATAGTACTTACTTCAAAGAATTTTTGTGAGGACCATTGTGAGTATGTGCATGTGTGTGCATATTCCACAGTTCTGGATATCTCACATATCAATTACATACATGTTTGTATGTATAATAAGAAATATTCCTAACACCTAATAATCATTAAATTATTATTATTACTAGTGTTAGTATTAATATTTTATATTTTAATATCCTCTTTTCACTTAATAAAATGCCTTATGGTCTTTCCAGATTACTCCATAAAATCTACTAGGTTCATTTTATTTTTTAAAATTCATTTAATTGGAGGATAATTACTTTATAATAGTGTGGTGGTTTTTGCCATACATAGACATAAATCACCCATGGGTGTACATGTGTCCCCCATCCTGAACCCTCCATCCACTTCCCTCTCTACCGCATTCCTCTGGCTTGTCCCAGAGCACTGGCTTTGAATGCCCTGCTTCATGTATCAAACTTGCACTTGTCATCTGTTTTACATATGATTATATACAGGTTTCAATGCTATTCTCTCAAATCATCCTACCCTTGCCTTCTCTCACAGAGTCCAAAAGTCTGTTCTTTACATCTGTGTCTCCTTTGTGGCCTTTCATATAGGATCATTGTTACCTTCTTTCTAAATCCCATATATATGCATTAATATACTGTATTGGTGTTTCTCTTTCTGACGTACTTCACTGTAAGTATAATAGGCTCTAGTTTCATCCACTCCATTAGAACTGACTCAAATGTGTTCTTTTTTTATAGCTGAGCATTATTCCATTGTGCATATGTACCACAACTTCCTTATCCATTCATTTGCTGATGGACATTTAGGTTGCTTCCATGTCTTAGTATTGTAAACCGTGCTGCAATGAACATTGGGGTGCATGTGTCTTTTTCAATTCCAGTTTCCTCAGTGTTTATGCCCAGCAGTGGGATTACTGGGTCATATTGCAGCTCTATTGCCAGTTTTTTAAGGAATCGCCACACACTTCTTCATTGTGGCTGTACCTGTTTGCATTACCATCAAAAATATAAGAGGGTTCCCTTTTCTCCACACCCTCTCCAGCAATTATTGTTTATAGATTTTTTGATGGAAGTCATTCCAACCAGCGTGAGATGATACCTCATTGTGGTTTTGTTTTGGATTTCTCTAATAATGAGTGATGTTGAGTATCTTTTCATGTGTTTATTAGCTATCTGTATGTTTTCTTTAAAGAAATGTCTGTTTAGGTCTTTTCCCCACTTTTTGATTGGGTTGTTTGTTTTTCTGGTATTGAGTTGTATAAGCTGCTTGTATATTTTGGAGATTAATTCTTTGTCAGTTGTTTCATTTGCTATTATTTTCTCCCATTCTGAAGGTTGCCTTTTCACCTTGCTTATAGTTTCCTTCCTTGTGCAAAACGTTTTAAATTTAATTAGGTCCCATTTGTTTATTTGTATTTATTTCCATTATTCTGAGAGGTGGATCATAGAGGATCTTGCTGTGATTTGTGTCAGAGAGTATTCTGCCTATGCTTTCCTCTAAGAGGTTTATAGTTTCTGGTCTTACATTTAGATCTTTAATCCATTTTAAATTTTGTGTGTGTCCTGTGTGTGTATGGTGTTATAAAGTGTTCTAGTTTCATTCTTTTACAGGTGGTTGACCAGTTTTCCCAGCACCACTTGTTAAGGTGATTGTCCTTTCTCCATTGTATATTTTTGCCTCCTTTGTCAAATATAAGGTGTCTATAGGTGTGTGGATTTATCTACAGGCTTCTATTTTGTTCCATTGATCTATATTTCTGTCTTTGTCCCAGTGCCCTACTGTCTTGAGGACTGTAGCTTTGTAGTATAGTCTGAAGTCAGGAAGATTGCTTCCTCCAGTTCCACTCTTCTTTCTCAGGACTGCTTTGGCTATTCAGTCTTTTTTTTTTCCATACAAATTGTGAAATCATTTGTTCTAGTTCTGTGAAAAATATAATTGGTAACTTGATAAGGATTGCACTGAATCTATAGATTGCTTTGGGTAGTATACTCATTTTCACTATATTGATTCTTCCAATCCATAAACATGATATATTTCTCCATCTTTTTGTGTCATGTTTGATTTCTTTCATCAGTGTTTTATAATTTTTTATATATATATATGTTTTTTGTTTCTTTAGGTAGATTTATTCCTAAGTATTTTATTCTTTTTGTTGCAGTGGTGAATGGAATTGTTTTCTTAATTTCTCTTTTTGTTTTTTCATTGTTAGTGTATAAAAATGCTAAGAACTTCTGTGTATTAATTTTATATCCTATGACTTTACTATATTCATTGATTAACTCCAGTAATTTTCTGGTGATATCTTTAGGGTTTTCTATGTAGAGGACCATGTCATCTTCAAATAGTGAGAGTTTTACCACTTTTCCAATCTGGATTACTTTTATTTCTTTTTCTTCTCTGATTGCTGTGACACAGAATTCCAAAATTATGCTGGATAGTAGTGGTTGAGAGGGCACCCTTGTCTTGTTCTTGATTTTAGAGGAAATGCTTTCAATTGTTTTTGCCATTGAGGATAGCATTCACTATGGGTTTATCATACATGGCTTTTATTATCTTGAGATATGTTCCTTCTATGCCTGCTTTCTGGAGAATTTTTTTTTTTTTTATCATAAATGGGTGTTGAATTTTGTCAAAGACTTTCTCTGCATCTATTGAGATAATCATATGTTTTTTATCTCTCAATTTGTTAATATGGTGTATCACATTGATTAATTTGCGAATATTGAAGAATCCTTGCATCCCTGGAATAAAGTCCACTTGTTCATAATATATATATATATATGATCTTTTTAATATGTTGTTGGATTCTGTTTGATAGAATTTTGTTGAGAGTTTTTGCATCTATGTTCATCAGTGTACTAAATCCATTTTAAATTGTATTGTGGACTTTGAAGTGATTTGTTTAACTATTGTCTTATGCATGGACCTTAACTTTGTTTCCACTTTTTTTCAAATTAGAATAATATTATAATAAGAATTACTGTATGTATGTGTATCTGAATTTATGTGGATGTGCCTATAACATAGCAATTAAAAATATGCTTGTTGGATCAAATGGTACCACAATTAATATGGTTGAAATGTCCATACTTTACAAAGAGATATATATATTAAATTCAATCACTGTCAGAATTCCAATATCTTTCACAGAAAGTGAAAAAAAATCCTAAAATTCGTATGGAACCACACACCCACATGCAAAGCTTTGAGGCTAAAGTATTCTTGAGAAAGAAGATTGAAGGAATCACACATCCTGATTTCAAATTAGATAACAAAGTTATAGTAATCACAACAGTATGGTACTGGCATAAAAGCATACACATAGACCAATGGCACAGAATAGAGAGCCCAGAAACAAACTAATGCATATACGGTATATTCAGTTCAGTTCAGTTGCGCAGTTGTGTCCGACTCTTTGCCACCCCATGAATCGCAGCATGCCAGGCCTCCCTGTCCATCACCACTCCCAGACTTCACTCAGACTCATGTCCATCGAGTCAGTGATGCCATCCAGCCATCTCATCCTCTGTCGTCCTCTTCTCCTCCTGCCCCCAATCCCTCCCAGCATCACAGTTTTTTCCAATGAGTCAACTCTTCGCATGAGGTGGCCAAAATACTGGAGTTTCAGCTTTAGTATCCTTCCTTCCGAAGAAATCCCAGGGCTGATCTCCTTCAGAATGGACTGGTTGGATCTCCTTTCAGCCCAAGGGATTCTCAAGAGTCTTCTCCAACACCACAGTTCAAAAGCATCAATTCTTCAGTGCTCAGCCTTCTCCACAGTCCAACTCTCACATCCATACATGACACAGGAAAAACCATAGCCTTGACTAGATGAACCTTTGTTGGCAAATAATGTAACTGCTTTTGGATATGCTATCTAGGTTGGTCATAACTTTCCTTCCAAGGAGTAAGCGTCTTTTAATTTCATGGCTGCACTCACCATCTGCAGTGATTTTGGAGCCCAGAAAAATAAAGTCAGCCACTGTTTCCCCATCTATTTCCCATGAAGTGATGGGACCGGATGCCATGATCTTCGTTTTCTGAATGTTGAGCTTTAAGCCAACATTTTTACTCTCCTCTTTCACTTTCATCAAGAGGCTCTTCAGTTCCTCTTCACTTTCTGCCAGTAAGGGTGGTGTCATCTGCATATCTGAGGTTTATTGATTCCAGCTTGTGTTTCTTCCAGTCCAGCCTTTCTCATGATGTACTCTGCATATAAGTTAAATAAGCAGGGTGACAATATACAGCCTTGACATACTCCTTTTCCTGTTTGGAACCAGTCTGTTGTTCCATGTCCAGTTCTAACTGTTGCTTCCTGACCTGCATACAGATTTCTCAAGAGGCAGATCAGGTGGTCTGGTATTCCCATCTCTTTCAGAATTTTCCCCAGTTTATTGTGATCCACACAGTCAAAGGCTTTGGCATAGTCAATAAAGCAGAAATAGATGTTTTTCTGGAACTTTCTTGCTTTTTCCATGATCCAGCAGATGTTGGCAATTTGATCTCTGGTTCCTCTGCCTTTTCTAAAACCAGCATGAACATCAGGAAGTTCACGGTTCACATATTGCTGAAGCCTGGCTTGGAGAATTTTGAGCATTACTTTACTAGTATGTGAGATGAGTGCAACTGTGTGGTAGTTTGAGCATTCTTTGGGATTGCCTTTCTTTGGGATTGGAATAAAAGCTGACCTTTTCCAGTCCTGTGGCCACTGCTGAGTTTTCCAGATTTGCTGGCATATTGAGTGCAGCACTTTCACAGCATCATCTTTTAGGATTTGGAATAGCTCAACTGGAATTCCATCACCTCCACTAGCTTTGTTCATAGTGATGCTTCCTAAGGCCAACTTGACTTCACATTCTGGATGTCTGGCTCTAGGTCAGTGATCACACCATCGTGATTATCTGGGTCATGAAGATCTTTTTTGTACAGTTCTTCTGTGTATTCTTGCCATCTCTTCTTAATATCTTCTGCTTCTGTTAGGTCCATACCATTTCTGTCCTTTATCGAGCCCATCTTTGCATGAAATGTTCCCTTGGTCTCTAATTTTCTTGAAGAGATCTCTAGTCTTTCCCATTCTGTTGTTCTCCTCTATTTCTTTGCATTGATCGCTGAAGAAGGTTTCTTATCTCTTCTTGCTATTCTTTGGAACTCTGCATTCAGATGCTTATCTCTTTCCTTTTCTCCTTTGCTTTTCACTTCTCTTCTTTTCACAGCTATTTGTAAGGCCTCCCTAGACAGCCATTTTGCTTTTTTGCATTTCTTTTCCATGGGAATGGTCTTGATCCCTGTCTCCTGTACAATGTCACGAACCTCATTCATAGTTCATCAGGCACTCTATCTATCAGATCTAGGCCCTTAAATCTATTTCTCACTTCCACTGTATAATCGTAAGGGATTTGATTTAGGTCATAACTGAATGGTCTAGTGGTTTTCCCTACTTTCTTCAATTTAAGTCTGAATTTGGTAATAAGGAGATCATGATCTGAGCCTGTGATCAGCACATTAAGCACAGGCGGCTGTGGCCGAGAGGAGCTACCCCATGTCCGAGGTCAGGGGCAGAAGCCAGGAGGACCCCATGCCCTAAGGGCAGCAGCCAAGAGGAGTTACCCTACCTCCGTGATCAGGGGCAGTGGCTGGGAGGAGCTACCCCACACCCCCAAGCCCAAGGCCACGGGCGGCAGCAGGGAGGATGTACCCCACGCCCCCACACCCGAAGCCACGGGTGGCGGCCGGGAGGACCAACCCCACGCCCGAGGCCAGGGGCAGCGGCCAGGAGGACCAACCCCACGTCCAAGGAGCCCTGGCTACATGGGCGCAGGAGGGCCTAGAGGAGCTATCCCACTGTTGAAGGTCAGGAAGGGCGGCAGTGAGGAGATACCCCTCGTCCAAGGTAAGGAGCAGCAGCTGCACTTTGCTAGAGCAGCCGTGAAGAGATACCGCATGCCCAAGGTAAGAGAAACCCAAGTAAGATGGTAGGTGTTGCAAGTGGGCATCAGAGGGCAGACACACTGAAACCATACTCGCAGAAAACTAGTCAATCTAATCACACTAGAACCACAGCCTTGACTAACTCAGTGAAACTAAGCCATGCCCGTGGGGCAACCCAAGATGGGCGGGTCATGGTGGAGAGATCTGACAGAATGTGGTCCACTGAGAAGGGAATGGCAAACCACTTCAGTATTCTTGCCTTGAGAACCCCATGAACAGGATGAACAGTATGGTGTATTAATTTATGATAAAGGAGCCAATAATATACAATGGGGAAAGGTTAGTTTCTTCAATAAATGATGCTGGGGAAACTGGATATCCCTATGCAAAAGAATGAAACTGAATATACCATACACAAAAATCAACTCAAAATGAATTAAAGATCTAAATGTAAGACCTGAAAATATATAATTTCTAGAAAGAAGCAGAGAAAAAGCTCTTTGACATTGGCCTTGGTAATGAATTTTTTCAATATGATACTGAAAGTTCAGGCAACAAAAGCAAAAATAAATAAGAAGGTTATATTAAAGTAAAAATTGTCTGTGCAGTAAAGGAAAACACAAACTGAAGAGACAGTCTATGGTTTGGGAAAAATATTTGCCAACCATAAATATACAAGAAACTCATGATTCAATACCAAAAGTACAATAACTCAATTAAAAAAAAAAAAAATGGGCAAAGCAACTGAAAAGAGATTTCTCCAAAGAAGACATGCAAATGGCCTATAGATACGTGAAAAAGATGGCTAACATCACTAATCATCAGGGAATGCAAATTAAGACAATGAGATATTACTTATACCTTTTGTTTGCTATTGTTTTTGTTTTAGTAGCCAAGTCATGTCCAACTCTTTGCAATCCCATAAGCCTGCCATTATGAACAAACAAAAAATCCCATAAGTCTGCCATTATGAACAAACAAAAAACAGAAAATCAGAACAGAAAATAACAATGTTGGTAATGGTGTGGAGAAATTGGAATCCTTGTACACTGTTGGTAGGAATATTATGGTGCATCCATTATAGAAAACAGTGTGGAGATTCCTCAAAACAGGAAGAAACAAACAAACAAACAGAGCTACCATATGATCCAGCAATCACACTTCTGGGTATGTAAAAGAATTAGAAACAGGTTTTTGAAGTAATATTTGCACTTCTGTGTTCATTACAATCTTATTCACAATGTCCAAGAAGTAGACATGATCTAAATGTCTACCAACTAATAAATAGATGAAGAAAATGTAGTATATAATACAATAAAACTCAGCTTTAAAAAGAAGAATATCTTGTCACATGATACAAAAAACTTGAGGACATTATGATAAGTGTAGGGATTGGGGGCAGGAGGAGAAAGGGATGACAGAGGATGAGATGGCTGGTTGGCATCACCAACTCGATGCACATGAATTTGGGTGAACTCTGGGAGTTGGTGATGGACAGGGAGACCTGGCGTGCTGTGATTCATGGGGTCATAAAGAGTCGGACACGACTGAGTGAATGAACTGAACTGAACTGAACTGAACTGATTAAGACTCAAGACAAATTCTGCATGACTCCTTCTATATGAAGTATCCAAAATATTCAAACTTATAGAAGCAGAGAGAAGAATGGTTGTTTCCAGGGGGTGAGGGGAGAGGGGAATGTGGAGTTACTGTTCAGTGAGTATGGAGTTTCACTCATGCAACATGAAAATGTTCTAGTGATCTGCAATAGAACAATGTTTATATATTTAATACTGCACTGTATACTTAAGTTTTAAGAGGGTAGATCTCGTGTAATGAGTTTTGTGGGGCTTCCCAGGAGGTGCTAGTGGTTAAAAACCCACCTGTCAATGCAGGAGATGTAAGAGATGGGGGTTCAATACCTGGGTCAGGAAGATCCCCTGGAGGAGAGCACAGTAACCCACTCTAGGATTCTTGCCTGGAGAATCCCAAGGACAGAGGAGCCTGGCGGGCTATAGTCCATAGGGTGACAATGAGTTGGGCTCAAGTGAAGCAACTTAGCACACATGCATGTATGCAATGAGTTTTTTAACTACAATAAAAAAGGGAAAAAAATCAAATGTTTATGCTGATTGCTGCTTTATATTTATTCCTGAATAACATAGCAGAGTTGTTTGGTTTCAATGGTTTCTTTATAAGTGTTTGTCAAACTACTGCCTGTGGGCCAACTCCAGACTGATACTTATTTTTGTAAATATTAATAATTTTTTATTGGAAAGTATACATGCTCAATTATTTATGTATTTTCATTGGTCACGTTGTGCTACAAAGACAGAGATGTGTAAGTGTGAGAGACCATATGACCCCAAAATCCTAAACTATTTACTATCTAACCTTTTGCAGAAAGTTTGCCAAGTTTGGCTCTAGATAGTAGGAGATTTTTTTTTTTTTTTAATTATAATGGATCTAGCTTAGTCTGATTTAAAGCCAAGCATGTGTGTGTTCAATAAATGTTTGTGGGTCATGATGATATTACTGCTGTGGCTGATAATAATATTGAAATGTAAACTCCATAATTCTTTGAACACATAAAATTAATACAAAGAATTAGCATAGAATTTCAAAACTGGACTGAAATTCAATCTCATTTATTCCAATGGACAGGGGAAATGAAACACAGCAGGGCAAATTCTGATAGTCATTGCTATAATATAGTGGCTTAAAATATCAACTGCTTATTGATAGCTTACAGTGAACAGTGTCATATTTGTGATCTCTGAAGAAGATTGAACTTCAGGACCAAGGACCAGGCTTGATCACTCAAGAGCTTTTGTATAGCAGAGTTTTATTAAAGTACAAAAGAAGACAGAGAAAGCTTCTGACATAGACATCAGAAGGGGGATGGAGAATAACCCCCACGCTAGTCTAAGCAAGGGAATTATATACTTTCAAAATTAGTTATTGCAATAAATCAAAAGAATGTCTCAAGGTTGTAAAGATCTTCCTAGACCCACTCCCATAATTTACATTTTAAAATAACAGGATTAGTCAGAAGGTTTTCAGGAAGGAGAAAGTGTCCTCATGCAGGATACATTGTTTTTATATAAACCTTAGTACAGAGTTTAAACTGGGTTGTTTGTTTTGTAATCATCACTTCTGGCCTTGAAGAAGAAAAACATTTTATGTGACTAAGACTAAGGAATGTAGAGAAAGAAAAAGATGTTTGTCCTTTCCTCCTCTTTGAAAATTCCAGACCCCTATCTCCCCTTCAAAAGCCTCAGACCCCTTTCTCCTCTTCGGGGACCCCCAGACTTCTTATCGACCTGCCTAGGATTTGACCCTCTCATTATTATTTCTTGTGAGTCTATGGGTTGACTTAGGAGATCTTCTCTCTGACCAGGCTCTGTTGGTATCAACTGGGCTTACTCAAACATTTGTACTGAGCTGATGATTTGGCCAGAAGCTGGTTGGTCAGGGATGGCCTCAGCTTAATGACTTAGCTCTCACCCAGATGCCTCCCATATTCCTTCAGCAAGGTATCCTGGACATTTTCTCAGGAAATGGGAGGTTGAGGGGTTCATGAGGTACAACCAGTTCAGTTCAGCTCAGTTGTGCAGTCATGTCTGACTCTTTGTGACCTCATGGACTGCAGCACACCAGGCCTCCCTGTCCACGACCAACTCTGAGTTTACTCAAACTCATGTCCATTGAGTCAGTGATGCCATGCAACCATCTAATCCTTTGTTGTCCCCTTCTCCTCCCCCAATCTTTCCCAGCATTAGGGTCTTTTCCAATGAGTTGTTTGCATCAGGTGACCAAAGTATTGGAGTTTCAGCTTCAGCACCAGTCCCTCCAATGAATATTCAGGACTGATTTCCTTTAGTATGGACTGGTTGGATCTCCTTGCAGTCCAAGGGACTCTCAAGAGTCTTCTCCAACACCACAGTACAAAAGCATCAATTCTTTGGTACTCAGTTTTCTTTATAGTCCAACTCTCACACTGATACATGACTACTGGAAAAACCATATCTTTGACTAGATGGACCTTTGTTGGCAAAGCAGTGTCTCTGCTTTTTAATATGCTGTCTAGATTGGTCATAGCTTTTCTTCCAAGGAGCAAGCGTCTTTTAATTTAATTGCTGCAATCATCATTTGCAGTGATTTTTGAGTCCAAAAAAAAATAAAGTCTCAATATTTCCATTGTTTCCCATCTATTTGCCATGAAGTGATGCGACCAGATGCCATGATCTTAGTTTTCTGAATGTTGAATTTTAAGCCAACATTTTCACTTTCCTCTTTTACTTTAATCAAGAGGCTCTTTAGTTCTTCACTTTATAGAGTTCTACCAAGAGAATGCATTGGTCATAGCAAACACCCTCTTCCAACAACACAAGAGAAGACTCTACACATGGACATCACCAGATAGTTGACACCAAAATCAGATTGATTATCTTCTTTGCAGCCAAAGATGGAGAAGCTCTATATAGTCAGCAAAAACAAGACCAGGAGCAGACTGTGGCTCAGATCATGAACTCCTTATTGCCAAATTCAGACTGAAATTGAAGAAAGTGGAGAAAACCACTAGACCATTCAGGTATGACCTAAATCAAATCCCTTATGACTATACAGTGGAAGTGGGAAATAGATCTGATAGACAGAGTGCCTGATGAACTATGGATGAAGGTTTGTGACATTGTACAGGAGACAGGGATCAAGACCATCCCCAAGGAAAAAAAAAAATGCAAAAAAGCAAAATGGTTGACTGAGGAGGCCCTACAAATAGCTGTGAAAAGAACAGAAGCGAAAAGCAAAGGAGAAAAGGAAAGCTATAAGCATCTGAATGCAGATTTCCAAAGAATAGCAAGGAGAGATAAGAAGCATTCCTCAGTGATCAATGCAAATAAATAGAGGAAAACAATAGAATGGGAAAGACTAGAGACCTCTTTAAGAAAATTAGAGATACCAAGGGAACATTTCATTCAAAGATGGGCTCAATAAAGGACAGAAATGGTATGGACCTAACAGAAGCAGAAGATATTAAGAAGAGGTGGCAAGAATACATGGAAGAACTGTACAAAAAAGATCTTCACGACCCAGATAATCACGATGGTGTGATCACTCACCTAAGCCAGACATCCTGGAATGTGAAGTCAAGTTGGCCTTAGGAAGCATCACTATGAACAAAGCTAGTGGAGGTGATGGAATTCCAGTTGAGCTATTTCAAATCCTAAAAGATGATGCTGTGCAAGTGCTGCACTCAATATGCCAGCACATTTGGAAAACTCAGCAGTGGCCACAGGACTGGAAAAGGTCAGTTTTTATTCCAATCCCAAAGAAAGGCAATCCCAAAGAATGCTCAAACTACCACACAATTGCACTCATCTCACACACTAGTAAAGTAATGCTCAAAATTCTCCAAGCCTTCAGCAATATGTGAACCATGAACTTCCAGATGTTCAAGCTGGTTTTAGAAAAGGCAGAGGAACCAGAGATCAAATTGCCAATATCCGCTGATCATGGAAAAAGCAAGAAAGTTCCAGAAAAACATGTATTTCTGCTGTATTGACTATGCCAAAGCCTTTGACTGTATGGATCACAATAAACTGTGGAAAATTCTGAAAGAGATGGGAATACCAGACCACCTGATCTGCCTCTTGAGAAACCTGTATGCGTGTCAGTAAGCAATGGTTAGAACTGGACATAGAACAACAGACTGGTTCCAAATAGGAAAAGGAGTACATCAAGGCTGTATATTGTCACCCTGCTTATTTAACTTATATGCAGAGTACATCATGAGAAATGCTGGGCTGGAAGAAGCACAAGCTGGAATCAAGATTGCCAGGAGAAATATCAATCACCTCAGATATGCAGATGACACCGCTCTTAATCCAGAAAGTGAAGATGAACTAAAGAGCCTCTTGATGAAAGTGAAAGTGGAGAGTGAAAAAGTTGGCTTAAAGCTCAAAATTCAGAAAACTAAGATCATGACATGCCGCACTTCATGGGAAATAAATGGGGAAACAGTGGAAACAGTGGCTGACTTTATTTTTCTAGGCTCCAAAATCACTGCAGATGGTGATTGCAGCCATGAAATTAAAAGACGCTTACTCCTTGGAAGGAAAGTTATGACCAACCTAGATAGCATATTGAAAAGCAGAGACATTACTTTTCCAACAAAGGTCCATCTAGTTAAGGCTATGGTTTTTCCAGTGTCATATATGAATGTGAGAGTTGGACTATAAAGAAATCTGAGTGCCAAAAAATTGATGCTTTTGAACTGTGGTGTTGGAAAAGACTCTTGAAAGTCCCTTGGACTGCAAGGAGATCCTTGCATCCTAAAGGAGATCAGTCCTGGGTGTTCATTGGAAGGACTGATGTTGAAGCTGAAACTCAATACTTTGGCCACCTGATGCGAAGAGCTGACTCATTTGAAAAGACCCTGATGCTGGGAAAGATTGAAAGCAGGAGGAGAAAGGGACAACAGAGGATGAGATGGTTGGATGGCATCACTGACTTGATGGACATGGATTTGAGTGAACTCCGGGAGTTTGTCATGAACAGGGAGGCCTCCTGTGCTGTGGTTCATGGGGTTGCTAAGAGTCAGACGGGATTAGTGACTGAACTGAACTGATCTGCATATCTGAGGTTGTTGATATTTCTCCCAGCAATCTTGATAACAGCTTGTGCTTCCTCCATCCCAGCATTTCTCATGATGTACTCTGCATATAAGTTAAATAAACGGTAACAAAATATACCCTTGGTGTACTCCTTTCCCAATTTGAAATGAGTCTGTTGTTCCGTGTCCAGTTCTAACTGTTGCTTCCTGACCTGCATACAGATTTCTCAAGAGGCAGGTCAGATGATCTGGTATTCCCATCTTTTTCAGAATTTTCCAGAGTCTGTTGTGATCCACAAAGTCAAGGGCTTTGGCATAGTCAATAAAACAGAAGTAGATTTTTGGGTGAACTCGCTTGCTTTTTGAATGATCTAACGGATGTGGTAATTTGATCTCTGGTTCCTCTGCCTTTTCTAAATCCAGCTTGAACATCTGAAAGTTCATGGTTCATGTACTGTTGAAGCCTGGCTTGGAGAATTTTGAGCATACTTTGCTACCATGTGAGGTGAGTGCAATTGTACAGTAGTTTGAACATTTTTTGGCATTGCCTTTCTTTGGGATTGGCCTTTTCCTGTCCTGTGGCCACTGCTGAGTCTTCCAAATTTGCTGGCATATTGAATACAGCACTTTCACAGCATCATCTTTTAGGATTTGAAATAGCTCAGCTGGAATTCCATCACCTCTGCTAGCTTTGTTCATAGTGATACTTCCTAAGTCCCACTTGACTTCATGTTCCAGGATGTCTGGCCCTAGGTAAGGGATCATACCGTCATGATTACCTGGGTCATGAATATCTTTCTTGTATAGTTCTTCTATTTATTCTTGCCACCTCTTCTTAATATCTTCTGCTTCTTTTAGGTCCATACCATTTCTGTCCTTTATTGTGCCCATCATTGCATGAAATGTTCCCTTGCTATCTCTAAGTTTATTGAAGAGATCTCTAGTCTTTCCCGTTCTACTCTTTTCCTCTATTTTTTTGCATTGATCACTGAGGAAGGCATGAGACACAAGGGAAATGAACTTTTTAAGGCTTTTCTTTCATCAGCTTCTCTAAGCTGATGCAAATCAGGCCTGACTAAATAAAGCCTGCAAATCAAGCCTAGAGTCTGTGTGATTGGCCACAAGGAGTGAGTATACCGGAATTATAGAAAAATGGGACTACTAGTAAAATCAATTGCAGTGAATAAATTGTGCAAAACCAAAAGTACTTTAGCAGTTACCACTCCCTTTGGCTTCCCAGATGGCTTAGTGGTAAAGAATCCACCTGGCAATACAGAAAATGCATGTTTGATCCCTGGGTTCAAAGGGATGATGCCCTGGAGAAGGGCATGGCAACCCACTCCAGTATTCATGCCTGGCAAATATCATGGACAGAGGAGCCTTGGAGGCTACAGTCCAAGGGGTCGAAAAAAGAGTCAGACACAATTTGGCAGCTAAACAACAACAATCCCCTTCTTAAGCCCTTAGTATCACACTAAATAATTATTATTAATGTTCTGTATTATATAAGCTCAATGAGGTTAATATTTTTAGATGAAAAATAATTGAGTTTAAGTTGATGGATCATAAATACATACACTAGGCTTCCAATAGACATGTAAGCTAATGTATTTTAAAAGAGAATTCATAAGCCTCAGAGAAGTTATTTTAATTGGAACTAAAAAGGAGAAAATATTTTATTTATGTATACATTGCTTTCCTTCCTTAAAGAATTGGTGATATGCTTATATCATAAAAGATACCATCAAGTAATAAATGACTCCATCTTTTCCAACAAGGCTTGGATACAATGTAAAAGAACTGCATGATGTCAAGGCCATTTTTTTTATTATAAATATTTAAAAGACAAAAATAAAATAAAAGGATAAAGACTAAATAACTTTAATATTAAAATATTTGCTGATCTGGGTTATAGAAGTGACTCTCAGAAGGTAAAACAGAGAACTTGTGCCCACAGACTTTCATTAGTTTACTTCAATACATATTAATTGGGCAGCTGCTTAGTATCTAGCACTAATCGGTGCAAGAGCAGATTGAAACACACACACACATGGTGTTGCAAAGAGTCAGATACAGCTGAGTGACTGAACTGAACTGAAATGAGTATGTTGTTGATATTTCTTTTGTGTGCTCATTGTTAAGTTGTTCTCTTCCTGATTCTAATAGTGTAAGCATAAAATTCAAAACAACGTGCAAAACCTAGAATGCCATTGGTCGTGAATTATTCAGATCTCATTCACAGCAGCACCACAATTTTGCTATAGAAAATGTGGATGGTCAGTGTTTTAGTACTAACTGTGTGTGAACTGGTGCAGTGCATACACTTTGGAATTAACCTGCCTATTTTCAAATTTTATTCTGCCACCTAAGTGTGGGAGTTTCTTGGCTTTACCAAACCTTGGGAAAAGAGCCTACCATACTCTAGAAGTGATCAATGAGCATCGTTTCTAAAAGGAATAGCACTAGAATTTATTGAACATATTCTTTGCGTCGATACTGTTCCAGGTAGTTAGGATCCAAACGATAATGATTATTGCCAACCGATCGTGATTGATTTCTATGTGTCAATAAGCAAAATTTCTTATCTAAAGTTTTGAAGTCATACATGATTCAGAATTAGAACTGTTTAAGATACTAAAACAGCAATACAATGCTTATAGAGTATATAATATAATATCCAGGTGGGTCTAGGGTAACATCTCGTCATCAAATACATTAACTTTTCTGTACTGAAATAGGTGAACTGTTACACTAAGAGAAATAAAGTCTTTAGATTCACATTATTTAAAACCACCATGTAGGTTTTCTACAAATTTAAGAAAGAGTAATCAGTTTCCTGAATATTTTGGATATCAGAACTTGAGTAACAGATTGTGTCCCTGTTTAACCTATAAGGTTGGTATTATTATTATCACTTCTGGTTCAAGGAAACTGAGGCACTGTGAAGGTAAGAAATTGTCTAATTTTATCCAGGTAGTAGGAAGCAAATAAAAGCAATCTGACTGAACCAAACCAGATCAGATCAGATCAGATCAGTCGCTCAGTCATGTCCGACTCTTTGCGACCCCATGAATCGCAGCCCGCCAGGCCTCCCTGTCCATCACCAACTTCCGGAGTTCACTGAGACTCACGTCCATCGAGTAGGTGATGCCATCCAGCCATCTCATCCTCTGTCGTCCCCTTCTCCTCTTGCCCCCAATCCCTCCCAGCATCAGAGTCTTTTCCAATGAGTCAACTCTTCACATGAGGTGGCCAAAGTACTGGAGTTTCAGCTTTAGCATCGTTCCTTCCAAAGAAATCCCAGGGCTGATCTTCAGAATGGACTGGTTGGATCTCCTTGCAGTCCAAGGGACTCTCAAGAGTCTTCTCCAACACCACAGTTCAAAAGCATGAATTCTTCGGCGCTCAGCTTTCTTCACAGTCCAACTCTCACATCCATACATGACCACAGGACAAACCATGTCAACGGGAAATAAGTTAGACTAAGAAGAGCTCAGGAAACTCAGAGTCCAGTTGGAAGAGACAGGCGTGCACTTGATAGGTACAGAGAGGATCGGGAATAGCAGGTGCCAGGGATGTTCAGGATGCTGTGAGGACAAAGGGAGGTGCACAAGACCTTCAGGAGTGGTGGCCCACACCCTTGAACAAATAGGACCACCAAGCTAAACACTGAGTCTAAAATTTAACTTAAAATCTATGGTTTCTTATGGTATTAGGTTTGCAGAGTTAGAATCTTGACTTCTGAAAGACACTTTGTTTTAAACAAAACCTGGAATTCCACTGCTGAAGAAAGCAAGCCAGAAAACTGAGGCATTTGAGGGCAGCCAAGTTAAATATTGTATCTCTTTTTAAGAAGTTAATACCCCTGGGTCTTCGACCTTTGTTCTTTGCTCCCAAAGGCAACGACATATGATGTTTATCTTGCCAGAAATAGTTAAAAGTCATCTAGGAGCTCTCTGCTGAGTGAGCCAACCCGCTTTGACCTTTTTGACTAGACCAACTCCTGTTACGTTAACCTCTGACTTCAGTCCTCTTAATGGCAATATTCCCCGGCACTGTAATTTCCCTCCCACTGTGTTCTCTCAGGCAAATATTTACTACTGAGGTTTCACAATTTATTTTTCAAACAAAGTGGCAGGGACCACCCCATGCCACCACATCCTCATTTCATATTAGAACCCATCATTCCCGAGATATAATTTTACCAGAACAAATGTGCTTTAGGGACTTTTGACATGAGATGAAGGCTTGACTTCCTATCAAAACCAAAGCGGGCCCTTGTCAGTTTCAAGATGGATATAAACAAGAAATGCAAGCCTGTAATTGGTGATGGAAATCAGATAAGACCTTTTAAATACAACCATTGATAGAAAAATGTGAACTCGAATTCCCTTTGATTAAGTCAGTTAAGAAAATAAAGCCCGGGCGGGTTTAAAAGAAAGATTCTCTGAACATGCTGGCGAACAAAATCTTGCAGTTTCCAGCCTCTCAAAGACAAGCGGAAGAAAATTAAAATCAGAAGTGAAGGTTTATGAAATGAAACAGAACTCAGAAGAGAGGTCCCCCTCCTTTAAGTTTTCTTAGGTCTCCACAAATGACAGGAGGCTAGGAATGCTTCCTTGGGAATTAGTGATATGTACTTTCTATGCATGGAAATCCATATACCTATATAGTCAATGTTCATTACTTAACCTCTTTGTGAGCAGTGAGAAATTCAGCTCAGCCAGTAATGAACAAATTAACAAACAAACGATCTTCTACCTAACTGCTTGACATTAACTATTCAGTAATATTCTTTATGCAAAAGAGTTACAGCATTTTCTAACCCTGGACATTTTAGAGTCCTCTCCAGAAGAAATGAAATCCAAAAGGATGAAGCTATGGCCTGTCCCATTTTTTGTTCTTTGCTTTAAGTTTCATAACTTAATTCACTTTACAGAATTCCTTAAAAAAAATTTCCCATTGATGATATGGAAGAAATAATAATTAAATATGATGCATTTTCTTCAGTTAAAAAATGTTCCAGGTTATCTTTTGAGCCAAAGAGAACTTGGTAATGTTCTTTGGGTAACAGTCTAAATGCTTTTGAAAAGAGGATATAGATGCAAATATAATCATTTCAAATCATTAGAGTTTATCAGTTAATAGATATGCTAGCAAATATAAGAAGGAAACAAATATACCAGATGAAAACGTAGTTTAATTCTTTGGATTTTTTTTTTTAGCATTTGAATATTGTCTTCCTATTGTTATCTTATAAAAGCCAAATCCTTTTATCTCATTGGAGATATCTGTCTTAGAACTGGGAATATTCTACAATACATGTGTAACCTTACATATCTGCTTCAGGCTTAATGTGTGTGTGCATGCTAAGTCACTTCAGCTGTGTCTGACTCTTTGCGGTCCTATGGATGGTAGCCTGCCAGGCTTCTCTGTCCATGGGATTCTGGAGTGGGTTGCCACGCCCTCCTCTAGAGGATCTTCCTGACCCAGGGGTCGACATTGCGTCTCTTAAGTCTCCTGCCCTGGCAGGTGGGTTTTTTACCACTAAAGCCACCTGGGAAGCCCCTTCAGGCTTTCTAGACAATACAACATAGAAATTTTGTATACTTAAAGAAAGAAGTGAAAGAAGAAAGGAAGAAAGAAAAAAATGACAGCCTATTTTAACAGATGGCAATCTGTTAAATTGAAATTTTGAAACTCCATATTATATTTAGTGCTACTTTAAAAATAATAAATGTTCCATTACCTACCATTCCCTATTTTTAATCCTTACTTGTAGCCTAAATTATTGTATATTTATACTTATTATTAGAAAATAATTATATGTTATGCTTTAATCCACATGTATCATATTTATGGAGTAATTTTCTATAAGGGTAAAATTGCATTTCACAAAGTAGTGATGTGAGGCCAATTTTTGTGGGGGAAGAAAAGGCATACCACCTCAGACTGTTCTCTGAATTACATAGAAATGCATTACATGAGCTCATTGTTTTCCACTCCAGTACTCTTGCCTGGAAAATCCCATGGGCAGAGGAGCCTGGTAGGGTGCAGTCCATGGGGTCTTGAAGAGTCGGACACGACTGAGCGACTTCACTTTCACTTTTCATTTTCATGCATTGGAGAAGGAAATGGCAACCCACTCCAGTGTTCTTGCCTGGAGAATCCCAGGGATAGGGAGCCTGGTAGGCTGCTGTCTATGGGGTCGCACAGAGTCGGACACGACTGAAGCGACTTAGCAGCAGCAGCAGCATGAACATTGGTATAAAAGAAACATACAATATATGAATGAAATTAGATTCTCTAATTAAATAATAAAGTACAGTTATATCTTAAAATTTACCAAGAAGAGGTAAATATTAAGCTTCCTTCTTTTCCTTCCTTCCTCCCTTCTTTCCTTCCACACACTCACTCTCTCTACTTTTCTAACTTCCTCCTTTTTCTCTTCCTTCATTTCTTTCATTAGAGGCTTTATTAAGCCATGGTGGTGGCGGGGGAGGCTTCCCTGATAGCTCAGTTTGTAAATAATCTGCCTGCAATGCAGGAGACCCCAGTTCAATTCCTGGGTTGAGAAGATCCGCTGGAGGAGGGAAAGGCCACCCACTCCAGTATTCTGGGCTAGAGAATTCCATGGACTGTATTAGTCCATGGGGTTGCAAAGAGTCCAGACACAACTGAGTGACTTTCAGTGTCACTTTTATTAAGCCATTGTATTACAACTTTCCATTTTTGGGGGGCTGCCATTGACACCTCTGAAGAGGTACCAGAAGAAAGTATGGGAAGGACAAAGCACCTAAGTTGGTATTTTTTCTGATTTAGCTTCTTAGTGGAGTTAAATAGTAACTCTTCTGGACTGTTACCTACCTCCCTACTGTATCACATCTCCTTTGCTGAAAGGACAGTCAAAGGAAATGTGGGATCACTGTTGGGCTACTAATTTTTCACTTTTCCCTATAAAATATGGTAGAATTTGAAGATCCCCTGGAGCAGGAAATGGCAACACACCTCAGTATTCTTGTCTGGAAAATCCCACGGACAGAGGAGCCTGGCCAGCTATGGTCCATGGGGTTGCAAGAGTCATACAGGATTTAGTGACTAAACCACCACCACCATGAAGATAGCAAGGGGCATTCCTTCGCTAGGATTGTGTTAAAATAAGGCATGGGGGGGGGGGGAATGCAGGTGTTATGTTAAACAATCAAAGAACTTGTGCATATCTCATTTAAACATATGTATGTATTTGTTTAAATGGTAGATAAGCCTTTCAGTTTTAAAAATTAAACCCTTAACAATTTTTTGAGGAAAGTTTTTTATTTTTTTCATGAAAATCAGCCTTTTTTTCCCCTTCTAAATGACAGCCCTGGCTATGCTCCTGTGCTGTGCTCTGCTTAATCACCCAGTCATGTCCAACTCTTTGTTACCCCATGGACTGTAGCCTGCCAGGCTCCTTTGTCCATGGGGATTCTTTAGGCAAGAATGCTGGAGTGGGTTCCCAAACCCTTCTCCAGGGGATCTTCCCAATCCAGGGATCAAACCCAGGTCTCCCACAGTTCAGGCTAATTCTTTACCATCTGAGCCACCAGGGAAGCTATGCCCCTAATGACCACAGCAAAAACTTTTATCTGCAGTGTCGTGTTCCAATTTATCATACTTATAACTCAGGAAATCTGTTCTGCATAAATAAATAGATAATCTCTAAGAACTCTAATACTTTCAAAAAAAGTCAAGGAAAGCAAGTTTCCTTTTAATTATTTTTAAAGGAACTATTTACAATAGAAGCTATTTTTAGAAAACTATTGAATACAACTGTATGCACAACAGAACTCCAATTGGTCCCTTTGTGTAGATAAAACTAAGATTCCCTTTTCACTCTATCTCCCCAAATTGTTATTGTATTTGTGCTCAAGGACTGATTGTGGGAAAAACTGCATTCTCTACCATAAAAATAGAAAGAAAATACAACAAAATGGTAATTGGTCAATGACGATTAAGGCAACAACGTTCCTGTGCAAGCCTGACACGCATCTTAACTGATCTTTGTACTCTGCTCAAGGTAGAGTGCTTTCCATAAAACAAATCCTGCTTGATAAAGTTCTTATTTTATACTAAGTTCCTTTATCCTCAAGTATGCAGTCTTATAAGTTATTCAAGCTATTAAAATTACTTTTTGTTCTATAACACTGCTATCAATAAAAGGTCACTGATAATATAGATGAAAGTAGATTGTCTTAAAAACTGAAGAGCAAGATGTTCATTCCAAAGGTTTCCATTTTGAGGATAATAAAATGTATACATGATTAATAAGAAGAACTGTGTCACAATAGAAGGGCCAGCAGGAAGGACTTGCTGGTAAATGCATGTTTAAACTTAGCCGACTCAGATAAAACTAGTCACTTTGGGAAGCATCCAAGGATTTTGCTATTGAGTTTAATCTCACAATGACTTTTCTTACCAGTCCTTCAGAGATTATTTAGGAATGGATTAGGTCTCTCATAAGACCCTGCTCAGAAGTAAAGAGACCTGATATCACCAACATAGTCACTGCTTTCCTTTTTTTATTTATAAGACATCTCTTTGAATCTTTAAGTTTTACTCTAGTAACTTCTTCATTGACTTTTCTCTTGAGAAAGAACAGAACACATTCATGTTATATGATGGGTAAAAAAGACAAGACTGTAGAGCAGGATTCAGGAACTGCTAATCTCAAAACTTCTTTTCAGGCTGCTGGCATTAAGATAGACATTGTAAGTACTCAGAAAATATAGAACTGATTGATTGATTTACCTTCGGGAACTTACCACAGAAGAAATGTGTACTGAATTATAAATCTTCCATTTTTTTTAGAATGACAAAATTAAAAAATAAGTTGGTTTCAAGAAGAAGAGCAGCAGGCATGCATTGCTGTGTCCTCTTGCAGAATTGATCGACTATTATGTGATAACTATGAAACAGATTCCTATTAAAAAAATATTCCTAATAATAGCATTCTCAAATGCTATAACTTTTGCTCTATTTGCTTTTAGTCCAGTCACTCAGTTGTGTCTGATTCTTTGTGACCCCATGGACTGCAGCATGCCAGGCCTCCCTGTCCATCACCAACTCTCTGGGTTTACTCAAACTCTCACATCCATATATGACCACTGGAAAAACCATAGCTTTGACTAGATGGAACTTTGTTGGCAAAGTAATGTCTCTGCTTTTGAATATGCTGTCTAGGTTGGTCATAACTTTTTTCCAAGGAGCAAGTATCTTTTAATTTCATGGCTGCAGTCACCCTCTGCAGTGACTTTGGAGCCCCCAAAAATAAAATCTCTCACTGTTTCCATTGTTTCTCCATCTATTTCCATGAAGTGATGGGACCAGATGCCATGATCTTAGTTTTCTGAATGTTGAATATTAAGCCCACTTTTTCACTTTCCTCTTTCACTTTCATCAACAGGCTCTTTAGTTCTTTGCTTTCTGCCATAGAGTGGTGTCATCTGGATATCTGAGGTTATTGATATTTCTCCCAGCAATTTTGATTTCAGCTTGTGCTTCATCCAGTCCAGCATTACTCATAATGAACTCTGAATTTAAATTAAATAAGCAGGGTGACAATATACAGCCTTGAAATACCCTTTTCCCAATTTGGAACCAGTCTGTTCCACGTCTAGTTCTCACTGTTGCTTCTTGACCTGCATACAGATTTCTCAGGGTGAAGGTAAGGTGCTGGTGTTCCCATCTCTTTAAGAATTTTCCACTGTCTGTTGTGATCCACACAGTCAAATGATTTGGCATAGTCAATAAAGCAGAAGTAGATTTTGGGGGGAACTCTCTTACTTTTTCAATGATCCAAAGGATGTTGGCAATTTGATCTCTTGTTCCTCTGCCTTTTCTAATCCAGCTTGAACATCTGGAAGTTCACAGTTCATGTACTGTTGAAGCTTGGCTTGGAGAATTTTGAGCATTACCTTGCTAGCGTGTGAGATGAGTGCAATTGTCGGGTAGTGTGAACATTCTTTGGCATCACCTTTCTTTGGGATTGGAATGAAAGCTTAACTTTTCCAGTCCTGTGACCACTGTTGAGTTTTCCAAATTTGCTGACATATTGAGTGCAGCACTTTCACAGCATCAACTTTTAGGACTTGAAATATCTCAGTTGGAATTCCATCACTTCCACTAGCTTTGTTCATAGTTATGTTTCTTGAGGCCCACTTGACTTTGCATTCCAGAATGTGTGACTCTGAGTGATGATCACCATCATGGTTATCTGGGTCATGAAGATATTTTTTGTATAGTTCTTCTGTGTGTTCTTGCCACCTCTTCTTAATATCTTCTGCTTCTGTTAGGTCCATACCATTTCTGTCCTTTATTGTGTCCATCTTTGAATGTAATGTTCCCTTGGTATCTCTAATTTTCTTGAAGAGATCTCTAGTATTTCCCATCCTGTTGTTTTCCTCTATTTCTTTCCATTGATCACTGAGAAAGGCTTTCTTCTCTCTCCTTGCTATTCTTTGGAACTCTGCATTCAGATGCGTATATCTTTCCTTTTCTCCTTTGTCTTTTGCTTCTCTTCTTTTCACAGCTATTAGTAAGGCCTCTTCAGATAACCAATTCACCTTTTTGCATTTCTTTTTCTTGGGGTTGATCTTGATCACTGCCTCCTGTACAATGTTACAAACCTCCGTCCATAGTTCTTCATGCACTCTGTCTATCAGATCTAATCCCTTGTATCTATTTCTCACTTCCACTGTATAATCATAAGGGATTTGGTTTAGGGCATACCTGAATGGTCTAGTGGTTTTCCCTACTTTCTTCAATTTAAGCCTGAATTTGGCAATAAAGTGTTCATGATCTGAGCCACAGTCAGCTCCTGGTCTTGTTTTTCCTGACTGTATAGAGCTTTTCCATCTTTGGCTGCAAAGAGTATAATCAATCTGATTTCAGTATTGACCATCTGGTGATGTCCATGTGTAGAGTCTTTTCTTGTGTTGTTGGAAGACAGTGTTTGCTCTGACAAGTGCATTCTCTTGCAAAACTCTGTTAGCCTTTGACCTGCTTCATTTTGTACTCCAAGGCCAAATTTGCCTGTTACAACAGGTATCTCTTGAGTTCCTACTTTTGCATTCCATCCCCCTATAATGAAAAGGATATCTTTTTTGGCTATTAGTTTGAGAAGCTTTTGTAGGTCTTCATAGAACCATTCAACTTTAGCTTCTTCAGCATTACTGATCAGGGCACAGACTTGGATTACTGTGATATTGTATGGCTTGCCTTGGAAACGAACATAGGTCTTTCTGTTGTTTTTGAGATTGAATCCAAGTACTGCATTTCAGACTCTTTTGTTGACTATGATGGCTACTTCATTTCTTCTAAGGGATCCCTGCCCACAGTAGTAGGTATAATGGTCATCTGTGTTAAATTCACCCATTCCCATCCATTTTAGTTTACTGATTCCTAAAATGCCAATGCTCACTCTTACCATCTCCGGTTTGACCACTTCCAATTTGCCTTGATTCATGGACCTAACATTCCAGGTTCCTATGCAATATTGCTCTTTACAGCATTGGAATTTACTTCCATCACCAGTCCCATCCACAACTGGGTATTGTTTTTGCTTTGGCTCGTCTCTTCATTCTTTCTGGAGTTATTTTTTTATTGATATCCAGTAGAATATTGGGCACCTACTGACCTGGGGAGTTCCTCTTTCAGGGTCCTATCTTTTTGCCTTTTCATGCTGTTCATGGGGTTCTCAAGGCAATAATACTGAAGTGGTTTGCAATTCCCTTCTCCAGTGGACCACGTTTGTCAGAACTCTTCACCATTGCCTTTGCTTTATGCCACAATAAAAATACATTTGTTTTTATTTTAGTCCTTTAGGCATTTTCTCGACAAGCATGTGCACTAAGTAAAGAATGCAATATTTACAAAGGCAAGTTCTGTAGTTGCCTGGATTCAAATCCTAGCTCTTTTGCTTATTAGCTGCAGGTCCTTACTTCATGTTGATAGTATTAATACCATTTCCACAGAAATTAAGTTAGAACTTATGCAAAACACATGACACAGTAGTAGGCACACGGGAAACACTCAGTAATGGTAGTGTTTACTATCAGGATTCAGGTTGACAATGCTGATGAGTGATGGCCTGTCACGTATTGCAGCAGGTCCATTGGAAGCTATAAAGGAGAAATTGCAGCCTTTAATTTCAAACAACTCAGAGACATGAAGGTTCTGTTGCAATCATGGACCAACCGATAAAACAGTCGCTAAAGAATGAGTAACTGTGAAGTGTTTAAGGAAGGTATGTTTGAGGGCTTTATGTTCATGGTAAACTCTAAGCAAAGGTTAGCTATAAAAGACTTTAAAAGACACTTCATTTATGTTCTAGAATTATAATTCAGTTAGCAGAGAGGAGAATATACTGAATAGGAAAGAAAGAGGAAGTTAGTAGAGTTTTAGAAACCTGTTAGAGCCATCTAAGGGAAAGAGAGTGGGGATCTGGACACAGAGAAATGTGAAAGAATAAGATAGACAGGAAGTGGACCACTGGGTCAGAAGAAGAATTTAGAGATGATTCTTAGATTTTTGGTTATATGATATTGTTCTTCACTGAAACAGAAGCGCAGATATAAGGGCAAAATATAAATTTCGGTTTATACTTAAGAGTAGGTGGGTAAAACAGTAATTGCCAATAGGCTGAGAGAGGGAGAGGTTGGAGAAGAGAAGAGGAAGGGACTGTGATGGAGAAGTCCCAGGCAGGAGGAGAGGGAGATGTGAACAATGGGAGAAAATGTGATGGGAACAACACACAAGTTTGTAAGGTAGTTCATCTGTAGAGGAAAGAGAGAGATGTGAAGCCAACTTAGAGTAAAGGATGAAGAGTGGTTGAAGAAATGAGATCTCTGAGGGCAGAGCACTTTGAGATGAGGTTTGGCAGGGGAGGTAGAGCCATGGTGGTAGGGGGTCAAGTGGGAATAGCCCAGACAAAAAACAAAAAACAACTTATACATGCTAGGAACATTCCTACTGATGTAGATACTTTATATAACTTAATCCTCACAGAAATTGATAAAGTGAGTATTATTGTTCCCGTTTTACAAGTGAGCAAACTGGAACTCAGCCATTAATAACTGCACCAAGTTCAAATAGGTACAAATTTGAACTAAGGGAATAAGAGAAACCTTGGAAGATGTGCCTTTGCTCTATTCTTCAAAGATCAGAAAGGATTTTCAGCAAGTGGAGCTGAGCAGAGAGGATATTTCATATGGAAAGAAGACTATGAGCAAAGCCAGAAGTGGGCAGGGAAAGCTGGGTTCAGTCTGGATGGTTGTGAGGGGTACATACAGGCAGCCTGCAACATGTTGAGAAGCAATGTGAAGGACAATTAATGTCACCCTGAAAGCCTACAGGGACTTCCCTGGTGGTTCAGTGGTTAAGCCTCTGTGCTTCCACTGCAGGGGCCAGGGGTTCCATCCTTGGTCCAGGATTAAGATCCCACATGCTACATGGTGCAGCAAAAAAAAAAGAAAATCTTTTTGAGTAAAGAAATATCACTAGGGCTGCACTTTAGAAAACAATTTTTAAAACTTCCCTCTGGTGCACAATAATCCTTAAAATAAGAAACCATGAAAGTGAAAGTCACATCTGACTCTTTGCAATTATATAGTCCATGGAATTCTCCAAGCCAGAATACTGGAGTACATAGCCTTTCCCTTCTCCAGGGGATCTTCCCAACCCGGGGATGGAACCCAGGTCTCCCTCATTGTAGGCAGATTCTTTACCAGCTGAGCCACAAGGGAAGTGCAAGAATATTGGAGTGGGTAGCCTATCCCTTCTCCAGTGGATCTTCCCAACCCAGGAATCGAACCAGAGTCTCCTGCATTGCACGCAGATTCTTTACCAACTGAGCATATCAAGCTATAATTATAAAATATTGAGAAAATAATATTAGGCATTAGGTTGAACCATATGAAATGATCATTTTTATAATGCCCAAAACTGTCAATTATTGATGTCAATTTTATAGGTTCAATATAATATCTCAAGGTGTAAGATTTCATACTAATTATAATCAGAGAAATTTTCATAGCTTTAAACACTTTTATTTTTAAGTAAGAAGAAATTTAAATTGTCTAAGATTAAATGAAAGAAACTAAAAAAGTTAGCAAAAATATACATGAGTGTAAGAATAAAAAGAGCTTCCCAGGTGGCTCAGTGGTAAAGAACCAGCCTGCCAGAGAACCAGGTTTGATCCCTGAGTTGGGAAGATCCCCTGGGTGCACTCCAGTATTCTTACCTGGACAATACCATGGACAGAGGAGCCAGGTGGGCTACAGTCCATAGACTTGCAAAGAGTTAGACACAACTGAGCAATTGAGCATGCACACATAACAATAAAAACCAAAAATTAATGATTAAAAAAAATTAAAAAGGGATGGTTTGGTAATATAGTGAAGAATTGATTCTCTATCTGTGAAACAAATCTCTGCTAAGACCAATAGAGGAAAAAAGAAGGAAATATCAATACAAATGCACATAGTGTGGAGGTTAGGAGGATAGTTTCTGAAGTTATCCTGGACAAATTTCATGCTGTCATAGTGATTCAATGACTTGGAGCAAAGTTGTCTCAAAATGACAAGACCTAATATTACCTTTTATATATTAGTAATTAGAAGAGAAAAATATATGTCAGTTTTCTTGCCAGAAATGGGCAAATGACAGAATCTACCTCCTAGGACTCTTGTGAAGATTAAAAACTGTAAGATGTATACAGTGCTTAGCCTGGTAAACAGTATCATTCAGTTCAGTTCAGTCACTCAGTCGTGTCCAACTCTTTGAGACCCGTGGACTGCAGCACGCTGGGCCTCCCTGTCCATCACCAACTCCCAGAGTTTACTCAAACTCATGTCCATTGAGTCGGTGATGCCATCCAACCAACTCATCCTCTGTCATCCCCTTCTCTTCCCGCTTTTAATCTTTCCCAGCATCAGGGTGTTTTCCAGTGAGTCAGTTCTTCACATCAGGAGGCCAAAGTATTGGAGTCTCAGCCTCAGCATCAGTCCTTCCAATAATACTCAGGACTGATTTCCTTTAGGCTGGACTGGTTGGATCTCCTTGCAGTCCAAGGGACTTAAGAGTCTTCTCCAACACCACAGCTCAAAAGCATCAATTCTTCAGTGCTCAGCTTTCTTTATAGTCCAACTCTCACATCCATACATGAGTACTGAAAAATGGAACAGACTGGTTCCAAATAGGAAAAGGAGTATGTCAAGGCTGTATATTGTCACTCTGCTTATTTAACTTATATGCAGAGTACATCATGAGAAACGCTGGACTGGAAGAAGCACAAGCTGGAATCAAGATTGCCGGGAGAAATATCAATAACCTCAGATATGTAGATGACACCACCCTTATGGCAGAAAGTGAAGAGGAACTAAAAAGCCTCTTGATGAAAGTGAAAGAGGAGAGTGAAAAAGTTGGCTTAAAACTCAACATTCAGAAAACTAAGATTACAGTGTCTTGTCCCATCACTTCATGGCAAATAGATGGGGAAACAGTGGAAACAGTGACAGACTTTATCTTTTGGGGCTCTAAAATCACTGCGGACAGTGAATGCAGCCATGAAATTAAAAGACGCTTACTCCTTGGAAGAAAAGTTATGACCAACCTAGATAGCATATTAAAAAGCAGAGACATTGCTTTGCCGACAAAGGTCCATTTAGTCACAGCTATGGTTTTTCCACGGAGAAGGCAATGGTTTTTCCAAACAGCATCATTATCATCATATTACTAATATTTTTACTATTATGAAGAAGGAAGAGGAGAATATAATCAGAAATAGAAAAATTTAAAAATTATAACTACCTGGACTTCTCTGGCATTCCAGCGGTTACGACTCTGTGCTTCCAGTGCAAGGGGCACAGGTTCAATCCCTGGTCAGCACACTAAGATCCCACATGCTTCCCAGTGAGGCCAAAAAATAATTTATAAAATTAAAAAAAAATTGAAATTATAACTACCTACCTTCCATGTGTATCTCTCAACTAGTAGTTTTAAACTCTTAATGAAGTGGATCTTTGTAATAAAATAAAAACTGCTGAAATAATATAAAATGAATATATTAGCCCTTATAGAAGAAAATTTTAGATCAATGATTTTCAAAGTATTTGTTAGGTAGTGCTAGTGGTAAAGAATCTACCTGCCAATGCAAGCGACTCAGGGGATGAGGGTTTGATCCCTGGGCAGTGGAAAATCCCCTGAAAAAGGAAACAGAAACTCACTCTAGTATTCTTGCCTGGAAAATTCCATGGACAGAGGAGTCTGGCAGGCTACAGTCCATGGAGTCTCAAAGAGTCAGACGTGACTGAGCGCAGACAAACACATTGCTAAACCAAAATAGTTTCATCAGAAAATTCATTGAAATCTTCAAGAAGGAAACACTAATAAAACAAATAAGGTTCTATTAATAGTTCAGTTATTTCAGAATGCAAATAAAGAATAAAAGTTTTCCCAGATAATTTTTAAAATTTAATATAACTCTGGTCCCAAATCTGAAATGAAATTGTCCTAAAATGAAAACTATGAACCAATTACATTTATAATAAATATAAAATTCCTAAATTAATGCATAATATGAATACTAAAATGATTTATTCTAGAATTTCAAATGTGTATCAATATAAATCACAGGTAAAAGGACGAAACTGAGATCATGGCATCCAGTTCCATCACTTGATGGCGAATAGATAGGGGGAAAAGTGGAAACAGTGACAGATTTTATTTACTTGGGCTCCAAATCACTGTGGACTGTGACTGCAGATGTAAAATTAAAAGATGCTTGCTCCTTGGAAGAAAAGATATGACAAACCTAGACAGCATTTTAAAAAGCAAAGACATCATTTTACCAACAAGCATCTGTCTAGTCAAAGCTATGTTTTTTCCAGTAGTCATGTATGGATGTGAGAGTTAGAACCATAAAGAAGGCTGAGAGTCAAATAATTGATACTTTTGAGCTGTGGTGCTGGAAAAGACTGTTGAGAGTCCATTTGCAGCAAGGAGATCAAACTAGTCAATCCTAAAGGAAATCAACCCTGAATATTTATTGGAAAGACTGATACAGAAGCTGAAGCTCCAATCCTTTGACCACCTGATGTGAACAGCTGACTCATTGGGAAAGATCCTGATGCTGGGAAAAATTGAAGGCAAAGGAGAAGAGAGTGGCAGAGGATGAGATGGTTAGATAGCATTATGGCCTTAATGAACATGAATTCGAGCAAACTCTGGGAAATAGTGAAGACAGGGAAGCTTGCTGTGCTGCAATCCATGAGTTCACAGAGTCAGATACGATTTAGCAATAGCACAACAAAAAGTGAAAAAAATAAAGCACTTTTGTGGCTAGATTAACAAAGGAACACCAGATTTTTTAATAGTTTTTTCCCCTTTCCACTTTTCCATAGTTATAAAAATATTATAAATAAAAACATTTGGCTGTATGGAAGTATTTATGTCTTTTCCCCCAATGCATTCTAAGGCCATCTTCTTTCTCACACTTTTGGTTTTCTTTTTTCTGGAACTCTTTTTTTTTTTTTTTTTTTATTTATTTTTTTTTTTTTTAATTTTATTTTTAAACTTTACATAACTGTATTAGTTTTGCCAAATATCAAAATGAATCCGCCACAGGTATACATGTGTTCCCCATCCTGAACCCTCCTCCCTCCTCCCTCCCCATTCCATCCCTCTGGGTCGTCCCAGTGCACCAGCCCCAAGCATCCAGTATCGTGCATCGAACCTGGACTGGCAACTCATTTCATACATGATATTTTACATGTTTCAATGCCATTCTCCCAAATCTTCCTGCCCTCTCCCTCTCCCACAGAGTCCATAAGACTGTTCTATACATCAGTGTCTCTTTTGCTGTCTCGTACACAGGGTTATTGTTACCATCTTTCTAAATTCCATATATATGCGTTAGTATACTGTATTGGTGTTTTTCTTTCTGGCTTACTTCACTCTGTATAATAGGCTCCAGTTTCATCCATCTCATTAGAACTGATTCAAATGTATTCTTTTTAAT
Source organism: Bubalus bubalis (assembly GCF_019923935.1). Taxonomy (NCBI): domain Eukaryota; kingdom Metazoa; phylum Chordata; class Mammalia; order Artiodactyla; family Bovidae; genus Bubalus; species Bubalus bubalis. Next base: position 139,432,646 of record NC_059158.1, read on the forward strand.
GGCTGAATAATACTCCATTGTGTATATGTACCACAGCTTTCTTATCCATTCATCTGCTGATGGACATCTAGGAACTCTTTATTAGTGCCTCATGTCTTAAATTTTTTCTGTTCAGTTAGGATTAAAAGCAGAAGCGTATTCAAGAAGGATGGCCCTTCTCTACAAAGGTTGCATGTGTGCTCTGTCACTTCAATCATGTCCAACTCTTTGTAACCCTATGGACTGTAGCCCATCAGGTTCCTCTGTCATGGGATTCTCCAGGCAAGAATACTGGAGTGGGTTTCCATGCCCTCGTTCAGGGGATCTTCCTGATATAGGGATCGAATCCACATCTTCTGCATCTAATGCACTGAAGGCAGATTCTTTACCCACTGAGCCCCTGGGGAAGCCCTACAAAGGCTAGGGGGCATCAAAGCAAGCCATTTCTGGCCCAATGTTTTCTTTCCTTCATATTTCTGCAGTAAGTGACAAGTGAAAGCAAAAACATTAAAGATAAACATGAAAATGAAAGAGGTATATAGGAGGACCTGTGTCTCAGTGAGGGTCCCCATAGAATACAAATGGCACATTCACACTGGGTAATTTGAGGAGACTTTAAGAAAAGATTTACACAGGATGTAAACAACTTATAACTGCACGAGCAAATTCAATGAAATGAACAAAGAGTTTAGAACTCTTGGGTGGTAAGAAACCCCTGAATTTGAAGGGGTAAGGAAAGGGAGTTGGATAATGTACTGTGTTGAATAGTACATCCTCAAAATTCATTTCCACTTGAAACCTATAAATGTGACTTTATTCAGAAAAGGTGTTTTTGAAGGCGTAATCAAATTAAGATGAGGTCATATTGGATTGGGATGAGCTCTATCCAGTAAGAAGAGAGTCAGTTTGGACACAGACACCTAAGGCAGAAGGCAAGGTAAAGACAGAGGCTGAGATTGGAATGACGCATCCATAAACCAAGGAATACTGGCAACCATTAGAAGCTAGAAGAAGCAAAGAATTCTACCCAGAATCTCAGGGCAGTGTAGCTCAGTTTGATTTTAGACTTCTTGCCTTGATTTTAGACTTCTAGCCTCCAGAATTTCAAGAGAATAGATTTCTATCGTTAAGTCACCTGGTTTGTGGTACCTTTTAATGGCTGGCTGTTCTAGCAAACTAATACAGATGCCAAAAACAGAAGACAAACAGAACCTGTCCAACATGTGAAGGAGTGATGACAGTAATAAATAAGCAATATTGGCCTGGAGTGTTCCTCAGTAATCACTGAATTATCAGTCTGTCTTCTCTTCACTGCCTCTTGGAAATGCTGACCATTCAACCCAGGAGCTCCAGCTTCCTGCAATATTCCTGACCAATCCCCAGGTTGGGCTGGGACAAGGGGGATAGTAAAACAGTCTGGAGGATCTTCATACATCTTTAAAGAAAGAAAAGAAGTGCCCCAGAATGCAGATGGTATACTAGTGCTGATAAAACAAACAAGCAGGAAAGAAAACACAAACAAAACATGCTGTTCCATGAGTGAAGGAAGAACGAAATGTCGCACTCCAATGAGAGAATTGTATTTGAAATACAAAGAGAATAGGGAACTAAATCATGGGTCACAGAGCCTAAAACAGAGAGGGTGCCCAGCAAATCTGTGTTCAGTACATCTGAGGGCTGCTGTCTGGCTGGACAAATGAGTGAAGGGATGACATCAATTTAAGGTCTACTCCACTCTTCCAATCTTGAACACCAATTCTGATATAAAATTCTGAGTGCAAAATTCACAGAATCTTATTTCCCTAATGAAAGAGAGACTTTTGATCATGCTTGGTTAGGAATTTTATCTCGAGCTAAAATGAACTAAAATTTTTATTTTAATCCAGAGCCTAAATATCACAGAATAAATTCTTTTTTTCATTCAGGTTATTTAGCTTTTAAACTGATTTGACTGTTTTAAATTATTTTACTTCAGAGTTTTTAATATTTTACTTTAAAAATGTGCTATAAGTTCTTAGGGCAAATGAATCTTTACTTTTCAGAAATGGATTAAAATGAATAGAACTGCATCACTTTCACTTAGGGTTTGATTTAGCAAGTCCAACGAAATGCTGAGGACTCCAGAATTGATGCATGACTCCTGATTTCAGCTGTCTTTTGAGACCACTCAGAGGAACAGAAAAAGGTTTTCTTGGAAAATACATTATTCTGAAGAGCATCTTGGCAGTAGGTCCTTCATGTCACCTGGCTCTGCAATTCCCACCATACCCTACACACGCCTTGGCACCTAGTAGATGCCTGGTGAATGTGTGTTGAGTTTAATCAAACTAATTTAATGCATGAATCTTCAGAAGAAGCTGCCTTCCTTTTACCACTGCCTCTGCTTTCAGCCTTTAAACTCAAAACTTAAAGGGCAAAACATATAAATATATGCAAAGCTACTTGTGTTTTCATTTGACTAAAGGTATTTATATCATAAGGCATTTAGAGTCATCTGCAATGCTTTGTGAGACATTTAACTAGTACTGCCTTGGTTTCTCGCTAATTAAAAATCAAGTTATTAGAGTATAAATCTACTGGCAGCATATTCAGGCAAGCACAACACAGATTCAGTATAAAATATAGGGAGAGGTCAGTGTTAAGTTTTATGACTTTGACACACAGAAAATGACTTTCTCATTAAGAAAACATCTTGTCTCAAAGTGCGGTGGCTTGCTTAAGGCTCTCAGACCCCATATACTAATTACCCTGATAGCATTCTCTCTTCTTTGCAAAAATATTTTTCACATTTCTAGACATCCATGAAACTAAGCTAGAGGGAAAAAAGAGAACTTTAGCAATACCACTGTGTAAGAATTGTGTGTTTGGGCTGTATGCAAAAAACAGATGAAAGTTAATAAAGACTCCCACACTGATAACCAAAAGGATGAAGGTGATCCTTGTAACTGGGGTGAAGTACATCTACCTTGGCCTGATGTGTGAGCTGTGATGTGGCTTATCAATTATGGGGGTAAAAAGTTGAATGAGACTCCCTACTGATGATAAGCTCACAGCCAAGGCATATTCATCAATAGAATGTGATTGGCCCATTATCTGAGACTGGCTCAGGAAAGCAAAACAAGGAAGTACCCATCTTACCTTGGTGAGGAGGTAACATAGGGTATTGAAAGATAGGTTAGACATTACAACATAGAGGATGAAGATCAAAAATTTTAGGCAGAATAAACACTTGGGTTTTGAGGCATGACGAAGGGAGAAAGTACAGCCTGTACAGAAAAGAAGTGGGTAGCTCATTATGGCTGCAGCTGCAGGTGCCTGTGGGGGAGTGATGGGAAAGGAAGCTGGATTGTAAGGATGAATACAGGTGATGTCATATGTATAATATAAAGTGTGGATTTTATACTGAGAAGGATAGGAAATGGTTGAAATATATTAGCTAAGCTAAAACATAACCAGACTCAAATTTTAGAAAAATTGTTCTACTTGTGAAATATACTCCTCCATTTTTGCCCATCTCAGTAAATGGTAAAGTCAGCTATCTAGATGTTCAAGCCCCTGACCTAAGTGTCATTCTTCGTTTTTCATTTTTTCTTGCTCAAAAGATCCAAAAATAAGAAAATCCTAAATGTATTTTCTTCATTTTGTTTCCCATCACCATGGTATAAACCACTATCTTCCCTTACCTGGATTATTTTAATAGTCTCATAACTCATCCTTTTGGTTCATGCTTTGCCTGTATGAATCCAATCTCCTCAGGACAAGAATGAGCTTATTAAAATTAAATCATATGATACTGCTTTTTTGCTTAAAACTCTCCAGGATCTATCTATTGCTCCTAGAATAAAGCCCAGACTCCGTTCAATTGCCTACAAAGTTACATGAACTGCTGTTAGCCCACCTCTCCATCTCAGCTCATATAACCCTTTCAACTTTGCTATTCTCTGTCCATACTGGTGTGTTCTCTGTTCCAGTTTCATGCCCCTACTTCTGTTTGGAAGACTATCTACCCAGTTCCTCAAATGGCTGGGTCCTTCTCATCCTCCAAAACTCAACTAAATGTTGTGGTTTAGTTCCTAGGTCATGTCTGACTCTTTGTGACCCTATGAACTATAGCCCAGTTACAAACTCAAAATGCATTTTCTAAAAGACATATTGTCACCTTATAGCCACCAGTCAATATCACATCACTATTTTATTTCCTCTGTAATACTTAAACCACCTGAAATGATCCTGTTTTGTTTTTTTTTTTTCTTGGTTAGTTTCTGTCTCAGCATCAGAATAAAAGCCCCATGAGAGCAGAGATCTAGAAAGTATTCTCAGTACCTAGGAAGCACTGGGTACATAGTTGTTAATAAATGCATATTAATTAAATCTTAAAAAGTAGATTAGGCAAAAATTGATTTGAAGAGTCTTGAAACAATCTAGGTAAAAGATATGATGGTCTGAACTTGGACAGTAGGACTAAAGATAGAGAGAAAGAAGTGGATTAGAAAGATATTTTAGGATGGAATTGATAAAATTGGGTAACCAGTTCGACATGGAAAAGGGAGAAGAGTAAGAGAGACCCATTCAGCACAGAATGAACCAGACAGAAAATGTCCTTTGGGCTCTACCAGTTTAAAGATTTGGAGCATTTCTTTTTCTAAATAAAAGGATAAACAGCATGTGCTGTTGAATGAATGAATGAATCATTCCAACACAAGAGTTATTGAATTATTCATGTTACCTAGGAGAACTTACAAAATACGTTTTAAAATTGCACTGAATGCCAGCTCTATGTTGGGCATTTTAGGGCAGAAGTAAAAGATGCTGTATCTGCCTTTTTACAGTGAGGAGATAAAACTAAAGTTCTTAAAACAATTAGAAAGCAATCCAAGATATAATAGATCATCAAATTTGATTCACCAGGGCTTCAGGAATCATATATCAGGTATAACATCTTAACTAGATGGCCTTCTAGGACAGAAGTGATTCTGATTTCACTCAAGTCCTTTATTCTGGTCAAGAAGCTATCTTTCTCAGCTCCCCAAAATATCAGCATTTGAGACTTAAATTAATAACATTCAATGAAGGAGGAACATGATTTTTTCAAACAGTAAGTAAATTTAATATTTATGGAAAAGTACCAGAATGGCCCAGACTGCTCTAAGACTATTGATAACCTAGGCCCAGTTTTGAGTAAGATGCATCAAGAAAAGAACAGATTGAAATTGCTTCAAGAGGCATTGCTTTATAGAGGCCATTTCTTCTTGTCTGTGATCTTACTCAGTTTCTCCTAGTTATACTAGAATCTCTCCTAGAATACTCTGGTGGTATCTTCACTTATTGAGAGATGTTTTATAGTTCAACACAGATCTTTCTTGACCAGGATTTGCTAGTTGATAAACTAAAAATGTAGGTCATCAGCTCTAAAGAGACTGCATGAAGAAATTTTATTTGCTGTCTTCATTTGTCAAAATCAAAATTCCTCGAAGTGGAGCGATATAGACAACATGACTTCTGAAGATCCCTCTGAAGCTGATGAATCTGAATGTAAAACAGGTTATTCTGCATTATTTCCTAGCCTGTGTTAGTAAAACTGGCTTCCTTGAAAACTCTCTGGATTCTTTATCAATAACACAGCAGCTTGAAGGCCATCACAACTGTGGAGTTAGACTGTGTAACTTTGGCGTCATTTTCACGTGTTACTTCATTTTTTTTTTTCCTCCTAGCAACACTGGAAGGTGGATCTCTACAAGTAGTAGACATTTTTGTTTTTTAAACAGGTAAGACTGTTGGGGACTTTTTCTGGCTCCTAGAGAGTCGTGGTAAAGCTTGGGTTAGATCCTTGTCCCTGGTCTATTAGTTCCTCACTTCTCTGCTAAATATTATGGGCACTATATGTACATAGTGGTTTGTGGGCATTGGCAGCTTAGATTTGAAGGATACACAGCCACACTCAAACCTTACTGCTTTTCTATTATAAAATTTGAAACCATAAAAGCACTGCATAGCTTACAACCAACAGTCAGTATTATGAACCCTTACTGTACTGATAAAAATTTATATTTATTCTGTGCACTCGGCAGTGTCAGCCATGAACACTTCTGTTACAGAGCCGTGCCAAAGCACATAAAGTTTAAGGCTTGACCAAGCACTAAAGCAGAAGCTTTCACCCTTGAGAGTACTGAACAGGAGAATTAAATAAACACTTTCATGCTGTTTCAAAGGCATCTCTCACTCTGCTAATTAAGATCAAATTGAAGTAATAAACAATTGCACTAGTGTATCTCCAATAACTGGTAAGTGCATTTTAGACTCAATTTTGGGTGAGTTTCACAGGTCTTAATGACAAGATTCTGTAAGAAATGGATACCATTAAAAGTCTAATATATAATTGATATTCAAAAGAATCACACACTTTAAAAGCAGAGAATAAAGTATTCCACAAGTCTACAACTTATACTATGCCAAATCCTTCACATGTGGTATCTCTTTTAACCCTTAAAACAACCCAGTGAGGTTGATATTAGTATCAATATGTTTATTAATAAATGAGAAAACTGAATTTTAAGATATTCAGTAATTTGTTGAGAGTTGAACAAATATTTCTCCAACTTTTATTCCTTAACCCCTACATCAATGATTTCTACTATTGCCTGAGAAAACCCCTACAGCTACAATTTGCTCAAAGATACCAAAGGATATACTAGGAGTCACATGGAAACATTTTGACTTCCAGGACAAGGGAATAGGGCTTTCAAACAAATGAGAAATCCAGAATTTGGAAGAATAAAGGTAGCAATAGCAAGTAATCAAAGGCAATAAAGTCAGTATTTAGCAAAAGTAGAAGCCTTAGTGAGCAACCAATGAGGTTGAGGAAAAGAACCGTGAGATACAGAGGAGCAAACTGAATACTCAGTGGGAAAATTCTACTCAAGTATATGTGAATATTGCTACTCCTGCACTGTATCTGTGGTTCTCAAACCCTCTGATGTCACCCTCCTCTTTTACAATAAACATTTTGTAAAATCCCCTTTACCAGTCTAAAATGGAATTCAGAGATGATAGGAGAACTTTGGGCTTCCCAGGTGGTGCTAGTGGTAAAGAAACTTCTTCCCAACACAGGAGATGTAAGAGACAAGGGTTCAATCCCTGGGTCGGGAAGATCCCCTGGAGAAGGAAATGGCAACCCACTCCAGTGTTCTTTCCTGGAGAATTCCATGAACGAGGAGCCTGGTGGGCTACAGTATGTAGGGTCATACAGAGTCGGACATGACTGAAGGCACTTAGCATGCATGAGAACTTTAAATGAAAAAACAGGATAATGTCCTGTTGTAATAAAAGAAATAACATATATAACTAAATGATCTACTTCAATATGTAAATATCCGGGGATACCTACTCTAGAAGACAAATATATTTGTCTGTATTTCCAAACTTCCCCTAAGGGTACTAAATCCATAGGTTAGATGGATATAGCCACATCAGTAAAGGCTTTCTCATTAGATTCTGTTCTGAGATAAAATGGGGAGGAATGGTATATAGGACTTTCTGCCCTGACTCTTTATTTCCAAGGAAGTCAAAGATATAGGAGTCGAATTGAGGTGGAAATCAGTGGAATTGTTTCAAAAATGAATTTCTTCAATGTGAAAAGACACATTCAAGGTTAGAGGGGTCAGAGAGACTAGAGGGAGAGGGGTCATTTGACACAAAGGTGTCCCACACGTAATCTTCAGGGAAACATGGAGACATTTCTCAGAAGGCTGGAGACAGCAATTTCCATGGGGTCCCTTGGCCCTTTCCAGATTCCTTCCTGCCCAGAAGCAGAGTATCTGGATTCCATAGGACATTTGGCATCCACGTGGTATAAAGCGGGTGTCTCTCCCTGGGAGTCCCTCTCTGAACTGATGTATACCATGTTTTCCTTCACTATAAAAAGCAGATGTGATTAATCCACCTTAAGCCAAGCAAAGTAAAGAGGGTGGACTACCTCCTCTACCCCTGCACAGGCTTTCAATAATACACTAAAGCACAGGATTTTGTGACTCTTAAATCATCTTCTCTTTGCCTGCCCAGATATATATCTAATTGAGGCCTGTCAAATTCTTTCTCAAAGCTGGCACCATGTCAAGGACCTCCTGGCAATGGTCTCAGAGGGCTGAAGTGTACAATGGGAGGAAGTATTTCTTTTTATTGGTTCTAAATTTACTAGCCTTTAGCTCCATCGAATTAAATTATGGCACAGGGTGAACATTATAGCTATACCTGACATTTATAAACTACATTCTGTCCATTAATCCTGCAATTCTATGCAAACTGATTAACGAAATTAAATGTACTCCCATGTGCTCCCTTAGGCTTTCCAATGACTCTCCAGATGCTTGTAGGTCTTCTGCAGTTTGAGTGATGCAGAATTTGCCTCTGGTATCTCCATTTCCAATCTCAACATTTCTAATCCTGTTCTGTTCCCGCAAGAACAGGTCTTGTTTAGAGTAGCAGTTTTCTACAAGCTTCTAGTCCTTTTTCTGACTTGGGCAGAGAGGAGGATTAGCCACTGCATGGCATGGTGGCAAGAGATCCTGTGGGTTCCAGCAATTCTACTTTACCTGCATGTACTCTTTTCCCTCCCACCTTCCCTCCCTCTCTCTCTACTTTCTTTCCTTCCTCTTGCCCTCCCTTATGGCCTTCATTTTTTGCTCTTTTCACTTTCTATTTCTTTGTTTCTTACTCTTCTTTTGACTCATTAGGAACTGATCCTTAGTGTGAAGCTTCCCATTTCTCTTTTTGTTATTTCTGGGAGATGAGTGAAAAAAGTCAGCTGTGGGTATATAGGTATATACCTTGACTCTTTCTAACCTTCCTGGGCAAGAATAACAAGTCTCTGAAGTGAAGACTGAGGCTTGGGCCCTGGGTGACTTTTTCAATTCATCCTACCTTATGGTGAGTCTAAAAGGCAGTGTGGTATAGAGAAAAGACCCAAGGAATGGTAATGGAAGGACTAAGGTTTGTATCTAGGCCCTGAAACCTACTCCCTGTGTGGTCTTGGGTGAATTGCTTACACACTTTAAGATTCAATTATATCAGCTGTAAAATTAAACATTTGTGTAACATGGCTTCTAATGTCCCTTTAGCAAATTGCCAAAGTTCTGTGTTATCTCACCTTTTCTCATGTTGGATGAATTTTATGAAGTATACTTCTCCCACATCAACCTAGTATGGCTCCACTTTGAATACAATCTAAAGCCTAACAATTTACATTGTCCCCAAACCAAGGGGTAGCTGAAGGTCTTTTCTCACTTATTCATCCATCTATACATAACTAGACAAGCTCTGAAGTCCTCCTTGGGCTGTGTAAGTAGCTGTTGAGAATATGGACCAGGTTAGAGGAGCCAAGATGAGGCATCAACTACCCCATGATATTAAATTTAAAAATCATGGTACACTTTGGCTTCTTTTCCAGCTTCGGTGGGGTATAATTGATGTAGAGTATAGTGAGTTTAAGATGTACAATTTGTTAATTTGATACACATATATATTAAAAAATGATTACCACCATAAGCATTTGTCAGTGTGGTGTGTGTTTGTGTGTGTGTGTTAGTTGGTCAGTCATGTCTGACTCTTTGTGACCCTGTGTACTCTAGCCTGCCAGGCTCTCCTGGCCCTGAATTCTCCAGGCAAGAAAACTGAAATCAATAGTCATTCCCTTCGCCAGGGCATCTTCTCAACCCAGGGATCGAACTCAGGTCTCCTGCATTGCAGAGTCCTTATCATCTGAGCCACCAGGGAAGCCCAGTTCAGTTCAAAAAGATAAGGAAGCCCAGTTAACATTTATATCACATCATATAGCTACCATATCTTTTTGATGGTGAGAATACTTAAGATCTACTGTCTTAGCAACTTTCAAGAATATAACACAGTATTATCAATTCTAATCACTGTGCTGTGCATTAGATTCCCCAGAACTTATTCATCCTATAGCTGGAAATTTGTACTCTGACCAACAATTACCCTTTCCCCTCCAACTTCCATTCCCTGGTCACCACCATTCCAGGCTCTTACATCTATTAGTTTAGCTTTTTTTTTTTTTTTTTTTTTAGGTTTCACATATAAGTGATGTCATGTAATATTTGCCTTTCTCTGGCTTGTTTCACTTAGCATGACATTGTCAAGGTCAATCCACTTTGCCACAAATGGCAGGATGTCCTTTCTTATGGCTGAATAACTTTTACTATATATTGCATCTTCTTTATTCATTGATCTGTTGAGAATATGTTCATAATATATTGTGAATAATAACATATTCCAATATGCTATAACAGACAAGCAAGTACAGATATCTCTTTGATATCCTGTTTTCATTTCTCTTGGACATATACTCAGAAATGAGATTCCTATATGATGTGGCAGTTCTTTTTTTTCCTACTGGAAACTCCACATTGTTTTCTGTAGATAGTGGCTGCACCAATTTAAATTCCCACCAAGAGTGCAAAAGATTTCCCTTTTCTCCACATCCTTGCCAACACTTGTTATCTCTTATCTTTTTGATGATCCTAACAGGTATAAGGTGATATTTAATCATGGCTTTGATTTGCATTTCTCCAATGATTGGTGATGCTGAGGTACCTTTACGTGTACCTAATGGCCATTTTTATGTCTTCTTTGGGAAAATGTCTCCTCAGTTTCTCTGGACTTCCCTCGTAGTCCAATGGTTATGATTCCACACTCCAAGTGCAGGAGGCCTGAGTTCGATCCCTGGTCAGAGAACTAGATCCCACAGGCCACAACTAAAGACCCCGCATGCTGCAAAGAAGATCGAAGATCCTGGGTACTGGAGCTAAGACCCGGCTCAGCCAAATAAATAAATAAATGCCTGGGTCATATGGTAGCTCTATTTTTAGTTTTTTTAAGGAATCCCCATAATATTCTCTATAGTGGCTGTACCAATTTATATTCCCACCAACAGTACACAAGGGTTCCATATTCTCCACACCCTATCCAGCTCAAGAGAGAGGGTATATATGTATACATATAGCTGATTCTTTTTGTTGCACAAAAGAAAGTAACACAACAGTGTAAAGCAATTATATTTCAATTAAAAAAATTAAAAAAAATTAAAAATAAGATAAAGTAAGGGAGAAAATGTAAAAAAAGTAAGTTAATAAAAAACCGATTAATTTTTATTGTTGTTTTGCTACAGAGTTGTATGAGTTCTTTGTCTATTTTGGATATTAATCTGTTATCAGATATTAACCCATTTTCAGAGAAGAATGCTTGTTTTAAGAGCCAACACAGGGCAACCAATAAGGTATCATGTTATTTGAAGGCTATCTAGGCAGAAAGCCAGTGAACAGTAACCTTCAGATGCTTCGGATACCTTTAGATACGCATAAGGGGAAAGGTGCTTTGTTTACCAGTCCACGGACTCCGCTGGTCCCTGACACAATCATACAGACCAAAGGATGAGTGTAACACACAAGGCATCACACTCCAGGCACAAATGCCAGCAAGGAAAACACTAACTGACAAGCGGCATTGCCCTGCTGACCAGTGAAGCGCAGGGCATTGTGACAGGAGTCCCCATTCCATTTCTGCTGTCATGAAATCAGAGACAAACACACACAGACTTAGACTTTAGGAGGGAAACAGGAGAGAGGGGTTATCTGAGAGATTGCACCTGCATATATGAAAGACTGATCTCTAAAGAGACAATTAAAATCATAGATTTGACTAGATTTTAATCCATATTTGATTTTTTTTAATCCTGCTAACCAATGTGTGGGAGTTTCAGATGGGGGTGGTAGTAATTGGCAGAAAACAACTAGATTAAATTTAGACAAAATTAAAAGCTCTCTCCTTATTCTAAATATCCAAATTGTAGAGTGAGTTAAATTTTGTGACTCCATTAAAAAATAAATGGGGAAAGGAAAAATAATCCTAGTACACTGATCTCATGAAACAGTCTTGGATGTCAGAAAAAATGAGAAGGAAGACAGAACTTTGGTGGGTGGAAATGTGCAAATACACCATTAATTTTAGTGTAGGCTAAGTCTTAAAATCTAGAATAACAGCAATTATTATTTAAATTGATTCATTCATTTAGTTAATGTAGGTTTTAATGGCTACCATGTGCCAGGCTCTATGTTAGGCCCTCGGGATGCAATAATGAGCAAAAAGCCATGGTCCCTGCCTTCATGGAAATTAAAGTTTTGTGGGAGACGCAGATATTATCCAATGGTCACACAAATGAATGTAAAATTACAACAATGATAAAGTGCTTTGAAGGACAGAAGCAGTGAGCTATGAGAATGCATGGTGGAAGAATTGTTTAGGGAGGGGAGTCAACTCTAAGAGATACAGGGCTAAAAGCCAAAGGAGAGCCTTTAAGACAAAGGAGCAAGATGGCCAGGGCAGAAGAAGCATTTTGTGTAAAGGGCATGGCCAAGGCAGAGGAAGAAGAGATGTTGAGGAGTGAGTCCAGGAGAGAGGAGGCACTGTACTCAAGGGGTCCGCAGCTGGAGAACATACACAGAGGAGAGGTGAAAAGGAGGTGAGAGGGAGGTGGGCCAGGACACACCAAGCCAGGTGGACCCTTTAAGGGAAACTGGTTTTATCCAGTTTGAACTGCGACCCTATGGACTGCCATCTGCCAGGCTCCTCTGTCCATGGGGATTCTCTAGGCAAGAATACTGGAGTGAGTTGCCGTGCCTTCCTCCAGGGGATTTTCCTGACCAGGGATCAAATCCAGGTCTCCTGCATTGCAGGTGGATTCTTTACTGTCTGAGCCACCAGGGAAGCCTGGTTTTATCCTAAGAAGAGTGTCAAGCCACTGAGGTGTTTTAAAGGAGTGTATGTGGATCTTAAAAAGATAAAAATATTCTTTCTACTTTTAAAACTAACTTCACCTACATGTTTTGCTTTAAGGTGGGAGTTAGGCAAAATTTTGGATTATGTCTAAGAGTTTTACGCTTACTACTATCAATTATTCAAAATGCTGGGTGTCATCCAGCAACTCAAAGAAAGGAAAGAATTTGCAGATTTTCTGAGAATGTACGTAAATATTGACTGGTCTGTACCTCACATCATGTGATCATTTCTTTCAACATTACAACAGTCATGTTCATTTTCTTTCAACTGATTTATTGGTCTGTTTAGTATTGGGCTTGACTAGGAGATTAGATACTCCTTCTAGAGGATTTTGTAGGTTTACTGAATATGTTATTGATATTTATTTGGGTATATATTGAATAATACTCTGTGTGTGGATATGTGTCTATGTATGTGGGGAGTGTTAGATTAAGGAGACAGAACTCTTTGAGAAATAGTATCATCTCTTTTCCAGTAATCTGAACCACATAGGAAAACTTCAATTGCATTTAGAAGACTTCTGCAAGCTAACAATATATTACTAAATATAATATTGCTAAATCTCTTTTAATTATAATAATTTGGGGAACAAGTAACTAAACCTTAAAGACAATTTCAGTTCTACCATACTGTGTGTGTGTGAGAGAGATATCTTTATTGCTTTATCTGGTTATAAAGGAAATGCATATTTATACATGCATATATAAATTTATGAATGCCCACATCACATAAGCAAAACAAAAAGTCAAAAGCAACGTCTCCCTCCATGGTGGGGCCAGGTTGGGGATAGAGGTGGAGAATGGACCAGAGATGCTTGCTGTTCATAGTAGTTGATAATCAACAAATGGTGTCTTTACATTTTTAAGCCACCTTTTTGGACATAGATTCGTTAAAATGATGACATCAAAACACCCAAATCTAAGTTGTTTGTCAGAAATCTTCCTTGGAATTGTTGTTGTTTAGTCACTAATTTTTGCCTGACTCTTTGTGACCCCATGACCTGCAGCACACCAGGCTCCCCTGTCCTTCATTATCTCCCAGAGTTTTCTCAAATTCATGTCTATTGAATTGTGATGCTATTTCATCATCTCATCCTCTGCTTCTCCCTCCTTTGCCTTCAGTCTTTCCCAGCATCAGGGTCTTTTTCATCAGGGTCTCTTCCTTGGAGATAATGTGATGAGCATCTGTTGTTCAGTCACTCCTGACTCTTTGCAACCTCATGGACTGTAGCACACCAGGCTCCTCTGTTCTTCACAGTCTCCTGGAGTTTGCTTAAATTTATGTCTATTGAGTCAGTGATGGCTATCTAAATATCTCATCCCTCTGCTGCTCTTTTTTCCTTTTGCCTTTAATCTTTCTCAGTGACAGATATACCCAATGGTAAATTCTTTTCCTACTTTTCAAAAAAGGTTTTTTACCCTTCAATTATGTTTTCTTACTGCTATTTTGATATATTGCCTTTTTATATACTGTCCTGTGTTTTGCAAAATAGGAGACTCATGAGTCTAAAGCCAGTCTGTTCTTGGCCCAATAATTTGAATGCTGCTTAGTGTATTATAGAGAATGAACTTTTCTGACTTCTCCACTATCCAATTCAGTTTAGAAGGTCTGCTATCCCAAAACTAGTTTCTAGAGGACAAGATACACTTGGTATCAGAGTAGATTCTCTTTCTGTGATGTATACAAACCATCTCTCTACCACCTATTTTATGTGGGTTCCATCTCAGACACACTACTAATTTTCTTCAACCATGGAAAAAATTATGAAACATTATATATAATAAATCAATTTTATCTGCTGTTTGTGGTACCTGTAGCCATATAAATTATATTTATTTCCTGGGTAAATTCAAAAGGAAAATATATATATATAATTTTAGCAAATAACAAAAAGTAAGAAAGTGTTGTTGTTTTATTTACTTTGTTTGTTTTTTGGCTGTGCCATGAGACATGTGGAATCTTAGTTCCTGAATCAGGGATCAAACCCATATCCACTGCATTGGGAATATGCAGTCTTAACCCCTGGCCCACTAGGAAAATCCCTATTTATTGATACTTTGCTTTGATTTTAAGTCTAGTAGCCTACATATGTGGCTCTAGTATAAGATTAATTATAATTCCTTTAGAAACACTTATTTGCAGACACCAGCAGAAGTGTGAAAAGGCTACAGGTGAACATCCAGGTGGAAGAGATATGTGGGAAGATATGTGGGAAGGAGTGTAGAGCAGCCTCTGGGTGCACCACCCTCTAAGCATCCCCTCCTGTTCAACAACCCAGAAGCTCTTCAAACACTATATTTTTGGAATTTTCTTAAAACTGGATTGTTGTTGTTGTTCAGTCGCTAAGTTGTGTCTGACTCTTTGCAACCCCATGAATTGCAGCATGCCAGGCTTCCCTGTCCTTCACTATCTCCTGGAGTTTGCTCAAACTCATGTCCATTGAGTTAGTGATGCCATCCAACCATCTCATCCTCTGTCCCCTTGCCGTCAGTCTTTCCCAACATCAGTTTAATTTTCTGAATTAGACTACAATATTTATAAAATTTTCAGAGTTGAGTGGAATCCCCATTTCAATTGGTATTTTGAGGCTTCCAAACATTATCAGGAGGGTAAAATTGCCCCTCTGAAAAACAGATTCTAAGATGAACTGAAGCAAACAAACATTGCAGAAAGATACAATGGGAAGAGGATATTAAGATAGTGGACTATGAGGATGTGAAACTCACCTTACTGCCATGAACACATCAAAAATACATCTATGTGTGGAACAATTCTCACAGAAAACTAACTGGAGACTGCCAGAAAGAGTCTTGTACAACTAAGGCTGAAAGAAAGACCCACATGGAATTGGGTAGAAATGGAAGAGATGAGGTCAGGTTGGGATTTATGCCCCAAGGAGAGGACTCAGAGGAACAGGGAGATAACACAGGCAGAGATCCTTCCTGGGAGGTGAGCAGTTTGAGGCAGACATTGGGTGTCCTAATCTTGGTGTCCAACACAGAGAAGAGGAGCCCTCTTGTCTGATTGGAGGGCCTGGGACACTAACAAGTGGGCTGTGAGAAGCCTGGACTCCACTTGGGAGGAGGTTGCTTATGCTTACTTGCACCTGAAGCAGGGCAGAGAGGATAGACTGAAACTATGGTGGCGACTGACTGGTTTCCTATGACCACCTGATGCATGCCCCAGCCTGAGCTGAGTGAGCATTCCAGCCCCACTTACTTCATGCTGCTGCTCCACACTAGAGTGAGGACTGCTCTGACAGAGGAAAGGACTCTGCCATGAGCTAGAGGTGGCCAGACCCAAAGTGGTGTCTGAACAGGGTGAGGGCAGCCATTAGTGTTGTTTACACAGACAGCGCATCAGAAGCAGCCCAGACATCACTCTGCAGCCAGATTACTGCAGCCCACTCCCCTCACACACTGACAGTACCCATGGATTCCTCTTGCTCCCACACTGCTCCTCTCTGGAGCAAGGGAACCACTACAGGGGAGGGGTGAGAGCCTACCCAAAGGAAACAGACATTTAGACTCAAACCTCAAGGTGTATGCTCCATCAACTTGGGTCCCTGGTAGGATCATGGTGAGCACTGAGCAGAGAGGAAGCCTGGCCCATACCTGGTTCTGGCTTTAACCCCTCTTTCTCCAGCCCCACCTCCTACCAAGGTGACAGCCAACAGTACATCCTGAAATGATTGTGTTCATGTCAAATCCATGACTATACATGGACATTCCCAGGTAAGGACACCCCTTCAAAATCACATTAGGTAACTGTTTCACTGGATTTCATACAGATAAAGTTAAGCAACATGAGAAGGCAGAGGAATTGGTCTCAATTGAAAGACAAAAACCCCTGCAAAAAAATATAAATAATAAAACCAAAACCACAATTTTCCAGATAAAAAATTCACAGCATTCTTAAGAATGCTGAGTTAGGGAAAAGAATAGATGAACAACATGAGAATTTTAACAAAGAACTAGAAAGTACAAAAAAAGAACCAGTGAGAACTGAAAAATACATTAACTTAAAAAAAAAACTAGAAGGAATTAATAGCAGACTAGGTGATACAGAAAAATGTATAAGTGATAGAATAATGGAAACTACCCAATCAGAACAACAAAAAGAAAAAAAATGAGAAGAGTTTAAGAGAGCTCTGGAATAGCATAAAGCATACCAACCACAGGGAGTCCCAGAATCAGAAGAGAGAGAGAGAGAGAGAAAGGAATAGAAGATGTATCTGATTAAATTATGGTTAAAAATTCTCAAACTTGTGGAAGGAAACATATTCAGATACAGGAAACAAAATGAACCCAAAGAGACCCACACTGAGACATATCACAATTAAAATGGCAAAAATTAAAGAGAGAATTCTAAGGCAGCAAGAGAAATGAAGCCTTCTGAAAATGTAGAGGATGACTCTTTAATTTCTCATATTCCCTAGACTAAAACTGAAGTCAGAGTTGAAGATTTTCCCAAAGCAACTGAAGATCCTCACAGATTTGTTGAGGCATTTAATCTACTTATTCAAGCTTATCAACCTTGATCCTCTAACTTAACATCAGTTAGATGGTACACTTGTCAGTGGAGGCCAGGGCCAGCACTAGATGAAAACTATTAATTGGGAAAGTGCTAAAAATCTCTAGAATTACAACAAGGAGACCAGTCTGCTAACATATTATATGATCGGACTTGGGCAATTGCTAGGAAATTTTACCAGGCAATTCCTAGGCGCTTAAAAAAAATATTTATTTATTTGGCTGCATCAGGTCTTAGTTGCCTCATGCAGGATCTTCAGTGTGATGTGTGCTATCTTTTTGATTAAAATCTGTGGAATCTTTAGTTGCAGAATGCAAACTCTTAGCTGTGGCATGTGGGATCTAGTTCCCTGACAAGGGATTGAACCTGGACCCTGTGCGTTGGGAGTTCAGAGTCTTAGCCACTGGATTGCCAGGGAAGTCCCTCTGTGTGTGTGTGTGTGTGTGCTCAGTCATGTCTGACTCCCTGTGACCCCATGGACCGCAGCCCACCAGGCTTCTCTGTTCATGGGATTCTCCAGGCAAGAATACTGGAGTGGCTTGCCATTTCCTTCTCCAGGGAAGTCTCATTAGGGCTTTTCTAAAGCCTATTGATTGAAATAAAATTCAGGCTTGTACACAAAAATCTGATGAATTTGTTCATAATTATTACAGTTGACTTCATATTGTTTTTTTTTTCTTTTTTAATTCTAGACTTCCTTTAGATGTTAATTCTACCAAGGTAGCTTTTACCTCTATGTTTATTAATGGATTGCACCAGGACCTCTCCCTTCTAGAATGGAATGGGAAACTGTCCACTTCCATCAGAATGGAATGGGAAACTGTCCACTTCAGATTTAGTTAATCTGGCAAACCAGCACTCTTACGTTATAGATGAGTCACCTACAAGGGAGACTGCCAAAATTCTTAATCTTCAATGCTAGCAATTGAAAGTCCCTAAACAAAGCCCAAACTGGTCTGGTTTCTGCTATTACTGCAAAGAGCCAGGACATTAAAAAAGCTAATGTTACAAATTTAAGCACTTCAGTCATCATCAGCCTTCTAACCAACCAGCCTTTCCAACATCTTCCCAATTCTCAGTGAGGGGGCTCCAAGGAACTGCAGAGGCTCTTCCCAATCTTCCCTCTGAATTGGCTTTTAGAAACATTTCTCCAACTTTGGGATGAATCTCTTCCAGTCCTAAAAGACATCAGAGCCACACTCTCAGTGCTCAGCCCCACTACTATACACCCCTTCCCTTGGAGTACTCTAATAGTTCGAATAGTATGGATTTTCTAATGAACCTCAAGAAATTTCTGTCTCTGAACCAATTCCTGTTTGTTTAGACTCCTTAAAACATGAACAACTTTTCCTTCTTAGTTCCTCCACCCCATCCATTTATTAGTTTGAGACGTAGCGTCAGAATTTCTTTCTCTCAAAGTGGGATATAATTCTAGAAATTGGCAGTGGTTGTCAAAACAGCCAACCAGAGGAATTAAATGACCTTTTGACACCTTTTATTTGTTCTGTCTTCACCTCTGACAATGCTAGAACTGATTCTGGAAACATTGATTATTTGTCCCCATCGAATCAGCTACCATTTTCTTTATGGGCAAAACTTCCAAATAACATTGGCAAAATTCACAGCACACCTCCTGTCAAGATTCAGATCGACCCCTCAAAAACCTCTTCCAAGAATTAATCAATACCCTCTAAGTAAAGAAGCCCTTCAAAGCCTAAAGCCCATAATAGAAGATGACAAAGCTGAAGGCTTCATTATCTCTTGTACTAGTCCCTGTAACACTCCCATTTTACCAGTGAGAAAAATCTAAGGGCTGAGGGTAAAGGTCTGTTCAGGACCTCCAAGCAGTAAACAACATTGTTATCCCTTGACACCGGGCTGTTCCTAACCCTCATATACCACTCACATCCATTCCCAGTGGAAACAAATTCTTTACTGTAATTGATTTATGCAGTACATTCTTTAGAATCCCAGGTGATGAAGCTAGCCAATACCTTTTTTTCTTCACTTGGGTATGAAAACAGTTCACCTGGACAGAAATGCCTCAGGGCTTTACTGAGATTCCTTCTTATTTCTCACAAATCACTAATCTGGATGATATAATTTCCCTAGAGGTTCTACTTTGTTGCAATATGTGGATGATTTGCTTCTTTGCTCTCCTTCTCAAGCTTCCTCATGAAAGACAGCATTGATTTCCTAAAGCTTTTAGCCTTAAAGGGACATAAAGTATCCAAAGAAAAATTGCAGTTTTCCCAAACCTGGATTTGATGTTTAGGACATCTGATACCAGAACAAAGGCTACACTTAGATCCTTGTAGGCTTAAATTTCCCAAATCCCCAAACTAAGTGCCAATTGTGGGGTTTTCTCAGGTTAGTTGACTATTACCAGAATTGGATTCCAAATTTCTCTCTTATGGCCCAATCTCTGTATCTCTTACCAAAAAAAAGCAACCCCGACCCATCCCAACCCAATTTTGTGGGAAGAACAGGACAGCATAGCTGTTAAGGCTTTAAAGGAGAGTTTGATAAATCTACCTGCCTTTGGGCATCCTAATTATCAGATTCTCTTTTTCTTTTTTCTATATAGAAAGGAAGAAAATGCCTTGGAGTTACTCACCTAAATACACAGGGACCTTTATAGAGTAATATAGGCAGAAATTGGACTCTGTAGCATGGGGCTACCATCTTGCCTTACATTAAAGTCACTGCTTTTTTGGTTAAGGCCATAGGGAAAATTGTTGTGAGATCCCCTTTAGCCATTTTTGTACCTCATGCAATAGGTACATCATCACACTTGATATGTCTCAGTCAGCTGCCTCATCTACTATGAAGTTCTTTTGTTAACTGCTCCTTACAAAACTCTTTGAGCTGGTAATAACCTTAACCCTGCTACTCTTCTCTGCTCTGTCACTGATGAAGTCCCTCACAACTACTTAATACTGATGGATCACCTTTTGACTCCTCATGATGATCCACTGGAAATTCCATTGGGTAGCATCGAATTCTCATAATGGTTCTTATTTAAAAGGTGACAGTGGCAAGTGTTATATGCTACTGTAAGTCCTTTGACGCTGTTGAGGCAACAATTTACCTACTTTGGTCCAATAGGCTGAATGATATACTCTTTCATAGATTTATACTTTAGCCAAGGACAAAACTGCCAATATTTGTACTAGTAGCAGACATGCTTTTAGAGTAGCTCATGATTTTGGAATGTTGTAGAAGCAACATGGCTTCCTTACTTCCAATGGAAAAATTGATAACATTGAAAATAACATGTTCTGGAATTATTAGATGCAATACATTTTACCTGATATGATGCTTTAACTGTTATGATTTTTGGGCATTCTAAGCTTGACACTGGAAGTTAAAGAAAATCACCTTGCTGACATTTTCCCAAGGAATGCTGTCTGTAAAACTACCAGAAGCAGCCAAACCACCATCATGATGCAAAGGGATATTTCTCCAAATGATAACTTAGAAAAACTGGCTAGAAAGTCCCAACAATTGGCTTCAGAATGTGAAAAACAAGGTTGTAAATTCAACAATTGTTAGTTTGATAAAAACAGAAAGCTCTGGTTCAAACCCAGTAATAATCTAGTCCTACTGAAGACAGTTTACTTTTAAATCCCACACCTCACCACTGTATCTGTATTAAACCATCAGTCTAGTGATAAAATGATAGCATTTATGAATCAGTATTGATGGGGAAAGCACTAATAAGGCTGCAAGAAGTATCTATCTCATTTGTCTAAAATACAGTCTTAGGAATTTCTGTCTGTACTACTCCTTGGCATTTTAAAATGTCTAGTGGACAATTTGAGGTCTAGCAAATGGATTTCATACAACTTTCTCCACTTAATGGATATAAATATGTTTTAGTCATGGTCTATGTGTTTTCATACTGGACTGAAGCCTTCCCTTGAATATAACTATGGCCTCGTCTGTGGATAAAGTCCTTTTGGAAAAGATTATCCCTATCTTAGGAACTGCTCTTGAACTTCATAGTGATCAAAGAACTCATTTTACTAGTTAGGTACTTTAGCAAGCTTATCCTGTTTGGCTGATTTTACAGAACTTTCTGTGGCTGGGAGAAAGTTCAATCTCTTGGCTTACTCCTATGCTGGGAGAAACATTAACAACCTCAGATGATATACAGATGATACCACCATGGCAGAAAGAAAAGAGGAACTAAAGAGCCTCTTGATGAAGGTGAACAAGAAGAGTAAAAACGCTGACTTAAAACTCAGCATTCAAAAAATTAAGATCATGGCGTCTGTTTCCATCACTTCATGGAAAACAGATGGGGAAACAATGGAAACAGACAGACCTTCTTTTCTTGGGCTCCAAAATCACTGAGAATGGTGACAGCCGCCTTGAAATTAAAAGATACTTGCTCTTTGGAAGAAAAACTATGACAAACCTAGACAGTATATTAAAAAGGAGAGACAATACTTTGCACAAAAATGTCCCTCTAGTCAAAACTATGGTTTTTCCAGTAGTCATATATGGATGTGAGAGTTGGACTATATGCTTTTGAACTGTGGTGCAAGAGAAGACTTTTAAAGAGTCCTTCTACAGCAAGAGGATCAAACCAGCCAATTCTAATGGAAATCAACCCTGAATATTCATTGGAAGGACTAATGCTGATGCTGATGCTGAAGCTGAATCTCCAATACTTTGGCACCTGATGGGAAGAGTTGACTCACTGAAAAAGACCTTGATGGTGGGAAAGATTGAGGGCTATATTGTGCTTAGTTTCTCAGTCGTGTCTCACTCTTTGCAACCCCATGGACTGCAGCCCATCAGGCTCCTCTCTCCATGGGGATTCTCCAGGCAGGAATACTGGAGTGGGTTGCCATGACCTCCTCCAGAGAATCTTCACAACCCAGGGATCGAACCCAAGTCTCCTGCATTGCAGGCAGATTCTTTACTATCTGAACCACCAGAGAAGCCCATGAATACTAGAGTGGGTAATTTATCCCTTCTCCATGGGATCTTCCCAACCCAGAAATTGAACCAGGGGCTCCTGCATTACAGGTGAATTCTTTACCAGCTGAACTACCAGGGAAGCCCAATTACTTGCTGTTTATTTTATATTTATTTTAGACTATGGAAATGATGTTAGACAAAAAAGCAAATTCAAGTGATTTTTTTTTTATTCCAGTTCATAATGGGTCATAAAGAAGCAGAGACCATTCTCAATATCAACAAGACATTTGGCCCAGGAACTGTTAACAAATGTACAGGTGGTTCAAGAAGTTTCGCTAAGGAGATGAGAGCCTTGAAGATGAGAAGTTGACAGCAATCAGAAATTGACATCAATCAGTTGAGAGCAATCATCGAAGCTGATCCTTTTACAGCTACACAAGAAGTTGCCGAGAAACTCAACATCGACTGTTCTATGGTTGTTTGGCATTTGAAGCAAATTGGAAAGGTGAAAAAATCTTGATAAGTCGATGCCTCATGAGCTGACCACAAATCAAAAAATCATCTCTTTGAAGTGTAGTCTCCTTTTATTCTACACAACAACAACAAACCATCTGGATTGGATTGTGATTTATGATGAAATGTGGATTTTATATGACAATTGAAGATGACCAGCTCAGTGACTGGACAGAGAAGAAGCTCCAAAGCACTTCTCAAGGCCAAACTTGCACCAACCAAGGTCATGGTCACTCTTTGGTGGTCTACTGTTGGTCTGATCCACTACAGCTTTCTGAATCCTGGCAAAACCATTGCATCTGAGAAGTATGCTCAGCAAATTGATGAGACACACTGAAAACTGCAGTGCCTGCAGCGAGCATCAGTCAACACAAAGAATCCAGTTCTGCACTACAACACTTGACTGCATGTCACAGAACCATTGTTTCAAAAGTTGAATGAATTGAGTTAAGAAGTTTTGCCTTACCTGACATATTCAGTTGACCTCTAGCTGCTTCTTCAAGCATCACGACAAATGTTTGCAGGGAAAATTCTTCCATAACCAGTTCAGTTCAGTTCAGTTGCTCAGTTGTGTTCAACTCTTTGCGACCCCATGGACTGCAGTATGCCAGGCTCCCTGTCCATCACCAACTCCTGGACTTCACTCAAACTCACGTCCTTTGAGTTGGTGATGCCATCTTGCCATTTCATCCTCTGTTGTCCTCTTCTCCTCCTCTCCCCAATCCCTCCCAGAATCAGAGTCTTTTCCAATGAGTCAACTCTTCACATGATGTGGCCCAAGTACTGGAGTTTCAGCTTTAGCATCATTCCTTCCAAAGAAATCCCAGGGCTGATCTCCTTCAGAATGGACTGGTTGGATCTCCTTGCAGTCCAAGGGACTCGCAAGAGTCTTCTCCAACACCACAGTTCAAAAGCATCACTTCTTCAGTGCTCAGCTTTCTTCACAGTCCAACTCATATCCGTACATGAGTACTGGAAAAACCATAGCTTTTACTAGATGAACCTTTGTTGGCAAAGTAATGTCTCTACTTTTCAATATGCTATCTAGGTTGGTCATAACTTTCCTTCCAAGGAGTAAATATCTTTTAATTTCATGGCTGCAATCACCATCTGCAGTGATTTTGGAGCCCAAAAAAATAAAGTCTGACACTGTTTCCCCATCTATTTCCCATGAAGTAATGGGACCGGATGCCATGATCTTCGTTTTCTGAATGTTGAGCTTTAAGCCAACTTTTTCACTCTCCTCTTTCACTCTCATCAAGAGGCTCTTTAGTTCCTCTTCACTTTCTGCCTTAAGAATGGTGTCATATGCATATCTGAGGTTATTGATATTTCTCCCGGCAATCTTGATTCCAGCTTGTGCTTCTACCAGCCCAGCGTTTCTCATGATATACTCTGCATATAAGTTAAATAAGCAGGGTGACAATATACAGCCTTGACGTATTCCTTTTCCTATTTGGAACCAGTCTGTTGTTCCATGTCCAATTCTAACTGTTGCTTCCCAACCTGCATATAGATTTCTCAAGAAGCAAGTCAGGTGGTCTGGTATTCCCATCTCTTTCAGAATTTTCTACAGTTTATTGTGATCCACACAGTCAAAGGCTTGGCATAGTCAATAAAGCAGAAATAGATGTTTTTTATGGAACTCTCTTGCTTTTTCGATGATCCAGTGGATGTTGGCAATTTGATCTCTGATTCCTCTGCCTTTTCTAAAACCAGCTTGAACATCTGGAAGTTCACGGTTCACGTATTGCTGAAGCCTGGCTTCATAACCAGTTGGAGTAGAAAATGCTTTCCAAGAGTTCCTTGAATCCTGAAGCACAGATTTTTTTCACTTCTAGTAAAACAAACTTATTTCTCATTGCCAATAATGTTATGATTGCAATGGTTTTGATTAGTAAAGATGTGTTTGAGCTAGTTATAATAATTTAAAATTCTTGGTCTGAAACCACAATTATATTGACACCAATATAATAGCATTGTTAAAATTCACTTGGCAAAATTTGTAGAGGCCGTCCAAATAACTTGGCCAAAAACATTCCCAAGAATGGATGGATGGATGAATCTAAACCTCAGATCCATCCCTTTGAAAGTTATATACTCTTACACTTTGAGATACAAAGTATATCTCAAAGATACACCTTGAGATGGTCCTAGGATAACTAATGCACTTGATTTCTGCCTCTTTTGACCCACAACTTACAAAAGAGAGATATTTCATTACTAAAAAAAAGACCTAATTGCTTCTATTTAAAAAAACTTATTTTGGCACAGCAATATTTTCACACTTCACTCCTAGGAAATGAAAACCCTGTACATCACACTGTGCAAACTGGAGACTTTGTCTATTGGAAAAGACACCTCCAGAAAGAGTCTATTCATCCTCCCTGGAAAGGCCCTTATCAGGCATTGCTAACCAACTGTGGTGCCTCCCAACTCCAGGGAATAGACTCTTAGAGTCTCATGACACACCTAAAGAAAGCACTGTAGCCTGACTGGCCCTGTGCATTCATCTGGTGACCTGACAGTAAGGGTTTCCTTGAACTAAAGCAGATGACATTGATGAGACAGTTTTCCTAAGCTATCCAGGCCAGGCGCAAAGGAATTTGTCACCATACCTTTAATGATGATGTAGCACTTCAGATGATCTCCATTATCTATGATATTTATAATAGATTAACTTTAGATAAAAGTAACTAAAAGTTGTCCACCAGCTGTCAGGGAAAATGTATAGTCACCCAAAGTGTGGGAGCCTAATAAAAGATGGAATTTTGAAAAGATAAAACAACAGATGGACCTGATACACTGATCCATTCCTGGCAATGCTTCTGGCCAAGGTATTTGGATAAAAGAGGGGACTCTTTCTTGGATTGGTTTGTATTGGAACAGCACCTCTCTGGGAGTAGGGGAGGTGATAGTGGGGGGAAGGGAAGGAGACAAGGGAGGGAGTAGGACTGAGGGAGACAGGAGGCCAAGGCAAAGTGACTCAAGCATGTAATCGGATTTCCCAGAACAGGACGTGTCTGGCATGTGTACATGGGACAGATATTAACAGAAGCTGGACATGGTTAACACACCCTGAGGGCTGGAGGTATCTACCTCCCAGTTTAGAGATTTCTGAAGATGAGGAACCCCTAGCAGTATCTCACACCCAAAGACAAAGGAGTTTGGAGGGACTTAAGTGTAAAGGGTATCTATCTCAGTTCTGAGCAGCTTTCAGGGAGTCCTGGAGCTCCCAGGCTTTCCAAGCAGCAGACCAGGTTTAAGAGGATTGGGCTCTTAAAAGCTCTGTTCCAGCAGCAGGCAGAGATTTCTGCCCTGAGACACCAGAGCTGCCTCCTACTCACGCCTACACCTGCACAAGAGGAATCACCTGAGCAGCATCGCACCCTGGGGGGAGAGAGACACTCTGGAAGTGACTGGTTTCTCGAGACTGCATGGGTTTGGGAACATAAAGTAGGAGAAAGAAATAAAGGAACACAGACAAAGTGCCGAGGCACTCTGTCACATGACCCACTTCAAGCCCAGCTTGGAATCAAATGTGAGATGATGAAGTTGAAATTTTAAAATTACCAGGAATGAGTTTTGTATGCTTATATCAGTTCAGTTCAGTTCCGTCACTTAGTCGTGTCCGACTCTTTGTGACCCCATGGACTGCAGTACACCAGGCCTCCCTGTCCATCACCAACTCCCAGAATTTACTCAAACTTGTGTCCATTGAGTCGGTGATGCCATGCAACCATTTCATCCTCTGTTGTCCCCTTCTCCTCCTGCCTTCAATCTTTCCCAGCATCAGGGTCTTTTCAAATGAGTCAGTTCTTCACATCAGATGACCAACGTATTGGAGTTTCAGCTTCAACATCAATCCTGAGATATATATATATATATATTTCTGATATACTAAAATATATGTTATTCTGTAACCATAAGTGACTTAAAGGTAAGGAGCATGACTGTGATGTTATTAAAAGAAACTTCCACATTTTAGAGTGAGATATTATGGAAAAGAGTTAAATTGATCCATGTTTGTATACCAATGTTATAAATTAGTTCTATATACACAATCTTGGTTAGTCCTAACAACAACCGTATGTGATAAATATTATTAAACCTATTTGATAGATGAGGAAAGTGAGGGGCAGAGAGGTGAATTAAATAAATAGTGAAAAGTGACAAAGCTGAAATGTGAACGCAGATGTGTAACACCAATGCCTGAAGTCTTAAGTCCTGAGCTACATCAGTAAGTTTTGTCTTGCTCTTTGGTTTTGTTACTATATTGTATTTTTTCCCTAAAGGTTTTATTTTCTTTCTTAACTATAATAGATAAAGCCTTGAGAGAGGGTCTCATTTTTCTGACATGGCAATTGAAGGGGCAGGAGTGACTTTAGATCTTACAGGTGAATTCGGGGTCTCAGACTCCTTCTCTTAGCCTTTGTTCTAGTTTGTCAAAGCACCTCTTTAATTTTAGTCATCATTATAATTTTTTTTTAATTTCAACCAATCTTATTTACAAATAGGAAACAAGTCCACAAGTACCAACTTTGAGGGTAAAATTTAAGCCAGGAGTCAAGAAGGCAGGAACCTACTCCCAATTCTGTCCTCAACCAGCTGTGTAGCTTGGGGCAATTTCCCTAACAGCTTTTGGCTCCTGTTTTTCATGTACAAATCAAGAGGATTTGAACAAGTGATTCCTATAGTTCTCTTCAGGTTTTTTTTTTTTTTTTCAAGCAAATATCACAAAGTCTAATCTTCCTTATGCAAGACTATCAAGTACATTTTTATCAAGTTTTTTACTTTTATTCCACATAAACATAATCCTGAAAGAAACTAGGAGATCACCAAGCTCACAACTCCTTCCTGAACCATTTGCGAGAGGAAAAAACTGAAACCCACTGAAGATGACTGATTTTCTATCTACCTTTAGATATATTCTTATACAACTAGAGCTTAGCTTTTCGTGTAGTTTCCATTGTATCTTTGCTATCCACAAGGCAAGTAAGTGAAAGAAGCATAGAATCAGGTAGAAAGCATGTAAACTGCTAAAATGCCATTTTGGTTCCAAAAAAACATTTCATTGAAACGATTAAATCACTTTTCTAAAAAAATATGACAGGATGCATCATCTGTCGGGAAGGAAGTGTGTTTTGGTTGCCACTTCAGAACTTCTGTTAAGATTGTCCAAGGCATGTGTTAGGAGAGGAAGGCACACTTCCTAGGTCACCGAGCATTTGCCGCTGAACATATGCTACCTCATGGTGGCACAGAGCCACAGCTTCTTATTACATGGTGATCTGAATATTTTATGGATATTCTGAATGGTAAGATAATTGATGATAGAACACCAGAGGAAAGAACTGATAGCTTTTTTGTTGGTAGCATTTATCAGACTGTCAATTAAATGCTTGTCATGTGGTGAAGGAAAAATATTTATTGCTGCACAGACATCAAGACAGACCTTCCACCAAAAGTGTGGGATACGTGAGAAGGCGCAGAGCTCCGTGCCTTCTAGAATGACTCATTGCTCTTTTGTGTTAGCTGAAAAGTACTCTAACATTTCCATGTAGCCACAAAGTTTGGGGTTGCTTATCCTGTTTCAAGTTTATTGGTAAGAGAAAGTACTGGCATTTTTTTTTTACAGATATAGAAGCCTACTTTGCTAACTGAAAAATTAACTGCCACGAATCATTTTGGGGAGGTGGCGGGGTATACAAATTGTATAGCCCTGAAAATTTATGTGCAATGTAGTGAAGAGAACAGTTTACCGTTCCAATAAAAGGCGTTTTAAGGTACTTCTCATCTATAGGCAGTGTCTATTTTTATTTGCTGAAAATCAGTTAATTCCCTTGCTAAATGTTCCCACAGTGCTTTGTACTGTCTTGGCAAGATCCTCAGCTCTCTGGTAATGACTTTTGCACATCTTCCAACAGAGTGCAAACCCTAGGAAGCAGAAACATGCCTGTCTTATTCCTATCTGTAACGGTCAATGCCAAGCTCTGGGCTTGCTATGAAGTGGGAGTCCTTAAATATTTGATGATAAATCAATGATTGCCTAAAAAGGGGTCTTCCAAGATATACTTGAATGAAGGTTAGTTGATACTGTTCGTAAAAGTCTTCCTCAGAGTCCTCTAACAGTAAAAAAAAAAAAAAAAAAAAGCTATAGTATTTTTCACTGAAACAATAGCGATACTAAACCAAAGGTACATTCAGTGTATGAAACAAAAAATCAACCCTGTTCCATCTCTTCAGAGCATAGAGGAGAATGCTCTGAGATCTCTAGATGATTTTGTAATGATGAGTTTAGCAAGTTTAAAAATAATGGGTAGGAAAGTAGAATTTCAGTCAGAAAGAGTTTTCCATGACACTGGACAATGGACTTTTTCTTATGTTTTTAAAAATCATCTGGCCAATTGTCTTGATAATATTCACATATCGTGGTCATGTTATTGTGTTATTTATAACTAGTTTTATTATAAAATTTGCAATTACTCACTTCTCTAAATTTCAGGATCCATAGCTCTGATCTCTGTTTGTACTTAATTTTTAATAGTGACTTTCTGTTGATACTTTTGTATATGTTTGTGCTCTTGTTAGAAATTCTGATGGAAACTCAACTTTTTATTGCTTTCTCAATGCCAAGCACATGAAATAGGCTTAAAATTACAGTTTCCTAAATACTTTTTAACATAATCTATAGACAGAAGTAATCCACTAATGATATCCTGAGACACAGCCTCTTTGCCATTCATTTTGGCAGCCTTGAGATCACGTTCTGTGGGACAAGGTTCTTGCAAATGCCTAATATGGTCCTGAAAGCTGGTGCTGTGGTGGGTTTAATAAGTCCCAGTCCTTTTACAGAAACCAAGACATTGTCACGATTTCTGGAGCAGCAACTGAGAGTCACTTAATATTAAAAAGAACTGGTTCCAGGGGACCAACTTCATTCCCTGAAATCAACTAAGAATTTTTAGTTTGGGTACTTTTTCCCAGCTCAGTCACCCTAAATTACACAGCTTTCATTTCTTTGGCAACCACTAAAAACATAACATTAAGTCATGTGGCCATTCTGTTCATACCTTCAATGTGTTTTTATCAACCATATTTGAAGAGAAGACTCCGGCAGCTTCGGTTTTGTATTGCTAACTCTCGAACACCTTGGATGTGATGGTTCACATGAGTTTCACTAGCTGTGAAACTTAAATATTCAAGATCATTTTTTGTATTTTTTTTAACATTTCAAAAACCGTCCTGACTTCACAATACATGACCAATTATTCCACCAGATTAAGAGATGAGGAAGAGGGTTGTATGTTATTTGTTATTAAACACTTATTACAAAAGTGATGTAGGATAAAAAGCAAACTCTCCTCTTAAATCATAATAGCATTATAATTGTTCTACTATGGATAAATGTTTGTTAAATAGTCTGTTGCCAGCCCCAGGTTCATGTACTTTATTCAATGACTTCATGAGCTAGGACCACTCTAATCTTCACCTTACAGATAAGGAAATTGAGGTTCAGAGAGAATGGGTCCTGCTTAAACTCACACATCTGGAAAGTGATGGACCAGTGTTCAGACATAGCCAGTCTGATGCCAGGGAATTAGCTGCTGCTGCTGCTAAGTCGTTTCAGTTGTGTCTGACTCTGTGCGACCCCATAGACAGCAGTCCACCAGGCTCTGCCATCCCTGGGATTCTCCAGGCAAGAACACTGGAGTGAGTTGCCATTTCCTTCTCCAATGCATGAAAGTGAAAAGTGAAAGTGAAGTTGCTCAGTCGTGACCCCATGGACTGAAGCCCACCAGGCTCCTCCGTCCATGGGATTTTCCAGGCAAGAGTACTGGAGTGGGGTGCTACTATGCTATAAAACTAAGATTTTTATCGACATCGGGGTGAGGACTTTTAAACAATGTTAAATACAAAAACTCATTCCAGTTTCAGAAAGTAAGTTATCAAGATCTTAAGTAGATATTATACAACCATGAAGGCAGGAGGTGGAAAACGAGGACAGAGTGTTTTATTTTATTCATAAATAATGTTTTTTGGCTGCCACCAAAATCACTGGCTAGATCCCAGCATTCACTTGTTTTAACAGAAAGACACAAAAACTAAGAAATGTGGATATACACATAAAAAGTGATTTTGAATTTTGAGCCATCAGTATCATAGTAGTAGGATAAGCTGTGTATGATGTTTGGAGTGTACCAGAGTGCTGCGAGTCCATGGGCTCACAGAGTTGGGCAGGACTTAGCAACTGAACAACAACGTTGGGCAGCAGGGGTAGGACAAATGTGCTCTTGCTTGTGTCAAGGAATGTGAACCAAGGAGACTTTAAACATTGAAACAAAAGGAAAACATCTAGATGAAATGCTGAGGACCTTCAACACAGCAGGTCTGGGAGACAGGAAGTACACGGGTGTGTTGGATTCTTTGGAAAAGGCAGCAAATGGAAGATTGGGTGGTTTATCTTCATTAGCTGTATGCTATAGCTTGTTACATACGGTCTAGACATCCAGCCCTCATGCTGCTCTAATATTATGAAACCACCCAGACGACTATAATCCACACTGCATTTGTCAAACACTCACCCTTCAGTTAGCTCCTTTCCTCCTATAGATGTTTCCAGCTGGAGCCTTGCCCTTCTGGGGATAGTCCCACCTCCAACATTATAAAGGCCATCATCTTCTTTCTCTCCACTTAACCTTCAATTTCTTTGTACAATCATCATCCCATTCTCTCTTCAGATTACATGCCTACTGGTGCCATTCATGTAAAGTCACCTTCCAGCTCCCAGAACCCTTTTGCTCTTTAGTGGCTCCTGCTAAGTGCACCTCTATCATCACTTCTCCCTGGCATGTGTGTATCCATGCTCTTCTGAAAGTCTTTGCTTGAACCTGACCTCACTGTTGTTTTCTTTAGTCACTGGACTTCTCAGCTAGGGTTAATCACACACAATGACTCCATGCTTCACTAACTCTCAGTGCTCTGACCATGCCCTCTCAGCCTTCTCCTGGCTTCTGGTCAAACCACTTGCTGAACCATAACTCTTAGATCCCTCCACTGACTGCCTCAGTGTTAGATCAAGTGTCTTTTCTTTCTCATTCCCTGTAGCCTTTGGGTGTAACATGATTCTATCACCCATTCATACTACTTCCAAAATCTCTCCTGATACATTTTTCTGATACCTTCTTTGACTGATTCATTTATTATAGGTCTAGCTGATTATCCATTTGTTTATTTAGCAAGCATTTAATAAAGGCCCACTTGGTACAATTACAGCTAAAAAATGTAGATACAGAAATGAAAGTTCAGTCTGTAAGCAGGAGACAAAAAGTGGAACAGTTAAAAATGAGTATGACTAATGCATCCTAGAGCCATGGAAAGGTTTCTACAAAGTGAAAAAGAAGACAATCTGGTCTACTTAGAGAAGTTAGGGAAGGTTTCCAAGATGGGGAGACACTAGGTCTGCTAGGATGATCACACCTCACCCAGTGAGAAGAGAAAGTAGCATGCAGCAGTGAGAGAAAGTACCCAGTCCTTCAGTGAGGTTGGAATACAGGCTGGCTGGATGTTAGTCGCAGGAAATGGAGCTGGCTGGATACACAATCACAATGTAAATAGCATTTTCTGGCAGGCTGTCCAGTTTGGAAATCATCCTGAAGCTATAAAGAGTTTTGGCCAGTGGAGGTGACATGATCAATTTGTGGTTTAGAAATATTATTCTGGCATCAATGTGAAGAATAAATTGGAGGAGGGCAAGACTTCCTTTACTTAACTTCTTTATTTCCCCTGCTAAGGAAATTCCTCAAGATCTATGCTTCTATTTCACATTCTTTTCCTGGGAGAATGTATCCACTCTTGTACAGTCAATTCTTATAATAGCCAGGTGACTACTAAATATTATTTTCTGCCTCTGATCTTGCTCCCGAATAAGGTCCATCCTACCTCAGCCTGCTTGAAGTCATTTCCTCTCTAACACTGCTGCACTTCAACATCAGCTGGGCTTCACAGCATGGGGACATCTTCCATCACCTCCCTTCTCATGCTATTGACCAGTGTTGACTGCTTTTTATTATCTATTGTCTTGTGCATTTTTTCTTTCCTTTCCATCCTTATTCTTACCAAGATATCAGATTTTGTTGTTTATCTAGATTACTAATAATGACCCTTAACTAAATCTATTTCTTCTTCTTCCATTTGTTCATTTTTGGTACATATACACCAATATTACACTATATATTATACATACAAATGAAAAATAACATCACATGAAACAACATATAAAACATTTTATAGTTCAGAAATCATAAAATGGGCATCCATGTTCTACTATCAAGGTTAAGACATAAAACATTATCAGAAAATAAGAAACACTCTATGTAACCTCTGCAATCTCATCTCTTTCTTCCTCTACCCAGAAGTAACCATTATCCTGAATTTTATGTTCATCTGCTGCTGCTGCTGCTAAGTCGCTTCAGTCGTGTCCGACTCTGTGTGACCCCATAGACGGCAGCCCACTAGGCTTCCCCGTCCCTGGGATTCTCCAGGCAAGAATACTGGAGTGGGTTGCCATTGCCTTCTCCAACGCACGAAAGTGAAAAGTCAAAGTGAAGTCGCTCAGTCGTGTCCGACTCTTAGCAACCTCATGGACTGCAGCCTACCAGGCTCCTCTGTCCATGGGATTTTCCAGGCAAGAGTACTGGAGTGGGATTTTTAACCACCAATGTATGTATATTGTTTGCATGTTTTTGAAAAACATTTTAATAGGATGAATCATACTGTATATAGTTATCAGTGAATTATTCTTTCAGTTAACATTACATGTTTGAGATTCATCTAATTTGATTATGTAACAGTAACTTGTTTATCTTCACTACTAGTAATATCCCATAATATGATTTTACCTAAGTTTTCTTCTCTATTTTAATGCTTGCTCTTTTTTTTTCTTATTCTCTTTTATATATCTTTATATAATTTTTGTGGTGTGCATGTACAGAAGTTTCTTTGGGAAATAAAAAATGCTAGATTGTAAGATTTGTGCATGTTCAACTTTGCTGATTAATGCCTGTCAGTTTTTAAATTTGGCTATATCAATTTATACCCCCATCAGAGTTTTCCTGGTTCTACATCCTTAGCAATTTATATTGTCCAATTTTTAAAACATTTTTTGCCAATCTGGTTGGTGTGAAATTGTGTCACATTATTATTCTAATTTGCATTTCTTTGATTACTAATTAGAGTAAGCATCTTTTCATATGTTTATAGGCCATTTGAGCTTTCTTTTCTATGAAATTCCTGTTTAATTTGTCAGTCTTTTCATTGGTTGTTTGCCATTTTCTTATTGATTCTTAGAGGTCTTTTATATATTGTGGGTTATAATATTTTATACATTGTAAGTACAGTATATTCTATTTTTCTTATTTTTATTATATAAATATTTGTTTCTATAAAGAACATATGCCACCAGTAAAGTTTAAAAAATATTTTAAAATGCAATTGCACGAGTGCAAGCTCTCGCTTCAGTCTTGTCTGACTCTTTACAACCCCATGGACTTTAGCCTGCCAGGCTCCTCTGTCCATGGGGATTCTCCAGGCAAGATACTGGAGTGGATTGCCATATCCTACTCCAGGGGATCTTCCTGACCCAGGGATTGAACCCGCATCTCTTATGTCTCCTGTGTTGGCAGGTGGGTTCCTTACTACTAGCATCACGTGGGAAGCCCTAAAAATGAAGGTATTGAATACAAATTGTAACTTTTATGTATAAGTGCATTAGGTTCATAACCCTGACACACAAAGAAAAAAAAAAAAAAACAGGACTAACAATCCCAATATGTTGCACAAATATCAGTAAAGAAATAGATATCAAGGTGCCAAATCTAGAGATTTGTGAAAGTGAAAATGGAAGTCACTCGGTCATTGCTGACTCTTTGTGACCCCATGGACTATACAGTCCATGGAATTCTCCAGGCCAGAATACTGGAGTGGGTAGCCATTCCTTTCTCCAGGGGATCTTCCCAACTCAGGGATCAAACCCAGGTCTCCCTCATTGCAGGCCAATTCTTTACTAGCTGAGCCACAAGGGAAGCCCAAGAGTACTGGAGTAGTTGGCCTATCCCTTCTCCAGCGGATCTTACCAACCCAGGAATCTAACCAGGGTCTCCTGCATTTCAGGTGGATTCTTCACCAACTGACCTATCTGGATACATCAGCTACCTGATATACCAAATTCCAATACCAAATTCCCTGATATATCAGGGAAGCCTAGTATACCAAATACCTGTTAGAGATTGGTATTTGGTATTTAAGACCAAATCTAGAGATTAACTTCTTTTTTCTCTTTTGAAACCTTGAGAATATGCAAAGACATTTTAATAATGCTAGTTAGAAAACTGCTCTATCAAATATGAAACCTATCTATGGTATCCATGACTGGCAAAACCTTGTAACTAGTCCCAGGAAGACAAATTTTCATCACTAGAAGTCATGAACTCTTTCAATATACCTTAAAATCAATAAACCATATTGACTTTGCTGCATATATATTTTAATAGAATTAAAAAAAAAATTCATCCACACCAAAAGTTGTATGCCAGGCTGGTTTTCCCTTGCTTATAAGAGCCAATTGTGAACACTGTTTTCCAGTTTCATATTCGAATGTCACACTGGCAGCTTGAAACTGGCAATAGTGGGAGTGTTTACACCATGGAAATTGGAAAATGCTTCAAATCAGAGCTTTCTTTTGCCTGGTAATCAGTTTTTAAAATTTATCAACATACCACTGCTCATCTACCATTCCAAAGAAATCATCCTTGTTAAGGCCACCTATGACCATAAAGTTGCCAAATCCAACATGTATTTCTATTTACTTTTTATTTGAACTCTCAGTCACATCTGATATTCTGATCACTTCTTTCTTCTTGAAATACTTTCTTCAACTGGGCTCCAAGGCTCTTCATTCTCTAGATTCTCCAGTTACTTTATTGACCATTCTTTCTTGGTCCTGTCACATATTTTCTTTTTATCTTTCCAACCTCTGAACATTGGATATTTCAAGATTCAATCCTTAGAATTCTTTTCTTTTCTATCTATACTTACTCCCAGGATGATATCATGAGTACTCAAATCTTTAAATATCCTCCATAGATGATTACTCTCAAAAAAACATTTCTAGCCTTAATGCTGCTGTTGCTGCTGCTAAGTCGTTTCAGTTGTGTCTGACTCCTAGTGACCTCATGGACTGAAGCCTACCAGGCTCCTCCATCGATGAGATTTTCTAGGCAAGAGTGCTGGAGTGGCTTGCCATTGCCTTCTCTGAGCTGTGAGTTAAGCATCACCTTATCACTGTCTAATGGGTAACTCAAATTCAACATGTATGAAATCCAACTCTTGACTGGTCTCTCCAAATTTGTTCTTTAGTCTTCCAATCTCAATATATTACATTTTTAAAACTGGAATATAATTACTTTACAAGGCCGTGCTAGTTTTTGCTGCACAATAAAGTGAATCAGCCATATGTGTACACATATCCCCTCCCTGTTGGACCTCTCTCCTTCCCTACCCCCATCCCACCCCTTTAGATTATCACAGAGCTGAGCTTCCTGTGCTTTATAGCGCTTCCCATTAGCTATCTATTTTACACATAGTGTGTATATAGTGTTAATCGCTCATTGTGTCTAACTCTGCACCCCAAGGGCTTTAGCCTGTCAGACTCCTCTGTCCATGGAATTCTCCAGGCACCAATACTGGAGTGGGTTGCCATTTTCTTTCCAGGGGATCTACCTTACCCAGGAATTGTACCTGCATTGCAGGTGTATTCTTCATGGGTTGAGCCACCAGGGAAGCCCCAGTCTATACACGTCATTCCCAATATCCCAATCCATCCCACCCTCCCCTTTTCCCTCTGTATCCATATATCCATTCTCTATGTCTGTTTCTCTATTCTGCCTTGGAAATATATTCATCTGTACCATTTTTCTAGATTCTACATATATGCATTAACATATGATTTTTTTTTCTCTTCTTGACTTGGTTCACTGTGTATAACAGACTCTAACAGCTACTTATAACAAAAATCTTAAGGTCATTCTTTTTTAAACTGTTTTTAAAATTGAACTATCATTGATTTACAATATATTTTGAATTTCAGATGTACAGCAAAGTGATTCAATAATTTTTCAGATTTTTTTTTCATTATAGGTTGTTACAAGATATTGAATATGGTTCCCTATGCTAAACAGTGGGTCCTTGTTGTTATCTAGCTCATCTGTAATAGTGTGTATATGTTAATCCCAAACTGCTAATTTATCTCCCATCCCTACTCTCACCTTTGGTAACCATAAACTTTTATCTGTCTGTGAGTCTGTTTCTACTTTATAAACAAATTTATTTATATCATTTTCTCAGATTCCACATATAAGTGATATCTCTTAATCCCTAGGGATTATCATATTAAAGTCATTTTAAAATCCTCTTTTCTCATTCTTCTCTGTGGCCCAAGCAACAGAGGTGTGCTTTTGGATTGCTGTCTCCTGCTTTCCTCACTTGTTTCTGTATGATCTATGCTCCATACAATAAACAAAACAATCCTTTAAAGTCACAAATCAGATCATGTCACTTTCAATTGCTTCCATCAG